>NC_060882.1:13408083-14058083 GCF_021901495.1 Neodiprion virginianus | reverse complement strand
GAATAATTTTTTTATTTTAATTAATATGTAATCAGATAATTAAAAAATGTATAGAATTTTTTTAACAATTATATATAATTTTCAATAATTTAACTAATGTAAATATAATTTCTTTTTAAAATTTCTCTTTTTTCAAAAGCGAATGCAAAATTTAAATATTTATATACAATAATATTATACAATAATATTATAGATTAATATTATACATTAATATCATACATTAATATTATACATTATTATTATACATTAATATTATACATTAATATGATGGAGTAAAAATGGAGGTAATCAAGTTAAATAATTTAATAAATTAAAAAATGATTTATTCAGATGAATTATTCTTCTCAAACTGAAGAATAATTGATTTATGAAAATTGAAAATATGAAATTAAATAAATATTAATCTACCTATCTCCATGTTTTCTTCAAATTTCATAATTAACTCTAATTCATTGTCTGAATGTTCCAAAATACAATTTATAAAGTGAATTGAATGGCATTTTTCTAACGAATAATATTTTCATTATGATTAATATTTGAGCGGATTATCAGAAAATATATAGGATTTTTCTAATAATTATATAAAATTTTAAAAAATTTGAATAAAGTAAAAGAAATTTTTTTGTGGAAATTTCTCTGTTTTTAAACGTAAATTAAAAATTAAAATATATATATATATATATATACACACACACATATATATGTATGTCTATTTAGATGTATTTATATTGTACATTAATATAATGGAATATAAACGGAGGTAATTAAGTCAAATAATTCAATAAAATGAAAAATGATTCATTTAAATGAATTATTTTTCTTAAATTGAAGATTATTAATTTTTGGAAATTAAAAATATGGAATTGAATCAATAATCATTTATCGATCTGTATGTTTTCTTCAAACTTTATAATAAGTTCTAATCTATTGTATGAACGTTCCAAATTACAATTCGTGAAGTAAATTGAATGGCATTTTTCTAATGGATCATATTTTCATTTTAATTAATATGTGAGCAGATAATTCAAAAATACATAGGATTTTTCTAATGATTATATATAATTTTAGAAAATTTAAATATGTTGAAAAAATTTTTTTTTTTTCAAATTTTTTATCTTTCAAAAGTAGATTGAAAATTATGATATATATATGTATATATACACACACACACATATATATGTATATATATATATATATATATATATATATATGTATATATATTTATATATATATATTTATCATATACATTAATATAATAGAATATAAATGGAGGTAATCAAGTCAAATGATTTTATGTGATGAAAAAAGATTCATTTAAATAAATCATTTTTCTCAAATTAAAGAATAATTCATTTTTAAAAATCAAAAATATGAAATTGAATAAATAATAATTTATCAATTTAAAATATTTTTAATATATTATATATTCTATATATTATATAGAACTAAAAAAATAAAAGAAAAATAGTATAAAAATATATATTAAAAATTAAAAATTAAAAAATATATATTATATACAACTAAAAAAATTGAAGAAAAATAGTTTCAAACATTTCTCTCTCCTTAGGAACTCTCATTGGAATAAATTTTCATGAAACTTATAAATTAAATTGAAATTTTTTGAATTATTCATCAACAACTGTTAAAATTAGTATGCATTGAAATTTGACGATAAATATCTTTCAAACGCTTAACTTAATCGACAAATCATAAGACAACATTTTTGTAGAGCAGTTAATTTCCTACAAAACTACGAGTTGTGCAATTCATCGAAATTTTTTGTAAGCGAGTTAAAAAATTCATAAGCAAAACAGAAAATTCTCTTAAAATAATCAAACCTTAAGCTTTGATATCTTTTAAACCGTGAGGTTTACGAAAAATTGTAAGAGACCTTTTTTGTAGAGCGTTCGATTTCCTACAAGAATATGAGAAGAGATATTTTTTAACGAACAGTTGTCAAAGAGATGTGAATTTTTGTTTCTAATACTCAGGAAAAAATGCAAAATTGTGAAGCGGAAGACCTTGTTATCAAAATTAAGAGCTCATATTTGGTGAGACGTCTTTAGAGGTATCTAGCAACCGATTTCCAGAGTATAAAGTAAAAAAAAATACTCATTTTTTTTGGCCCACCCTAATATATATATACACATTATTATTATACATGAAAATTATACATTAATATAATAGAATATAAATGGAAGGAATCAAGTTAAATAATTGAATAAAACAAAGAATGAGTAATTTAAATAAATTATTTTTCTTGAATCAGAGAATAGTTAATTTTTAAAAATTGAAAATATGAAATTGAATAAGTCATCATTTATCTATCTGTATATTTTCTTCAAATTTCATGATGAGTTCTAATCCATTGCATAAATGTTCCAAATTACAATTCATAAAGTAAATTAAATGGCATTTCTCTAATAAATAACATTTTTATTTTAATTAATATGTAAGCGGATAATTAAAAAATATATAGGATTTTTTTAATAATTATATGTAATTTCAAAAAATGTACCTAATGTGAGAAAAGTTTTTATTTCATAATTTTTTTTTTTTTAAAAGTAAATTAACAATTTCAATATACATATATATATGTATATATATTAGGCTGATTCAAAAAAAACGGCCAATTTTTTTTTTCAAAATCCTCACATAAAAACTTCCGAGAAGGTGTGAAAAGACGCCTGTGAAAAGCAGAGCCCTTAATATTATTATTAAGAGGTCGCGCATCGGGAATTTCTATTTCCCGTTTAAATAACACAGGAATAAATTTTTTTAAATTTTGCAATTTCGTATTTTTGCAACGGCTCATTGAATTAGCGGGCCAAAGCATATTTTTGTAGGAAATTTGACGCTCTACAAAAAAGGCCTCACAAAGTTTTCGATAGTCACACTCCTTCAAAAGTTATTCGAGGTCAAAGTTGAACTTACAAAAAAATTCAATGTTTTTTTTGTTTTTCGATGATACAATGAATCTTTTCTCATTATTTTTTTTAAAATGTAAATTAAAAATTTCAATATATATATGTACATTAATATTATACAATAATATTATACATCAATAATATACATTAATATTATACATTAATATTACACATTATTATTGTTTCGGCAAGGTATCGAATAGTTAAATGTGTGTCTCGCGACACTCAAAATCGTCCTTGCACATGTACGCACACCCGCGTGCAATGTTTACTTGCCGTCTCTGCGTCAAATCTCTGCTTGCCCGTGTCGCGACTCAAAACCCATCAGCTGTATCTCATGTATTGTCTACTATCTCAAAATCATGTATGTGTATAATCTATGTGTTCTCTCGCTCTGTAAAATCTTCGCTCTCTGTAACGTTTTCTTGCGATACGGTTTGTATCGCCTCATCGAATCCAATAAAAATCTCAATTATCGGTATTCATTATCTCTCTCCATGTCAACATCACTTTCGTTTCATTCACACTCGTTCTCATCACTAATTCGCGGATCCCACGTCGATGATCCATATCTTTTTGCCACCTCTCTAAACATTTTTTGGTTCTTCGCAAATCGAGTCGAATCTTTCGAATCGTTGCGACTTACGGGAAAACGAATTAGCTAGTGAGTGAAACGGAACTATCGCGTGTGCATCAAGTTGCGAAAGTTCACGTTATCAAAGTGAACAATCTCGTTATCGGTGAAAACCATCAACAAAAATCAGTCGCGTCCGTTAAATTCAAACGTGCGGTATCCTCTGTAGTGACCGTGACTAAGATCTGAGCGTCAACAACACCGATCTCTCGAAGTGTGAATCGCGTCGCGCTACTATCAGTGTGTTTGTGTCTCGTTCGTGAAAACTCAGTTCGTCGCGTGAGTTAAAATCCTCTCGTACATCAACATGTCGATCGTAGAACATATCGAACGTGAAAACGACTACATTTGGCGCCTCTCTCGTGCCGTCGACAACCTGCGCCAGCTCGGCGAGGCAAAAATCACTTACGGGCAGGTGAAGTCGCGGCTTAATGCCTTAAATTCAAGTTGGAATAAGTTCCAAGAGAATCACGAAAAGATCAGCGAGATCAAGTTCGCAGCAAAAGGTGATCAACTCGACGCGATCAAAAAGCTTTCTCACTTGGCGAAAGATTATTACGGGCTGTGTGAAGAGCACTTCTTGAGTGGCGAAGGAGTGATGCTTCATCTTCTCGAATCGCTAAAGCCTGCGCCTGCAGCAACCGTGCAAGCCGCTGCAGCTCCTCAAGACGCACCAGCTGGAGGATCATCAAAACGGTTACCGCGTATCGAACTGCCCACTTTCGCGGGCAGCTACTCAGAATGGGAGCCGTTTTACGACCTCTTCTCGTCGATGGTTCGCGAAAATTCGCAATTTTTGGAAGTGGAAAAACTGCACTACCTCAAAACCAGTGTGACCGATGAACCGTTACAACTTATCAAAAACATTTCTCTCACCGCAGAAAACTTCCCTCAAGCCTGGGAAACTCTCGTCTCGCGGTACGAAAACAAGAGACTTTTGACGGATTCTCATCTCGCGACACTTTTCGCGATTCCTCGTGTCACGAAAAAGTCGTCATCAGAACTGAAGAGCTTGCACAGCAACACTTGCGAAGCTCTTGGCGCGCTCGAACTTCTCGATAGTCCCGAGAAATTAGGGACCACATTATCGTGCACATGACGATTCGCAAGCTCGACCCAGCATCTCTCGAAGAGTGGGAGAAAAGTGTTAGCGAGAAACTCGAGCCCCCCACGTTTGCGGAGCTTAAGGCGTTTCTCATCGGTCGCATCCACACCCTCGAAGCCGTGGAGCAGGCTCATGCTCATAATCAAATCGCGACGTCGAAACCGCACTCATCGCAAGGAAGGTCAAATCTTCAGACGACAAGGTCACATACAGCGCAATCAAAGGAACAGTCGTGTGCTTGTGGCAAAGGCAACCACTGAATCGCGTTCTGTTCGACCTTTCGCGACAAATCTCTGGATCAAAGAAGGGAAGTGGTTTCTGCGAAAAAGCTTTGCTTCAATTGTCTCGGTCCACATTAGCAGAAGGACTGTCGATCCAACAGAACGTGTCGCGTGTGCAACGGTCGACATCATTCCTTGCTGCATCGAAACTCTTTCTCAATCTCGATAGCTGCTAACAGCGGCACATCTCAAGGACAGGCTGCAGTAGCGCAACCTGCAGTGCAGAACGCACCAATCTCGGATAGCGCCTCTCAGGTGAGCAACCACTCAGCTCAGCCTACAATGATCAAGCGCTCTCCAGTTCTTCTCGCCACAGTGCAATTAATCGCCTCGAATCCGGAGACTGGAGAAAGAATCATCGCTCGCGCTCTACTCGATCAAGGATCCGAAAGTTTATTCGTCACGGAGTCGCTAGCGCAACAATTGCGACTACGTCGGCATCAAGCAACGATACCGATCATTGGCGTCGGAGCTCATCAATCGGCAGTGACTCGCGGCATCGCGACATTGCAACTCCAATCTCGTGCTCACACCTCGTTCTCGTGTCAGGTGGAGGCACTCGTGCTTCCACGACTTACATCGTATCTACCCTCATTTCGACTTCTCGTCGAAGACTGGCCTCATCTACGAGGACTCAACCTCGCGGATCCAAGCTTTGCACATCCCAGTCAAATCGACGTAATTATCGGAGCTGACATCTAAAGCAACATCATTGGTCAAGGAGTTCGAAGAGGAGCACCAGAAACACCAATCGCGCAAGGAACTCAGTTCCGTTGGGTCCTCTTCGGCTGCGTTTCAGCGGAAGCAGCAAGCCCCTCGTATGGCGCAGTCCAAGGCTTCCAATGCTCACTCGATCATGAACTGCTCGATCTCGTGCAGCAGTTTTGGAAGCAGGAAGAAGTGTCGAAACCTTTGGCACTAACTTCCGAAAAAGTGCGTTGTGAGCAACACTTTCGCGAAACGGTTTCTCGAACTGCGTCCGGTCGTTACGTAGTTCGGCTGCCGCTCAAGGACAATTCGGTAGAGCTCGGCAACTCGCGGAATCCCGCGCATCAAATGCTCCTTCGTTTAGAGAAACGGTTCGGTAGCGACGCGAAACTCAAGAAGGCTTACTCGAGCTTCCTTCGTGAATATCGTGAACTCGGGCACATGCGTCGCGCTATCAATACACCTGAAGACAATTCCCGCGTGTTTTATTTTTCCCATCACGGTGTAGTTCGCGACAGCAGTTCTTCAACAAAGTTGCGTGTCGTGTTCAACGGGTCTCAAAGAACCAACCTCAGACTCTCTATCAATGACAATCTTCTCGTCGGTCCAAAAGTGCAAACCGACCTCGCGGACGTTCTCTTACGCTGGCGACAATATCCAGTCGCGTTCTCATCAGACATCGTCAAGATGTAACGACAAATTTTGGTCCACAATGATGACCAAGGTTTTCAGCGAATACTCTGGAGAGAAGAACCAGAGCCACCGATTGAAGAATATCAACTGACTACGGTAACGTATGGTCTTGCAAGCGCTCCATATCTCGCGATCCGTGTTCTTCATCAACTCGTTCAGGACGAAGGTAAGCAGTATCCCTTTGCGAGCCACGTCATTCTCGAGAACACGTACGTTGACGACATCCTCCCAGGAGCAGATGACGTTGATCAAGGTCGCGAGAAAATCAACGAACTCAATCAATTGCTCAAGGCGGGCGGCTTTGAACTTCAAAAGTGGACTTCAAGCCACCCAGAAACTCTCGTTGACATTTCTCGAAACCATCAAGAGATCGCGATGCATCTGAATCTCGATCAAAGTCCATTCTTTCGGGCTCTCGTTCTTGCGTGGAGACCAGACATCGACGCGTTCGCGTTCTCTCCGCAAATTCATCAAACTCGGGACAATTCCACGAAACGAAAAGTTCTCTCACAAACCGCGCAGCTCTTTGATCCTCTCGGATGGCTCTCGCCGATCACGATTAGAGCCAAAATCTTTGTGCAGAAATTGTGGGCACTCGGTTTCGACTGGGACGAGCTGCTCTCAGCTTCATTGTCCTTGCGATGGATCGAGTTTCTACAAGATCTTCAAGGCATCTCAGCTATCACCATCCCACGATGGATCGGGTCAAGTTCAGCATCTCTCGGGATAGAGATCCACGGTTTCGCGGACGCCTCTCAAAGTGCATTAGGCGCAGTGATCTACGCGCGAACGTATATCAACACTCACGAAGTGCGCGTTTCACTAGTGTGCGCGAAAACTCAAGTAGCGCCGCTAAAGAAGGTGATAATTTCTCGTCTCGAACTCTGTGCTGCGAATCTTCTCGTCCGGTTGATGTCTCATGTGGAAAAGACTCCTAATTTCGAAAACACCCCGGTTTATCTGTCGACGGATTCCACAGTCGCGCTCGCGCGGATCTAAAGCCACCCATCGCGGTGGAAGGAATTCGTTCGTAATCGCGTAACGGAAATCCAAGAGTTCGCGAACGCTTGTTGGTATCACATCTCGGGTTTTGAAAACCCCGCTGATCATGCGTCTCGTGGTACATCTCCGGAGCAACTTCAAAAATCAGAACTTTGGACGTTCGGACCATCCTGGCTCTCGAAGCCTTCTGTCAATTGGCCATCCTTATCTCCGCGACCGGAAGAAAACATTCATCTCGAGGAAAGAAAAGGGCTGTCGACGCACATCGCAACAGCTGAGCCGCAACAAATCTGGGATCTCGTCGATCGCTACTCAAAACTATCGACTCTCCTCAAAGTCACATCATTGTGCAAACGCGCAGCAAATCGGTTCCTCGCGAAGACGACATCGAATCGCGTAAACACGTCTATCACTGTCGGACCGATCTCTACTCTCGAATTGAGCGACGCCCAACTGTTTTGGACCAAGGTGACTCAGCAGGCGTACTTTGCAGAAGAAATTCGCCAAATCGAGACAAGCTCAAGTCTCACTCGAAGTCATCCACTATCGCGACTCACGCCGTTTATCGATTCGAACGGATTCCTCAGAGTCGGTGGTCGACTGAATCACTCATTGCTTTCGTATGACGAAAAGCACCCGTTCATCTTGCCTCACGAATCATCGTTCTCCACATTGATCATCGATCATCATCATCGGTTGACGCTCCACGGAGGTCCGCAACTCACTCTCGCTACAATCCGACAGCGGTACTGGATTCTGGGAGGAAGAGTACCGATCCGCATGTTTATACATCGTTGCGTTCCTTGTGCGCGTCATCGCACCACCCTCAGCAGCCAACAGATGGGCCAACTCCCTCAGTCTCGAGTCACGCAATCAAGGCCGTTTCTTTACCCTGGCGTTGACTACGCTGGTCCATTCTCGATTCGAGCCTCCCGCGGAAGAGAAGCGAAATCATGCAAGGGATATATCGTTATCTTCATCTGCTTCACGACCTCGGCTGTGCATCTCGAGCTACTTTCGGACTACACGACGGAGGCATTCATCGCGGCGTACAAACGCTTCACATCTCGACGAGGAATTTGTGCCTCAATCGCAAGCGATTGTGGAACGAATCTCGTCGGCGCAGACTCAGAACTTCGCCGTCTTCTCGCTGCATCGTCAAAGGAGTTCGCAGAAATGGCAAACATCCTCGCATCACACGGAACCCAGTGGCGGTTCAATCCTCCCTCCGCGCCTCATTTCGGTGGAAAATGGGAAGCCGGAGTGAAATCAGTCAAATTTCACCTCAAACGAGTCATCGGAGAAGCTACTCAAACGTTCGAGCAATTCGCGATGTTCCTCACGCAAGTAGAAGCCACGCTTAATTCTCGACCTCTTTGCGCTATTTCGGACGATCCACGGGATCCAAGTGCCTTGACTCCAGGACACTTTCTCGTCGGCTCAGCATTGAACACAATTCCTGAGCCGTCACTCATCGAGGTGTCAGTTCAACGGCTATCGCATTGGCAACACTCGCGTCAAATGCTGGAGCATTTTTGGAAACGGTGGAGTACGGAGTATCTTCAGTCCTTCCAAAACCTCTCGAAATGGCAGACTCATCACGGAAACATCAAAATCGGATCCATCGTTCTCGTAAAAAACGAAAATCTACCTACATCTGTGTGGCCCCTCGCGAAAGTGATCGAAGTGCATCCGAGAACCGACGGTCTTGTTCGCGTTGTGACCGTTAAAACGAAATCCTCTGTGTTAAAACGTCCAATCGTAAAATTGTGTGTGCTTCCAGTGTCCTCTCAAGACAATTATTGACTCTGAGAATAAATAACGCACGGCGGGCGGCATAATCTAATTTCGCGATCGTTACCGATAGCGAAGCGGGCGGTATGTTTCGGCAAGGTATCGAATAGTTAAATGTGTGTCTCGCGACACTCAAAATCGTCCTCGCACATGTACGCACACTCGCGTGCAATGTTTACTTGCCGTCTCTGCGTCAAATCTCGCCGCTTGCCCGTGTCGCGACTCAAAACCCATCAGCTGTATCTCATGTATTGTCTACTATCTCGAAATCATGTATGTGTATAATCTATTTGTTCTCTCGCTCTGTAAAATCTTCACTCTCTGTAACGTGCTCTTGCGATCCGGTTTGTATCGCCTCATCGAAACCAATAAAAATCTCAATTATCGGTATTCATTATCTCTCTTTATCTCAACATCACTTTCGTTTCATTCACACTCGTTCTCATCACTAATTCGCGGATCCCACGTCGATGATCCATATCTTTTTGCCACCTCTCTAGACAATTATTATACATTTATATTATACGTTAGGATAATAGAGTAAAAATGGAGGTAATTAAGAGACCAATTGAATGTAATGAAAAATTGATTAATTTAGATAAATTATTTTTCCTAAATTGAAGAATGAATGATTTTTAAAAATTAAATAAATGACATTGCATAAATAATCATTCATCTATCCGTATGTTTTCTTTGAATTATATAATAAGTTCTAATCTATCGTATGAATGTTCCAATTTACAATTCATAAAGTAAATTGAATGGCATTTTTCTAATGAATAATATTTTTATTTTAATTGATATGTGAGCAGATAATTGAGAAATATATGGGATTTTTTTAATAATTACATATAATTTTAAAAAATTTAACGAATGTAAAAATGATTTTTTTTCAGAATTTCCCTTTTTTTGAAAGTGAATTAGAAATTATAATGTATATTTATACATTAATATTATACATTAATCCATTATATTAACGTCCATGATATATCATACAAACAACAGGAATTAACAGGAACTTGGACTATTGATAAACGCAAATCATTGATTCCGCAACGTTTCGACCATTTTATTTGGCCTTCTTCAGGCGTCTATAAACATACATATAAATACCAAATATTTTAAACACAACGCATAATACATATAACAAGATTATACAATTAATAGCAAATAAATTTACCTCAATTTATAAGCGTAAACAATATAAATCTTCTTATACAACTTCATTAGCTCCTCATAAATAATTAACAAAATTCAAAAATTTATTAATTAAAAAGAACGCAGCTAACAGAACCGACTTGTACATGTAAATAAACTGTCGACCGCAGTCAACCTCAAAATATACATAAATGAGGAAACAGTAAGCGAATGAAGCGCCCTTGTTTCCCACATTCACCGCCGCGGGAATTCAAAACAATACTCTAAAACATTTCTACAATATCTGAGTCAAAACAAAAATTAAATACATTAAAATAGTCTAAACATTCAAAATAAAGTAAAACTAACGTGCGTCACCAAGATAATCGTTATAAACCGATAAAATCTCGTTGTACATTGCACTCAGATTCTGGGTGTCAGTACGCTTGTTTACCGTGTCATTAAGTTTAATCCAAACCATTTCACTAACCGATCTTTTTAACCAGTTATTCTCTAAATCTAAGATCTTCGCTTTGTCAAAATCAAACCCATGACCCGAGTCGAAGTAATGTGCGGCCAGCGCTGTTTTGTTCTCATCCAAGATTTTAACATTCCTACAACTATTCCTATGTTGGTAAATCCTATTTTTTAAATACTGTTTGGTTTGACCCACATAACAAAGTCCACAAGAGCACGGGATCTTGTACACTACACCTGCTCTTTGATCCTGCTGCACTGGATCCTTTAACTTAGTGTATAATGATTTTATTTTATACACGTTATAATAAGCCAGCTTTACATTAGTACCTGTAAAACAACTATTAATTTTATGTGACAAGCCCGGAACAAAAGGAAACCGGCAGTACTTGATGAAATTCGTAGGACGAACTCCACCAACCCCACCATTTGCTTTATTCTCTTTAAACTTAATGATAGCTGCACGAACAAACGATCTTGGATAACTGTTATTAGTTAACAACATCTCAATTTTTTGATAATTGTCCTCATGATACTCCTCGCTGCTAAGTCTAAACATTCTATCCAGTAAACCATGAATCATTCCCACTTTCTGTGACATTGGGTGGTTGGAACAGAAATTCAAAATTCTTCCTGAACTAGTTGGTTTGGTGTACCAATTAGTCTTCAAATGGTTGTTGGATCTTTCAACCATGATATCTAGGAATGGAATACAACCATTCTGTTCCACTTCCATGGTGAACTGGATATTCTCTTCAAAGCTATTAAACAACTCCAAGACTCTGTTTAATTCCGTCTCAGGGACTGCAGCGATAGTATCATCTACGTACAATTTAATAAACGCAATGTTAAACGGGAGGACCGTAATTATCTGTTGTAACACATAATTCATAACAATATTGGCCAACACCGGGCTAGCTGGATTGCCCATACTACAACCTTCAACCTGTCTGTACAACACCCCATTATACGTAAAATAACTGGTTTCAAAACAAAACTCTATAAGTTTAATAAGCAAATATTTAGGAACTTTAACTAAATGTTTGATGTTGTCCCAAGATTCATTAATGACCTTCAATACTAAATCCTTACGGATATTTGTAAACAACGAGACTACGTCAAGTGATATCAATCTATAATCAATATGTAATTCAACGTCTCTAATAAAATCAACGAATTGAAAAGAATTTAATAAATTAAAACTAAAAGTATCCACAACCGGTGTCAAAATTTCATGTACAACTCGCGACAACTTATAGCTAGGAGATTGTATGCAACTCACTACCGGACGTAACTTGCAAGTTGGTTTGTGCGTCTTACGTAGTCCATATATCCGTGGTGCTCGAGTATAGCTCGACCGAAGGTTCTTCTCTTCAGCTTCGTCAATCACACCCGAAGATGCTAGCTCCGCCACCAGGTTATTGGCTCTTTTTTGGTACGTTAGAGTTGGATCTCTATGAAGAGGTAGGTAAGTTGTCCTGTCACTAATTAGTGCGCTCATCTCTCTCTCGTACTCTTCTCGGAACATGATGACAGTTGAGTTCCCCTTGTCTGATCTTGATACCACTAAATCTTCATTTTCTCTCAAAAACTTTTTTGTAACGATTAAATCTTTATTTAACATTAGACGGTCTTCAGAACGTGATTGTCCCTTACAAAAATTGGATAAAATGTTGATACTTTTAGATCTCAGATTTTCTTTCACTGCGGATAAGTCAGCCACAGTCAGCGAGGAGTATCATGAGGACAATTATCAAAAAATTGAGATGTTGTTAACTAATAACAGTTATCCAAGATCGTTTGTTCGTGCAGCTATCATTAAGTTTAAAGAGAATAAAGCAAATGGTGGGGTTGGTGGAGTTCGTCCTACGAATTTCATCAAGTACTGCCGGTTTCCTTTTGTTCCGGGCTTGTCACATAAAATTAATAGTTGTTTTACAGGTACTAATGTAAAGCTGGCTTATTATAACGTGTATAAAATAAAATCATTATACACTAAGTTAAAGGATCCAGTGCAGCAGGATCAAAGAGCAGGTGTAGTGTACAAGATCCCGTGCTCTTGTGGACTTTGTTATGTGGGTCAAACCAAACAGTATTTAAAAAATAGGATTTACCAACATAGGAATAGTTGTAGGAATGTTAAAATCTTGGATGAGAACAAAACAGCGCTGGCCGCACATTACTTCGACTCGGGTCATGGGTTTGATTTTGACAAAGCGAAGATCTTAGATTTAGAGAATAACTGGTTAAAAAGATCGGTTAGTGAAATGGTTTGGATTAAACTTAATGACACGGTAAACAAGCGTACTGACACCCAGAATCTGAGTGCAATGTACAACGAGATTTTATCGGTTTATAACGATTATCTTGGTGACGCACGTTAGTTTTACTTTATTTTGAATGTTTAGACTATTTTAATGTATTTAATTTTTGTTTTGACTCAGATATTGTAGAAATGTTTTAGAGTATTGTTTTGAATTCCCGCGGCGGTGAATGTGGGAAACAAGGGCGCTTCATTCGCTTACTGTTTCCTCATTTATGTATATTTTGAGGTTGACTGCGGTCGACAGTTTATTTACATGTACAAGTCGGTTCTGTTAGCTGCGTTCTTTTTAATTAATAAATTTTTGAATTTTGTTAATTATTTATGAGGAGCTAATGAAGTTGTATAAGAAGATTTATATTGTTTACGCTTATAAATTGAGGTAAATTTATTTGCTATTAATTGTATAATCTTGTTATATGTATTATGCGTTGTGTTTAAAATATTTGGTATTTATATGTATGTTTATAGACGCCTGAAGAAGGCCAAATAAAATGGTCGAAACGTTGCGGAATCAATGATTTGCGTTTATCAATAGTCCAAGTTCCTGTTAATTCCTGTTGTTTGTATTATACATTAATATTATACATTGATATTACACATGAATATAATAGAATATGAATGGAGGTAATTGAGTTAAATAATTTATTAAACAAAAAATGATGAACTCGAATAAATCATTCTTCTCAAATTGAGAAATGACTGATTTTTAGAAATTAAAAATATGAAATTAATAAATGGTCATTCATCTTTCTGAATGTTTTCTTTAAATTTCATGAAAAGTTTTAATCCATTGTATAAATGTTCCAAATCACAATTCATAATGTGAATTGAATGGCATTTTTCTAATGATTGATATTTTTATTCCAATTAATATGTGAGCAGATAATTTAAAAATATGTAGGATTTTTTGAATAATTATACATATTTTCAAAAAAAATTTAACTAATGTAAAAAAAATTTTTTTTTTGAATTTCTTTTTTTTTAAAAGTAAATTAAAAATAAATATATATATATATACATCAAAATTATACATTAATATTATACATCAATATTATACATTAATATTATACATTAATATGATAGAGGATGAATGGAGGAAATCAAGTTAAATAATTGAATAAACAGAACATGATTAATCTAAATAAATAATTTTTCTCAAATTGAGGAATAAATAATTTTTAAAAATTAAAAATGTTAAATCAAATAAATAATCATTCATCTATCTGTATGGTTTTTTATGAATTTCATGATAAGTTTTAATCCATTGTATGAATGTTCCAAACTACAATTCATAAAGTGAATTAGATGGCATTTTTCTAACGATTAATATTTTCATTTTAATTAATATGTGAGCAGGTAATTTAAAAATATGTAGGATTTTTCGAATAATTATATATAATTTAAAAAAATTTAACTAATGTGAACAAAATTTTTTCTTCTTAAATTTCTCTTCGTCTAGAAGTAAATTTAAAATAAATGTATATATATACATCAATATTATACATTAATATCATACATTGATATTATACATTGATATCATAGAATATCAATGGAGGTAATTAAGTTAAATAATTTAATAAACAAAAAATGATTAATTTGAATAAATTATTTTTCTTAAATTGAGGAATAATTAATTTTTGAAAATTAAGAATATGAAATTAAATGAATAATCATTCATCTAACTGAATGGTTTCTATAAATTCCGTGAGAAGTCTCAATCCATTGTATAAATGTTCCAAACTACAATTCATAAAGTGAATGAAATGGCATTTTTCTAATGAATAATATTTTTATTTCAATTATTATGTGAGTAGATAATTTAAAAATATATAGGATTTTTTGAATAATTATATATGATTGCAAAAAATCTAACTAATGTGAACAAAATTTTATTTTTCGAATTTCTCTCCTTTTAAAAGTAAATCAAAAATTTTAATATACATATATACATGAATATTATACATTAATATTATACATTATTAATATACATCGATATTATACTTTAATATAATAGAATAGAAATGAAGGTAATTGGGTTAAATGATTTGATAAAATGAAAAATGAATAATTTAAATAAATTATTCTTCTCAATTGAAGAATAATTAATTTGTAAAAATTAAAAACATGAAATCCAATAAATGATCATTTATCTATCTGTATGTTTTTTTTCAAATTTCATAAAAAGTTTTAATCCATTGTATAAATGTTCCAATTCACAATTCATAAAGTGAATTGAATGGCATTTTTCTAATGAAGAATATTTTTATCTTAATTAATATGTGAGCAGATAATCAAAAAATGTATAGGATGTTTTTAATGATTATATATAATTTTAAAAAATTTAACTGCTGTGAAAAAATTTTTTTTTTTCTAATTTCACTTTTTTTGAAAGTAAATCAAAAATTATAATATATGTATTGTGACGTGGATTTTTCCCGCTCCTCGGTCACTCGGAGAAAATGACCGAGAACTCACCGCGTGCACAATAATTTGGCGTCCACGATGTACCCTGGATCTAAAACAATATCGCAAAGTTTTTGTTGGGCGCCTGGCGTGATTAACACGCCTCGAAATCATTAATACGCTATTCCTCGGGCATATGCTCGATAGCTCAGTACCGCGGAGAGGGGAGGGGTAATTTTTGGAGAGAGAGAGAGACACTCGAAATACACACGCTATTTAACAAATGTAAAATAAAATCTTATATTTCACAATAGCGGTGATACAAAACAAAAAAAAATATAATTCCAAAATCGCTCATCGCGAGTCTAAAACTAAACAGAAAATTACACGTAACCTACTCTATTTCTTACTCTAATGAGCTCGCGGCTCCCTAACTAAAACGTCCCTCGACGATCACAAAATCCTCATACGCAATTCTTAATTTGCAAATTCGCCATTTGTTCTCCATGGCGATTATTGCTCGAAACGAAACTGAAACTAATTATTCGACGGTGCGCCGTCGAGCTACCGAACAGACGGCGTCCTCAATCTCACTCGAGATCTCACCCGACTCGGAGCTTCGACGCTACCGCGAGCTATCCTAAATCTCAACGAATCCGTGAACGCTACTATGTTTTAAACGCAACTAAAACTCAATGCTCAAACTTCTCGTCTCAACTGCTGCTCAACGCAACGGCAATTTTGACTATACATCACCTAACCTCGACAAAACACTATCTTAACTAAACGTAAACTTAACTAAGCGCAAGCATCACTACATTTAACTTCAACTAAAGACAAGCTCAAAGTAAGGCAACTCAAACTACATTATCTTAAATAACGGGTACGGAACTCAATGCAGGCGCAACTAAACGTAACCTAAACTATACGCAATCGCGACGCATCCGAACTTAATTCTTTTCAAAATCCCCCAAAACGTTACCCGCTAATCCGAGCACTCCAATTCGGTACTTCCCGACCTACTCGAGAGGTGACACAACAAAAAAAAAAAAAAAACGATAACGCGGCTCGACCCGGTACGGCGAAATTCGGCTATACTTGGTTTCACTAACGAGAAGGATTCAACTAAAACCCGTGACTCTACTCAACTTTTTCAGAAACTCAAAATTTACTTTACTCTAACCCGCGTACTCAGGCTACGGTCATCAAGCAAAAGAATCGGCAAAAGAATTCCGAGTACTTCTCTACAACGCAAATCCAAAACGGCTATCCGTTACTCGGCAAGCCTTTTCGCAATTATGCTCGAAATTCAATCGCGGGGATAGAAGCAGCGCTTACCTTCTACATTCTTGCAACCCCCTTTCCATTCCCCTCGCGATTTTTGGGCGACTCCATTGCTTCGCGAAACTCCCCCAAAACGTGACCACTAATCACGACCGCCAGAACTAGAGTGGTTTCAAAAACCTACGATCTGCCGCAACACGGATCTCGATACGCTATCCCATACGTGACGTCATACCCACAAGAATACGCAATAATCGATCCGTCATCGATTTCGTCGATCGCGCAACTAGACGCGCACCTTCGATAGCATCGCTGCGCAGAACTTGAAGCTAGCTCGCAATCTCGTCCTCCGCGCAGCTCCATGACGTCTTGGCGGTAAGCGTGGTGCTCCCTCGTCGCTAGTCGGTCCGTCGCAAGTTCGCTGGTCAATTGTTGGCGGTGTGGAGGGGAAGAGGCTACGGCGCGCTGGCCGCCAGCGGGAATCGCGTCCACCTTGGATTCCCGCGATGCGGGGATCTGCGTCGGCTCCCCCTCCGCAGCCACGACATCCTTTCTTCGCAATTGTCGCTAGTCCGCCACTTCGCAATTTCCTCGAATTCGGTGTCGACTTCCTGCCTGATGCCGCTGTAGCTCGAAAAATAAAAAAACAAAAAAAAAACCTGAAATATCTTACGCTGGTCGCTAAGGTGTCCCCTCTCGTAGTTTCGGATGCGTGACTCTAGTCCTGGCGCTCTTTTTCAAAAACTTCGCGACTCAATTTCGGAAATTCCTAAATTTTTGGTCCCGCCCAGGGTTCACGAAGCCCCTTGTAACGGGCATCAAAAATGCCACGTTACAGTATATATATATACATTAATATTGAACATTAATATTATACATTAATATAATACGTTAATATAATAGAATATAAATGGAGGTAATTAAGTTGAATAATTTATTTAACAAAAAATCATTAATTTAAATAAATTCTTTTTCTCAAATTGGGGAATAATTAATTTTTAAAAATTAAAAATATGAAATTAAATGAATCATCATTTATCTATCTGTATGTTTCCTTTAAATTTCATAAAAAGTTTTAATCCATTGTATAAATGTTCCAAATCACAATTCATAAAGTAATTAAATGGCATTTTTCTAATGAATAATATTTTTATCTTAATTAATATGCGAGCCGATAATTCAAAAATATATAGGATTTTTTGAATAATTATATATAATTTTAAAAAATTCAACTAATGTTAACAAAATTTTTTTGTTTAATTTTTCTTTTTTCAGAAGTAAATTGAAAATTATAATATATATATATACATTAATATTATACATCAATATTATACATGATTATTTTACATAATTATTATACATTAATATTATACATTAATGTAATGGAATATAAATGGAGGTAATTAGGTTGAATAATTTTATAAAATGAAAAATGAATTATTTAAATAAATTATTTTCCTCAAATTAAAGGAAAATTAATTTTTAAAAATTAAGAATATGAAATTAAATAAATAATCATTTATCTATCTGTATGTTTTCTTTGAATTTCATAATAAGTTCTAATCCGTTGTATAAATGTTCCAAATTACAATTCATAAAGTGAATCAAATGGCATTTTTCTAATGAATAATATTTTCATTTCGATTAATGTGTGAGCAGATAATTGAAAAATATATAGGATTTTTCTAATAATTATATATGATTTTAAAAAATTTAACTAATGTAAAAAAAATTTTTTTTTTTAAACATTTTTTTTTTAAAAGTTAATCAAAATCTATAATACATATGTATACATTATTATTATACATTATTATAATACAATTATATTATACATCAATATAATGGCATATAAATAGAGGTAATCAAGTTAAATAATTTAATAAAATAAAGAATGAATAATTTGAATAAATTATTTTTCTTAAATTGAAGAATAATTAATCGACAAAAATTAAAAACACGAAATTCAATAAATAATCAGTCATCTATCTGTATGTTTTCTCTAAATATCATAATCAGTTCTAATCCATTGTATAAATGTTCCAAATTACAATTCATGAAGTCAATTAAATGGCATATTTGTAATGAGAAAATATTTTCATTTTAAATAATATGTGAGCAGATAATTGAGAAATATATAGAATTTTTGATATTTATATACAATTTTAAAAAATTTGACTAATGTAAAAAAAATTTTTTTTCTAAAAATTTCTCTTTTTTTAAAAGTAAATTAAAAATTATAATATATATATATTCATTAATATTATACATGAATATTATACAGTATTATTAAGGATTATTATAATAAAACATGAATGGAGGTAATTGAGTTAAATAATTTGAAAAAATAAAAAATGATTGATTTGAATAAATTATTTTTTTTAAATTGAAGAATAATTAATTTTTAAGAATTGAAAACATGAAATTAAATAAATAATCCATTATCTATCTGTATGTTTTCTTTAAATTTCATAATAAGTTGTAATCCATTGTATAAATGTTCCCAATTACAATTCATAAAGTAAATTAATGGCATTTTTCTAATGAATAATATTTCTATTCCAATGAATATGTGGACAGATAATTAAAAAATATATAGGATTTTTTTAATACTTATCTATAATTTTAAAAAATTGAGCTAATGTAAAAAATTTTTTTATTTCAATTTTCTCTTTTTTTGAAAGTAAATTAAAAATTTTAATATATATATATATATATATATATATATATATATATATATATATCTCTATCTAATAAAAAAGTTTCAAACAAATAAACGTAGAAAAAGATTATAATAACAATAGTAAGAAAAGATTATAATAACAATAGTATACGCATGAAGTTGGCGGTGGGGTGAGATCCCGAAAACAAAACAAAATGCATCTAGCAAACCCTTTGACAGCTGTCATCGGCTGTTTATGACAGTCTTTGACAAATATCTTATAGGTATTTGTTTCTGACACGCAAAAAATGAACATGCAAACGAAAATTATCAAGATGATTCCCGACGGGAATTGTCTTTTTCGCGCGTTGGCGTATTGTGTATACGGCACTCAAGATCGACACGCAGAGGTGAGACTGAGTATCGTTTCAAATATGGTGGATAATTGGTCTACAGTTGCGGGTTTTATTACAGGTAATGAGTCAAACGGTGCTGTGATTAGGTCACCTGGTGATTACAAATCACATATGAATAAAAATCTAATATACGGGGGAGAAGCAGAATTAGCTGCAGCTGCGGACATTTTTAAGATATGTTTAATCGTGTATCTCGAAGAACAAATTCATCCACACCGGATCGGATCACAAAATGAAACACAATTTTGCTACTCTTCACCGGCGACGCAGACAGTGGACACTTTGATGTCTTACAGAACCAAAATAAAATTCAGATAGTGAGTAATAAGTATGAAAAGTACTAATCAAATAATAGTAAATCTAAATATATCACCAAACAGTCAAAAGGACAGCCAGGATTTACGATGACAATGGAGAAAGGAGGAGTTTCAAGCAGCAGACAAGGCGATGAAGATGGTGGATGGTTGGAAGTATCAAAAAAGACAGAGGAAAATAAAATTGTAAGTGCGAAGAACCAAATAAGCCATAGAATAATATCCATCAAATATTCGTATAACCAGGTAAGAGGACGACCAGGATCGATGTTGACCACAAGAGAAAGAGGTGTTTTGCAGAATGAACAGTAACGCAAATATACAGAAAAAAATAATACAAAGAAGGTGATTTTGGAGAATAACCGGCAGAACGGTAGTAAAAATGATTCAACGAAGAGTGTCGAAGAATTAGAAGAATCGATTGTGATTATTGATTTGGAAAATAAATCAAGAGGACGACCAACCAATGCGGTGGACATAGAAGAGCGAAAAATTAGACGACGAGAACAGCAGCGAAAATATAGGGAAGCGAACAAAAAATATCATACTGGCTTTTCAACTAACGAACAGAAAGGAGGAGTTTCAACCAGCAGACAAGGCGATGGAGACGGTGGATGGTCGGACGTATCACAGAAGAAAAAGGAAAATAAAATTGTAAGTGCACATAACCAAATAAGCCAGAGAAGAATAATGAACAAATATTTCTATAACCAGGCAAGAGGACGACTAGGATCTATGTTAACCACAAGAGAAAGAGGTGTTTTGCGGAGTGAACAGCAACACAAATATAGAGCAAAAAATAATATAAAGAAGGTGATTTTGGAGAATAACGAGCAGAGCGGTAGCAAAAATAATTCAGCAAGTCAAGGAGATAAATCGATATCAATAGAGAAGGAACACCAATTTTAAACCAATGAATGGAAGCTTAGATTGATGAAAAAAAGGAAAGTAAGCACAGAAGGAATTGAAGTGGACAGCAAGTGCAGACCTGTCATCAAATCAACATGACGGAATTCGCGTGTCTACTAGACAATGCGTAAGGAAATAGTGAGGCGCGAAGCGCCGAACAACGAGGCGCGTAGCGCCGAGATGGGGTTGGCGCGCGAAGCGCGCAGGGGCGAAGCCCCTAGTACATTCATATTATACATGAATATTACACATTATTATTATACAATAATATCATACGTTAATATAATAGAATATAAATGGAGGTAATTAAGTGAAATAATTTCATAAAATAAAAAATGATTAATGTAAATAACTTATGTTTCTTAAATTGAAGAATAATTAATTTTTAAAAATCAAGAATATGAAATTAAATAAATGATCATTTATCTATCCGTTTGTTATCTTTAAATTTCATAATAAGTTCTAATTCATTGTATAAATGTTCCAAATTACAATTCATAAACTGAATTAGAAGGCATTTTTCTAATGAATAATATTTCCATTTCAATTAATATGTGAGCAGATAATTGAAAAATATATAGGATTTTTTGAATAATTATCTGAAATTTTAAAAAATTAAACTGATGTAAACAATTTTTTTTCTTAATTTTCTCTTTTTATGAAAGTAAATTAAAAATTTTAATACATATTGATATATACATGTACATCAATATTATACATGAATATTACACATTATTATTATACAATAATATCATACATTGATAGAATAGAATATAAATGAAGGTAATTAAGTTAAATAATTTAATAAAATAAAAAATGATTAACGTAGATAAATTATTTTTATTAAATCGGGGAATAATTAATTCTTGAAAATTAAAAATATGAAATTGAATAAATAATCATTCATCTATCTGGATGTTTTCCTTCAATTTCACAATAAGTTTTCATCCATTGTATAAATGTTCCAAATTTACGATTCATAAAGTAAATTAAATGGCATTTTTCTAATGAATAATATTTTTATTTCAATTAATATGTGACCAGATGATTAAAAAATATATAGGATTCTCCCAATAATCATATATGATTTAAAAAAATTGAACTAGTGTAAAAAAAAATTTTTTTTTTAAATTTCTTTCTTTAAAGGTAAATTGAAAATTATAATATATATATATATATGTATATATGAAAGAAGTTCGTGACCAGGAGGTAGAATGAAGATGAAGTTAGTCTAAATTCCGGTCAGGAGAAGACGTTTAATAATTTGCAAAACGTAAAAATAATAATCGACCTTTCGGCCGGGCCCTGCCAAAGATACCTCATCACTCGGTCCGAATCATGGTTTACCATATAACAATTTAAAGTAACCTATTGATGATACTGTAAGTAGCGTAGAATTAGCTCTCATCAACAAAAGTGGAATCACCAAAGAAAAAGTAAGATCAAATATTAGCCAACTCATTGGCAACAGACTTGGCAAACATCCTCCCAAATCTCACGTTCAAATAACTTCCAAAGTAAAACAAACCAAAGAATTTTTAAAACAAAATAACCACCTAGTAGTCACCGATGCCGACAAAGGCAACATTACAGTCGTCATGGATAAGATGGAGTTTGAACAAAAATGCCAAGACATTCTTAATGACTCTAGTACTTATACTCTTATCTCTCGTGATCCCACCATTAAAATACAAAAACAAGTTAATGATATGATAAGCCTATGGCAACAGAAAAAATTTATAGATTTCAACTCTGCTAAAAACCTTAAAACTTACAACTCTCTTCCTCCCAAAATATATTTTCTACCCAAAATTCATAAGGAAAATGTACCTCTCAGACCAATTGTTTGTAACATCAATTCTCCCACCTACAAAATTTCAAGATTTTGCTCTTGTGTTCTATCCAACATAACAGGTACTTCTAACTATCACATCAAGGACACTTGGTCTTTTGTAAACAAAATCAGGAATACACCAATCCCTCCTGAACACCTGTTAGTATCCTTAGATGTCAAATCACTGTTCACCAACATTCCAACCAATTTAGCAATATCTATAATCAGTAAAAACTGGCCCAACTTAAAATCTCACACCAACATAAATAAAAAAGAATTCCTCGCAGCCACTAAACTTTGTTTAGATTCATGCTATTTCGCTTACAAAGATAAATTCTACCAACAAATTTTTGGCGTAGCAATGGGCTCACAAATTAGCCCAGTAGTAGCGAATTTAGTACTTGAACATTTTGAAAAAAAAATCATTTCACATCTTCCGTTTAGCCTCCCTTTTTACTATCGATACGTAGACGATATTATAACGTGTGTCAAGAAGGAAAACCTACAACTCCTTCTGACTAAGTTTAACAATTTTCACCCACGTATACAGTTCACCTTTGAGTTGGAAAAAGATGGTAAGATTAGTTTTCTTGACACTATGGTTATTAACCATAAGGACACTATAATTTTAGATTGGCATCACAAACCAACCTGGTCTGGGAGATACATTCACTTTAATTCATATCATCCCATAAAACATAAAAAATCTGTCGCCATATCCTTATTCGATCGCTGCCTTAGAATTTCAAACCCTCGATTTCTTAAAAAAAATTTAAAACTTGTCGAAACAACTCTCATGTCTAATGGCTACCCTTTGAAATTCATTAATGATATCAAAAAGTATAGAGTGGATAAAATGTACAACTCGATTGATTGGAATTTAGACTCCAACAATCAAACTAATGTTAAGGACAAATTTAAAAACTCTATCTCTATACCGTACATTGAAAATCTGTCTAGCCAAATCAAAAGAATTCTGAATGACGAGGGTATTGAAATTACTTTCAGAATCTCTAATACTACCAAACTTTCTCTGTTTTCTCATTTTAAATCTGTAACTCCTAATTTAGAGAAAATTAACTGTGTATACAAAATACCATGTCGAGACTGTAGCAAGAGTTATATTGGACAAACATCACAACATCTAAAAAATAGAATTTCTAGCCATCGCTCTAATATTAAATGCCATGTCACTGATAGATGCGCTTTAGCGAAACACTCCTTAAGTCTGGGACACAATTTCGATTTCAACAACTCTATAACCCTAGCTACAGAACCGAACTGGTATAAACGTATCATTAAGGAAATGATCCATATCTTTCGGAACAAAAGGAACTCTGTTAACAAACGTACTGATATTGAACATCTTAGCCACTTATACTCAAACATTCTCTAGTTTCATAATTTAGTTTTCAAATTTTGGCGCCCTTTGCTCTAATTGGTCATCTGCCTTTGAAATCCATGACATTCGAACATAGATCAATATCACACTGCATTACCATAGATTTACGGATCGATTCCCGCTAACCTTCACTTCCGTCCGAAATGCTGAACTAAAAGCAACACCTAAGCATGTACTGGTCGTCAATTTTTGTGAGTAATCTATCCAAATTTAACTGATCTCTTTTTCAATTCAAATTTCCACACACTTATTAAGTACTCTTTCCGCCATAATTAATTTCTTATTAACGTATTTTTCCTCTCTTTAACCATCCGTCAAAACTTTGACGCTTAACCTAAAACTGGCACTCAAACATGTTTGTGCAACTGTTTAATTTTTCACCTATTTTTGCAACCACAAGTATTCGTATGAACTTATCTCCATGCTTTCAATCCAGAATTGTGTTTTGAAGCATCCTTTTTGTTAATTATTATAGAAATTTTTCCTGAGGATGGTCGGCAGGGCCCGGCCGAAACGTCGATTATTATTTTTACGTTTTTCAAATTATTAAACGTCTTCTCCTGACCGGAATTTCGACTAACTTCATCTATATGTGTATATATACATTAATATTATACTTTAATATAAAAGAATATGAATGGAGGTAATTAGGTTAAATAATTTAATAAAATGAAAAATAATTAACGTAGATGAATTATTTTTCTTAAATTGGAGAATAATTAATTTTTGAAAATTAAAAATATGAAATTGAATGAATAATCATTTATCCATCTGGATGTTTTCTTCAAATATCATAATCAGTTCTAATCCATTGTATAAATGTTCCAAATTACAATTCATAAAGTAAATAAAATGTCATTTTTCTAATGAATAATATTTTTATTTTAATTAATATGCGAACAGATAATCAAAAAATATATAGGATTTTTGTAATAGTTATGAATAATTCTGAAAAATTTAACAAATGTAAAAAAAAATTTTTTTCATAAATTTCTCTTTTCTTAGAAGTAAAGTGAAAATTATGATATATATATATATATACATTAATATTATACATTAATATTATACATCCATATTATACATTAATATTATACAATAATATTATAAATCAATATTATACATTAATATAATAGAATATGAATGGAGGTAATTAAGTCAAATAATTTAATGGAATATAGAATAATTAATTCAATTAAATTATTTTTCCTAAGAGTTCGATGTGTGAGTTGATGAAGTGTGGATGTGCACGTTTAGTGTGTTAGCATCTAGTGTGAAAAAAACAAGTAAATAGTATAGTAAAATCAAAAGCGTATAGTTAATCGGAAAGACAAAAAAAAAATAGGAGTATTTTAGTATATAAATAATAAAAAACGGGTGTGATAATCGGTTAAAACTACTAAAATTAAATAACGTAACTGGAGATAAGGTTATGTCCGAAAGTAGGAGGGCTTTAAATGTCGATACAACGGCTCCTGCACTATCAATAGTAGGTGTCTCACCACAAGCTGGAAAAGTGGACAACAAGCAGTTAAAATCACCGGTAGGCGCCAACTTTGAAAAACGAAGACCTGGAAGACCTACAACCCGAGAAAGTTTCCTGATCCATCGTTCAGACTCAGCAGGTTCAATTAAAGAACTGTTTAATAAAAGGAAAAGGGAGTTAGAGGACAGTTTTGAGAAAAGTTTCTCAGAAAAGTCCCCAAAACTAGAGCAGCGAAAGAAGGCTTTCACGGAAAGCAACGAGCTGAGCAACAGTTTGGAAGAGTATTCACCCGTCGCTGCATCCCCACCAACGGACATGGCTTCCGAGAAAATATTGGAGGAAATCAAGAGTTTCAGGCTGGAGAGCAGCACAAACCTAAACAGGCTGGAGGAAAAATTTCTAGAAAAGCTGAACGACATGAAGATTGAGCATGCGAAGGAAATAAATGTCATTAAAAATGACTGTAATGAGCTGAAAAAAGAACAGAGTGAAATCAAAGAAAAAGTGAAAGCTCTTGAAGGAAAAATAAATGAGAAACCAGCTGAAGAAGGCCAGTCAAGTGCAGGAGGAAGACAAATAAAAGAAATTGAATATCTGGTGAACTATGTAAAGCGACAGGAGAACAAAGATAGAGCGAGCAGAAGACAGAACATAGTAATCAAAGGTTTGGCGGCAACCAGTAACATCAACGACAGTGAAAAAATTGTAAGCGAACTACTGGAAACAAAATTCAATCTACGCAATGCACACAGTAACCTGGAAATCTTGGGAGTAGACAAAAATATCTACAAGATAACGATACGAAACGCTGAAGACAAAAGCTTAATTATGTTAAACAAAAAATCAGCGCTAAAGGGAACAAAGATATTTGTTGAAAGCGATCTTACCGAATCCCAAGCTCGTGAAAGATGGAACCTCAGGAATGCGGTAAAATCGAAAAGAGAAGCCGGCTCATCTGTAAAATTTTACTGGAATAAGGTGAACGTCGATGGCAGATGGATGGCCTGGGACGAGGGCTCTCAGGAACTTATTCCGACACAACCGCCGAACAAGAACAAAACTCGTCAAGAAAACAAAATCACAATGATGGAGCAACAATAACAAGAAGCGAATTCTCTTAGTCTAATCGTATGGAATGTCAGAGGAATAAAAAACTTTTATAGTCAATCACAACTCAACGCACACGACATCATGTGCCTCATTGAAACATGGACCATGAGTGAAGTCCCACTAAACGCTTGGACAAACAACTACGATCTAACCTGGATAAACGCAACCAAGGACAACGTACACGGGCGTGCCAGTGGTGGAATGTTAATACTGTTAAATAAGAAACTTGATAAAACGATAGTACACGTGTCATATAAAAACTGTTTTGTGCGTATAGTAAATCGGAGTAGTGTATTCATAGTGGGTTTCACGTATCTTAGGCCAAGTGACGAGCACTTTAATAATGACCTAAAAAACTTCAGTGAGGCAGCAGAAAGCATAGTCAATCAATTTCCGTCAGAGCCAATTTATTTGATGGGAGACTACAACGCGAGGATAGGTAACCCTATCCAAATACCTGATGAAATTCTAAGTGAAACAAATCTTACCGGAGATGGAACGTTTTCCGACTGTACGCTCAACAAAAGAGGGGAAGCAGTAAATAATTTTATTGACACTAATAACTTCATAGTAGTAAATGGTAAAACTGTAAGTGATAGTCCGGCGAAACCAACCTTCACCGGTAAGGGAAGTAGTATAATTGATCTCGCGTTGTCTAATGAACTAGGGCTTGAAAAAATTCAGGATTTTGAGGTACTTTATAATATTAATTTTTCTGATCATTTTCCAATCAAACTTGTTTTAAATGGTAATAATATAGTCAGGGCGAGACCAAGTAAGCAAATCAAATATTGTTGGGATAACAACTATAAACTCATGTACAAACAACACTTAAGGTGGTCACCGCTCGTGGGTCTAAACACGGAAATAGAAACGATAGACGAAATTGAAAAAAGATTTCACCTGGCTATCACCCAATCAGCATATGAGCTGAATATGGTGCGTGAAGTACATAATATAAAAACAGCCGAAAAGCAACCATGGGTAGACAAAGAATGTAAAGAGTTAAAGAAAAGTGTAAATTGTAATCTGAGAATTTATAGAAAAAATAATTTTAGGGAACAGGATAGAATTAAGTACCGAGAAACTTTAAAATGTTATAAAGCCCTATATGAATGTAAGCGTAAAGAATATTTTGTGAAGTTAGCAGAAAAAATTAATGATGCTAGGAACGCCCAAGAATTTTGGAAAGCGCTAAATAAATACAGGGTTAAAAAATATGTACCACCAGAAATAACAGGTAAACAATGGATTAGCTTTTATGAGAAGTTGCAAAAAAAGATAGAACCAAATAGTAATATATATTCGGGAGTACTAGATCCTTACCTGGACGAGGATTTCACTATAAAAGAATTAAATAAAGTACTTAATAAGTCGAAAAACGGTAAATCGCCTGGGGAAAATAAAATCACAAATGAATTTCACCGGAGTTGCCCGCAAAACTGGAAATATTACTTACTTAGTCTTTTCAATAAAATTTTGCGCGAAGAAATTGTCCCTGAAAGCTGGTCAAGTATGATCTTAACAATGTTGTTTAAAAAAGGTGATAAGAAAGACCCAGCGAATTACAGGGGAATTTCTCTGGTTAATCATATAACAAAGCTTTTCACATCTTTATTGGCTGAAAGGCTCGTATACTTGGGCAGAAAAATGTAAAATGCTACCTGAAGGTCAGGCGGGTTTTAGGTCAAACCGAAGTTGTATGGACAACTTATATGTACTGTTTGAGTTAATCCATGCAAAACTAAGGCAAAAAAAGGGTACATTATTTATCATATTCGTGGATTTAAAAAGAGCATTCGACACAATAATACATAGGTATTTATGGGCAAAACTTTTAAATATGGGCGTTAGTGCAAAGTATATAAGGATACTGAAGGACCTCTATGGTAAGGCGCATATAAGAATAAAAACTCCAGAGGGTCTAACGGATAGGATAGATATAACGGAAGGGGTACTACAAGGAGAAATCCTTAGTCCCCTTTTGTTTATTCTCTTTATCGCGGACATGGAGGAATACTTCCGGGAAGAAGGCCTCTATGGCACAAGTTTAAACATTCTAACTGACGTACTATTGCTTCTATATGCTGACGACCTAGCAATAATTGCAAATAATAAAGCTGATGTCGCGAAAAAACTTAAAATTCTACACAAATACTGTGAAAAAAATGGGTTAACTGTAAATGTAGACAAATCTTATATATTGTACTGCAGAAAAGCAGGAAAGATACCAAAAAATATTAAATTCTATTACAATGCAAAAAACATAGAAATAGTGTCAAATTTTACATATCTTGGGATACCTATATCAGCGTCAGGAAGGGGGCGCTTGGCAATGACGAGTGCAATAAGTAAAGCAAGAACCGCAATAGGCGCCGTAAACACAGTTATTTATAAAGCTAGAATGTATGATTTTGATAGTATTAACACACTATTTGATAGTATGATTTCTTCGATAGCACTATATGCAGCCCCTGTGTGGGCTCTCAGATACATAAACGAAATTGATAGCCTCACCACTGAATTCTATAAGAAGATATTATGTATAAAACGTACAACTCCGAATAATCTGGTAAAGTATGAGACAAACAGAATTGATTTAGCGTATAATATTTGGAAGCTCACATGGGGCTGGATAGTAAAAGTGCTAAAGATGGAAGAAAATAGATACCCATTGTTATGTCTTAAAAAACAGATAGAGCTATATAAAAGCGGTTATGAATCTTCTGAATATAATTGGTTTACCGAGGTTGGCAAGTTTATAAAAGCAATAGATGAAAGGTATACCGGGACAATCTCTTGAAACTATACATATAACGCGCATGCGCCAAATAATTTAATCTCATTGGTCGGTGAAATCGCGCCGCGGTGATGTTTTCATCTGCTGAGCAAGGCACCAACGTACACAAAATGAAACAAAAGCTGTAATTCTCTCGCGCGTAAAGCCGTGGATTGAGGTTATGCTGCTGTTTATTTTTACGTAGCGTGAATTGTCTAAGAAGAATAGTATCGTTCAGCAATACCGTGGTTGATTTCGGAAGATATTCAACCGACGCAATAAAGAATTTAAGGGAAAAACAAATATCAAATGATACAGAAATTGGGTGTTATTTATTGAAAGAAGAAATCTGAAATTCAACGTGAAATGTCATTAACAAGTGGGAGTCTGGACAAACAGAGGTAGGTAAGTAAAAACAATGTTTATTGTGAACAGATTCTCTATTTACATAAAATTAAAAATAAATGAATGGTTGAGACCCAGTAGAAGGTATTTCCAGAGTAGATTCGTTACGGTGCAGTGCTCCAGAAGTCAGTAATTAGTGCCGATGAACATGAAATAAATAAAAGAAACGAGTAACAAGGAATAAAGAAATTATTCATCTTAAACACGAAGCTTAGGAGGACAAAGAGTAGCAATTAACAGAAAACGTACCCGACGCAATACTCAAAAAACCCTCGCCGACATCGTTGATTAGTTGACAAAGTTTTTGCAGCTCCATTGTACAACAATCAATGTTCCGTTAACAAAGAGGGTTCACCAGATATCCAAGAATAAAAAGAGAGAAAGAACAACAGTTAATATTACAGAGTAAATCATGCTATTAATGAAAAATTAGGAAACAAAACAATAACTTACAAGACAATCGTCCGATAACACTGGGAGACCAATCTCCACTCATCTGATCACCCCTCGTCTGACCATTGGTTGCCTTTTAAAAAGTGCTGCCTTCAAAAATACCGAAAGATCCTGTTTGATAATAATAGCTTCTAATATTTTCAGGTACGAAATAATTCATTGTCAAAGCGGGACTAAATTTGTCAGGCATGGAAGCATGTAAGTAAATTTCCAATTACGTGATCTTTGACAATGACAATATTTTAACATGGATTCAATGATAAAATTCGTTTTTTTTTCAGCAGGCTCGAAGTTTAAACTTTAATTACCACGAGGAAAATTATGCCTTACCTGATGGTCAAAACCTTTAGGTGGCAAGGAATCTGGTTTCTCGAGCGGTGCAATCATTAGAACCATCGAACCTGGTTGTTTCGTCAGACATCAGGTGCCAGAGTGAATTTTATCAGGCCATCGCCACCTTCTTAACATCAGTTGAGGCAAAATTGAAGAGCGGGATATACTACAGATCATAATGGCTGAATATCCCATCATTTTACTTTGTTCGAGCCAATAGCGATAAGTTTGTTACTTAACCGTTGCTGTCAATTCATTCTACCGAGGAATCATTCTGTGCACCATTGTAATTTAAGCATTATTATTGACCAGCATTGTTTTTCAAACTTTATACCATTTGATTTGGTATCTTATTTTGAAGCTTACTTTTACTCTCTTTGGCATTGAATTCAGATAAATAGTTTTTCAAGTCCTCAATTAGATTGTAGGGTTGAATTTTGCTAGGCAAACTGAATCAATCTAAATCTATAACTGTTAAATAAGTTCAGTTAAAAATGTCTTCAAATTTAATCTTAGTTGACGGTGTCATCTGGCTAGCTAGTTGCACGATAACTTGAAACCAAATTCAATTTTACACTCTTTATAGGGTCCTACGCTAAGACTGAAAGCTTGTGAGTCTCCATGTACCGCAATTATTTCTGCATTTCATGTTAGCATTATCTGGAGCAAAAAAAATCTCATTTTGAGATTGAAAATGGAACCTGAAACACAGAGTCATTCAATAGCACGAATTGAAAACCAAGAATTTTATAATGGTTTCTGCAACAAAGGGACTCTTTCCAAATATCCTTGTTAGAAGGTGATGTTCGGAGTACTATGAACAAGATATTGTATCGGATTACATTATTTGGAAAAAAATCTTTGTAAACTTCGTTAAAAATTAGATATTCATTTATTTTGATGGAACAAGGGACACAATCTTTACATTACTTTAAAATTGACATTACTCTAAAACATGATTGTCCTTGAAGCTAATTGTGACATTGAGGCGCATTTTGAGAAACTTGATTTTCAACTTGTGTCACAGGATGTGATTTACATTCCGGAGTTCTACGCTTTCGATTAGATTTTCTTTGTTTCGAACCGCACTAACATGAAATACAGAAATCATTTTAATAAATCTAATATTACTTGAATTTTCAATTTGAGTATTAGGTTCCCTTCATTTATTTAATCGAGCATCATTGAAAATTTGCGAAATAAATTCTGATAATCATTCGAAAATTTTAAATAGTAGTAGCAATAATTTGTTAATCGGAAAAAATACATTGACTATCGACTATTCGTAAATTTTGTTGAACTATTTTCAAGAAAAAAAATATTCACAGTTCCGTTACAGATAGTGAGATATTTAAATTTCTTGAACGCTCGGTTTAATGTCTCATTTTCGAAAGTGATAAAATTCAATATTACCGCCTGAAATCACAAAAGAGTGAGAAAGTTGCTTAGTTGCTTGAAAGTGGCGATGATCTTTGTACGTCTGACAAATTGAATGGGCAGATAACAGTGAATATCAGAGATGTGATTATTTTAGCCGTATCACCTGTTGATAGATAAAAATTCCATTGTTATTTCTAATGTACGAAATAATAAAAATGATTAAATAAAGTGTTCGCACTTACCTGCTGCGTTTCTTCCAAGCACCCAACATTTAAACAGATTTGTCATTTTAGTCGAATAAAGCCAATTTTCAAAGAGCATTAGCATCAACTTTCCGAGTCACTACCTCGACTGTTTAAGATTCTAACCTCAAAAATTCGTATGAACTACAACGCCGCCAGAAACAGAGTTTGACAGCTGAAACTCGGAGTGGCCAACCTGCCCGAGCAGCCGATAAAACTCGCGCATGCGCATTATATGTATAGTTTCAAGAGATTGTCCCGGTATGTGTGTGCTTGACTCGTTTGACGGTAAAGAGTGGGAGAGAGTAGGTAAAATTCTGTTAAGAAAGCACAAACAAACTTTAACAGACAAAATAAAAGCGCAAGTTAACAGAATTGCCTATCTAGAAACCCCAGATTTATACAACAAACCAAGTAATCAATATCTTCATAGTAAGGTCCCGCTAAAGATTAAAAAAGTTATGGCACAACTTAGAACGGCAAATAATTATGGTTTCAGTCTATATGTAAACAAAAAAGTGAATAAGTTTAACCCATTCGAGCCGTGTCCAACATGTCAGGATGGAGCATACGATACTCTTAAGCACTTTCTTATGGAATGCCCATTGTACCAGGATATAAGAGGCAAGTTTGTGAATAATATAAATGTTACAAACAATAATCTTAATGTCGTCGAAGTATGTCAAATGAACAATCCAATTCAACTTAATAAAATTTATGTTTATGTTGAACAATTATGTAGGCTAAGAGAATTATGCATTTCTGACAACAATATTCTAGATTAAGCGATTTATAATTAACTAATTAGTAAGTTAAGCTAAGAATCAAAATGTACAACTCCGAACTCAATTTGTAAACATTAGAAACATCTAATAAGGCAAATAAAGAATCTATCTATCTATCTATCTAAATTATTTTTCCTAAATTGAAGAATAATTAATTTTCAAAAATTAAAAATATGAAATCAGATAAATAATCATTCATCCATCTGTATGTTTTCTTTAAATTTCATAATAAGTTCTAATCCATTGTATGAATGTTCCAAATTACAATTCATAAAGTAAATAAAATGTCATTTTTCTAATAAATAATATTTTTATTTTAATTAATATGTGAACAGATGATCAAAAAATATATAGGATTTTTGTAATAGTTATATATGATTCTGAAAAATTTAACAAATGTAAAAAAAAATTTTTTTCATAAATTTCTCTTTTCTTAGAAGTGAAGTGAAAATTATAATATATATATATATATATATGTATACAGGGTGTCCCTAAATTGCCTCCCACGGACTAGCCAGCATGATACCTCGTTAAAATCGAACCGAGAATTTCTTTTCCGAAAGCTCGTGCGACGCATAGTTTTTGAATTATAAGCGATAGCGCTAGGCCAATCAGAGTGCACCATTTCATCTGGATTTGCCGCCACGGAAATTGCTGTTTTGTTCGACTGGGTGAATTATTATTATTTGTTTACGAATTAAATATCGGCACCTCCCCTCTCTCCCTGTTGTACCCCTTTTCGGGCGCTGACCTCGGTATTGTTGCCGCGGCACACGCTGCCGGCCGCACATCCATGGGCGCACACTTGTGTGTGTAAACAGAAGCGCATCCTCAAGCATAAGGGGTACAGCAGCGAGAGAGGGGAGGTGCCGATATTTAATTCGTAAACGAATAATAATAATAATTCACCCAGTCGAACAAAACAGCAATTTCCGTGGCGGCAAATCTAGATGAAATGGTGCACTCTGATTGGCCTAGCGCTATCGCTTATAATTCAAAAACTATGCGTCGGACGAGCTTCCGGAAAAGAAATTCTCGGTTCGATTTTAACGAGGTATCATGCTGGCTAGTCCGTGGGAGGCAATTTAGGGACACCCTGTATACATTAATATTATACATTAATATTATACATCCATATTATACATTAATATTATACAATAATATTATAAATCAATATTATAGATTAATATAATAGAATATGAATGGAGGTAATTAAGTTAAATAATTTAATGAAATATAGAATAATTAATTCAATTAAATTATTTTTCCTAAATTGAAGAATAATTAATTTTCAAAAATTAAAAATATGATATCAGATAAATAATCATTCATCCATCTGTATGTTTCCTTTAAATTTCGTAATAAGTTCTAATCCATTGTATAAATGTTCCAAATTACAATTGATAAAGTAAATTAATGGCATTTTTCTAATGAATAATTTTTTCATTCTAATCAATATGTGAGCAGATAATTGAAACACATATGGGATTTTTTCTATAATTATATATAATACCAAAAAATTTGACTAACGTGAAAAAAATTTTTTTTTTACACATTTGTTACGTGGGGGTAAGGGTGTACTGCGCGGTCGTAGTTAGTGATTGATTGAATAATCAAGCTCCCACGTAACGACAATGAATAATTATTGAAACTAAGAAAAGACCTACCTTTCGATAAGTCGGTAATTTGTAGGATCGTCTTGCTATAGTCCTATACAGATCTGTGAGGTTTGTTTAAATTGTTGAGGCAATTTTACAATAATAAAAATGGGAAGAAGGTCGTTTAAAATAAATGTCTAATATGATTTGACTGGTAAAAGATGAAGTATGTTCTGTTTCGATTTGGTTATTGAAATGTCTGGTAACAATCAATGGTGATAATGATATATGAGCCGAAAATAACAATTTATAAAGTGTTCAAGTTTATAAAAATCGTGTGTTGTTCTATTCTAATGGATATTATTATTTGGTACCAGGAACATCTACTCTGAACGATGGTTAACTAGCTGGTCGTGATTATTGTATTGTATCTCTCTTTTTAGATCATCATTAATCAATTATTTATACTATTGTTAAGTCTTATTCGTTAATTCTTGGAGACAATAAGTACGATTTAATTGGGGGTAGTGTAGCTAGCCACCAATTCTAGACTTGGTTTTGAATGAAAATTTCTGAAGTAGATTTTGACTATAAAGGTGAAACAAGAATTCGTTCAATTTCGAAGATTAACACTCGGATTGACTTAGCTTTAGGTGAATCGGTCGACGAGATTGAGAGCCGTCGGATCGTGTCGGTCTGCGTCGGTAGAATTCTGGACCAGGGGCCTCACCTCAAGTTTGGAAGAGTTGATGAATCGAACGGTGTTGAACGTCGGTCACTTAGTCTTTTTAGATTTGGAATGATATCTTGTTATCGGAAGTTATAGTTGAAAGTGTCAATTTTCTGATTTTGCTGTATGTTAAAATTGATTGCAACGATTTATTTATTAAAAACGATAGTGTAAAAAAGACGCGGCTCCTCGGCCCCGAGGGTCCAAGGAGCTGCAGTTGTAATTAGTTACAACGGTAATTAGCCAATGAGGTGCGAGGGCGACCTCCTGGTGCCCAAATCCACATGGTCAGCGTTACTTCTCGCTCTTCGACGGTGATCCGACGATTCTCAATCTCGTCGGTGACACACTGAAGATATGAACAAAAGATATTTACATGCAATGTTCACACATTCATTCATACATTCCAATAAGTAATCTATTTTAATTTAGTGGTTCTAAAGGTAGTGGTTTATCCTAGTTATTGATTATAGTTTTAACTTAAAAAGAGGGATATTTCCAGGCTGAGCGCTACTGATGCTAATTCAGCAGTCTCCTATCTCAGTTCTTGGTACCAGGTAAATAGAAGAAAGTTGAACCTTATACTAGGGATCATCGTTGGTCTCTACGTGACTTTTGCCAGGAGGGGTGGATCTCGCCGTTATTAGAATATGAGATTATGATGAAATGATATCTGTGCATTGAAGAAATTAAAGCAATGAAATGAAATGGAATTTTGAAAAAGGTACGCCAAGGCGGTACGACGGGGCGTAACACATTTCTCTTTTCTCAATAGTAAATTAAAAATTATAATATACACGGTGTCCCTAAATTGTATATATATATATATACATCAATATTATATATTCAGATTATACATTAATATGAAAGAATATAAATGAAGGTAATTAAGTTGATTAATTCAATAAAATAAAAAATGTTAAATTTGAATAAATTATTTTTCTTCAATTGATGAATAATTAACTCTCAAAAATTAAAAGTATGAAATTGAATAACGAATCATTTATCTATCCGTTTGTTATCTTCAAATTTCATAATAAGTTCTAATTCATTGAATAAATGTTCCAAATTACAATTCATAAAGTAATTTAAATGGCATTTTCCTAATGAATAATATTTTTATTTCAATTAATATGTGAGCAGATAATTGAAAAATATATAGGATTTTTTTCATAATTATATATAATTTTGAAAAATTCACCTAATGTGAAAACAATTTTTTTTTTCAAAAAGTTCTCTCATTTTAATTGTAAATAAAAATTTTAATACATATATATACATTAATATTATTCATTAATATTATACATTATTATTTGACATCATTATTATACAATAATATCATACAATCATATTATACATTAATATAATGGAATATAAATGAAGGTAGTTAAGTTAAATAATTTAATAAAATAAAAAATGATTCATTTAAATTAATTATTTTTCTTAAATTGAAGACCAATTAATTTCCAAAAATTTCAAATGTGAAATCAAATAAATGATCATTCATCTATTTGTATGTTTCCTTTTTATTTCATGATAAGTTCTAATCCATTGTATAAATGTTTCAAACTACAATTCATAAAGTAAATTAAATGGCATTTTTTCAATGTATAATATTTTTATTTTGATCAATATGCGAGCAGATAATTCAAAAATATATAGGATTTTTTGAATAATTATATTTATTTTTAAAAAATTGAATTAATGTGAGAAAAATTTTTTTCTCATAATTTCTCTTTTTTTTAAAAGTAAATTGAAAATTCCGATATATATATATATATATGTCAGACATGCGGAGTTAAATAAATAGTTTAACACAGTTTATTCGATTGAAAACCGCAGACGCACGGAACAACACAACTTTATTCAAATCGTTTGAAAATCATTCTAAAAGAAGTAACCAAGTTAAACAAGAACAAAACAAATCCAACCAAAACAAGTTCCATCAACGTCATACAACCGGTGATCAAAATGTAACAAAGACACAATATGGTGATGCGACACGGCCATACTGACTAGCACGCGTCTCGAGTGCCAGTTTTTCATTTTTCTAATTATCCTTCTGAAATAAAAAACATCGAAGTAACCTTCATTAAATCTCGTTCGGCTTTCCTGATCATACAAGCTTGGTATCCTTGCTCAGTCAAATCCCTTGTTATCTCTACATCATGTGTGCAACCATGTGCTTTGCTTTATTTGTTTCATGACTTCTCTCAAATTCCTTATCCAAGGCACCAATAGCTCTGCAGGCATGCCTTATGCAGCCGTGCACGTTCTAACTATTGCCTTTATCCACAATAGCTCTGCAGGTATGCGTCACGCATCCGTACGTGTTCTAACTATTGTTTTCATTCACAATAGCTCTGCAGGCATGCCTTACGCATCCGTACATGTTCTAACTATTGTTTTCATTCACAATAGCTCTGCAGGCATGCCTTACGCATCCGTACATGTTTTAACTATTGTTTTCATTCACAATAGCTCTGCAGGCATGCCTTACGCATCCGTACATGTTCTAAGTATTGTGACTTACCGAATCATTCTCATGTTATAATACATCAAGGCTTTGGGTTCAAGGATTCTGGGTGATCAAGTCCAGCGAGCCTTGAAAGCCAAAGTCGCACTCTCGAAGTGAAACAGCGATAGCCAACAGAGTCTCATGCTCTCTTCGGATTTCTTTAAGTAAATCCGGCTAAACCAATTAACAGAGTCCCCTGCTCTCTTCGGATTTCTACTTCCAAATCCGGCTCAACCAGAATCATGTTTCTGCAAATTATCGCTACATTTGTTTTCAACAACCGATTGCATTAACCCACAAGGGTTCATGGTTCATCTCAGCAAAACATGTTTGCACTCATGACTTTGTGCACTACAACATTTTTTTTTTCCCTTTAAAACAAACAAGTCACTTCGGAACTTTGTTCTTACCTTCTTCACTTTCTGCGACACAGCTGTCCTGACTCGCGCCATATCCAGGAGCTGCGATCAGTTTATCGTGAGACACCTTAACGCTATTACGACCTTTAAGTCCAGAAGAGCCTATTTTTTTAACTAAATACCTATCATTCGGAAGCTCCATGACAACTTCCAAAGGACCGTGATATTTTGCATCTAACTTTGTCTTAATTCTATCGTTGTTTCTAACCATAACAAAATCCCCAATTTTAAATGGTTTAACTGGTTTATTCTTTTTATCAAACCGTTCTTTGTCTTTCATGGCTTTTGCTGTAATGCTACTTGTAGCCTCTGACCTAAGCTGTGTTAAATTTACATTGTCAGTCTTTACACACCTATGCTTCACACGTCCTTTATCTATTAAATTTATTTTTGTGCCATATAAAATTTCAGCGGGACTTTTTCCTAACGTTTTCTGAACAGTTGAATTTATTGCAAGCTGTACTTTACCTAACTCGGACTGCCATTGTTTCGCCTGAGCTTTGCATACTGATGACATATTCCTGATGGTTGACATAACTCTTTCAACTTGACCGTTAGCTCTAGGCGTTCCTGAAGCTATGAAGTGATCCACAATATTCTTTTCATCGCAGTATTTCTTAAATCGTGCATTTGTAAATCCTGAACCTTGGTCACAAATGATTCGTCTCGGAGCTCCAAAAATAAACGAATGTTTTTCCAACTGATTGATTGCTGTTTCTGTATCCAAACAACTTATCAAATTTAGCGTTACAAATTTCGTAAATCCATCTATAATTACAAAAACATACTCTTTCTTGTCAGAAGGACCTGATAATTTTCCGGATATATCTATGTGGATCGTATACCACGGAATATCTTTTTTTTCTATAGGATGCAGCTGAGCTTGTGTCGGTCTTGACACTGATTTACAAGTTTAGCACAAAATACAATTTTCAACGAATCTCTTAACACGCTTTGACATTTGAGGAAACCAATACAGCTCGTACAACTTATCCAAAGTCTTTTCCCAGCCCAAATGGCAGATATTCTCATGTACGTGATGTATCAGTGACCACACCATCAGTCTCGGCACTACAGGTAACGTTATCTGTTTCGATTTTCTGTTTATCGTCCGCATCAAAATTTTGTCTCTAATTGAATGTGTTTTTGCTCTCTCTGATCCTTCTATTACCTCACGGTACAAAGTTTTTATTTCGTCATCTTTCTGCTAAGCTACCATCAACCAGTCATCAGCTAATTCAATTATTTTATTCAAATCTTTCTTAACTATTTTGAGTACACTTTTTTTTGTAACTGGATTTCTTGACAAAAAGTCCGCATGCTTCATTCGTTCGCCCGCGCGATATTCTATTTCGAATTCAAATGACTGCAAATATGACCACCAGCGATAAACTCGTGGAGTAAGATCTTTTTTGAGGCTTGCGGCTTTAAGCGAATTACAGTCAGTCACAACAAAAAATTTACGTCCTACTTAATATTGTCTAAAATGTTTTATTGCGTTAACAACTGCAAGAGTCTCAAGTTCGTAAGAATGGTAACGAGTTTCAGCGTCTATGGTACGTTTGCTATAATAAGCGACGGGATGTTTTTCTTTTTCAACACATTGTAACAATACGGCACCATACCCGAGAGCACTAGCATCGGTATGTAGTTCGATTGGAAGATTAGAGTCGAAAATTCTCAGTAACGGTTCTGATGTTGAATAACTGACAAGCTTGGCCCTGGCGTCAGTGTGTTCGTCTGTCCATGTAATCGTTTTGGAACTACCTGCAGTAAGTTTGTATAAAGGAGCAGCCACTTGTGAAAATCTCGGTATAAATCTACGAAAATAGGATGCTAACCCTAACAATTGCCTTACCTGGGTCCGTGTGTTAGGAATAGGTGATTGCACCAGGGCTTCGATTTTTCGAAGGTTCGGCCTCAACTCTCCATGTGACACAGTGTACCCCAGATAATAAATTTTTGTTTTTAAAAATTTACATTTTTTTGAATTGAATGAAAATCCTTTCTCCGCAAGTTTTGCCATCACAACTGCCAACCTATCCAAAGCTTCCTGTGCAGTTCTTCCGGGTATAAGAACATCATCCAAATAGACAATCGCAAAAGAATATCTCAATTCACCCAAAGCGTTATTGATTGCTCTCTGATATACGGCAGGTGCATTCATTAGCCCGAATGGCATTGTTAAATATTCAAACTGTCCGTCCGGTGTAATAAAAGCAAGCTTTTCTATTGAATTTTCTTTTACAGGTATCTGATGAAAGCCTGCCGTCATATCTAATGACGAGAAATAGTACGCACCGCACAGTCGATCTAATTGATCTTGAATCAACGGTAGCGGATAACGATCTGCTACTGTGTTGGCGTTTAACTCCCGAAAATCCACACACAATCTATATGATCCATCCTTTTTCTTAAATAAGATAATTGGACTAGAAAACGGACTTCTGCTTTCTCGAACGATTCCTGCCTCAAGCATTTTATTTACCATATGTCTAACACTCTCACGCTCTAAAATTCCTAGCTTATAAGGTCTTCGCTGTACAATTTTATTTTCATCTTTCAGTCTAATCTCAAAGCTGCCAGATGTTACACGAATCCTAGGAGTATCAACACTCATATGTTTCGCGTGCAGTCTTAACAATTTTAAAAGTGATTCTCTCATCTCTTCCACATCGCAATCTACAGTATCAAAATTAGTAGTTGCAACACACGCACCAACAAACTTGTGTAATTTTGTAAATTTAACTATGGTTCCATCTAATGTGACTGAGATACCATTTGCTAACAATTCTTTACCCAGAATTATTTTTGTGGACAAACTTTCGCCCGGTACTACATATAAATCAATTTCAACATTGATGCTATTCAACTCTGCACACACTGAGATCATCTCACGGCAATCCACATACCCATTTCCTAAGCCCCTCAAACGCATACAAACGACTTGTCTTTTACCAGGCAACCTCTCCGCCAAACTCTCTGTTACAAGAGAACAGTCCGAACCAGAGTCAAAGATGAACGTCAACACCTTACCGTCAGCAAGCTTCAGAGTATTCTCAGTGGAGGTAGAATTACAAAGCCTCACTACCTTCTCGTTCTTCTTATGGCAACTCGGGGCAATGTGTCCCTCTTCCTTACAGTTGTAGCAGGTTATCGGCTTCTTTGGCCCCAAACCTCTACCGTCCAGTTCCTTGATGACTCGTGAGTAACTGCCACGCTGTGTCTGCAGAGCTGATCGACATTCGGACTTCCGATGTCCTTTTCTTCCGAAATTGTAGCACTCGATGTCAAAACGGTGCGACTTACCATCTCGCGGCGCCAAAGTCTTAGTATGTGGACTAGGGGCTCTGGAGGATGCACGCGGTTGATGGAAGTCGGTCGTTCGTCCATCAAGGTACGCCATCGCTTCTTGTAGGCTTTTAGGTGATTCTCGCACAAAGATGTTGCGAACGAATCTATCTTGCGCCGAATAGGATAATCCCGTAAGTTGAGCTGCAGTCTCGTCCACCGTTTTTCTCTCGTTGAGCCACGCTTTTAATTTTCTCCCTTTCTTCATAAAATTTTCAAGTGTAAACTCTGCGTCTTCCATCCAAATCGTGTGCAGCTCCGACGCAACGTTCTTATTTTTTGCATACGCACTTAAAAACTCAGAACGTATTTCTACCCAGCTTTTTCCTGAGGGATCCATACCTGTGAACCACTGTGCCGCTTCGTCTTTAAATGCTTTCGCCAAGTGCTGGACAATTTCATAATCATCAGGATTATAACGGCGAATCCACTCGTCAATTATTTTCACCCAACCAGTCGCGTCAGTCGTTTTCGGATCAAATTTGATGAGATCCATCGGAACACGTTCTCGTCTGGAAAGCAGTGCAAGCAGTCGCAGATTTTCCTCCTTCAATCTTGCCTGACGTTTTCTGTGCCTACGTCTTCCGTGCTTCCTTCTTCGCAAATCATCAGAATGTTCAGATTCCGATGTCGTCGGGGATCGGTGATTTCTATTTCGTTTTCGAGAAGTTTCTACTCTGCCTGTGTCACTCTTTGCACTTCTCCTCACACTTTCTTCTACATCTTCTGCCACACTAAAATCTTCCTCGTTTCGTTCCATCTCTATCTCGAAAATTTACTGAGTTTTTACTTCTACACGCTTAAACGTTCTTTATCCCACTTCTGATGTCAGATATACGGAGTTAAATAAAGAGTTTAACACAGTTTATTTAATTGAAAACCGCAGAGGCACGGAACAACACAACTTTATTCAAATTGTTTGAAAATCATTCTGAAAGAAGTAACCAAGTTAAACAAGAACAAAACAAATCCAACCAAAACAAGTTCCATCAACGTCATACAACCGGTGATCAAAATGTAACAAAGACACAATATGGTGATGCGACAATAATAATTATAATAATTATTAATAAAAATTAACAATATAAATTTATGATATAAATTAATAAAATACATCAATAATATACAATAATAACATTGAATATGGATACATTTATTTATATATATATATTACATTGATATAATTGAATATAAATGGAGGTAATTAAGTTGAATCATTCAATGAAATGAAAAAAAAAACTAATTCACATAAATTATTTTTCTTAAATTGAAGAATTAATAATTTTTAAAAATTGAAAATGTGAAATTAAATAAATAATCATTAATCTATCTGTATGTTTTCTTTAAATTTCATAATAAGTTCTAATCCATTGTATAAATGTTCCGAATTACAATTCATAAATTGAATTAAATAGCACTTTACTAATGAAGGATATTTTTATTTTAATTAATATGTGAGCAGATAATTAAAAAAAACATAGGATTTTTTGAATGATTATATATAATTTTAAAAAATTCGACTAAAGTGAAAAAAATTTTTTTTTTTACTTTCTCTTTTTTTAAAAGTAAATTAAAAATTATAATATATATATACATTAATATTGTGCATTAATATTATACAATAATCTGATAGAGTGAATATGGAGGTAATTAGGTTGAATAATTCAATAAAATAAAAAATGATTAATTTGAATAAATTATTTTTCTTGAATTGAAGAATAATTAATTTTCAAAAATTGAAAATATGAAATTGAATAAATAATCATCCATCTATTTCTATGTTTTCTTTGAATTTCATAATAAGTTCTAATCCATTGTATAAATGTTCCAAATTACAATTCATAAAGTAAATTAAATGGCAGTTTCCCAATGAATTAATTTCTTTATTTGAATTGATATGTGAGCAGATGATGAAAAAATGTATAGGATTATTAAAGATAATTTTGAAAAATTTGAATAATGTGAAAAAAAAATTTTTTTTAAATTTTTCTTTCTTTAAAAGTAAATTAAAAATTTTAATATACATATTTACATCAATATTATACATCAATATTATACAATAATATTATACCTTAATATAATACATTGATATTATACATTAATATAATAGAATATAAATGAAGGTTATCAAGTTAAATGATTTAATAAAATGAAAAATGATTAATTTAAATAAATTATTTTTCCTCAATTGGAGAATAATTAATTCTTTAAAATTCAAAATATCAAATTGAATGAATAATCATTCATCTATCTGTATGTTATCTTTAAATTTCATAATAAGTTCTAATCCATTGTATAAATGTTCCAAATTACAATTCATAAAGTAAATTAAATGGCATTTTTCCAATGAATAATATTTTTATTTTAATCAATATGTTAGCAGATAATTCAAAAATATATAGGATTTTTTGAATAATTATATATGATTCAAAAAAATTTAACTGATGTAAAAAAAATTTTTTTTTTTAAATTTTTCTTTTTTTGAAAGTAAATTAAAAATTATAATATATGTATATATACATTGATATTTTACATTAAGATTATACAATAATATTATACATGATTATTATACATTATCATTATATAATCATATTATACATTAATATTATACATTAATATGATAGAGTATAAATGGAAGTAATTAAGGGGAGATATACACCTAGAAAATTGTAAAAATCGATTTTTTTTTTTTTTTTACATTTTCTGAAAGTTTAAGGTCCTTAGAATATTTGGTGAAAATCGCAAATTAATTCTTCAAAAAATGAGGCAGTTATAACCGAGAACTGGAAACGTTAGATTTCTTTTGTGATAGAATTGTACAGTGCTCCCCCCCTAAGAAGGTCGAATTCGTCGTCGGCAACAAGCTTTAGATGCAATGGGAATTCCGTCGACTGTAGAAGACCTACACTATGGGCCTGGTATTGAGGATTCCATGTAAGTTTAAAATTTCATGATTTTTTAATTCCTAAAATTTCAAACGTGTTTTTCTCAAAACTACGTTTTTCAAAGCGGTACCCAAAATTTCTCAAAAACCAATGTACCGATTGCTTTGAAATTTTTTGTGGTCATTCTATATAATATTACCTAGTATTTGTCATAGGATTTTTTTTTTTCGTTACTTACTCTTCATTTTATAGCCAAAATAATTACACGTTTAAGGCCAGAAAATCGTTACCTATATTCAAATGGCCGCCATTTTGTTAAAAACCAATAATTTTGAAATCGGCTATGACAAGTACTAGATTATAGTATCTTATTTAATAATCTTTTTTTTTTTTTTTTTCCAGATGATTTTTGAAGATACGCCAGTGGGTACCGTGTGCGCCGATTTTTTCAAGGACCTCCAAGAATCCTACGACATCCTTGTATCTTTTTGATATTTGTACATAAAAAAAATTTGACATATATTTGAATGTATGTACTTTTAGATAATGAAAACTCTGATCTAAAATGAATAATTACTTTTCTTTGAAACATTTTTAAAATAGAACCTTTTTTACGGCTTCTAGGTGTATATCTCCCCTTAAATTGGTTACAAAATGGGAGGGAAAAGGTGGTGCGAGAACGCTTATTGCCCGAGCAAACTTTCACAGCTGCACCGTATTTGACACTGATATGGTTATCATTGAAATGAATCGTGTCAAAGTTCACTTCACCAAACCTATTTACGTCGGCGCATCAATTCTAGATCTGTCAAAAATCTTTCTCTACGATTTCCACTATAATTATATTAAAACCAACTTTTCGAATAAACAGGCTAAATTGATGTATACCGACACAGACAGCCTTATTTATCAATTCAATGTGCCTAATATCTACGATATCATCAAACGTGATGTAGATACAATGTTTGACACCTCTGACTATCCGCCCGACAATGTGTATGGTATTCCCCTTAAAAACAAAAAACAACTAGGGCTAATGAGGGATGAAAATAATGGTAAAATTATGACCGAGTTTGTGGGACTGCGAGCAAAGCTGTACACATTTACTACGATGGGTGAGGATGGGGAAAAATATGACAGTGGCGTAAAAGTGAGTAAGCGTGCCAAGGGTGTAAGAAATTCATCGATAAATAGCATCACGTTTGATGATTATAAGCGCTGTCTGACGGCTTACCGAGAGTTGACTCTTCCACAGTGTTTAATACGCAGTAAAAAACACGAAGTAAGCACGATCGTACAAATAAAATTGGCTCTGAGTTGGCAGGATGACAAGCGGCCATTGATACCCGGACAGACCGACACCGTACCTTGGGGGTTTGTCCCAGCCCCCCAATAGCTATAGGATAAACTTTAGACACAGAATTGATGTAAATATTTGATGTTTGACACCTCGAACGATCCACCATCGGGCGGAAACGTTTCACCATCAATACGATATTTAATGGATTTGAAGTTTCAAAATGCGAATTCATATACTCAACAATTGTTTATTTATTTATTATTGATATATCAAGCAATTATTCATATTTATTCGTTTACCACGAGAAAAGTTTTCAGAAAATGAAAAAAAAATTTCAGGAAACGAAAAAAACTTTTCAGAAAATGAAAAAAACTTTTCAGAAAACGAAAAAAAGTTTTCAGAAAATGAAAAAAAGTTTTCAGAAAATGAAAAAAAAGTTTTCAGAAAACGAAAAAAAGTTTTCAGAAAATGAAAAAAAATTTTCAGGAAACGAAAAAAAGTTTTCAGAAAATGAAAAAAGTTTTCAGAAAACGAAAAAAAGTTTTCAGAAAATGAAAAAAAGTTTTCAGAAAATGAAAAAAAAGTTTTCAGAAAACGAAAAAAAGTTTTCAGAAAATGAAAAAAAGTTTTCCAAAAAATAAAATGTGTAATAATCGTATAGCAAAATTGCATATTATCATTATTATTATCACTATTATTATTATCAATATTATTATTATTATTATTTTCGTAGTACAGAGTATGGCACATGTGCGCACAAAGGAAATAAAATGTGGAAATATTTGTATATTCAAAATCTTTTATTGTAATTCGGAAAATACATACAAATTATGTTACATGTCTGTTTTATTTATCCAACTATTGTGCTAATTATCAAAACCCAACCACTTCACATAGAACAGATTCCCCCGTTTGCGTAACACTTTCTCCACAAGGTAGCCGTCGGGATATTTCACTTTGGTGAGCTCTTCCTCGTAGAAGCCCCCCTCGATGGGATGATCTTGATAATCGGTAAGTTTGTAGGTGGGTGGATTGGTATTTTTCACCTCACTCACGGTGAATATTTTTGTCGTCCAATTGGGTGTATAGCCTTTTTCGAATACATTCTTGTACTTGCTGATTCGAACTCGATCGCCTACGCTGAATTTCCGCGCTCGATCACTTCGTTTGATTTGCCGAGGCTTGTACACGCTACGATACAGCTGTTTTTCATTCTCCGTGCTAACATCCTGTAAGTTTTATTCGAATCGTGCGATGTTTGGTGTTGTTGTAGGACTTCATTAAATCATCCAAAATATTAGTCCACTTGTGAAATGCTAGGACACAGCCGCCCCCGAAGCTGTACGCCAGGACGTCGTATGCGTAGCTCAATCATGCGAACTCTAAATCCAGGGGTCATTACTACGCGAGCAATGACAGCTCTTGCGACGACCTAGGAAGGGGCGAGGTTCGCGGTCCTCCTAGACTGCGGAAGAGAGGGGCTGCAGGCGGCCTCGACGTCGATAGTGCCGGACCCTGGTAGCATGGGACACCTCCACCATCGCCTGCCGTGATCAAAGGCCTTCAAATGATGATAATAATGATGATGATAATAATAATAATGATAATCTATAATTTTTCGATACGATTAATGCTCATTTTATTTTTTGATGAACTTTTTTTCATTTTCCGAAAACTTTTTTTACGTGTTAATCAGATGGGAAAAAAGTTTTCGGAAAACTTTTTTTCGTTTTCTGGAAACTTTTTTTCATTTTCTGAAAACTTTTTTTCGTTTTCTGGAAACTTTTTTCCATTTTCTGAAAACTTTTCTCGTGGTAAACGAATAAATATGAATAATTGTTCAATATATTAATAATAAATAAATAAATAATTGATGAATACATGAATTTACAAGGTATTCGAATTTTAAAACTTCGATCTGCTCAATATCGTATTGCTTGCGAAACGTCTCTGCTTCATGAACTGTCGCCATGGGTGTCAAACGCATATATTTACAACGGTTCTATGCCCTCAGTTCCAGCCTACGGCTAGTTTATTGCGGGGTTGCAGCACACCCTCCAAGTTCTGGTACCTGTTTGCCCAGGTATCGGTTGCATATTACCGTCTTGTCAACTCATGATCAATTTTTCAGTACATTGGAGCTAACATCGCGTTTTTTTACTACGTATTAAGCACTGTGGGGTTGATCAACTCTGGTAAGCCCCTCAGACGGTTCTTATAACCATTAAACGTGATGTTATTTATCGTTGCAGTTTTCGCATCCTTGACACGCTTACCCACTTTAACACCGTTGTCACATTTTTGTTTCATCCTCATCCGTGGTGGGGGGAAAGATGCGGCTGCTGCTATGAAATCTGTACTAACCCAGAGCCGTATACCTGCACATCTATACGTTGATCAATGCAAAGAATTTCACAACAGCAAATTGAAAGCCCTCATGATGCAGCACAATATCAACATGTATTTGACACTCAGCAACATAAAGGCGTCGATATGCGAACGTTTTTAGTCGAACATTGAAAAAATAAAATGTGGATGTGGTTTACTCTCCTAAGATTTCACAAGTGGATTAATATTTTGGATGATTTAATGAAGTCCTACAACAACACCAAACATCGCACGATTCGAATAAAACTTACAGGATGTTAGCACGGAGAATGAAAAACAGCTGTATCGTAGCGTGTACAAGCCTCGGCAAATCAAACGAAGTGATCGAGCGCGGAAATTCAGCGTAGGCGATCGAGTTCGAATCAGCAAGTACAAGAATGTATTCGAAAAAGGCTATACACCCAATTGGACGACAGAAATATTCACCGTGAGTGAGGTGAAAAATACCAATCCACCCACCTACAAACTTACCGATTATCAAGATCATCCCATCGAGGGGGGCTTCTACGAGGAAGAGCTCACCAAAGTGAAATATCCCGACGGCTACCTTGTGGAGAAAGTGTTACGCAAACGGGGGAATCTGTTCTATGTGAAGTGGTTGGGTTTTGATAATTAGCACAATAGTTGGATAAATAAAACAGACATGTAACATAATTTGTATGTATTTTCCGAATTACAATAAAAGATTTTGAATATACAAATATTTCCACATTTTATTTCCTTTGTGCGCACATGTGCCATACTCTGTACTACGAAAATAATAATAATAATAATATTGATAATAATAATAGTGATAATAATAATGATAATATGCAATTTTGCTATACGATTATTACACATTTTATTTTTTGGAAAACTTTTTTTCATTTTCTGAAAACTTTTTTTCGTTTTCTGAAAACTTTTTTTTCATTTTCTGAAAACTTTTTTTCATTTTCTGAAAACTTTTTTTCGTTTTCTGAAAACTTTTTTCATTTTCTGAAAACTTTTTTTCGTTTCCTGAAAATTTTTTTTCATTTTCTGAAAACTTTTTTTCGTTTTCTGAAAACTTTTTTTTCATTTTCTGAAAACTTTTTTTCATTTTCTGAAAACTTTTTTTCGTTTTCTGAAAAGTTTTTTTCATTTTCTGAAAAGTTTTTTTCGTTTCCTGAAAATTTTTTTTCATTTTCTGAAAACTTTTCTCGTGGTAAACGAATAAATATGAATAATTGCTTGATATATCAATAATAAATAAATAAACAATTGTTGAGTATATGAATTCGCATTTTGAAACTTCAAATCCATTAAATATCGTATTGATGGTGAAACGTTTCCGCCCGATGGTGGATCGTTCGAGGTGTCAAACATCAAATATTTACATCAATTCTGTGTCTAAAGTTTATCCTATAGCTATTGGGGGGCTGGGACAAACCCCCAAGGTACGGTGTCGGTCTGTCCGGGTATCAATGGCCGCTTGTCATCCTGCCAACTCAGAGCCAATTTTATTTGTACGATCGTGCTTACTTCGTGTTTTTTACTGCGTATTAAACACTGTGGAAGAGTCAACTCTCGGTAAGCCGTCAGACAGCGCTTATAATCATCAAACGTGATGCTATTTATCGATGAATTTCTTACACCCTTGGCACGCTTACTCACTTTTACGCCACTGTCATATTTTTCCCCATCCTCACCCATCGTAGTAAATGTGTACAGCTTTGCTCGCAGTCCCACAAACTCGGTCATAATTTTACCATTATTTTCATCCCTCATTAGCCCTAGTTGTTTTTTGTTTTTAAGGGGAATACCATACACATTGTCGGGCGGATAGTCAGAGGTGTCAAACATTGTATCTACATCACGTTTGATGATATCGTAGATATTAGGCACATTGAATTGATAAATAAGGCTGTCTGTGTCGGTATACATCAATTTAGCCTGTTTATTCGAAAAGTTGGTTTTAATATAATTATAGTGGAAATCGTAGAGAAAGATTTTTGACAGATCTAGAATTGATGCGCCGACGTAAATAGGTTTGGTGAAGTGAACTTTGACACGATTCATTTCAATGATAACCATATCAGTGTCAAATACGGTGCAGCTGTGAAAGTTTGCTCGGGCAATAAGCGTTCTCGCACCACCTTTTCCCTCCCATTTTGTAACCAATTTAACATCTTTATGATTTCGCACATTCTCCATAGTCTTGCCGAACACAGCGTTATTCATGAGTTTGTAAAAGTTTTTCTCAAATTCATTCCTAGATTGCTTACGCATGTCTGTATTGAGCGTGATGTAGGGCTCGAGCCATGGAGATTGCGCAAACTTCAAAATTCTATACACTTTCGTTAATTTCAATCCTAAACTCAAACACTGTTACAAATTTCTATAGTGCAATATATACTTTGTTTTGGGGTGAAGGGTTGTCGCGAGTTTGGCATTTTTACTACCTGGAGGAGTAAAATGTTCGGGACAAAGATGTAAGTCTTTGTGATCCTCGTGGAGTTCTACAGGGTAGTCCAAATCTACCTCCAGAAAGTAACCGATCGGCGAATCGTCCGGATGGTTCGTTATATCGATGTGCTGATATTCCCACTCGAACGAACCGATTGGTAAATGCACGCTCATAGCTGCACCGTACAGGTTATTCACGTCAAAATACATGAGATACGATTCCGCTTTGTTTGGATCAAAATCTGTTCCCATGAATCTATTATTGGCCCGAGCGTGTCGATTAGAGCATTGCGCTACGCCGCCTCGAATGGCTCTTTCAATGAATAACACCATTTCAGGGTTGTCTAAAAGTTGCAAATTCACATTAGTATGCTTGAGCATCGCGTCAAAAGCAAGCCCCGGTGCAGTGTAGTAGTGCAACGGATCTAAATTGTATGTTTTGAAGCAGCTAGCGCGGAAATTTTCGAAAATATCGGCAAGCAAAAGAACATCGGTCTTCAAATATAAATCTGAGTGGCCCCCCAATGACTCTAAATGGAATTCCCTCCAAACAGTTTTCGCGTGCTCGTAATCGGTGTCTGAAATATTTGCATCGCAGAGGTGCGAGTAGAAATGCTTCTTTGCAGGTAATCGCGGTTCATCGAGTTTCCCCCAACAATCGACGTATTCATAGGGAAAAACGCCTTTGCGGGTCATCAAACTGAACTGAGTCGGGTTATTATAAAATTTGCGTGTTATGTGTTTATCGGTATCGGTCAAATATGTGGAAAGTTTATCGATGCTGCTAGCCATAAATCGGAACGAATCGATGAATCTCAAGTGCATCATTGTTCCATCGACGCGTTTCGTGAAGGATATATATTTTTCCTTATTTATGGGTAGCAGTGTAATTTTACCGGGAAAAGTTGACGCGAGGGATTTTAGTAAAAAGTGAGAATCGTAACCGGACAAATTGTGGAAAACTATTGGAATTGTGTGCGTCTCTCTGAAATTCAAATTACACCGATTATGAGCAGGACCACGATATTTACCCGTGAAGTGACAGTGATCGTAACACTTTTTCTCCTCAGGGGTAAACGGTTTTTCACAAATATAACAATTCTTTGCGCGCATGTGACGTTCGCGTTGCACTTGGGTAAGAGACTTCATCGGAATTATGTTTTTGATGCGTGACTCTACTTGAATTGATAAATCTTCAAGCTGTTTCATAAACCAATCTATGCAATCGACACCGCGTTTACCGTGGAACTCAGATAAAGTCTCATCGTACGCGCAATGTACATAGTACGCTACACTGTGCGGGATATGCTTTTGAATTTCAGAAGTCTTACGAGTTTCAAAGTCATCCACAGGTTTAGGGATTAATATACATTCGAGATCGGCGTATACGACAAACGGTACGGTGCCTTTGTTTTGAAAATTGGAAAATATTAAATCTTTACACTTGGGAAATTCCATGCGTACTTTATTTAGCGTAATACAATCTTGTGGGTGATTGTCGTAGACATGTTTCGCGCTAAAGTGGCACAAACATCTGTCACATAAAAACGTTTTGTGTTCATGAATGGACAATTGTTTGCTCACCAATCGGGAAAGATCTTTAATCCAAGCAAAGTGGAATCTCGGTGCAAACCCACCAGTCATATCGTCTTCCGGATTACTCTCAACCATTAGAAGATGAATCGTGTCAATGTTTACGCTATGCAAATTTTTACTCAAATAAATTGGCACGATGACGCTTTTATTTGATTTTGCATGATGCGAAAAAGTTTGAGATTCTATACCATATACATTGATGCGCAAATTATTCAATCTCTCAAGCTTTTTCACATCATGTAGAGTAGCAGGGAAATTGATACCTGTACACTCCAACTCGGAAATATATCGACGATAGTTGGGAGTCCTATCGGTGTCGGTGTTGACCGGGTGGAGGGCTGCTGTGACGGACCAGAGAAGGCATCTTTTGTCCTCGTTCCTCACGTTAATCACAGCCTTTTTATGTCGAATGTCTTGGGGCAGCTCGACGAATGTTGAAGCCCCCGCGGCGAGAGGCTGGTAGCGATTGATATTTACAGCGATATCAAGGATCTCAATCATACTCCAGCCGGAATCGCGCTGCTCGAAATCTTCCACCTTTGACTGCAGATCACCCTGTGCACGTGTAAACCAACCATTTATATCGCTTGATGGGAAGAGAATCGCCACGTTGGAGGTGTTGAAACTCTTAACTTCGGTGGAGATCTCTTCGTGCTTGGCATTTTCGAATTTGCACGATAATATGAAGTTAACCTTCACATTTCCCTTCTCGCGCAGTATCAGCTCCAACTTCTCGGTGACGACGCGCTGCACATCGTCCAGAAAGGCGTCCAAATTTTTATGACGGAGATTTGTGACAACCCCCGTTCTGGTTCGGCTGGCAAAAGCGCTATCCACGTCGTCCCATTGTACACCCGCAGGAGTACCGATATTTCCACCCGTCACCACTGTGCGCTGCTGCAACTGCTTGATCTTCGTCACCCAAGATTGCAGGAGTGCGATCGTATGTTGGATCCGTATTTTCGCACCAACGGTTGTTCCTCGTTGCATGGAAATATCGCGCAGAACTTGGATATTCGCAATTCCAATATCAGCCCAATGATTGATGACGGCGTCATTCTCTTCTCCGGGTGGTTGCTCTCTCAGCAAATTGTACATCCTCTCTATCTGCTCCGCAAGTCCCATATACGCTTCGACTGCCATGACTTTGACGTTGATATAAGCTGAACTTTGTATAACTTTTTTGACTTGCACGTATCGTGTAAGACTGACGAGTCTGCATCGGATGTGTTGAGCTTATATGTATATAGACCGATAGATCGCGAGAATTTGGGAACGATGCGCACTGCGTTCTGCGCATATCGGAGGGTAAAATGACGTCAGAGATGCGGTGCGCACTGCGTTCTGCGCATCTCGGAGGGAAAAATGACGTCAGAGACGACTGGGTCCGCCCTTTACCCGACCCGCCATCCGTGAATTTTTGGGTTTTATTGCCCTCCCGACTCTGCAGAGATGATGAAATTCATGTAAAAAATGACGTCAGAGGTGATGGGGTCCGCAGTCCCCCTCCCACCATCCCTAAATTTTTGGGTTTTATGAGTCGTTAAGCAGCGTGGGCCATGTGGTGGGAAAAATCGGTCAACGAAAAGCGGGTGGCGAACAGTGTGTGGTGTGAGAAGAATCTTATCTTGCCCGCTCTTCACCGGATGGTATGTGTACACACAGTTTTGGGTTTTACGACTCTTTGTAGCGAACAAGTCCGAGCCTGCACATCCCCCGCCATTCTCCATGATATGTATGTTCGGTTTCAAATGAGCTACTATAACAAAGAAGCTGAGCCTTTGCTATCGAGGCGTGAATTTATAAACCGAGCTCCCCTTATCGTCATCGATTGCTCCAAGCAGAACGCAACATTGAAAACTGGACCTGTGGACATTCGATTGGAATTTGACTGTAGCATTACGTTCCCGCCACACACTTCTGCCTACTGCATGATCTTGCATGATCGCATTGTTGAATATAATCCGATCAGTGGTACTGTTAAAAAATTGGTATAAGTCAATTTTGGAATAATGATATGTTTAATAATTATGGATATTGAAAATAATATGTATAATTTCACTCGTTAAAATTTAGAATAAGATAATTGAGAATACAATAAGAAAACTGAATGTAATTGATGTTGAATAAAAAATTGTTAAAAGCATTCAAAACGTCATTTTAAACCTTCCTTCAGGGGTCATTTTCTGGAATTTTTTCAATAGATCTAGCGGGTTTTCACCCTATCCAATTTATGTGTGTCTTTCCGTTGCCAAACAAGTCTGGACAGGAATTATTGTGCGTGTATGTGCGTGTATGTGTGTGCGCGCGCGCGCGCGCGTGTGTGTGTGTGTGTGTGTGTGTGTGTGTGTGTGTGTGTGTGTGTGTGTGTGTGTGCGCGCGTCGAATCCTATGAAAACAGCCACCGAAAATGACCGGGGGGGGGGGGGGGCGTGAGAGAGGGTGCGCCGTGAGTCGGGGGGGGGCTAGGGGGGAGCTAGGGGGGAGCTAGGGGGGAACTAGGGGGGATGGTGGTCCAGAACCGGCATATATATACTACTGTGAGCGTTAATTTGTTTTGTGCCACAAGGCAAATTCTAATGTTTTCGGGGAGATGTGATAACCAACGCGCTTTAGGAATTACCTCGTCTATGTCGGGGACAAGGCTACGCAGATGGCGTAAATGCGCTGATGGTGTGCGGTCACCAAGGCTTTCGCGATCGAGGAGCTGTAAAATTTTTGCTTCTCTCGATTGAGAAAAACGCGCGATCAATGCTATTTTTAGCGCTTGGTACGGAAGGGTTACCGGGGGCGTGACGATGAGATTTCCTACCTCCGCGGCGTAACGCATTGGTATGTTCGATATCGTGTGGTAGTATCGGCCGATTTCCGTTACAATACCTTGCGTTCGAAATTGCGCTTCCTGTTGCGCGAACCAGTGCGCTGGTCGTTCGGGGCAAAATGGCGGCACCCTGAGCCTTACGGAGCTCGGGGTTGGCGTCAGGGCTGACGGTTGGTCACCCTGCATTTCGTCTAGCGTTGACTCTCCTTGGCTCGGTTCTTGGTCTTCTCCCTGTCCTGTTCCTGAGTCTTCCTGAGCGTCCTGGTATATCATTCGCGTGTGCTTTGCACTGCAGCACGAGAGGGGTTTCACTCACTAATTAAGCACTCAAGGTGTCTATGAATTCACTCACGCAGCACAACGTCTCTGGGTGCTCAGCCATGCGTGAGCGGTGAGGAAACACGCGGTCACTCGTGAAAAGCAGCGGAAATAAATTTTATGCGCGCACTACCGCTTGCAGTCTCCGCCTTTGCGGTGGGAGCGAATAATAAGCGCGGCGAAAAGTTTTGCAGTCGATTTCTCAGCGCGCTAAGGGTACACTCGGCGTGGCACGTGGACACGGGAAAAGAATCGCGAAAAACCGGCGGAAATATTTACGCGAATGCAAAACGTTTTCAGATCACGTCGGGGTCACCAATGTGGGATTTGGAGTAACAGGGATCCTACGTGTTAAAGCGTGCGATGGGTAAAATATAAATGGATGTTTATTACGTTTTACAGTTGCGTGGATACGGATATCTGGTTATTGCGCGGTTACAGTATCGGTACTCTAGCGTGTGTTGATTTTGACTTTTGTGTGTAAGGCGAAGGATCTTCGCTCTCGTTTTTGCCCGCTGGAGTGGGGAAAGCGCGCTGAGGATTATTCCCGAAATTGGGCGATGAACTCCGAGCATTGCCTCGCTCTAATACTAGAGCGAGTGCGTGTATGTGGCAAGTGCCACATATATACATATATACATATATATATATATATATGTATATATACATATACATTGATAAAAATAAGTATTTGAGTAGTATAGCAAGGCGGGTTTCGAGTACAAACACCTGCTTTACCGACCGAGCCGCTCCGCGCAGCCCACCGAGGCGCTCCGCGCAGCCCAGACTCAAACCCTTTTCCGCTCCGCGTAGCCCAGACTCAAACCCTTTTTCGCGATGACGTCACAGTCTGCCGTACCAAAGGTCAAAACCGTGCAACCTTACCGACAGTTGTTCGATCGAAGGTCAAAATCCCGTGATGACGTCACAGTCTGCCGTACCGAAGGTCTGTAGTGCTCGCCTGCCGACGGTAGAGGGCGCAGCGGGGGGTGAGAACTTCTTTACCGTCCCGCATTCTTTTCCCACGATATGACTGCTGATGTGTAACATTAACCACTCCGAATTCCTTTCCCAATTTCACTGATGTGTAACATCAACCACCCCCACATTCCTTCCCACGTTATCAACCACGTGACATTCCAAAATTAATGGTTCCGAGAATCGTGTTTCACTTATTCGGATGTCGGTTTGATATCAACCACGTGACATTTTTTTGGCTTGTAACTGCCGTGTGAACTCAACGATGAATTTTGAACGGGTTCAGTCAAGACCAGCGTGCAAGGTCGACCGATAGCCGCGGTACATTCAAAGCCATGGATCTGCGGTGTTGGGTTACCATCGCTCTTGGAATGCCAAAAGGTGCGCGCGCATCCGTACAGCTGCCCTATAAAAAGAACGCTCATCACTGCAAACGATCATTAAGTCACAACTTGTCAAGTATACGTGAGGAAAAAGCTCAAGATGGCATCCGCGAAGTGTTTGAGATTGATCGATATTATGGAATCGGCGTTCAAGATTTTATCTGAAAACTCGGCGCCGGCAGAAATTGCAAAATGGATTCGATTGGGAACCCAAAATATTAGGCTTCTGAACAAAATTTTGCGAAAGGCTTCATCGATTGGAGAAAAGATGAGAATTATCACAACGATCGGACTCTTGAAAGCGCTCACGGAAAAATTCAAACGTCTTCAGAAAACGGGTGGAGGTACGCGGAAAGTAAGAAGAAGCGATCGAGTTCACTGGGAAGATTTGGAATCAGCTTTCGAGGAGAGAATTCGAACTGGATCCATCGTCAATTTAAAACATAAAGATATGGAGAGATTTCTAGAAGACGCAAAGGTACTAGCTGTGACGAGACTAAAAAACGCTCTGAAGAAAGACAGGAGCTTGAAAGCCAACGTTATCCTGGCTTGTAAATTTGAAGTTAGAAAAGATGATCGCACGGTGGAAGAGATCAAATTTTTTAATACGAGAAATGAAATCATTCTCCAGACAACGGATATGAACGAATGGTTCATCGAAAACGCGACGGAGCGTTTGTTGAAAAAGGTGGAAGACTTCCAGGAAAAGGATTCAGGCTGGTCGCTGACTGAAATAATCAATTTGACTGTGAATATCAACAAGTACGTACCACTACGAGGCGGTGTCTTCACATACACACCACTACCCAAAGATATTCAAGAAAAGAAGGCTGTCATCAACATCCGTAACAGCGACTCGTATTGCTTCCTCTGGTCGGTCACCGCAGTTCTTTTCCCAGCCGACAACAACAATCCCAGCAAAATTACTTCGTATCCACATTTCAGCTCAGTGCTACAATACGACGGTTTGCATTTTCCAATGTCTCTAGACAAAAACACCATTTCAAAATTTGAGAAGCTTAACGGTCTTTCAATTAACGTTTACGGTATAGACCAAGATGATCGGAAAAAAGTGAAATAGTACCGATTCACCTGAGTCAGAATGAGTCTGATGAACCTGTAATTCATCTTTTGGCGATAGAAACTGAAATCACTGACGATGACGATGATGATGTCGATATGGAAAATTATAAAAAAAATAGAATCTTCCATTTTACTTGTGTTCGAAATCTGTCTCGATTAACGAGTTCTCAAATTTCTATACATAAACGTCGTACTTGGTTATGTGATAGGTGTCTATCACACTTTCAATCTGAAGAGTGTTTAACAAAGCACAATGTAGATTGCATGAATTTAAACAAAACCAAAGTTATTCTACCTACAGATGAGGAAAAAATACTGAAATTCAAAAATTTCAAGCATAAAGAAACCGTTCCATTCTGCATTTACGCGGATCTCGAATGTTTACTGGAACCTACGCTCAAAAAGATGGGTACAAGAACAATTTATCAGAAGCATCTTCCGTATAGTATAGCTTACAATCTGCATCGCGCGTTTGACGATTCGCTTTCAAAATTCAAAATTAATCGCGGAGAGACTTGCGTTCAATGGTTTGTGAACGAGTTAGCGGAATTGGCACATTCGTTAGAGGGATACTACAAGACTGTTGTACCGATGGAACCGCTCAATTTCAATCAAATCAACGAATTTCACTCAACAACAGTGTGTCACATTTGTGAAAAACCGTTTACACTCGCAGACGTGAAACATCGTGATCACTGCCATTTCACGGGAAAGTACCGTGGTGCTGCTCATCGAGGTTGCAATCTAAATTACCAAAATTCGCACATTATCCCAGTGATATTCCACCATCTGTCGGGTTACGATTCACATTTTCTGATCAAAGCACTGGCTACATCGTTCGAGGGCACAATTGAGCTTCTACCCGTAAACAAAGAAAAGTACATTTCTTTTACAAAATATGTCGAGGGGACAGATATAAAGTTGAGATTCGTAGATTCGTACCGCTTCATGCCCAGTAGTCTTGAGAAATTAGCAACGTATCTCGGTGATGATCAGAAATCAATCACACGAAAATTTTATCGTAGCTCAGATAAATTTCAGTTATTGACCACTGAGCGGGTTGTATTCGACAATACGATCGTGAACAATCAAGCAGTACGCCGATGTTTCAGCGGCAAAGTTGGCTTTAGCTTCAAATTCAAGACGGATGTCGACAGGTCCGTACTTCGAAGATTCGTATTGTCGAATACAACCCGCTCAGTGGTGGGGTGAAGAAGTTGGTATAAAAGCTGACCCGTTCCCACCATCTCGCACAGTTCAAAGATGGAGCTTATCGTTGACATACAAGGCTTTCGTAGACCTTTCAACAATACCTTCACATTGGAAGAATTGGCTATAATTTCAATCTACTCGGAAGCATCTCCATCAGTGTTTCTCTTCAAGCCACCTTACAAATGGAATTTACTGGACGTCAAATACAAAAGCCAAAATTCTTGGTTAGAACGAGATTTTCACGGTTTACCTTGGAGCTGTGGAACCATACCTTTTGAGGAAGTTGAGTGGACCATTCAAGACAGGCTGTGCAAAGCTCAAACCGTGTACGTAAAAGGAGAAGAAAAACGAGATTGGTTGCTCAAAATCGTTCCGAAAGTTCAAATCATCGATATGCTGGACTTTGACTGCCCGTCGCTTGAAACCCTGCAAAAAACTTCAGCTGTGTCTCTGAGATGCGACCTTCACACAATACCCAACGCAATCTGTGCAGCACAAAACGTTTGCATACTTCAGAATTGGCTACAAAATCATCGTACTGTCCGGATGGCGAGGGTGTACGATTTGTGTTACTGCGCAGAAGCGTCTACAAGAACGGTCCCGCATTCCTGGCGAATATATCACCCTGGTCATGATACTGTTGAATAGAATTATTGTACTATTTTTGTGAAGTAATTGTCAACCGTACTCCAAAAATAATAATCAATAAAACTGTTTTTTCAAAAGAATATTCATGAAATAATTTTATACCTTCACCTTAGCTCTTAAGAGAGAATTTTTTTTAATACGAAGCTTATGTAAGATTCGACCTTGCTCTCCATCCTTGACCGAGCTGTACTCAAACCGAGTTATGTTTTGCATTCCTAGAGCGATAGTAACCCAACACCGCAGATCCTTGGCTCTGAATGTACCGCAGCTATCGGCCGACCTTGCACTCCGGTCTTGTCTGAACCCGTCCAAATACTCATCGTAGAGTTCACATTACATGACGCAGCTCGAAACCCTCCATCGTTGCTTAGTGGTGTTCGGAGTAGCATTTTCTTAGATTTTGAGATTTAATTCCAGATACAATTACAAGGTACAAAACGTACGTAGGATCAAAGGTATACAAGATGGATAAATGAAAAAATATTCATCATTTCAATCTTTTTTTTTTGTTGATTGAACGTAAGACTTACACAGAACACTGGATATTCGAATGCGATACTCAGATTATACGTATACGAATTCAAGTTGACCGTACGGTCCGCCAAGATAGCGTAGATGCAACCGTATCTCCTTACTGGCTGTCATCACCTTCTGGAACAAATCCTCATTTTCGTGGAGGGCCTTGGTCAGTCGGTTGGGCAGAAAAATCGTGAAAGAGTCATCCAAGTCCAGAACGATTTTGTCACCAAATTTCGTTTTAACCCGACGAACGCCACTGACCCGGTATTCGAAGTATACTTCAAGGTCCGAAAGCTTTTTCAAGGGCACAAATGTCTCCAGGCGAGCGACTTCGTTCAATTTTGAAAAGTCCATTATCGTTACGGTCGAGTTGTATGTGCTCGAAATCTCTTGTGAGTTGATTGAGGTCAGATCTGATTTTCAGCAGATGTTTTACTTCTCCAATATTCTTGAGGAGCAGTTCTAGTCGTTTCTTCAATTCACGTTGTTGTTCCAGAGCACTTCTCATTTGCAAGAAGAACTGCTTCAGACTGGCGATAAAGTTTTCACTTTTCGCTTATATAACGTTCCCCCAGAATGAATGAATTTTTTTGTAAAAACGTATGTCCCTCTTTATTTTACATTCGACACACACAACAAGTATGCGTCTTTATTTTTTAGACAATCGACTGACATGGTACAGTTATAAATTACAAAGCTAAGGTGTAGGCTTGTAGCCCCACGGAAGCGTGTCGGTTGTATTTTGAAACACGATCCGCTTGTCGTCATTCCAGCTCAGTGCTACTTTCTGCTGTTCTACGGTGTATAGCTCGTGCTTTCGACTCAATATAAATGCAGATTTGAGGATAGATTTTCACGGTTCAAAACACATTCCAAATAATCGTTGAAAGTTATTTTTCTCAACGCTGATCCTTTGACACCTTTGGCACGTTTATTGTCTTTCTCATCTCCCAAGACTCGGAATGCGTACAGTTTAGCTCTTGATCCTACAAATTCCAGCATTATTTTTCCATTATTCTCATCTTTCATCAAGCCGAGAACTTTTTTGTTTGCTCGAGGTATTCCGTAAACGTTGTCAAGCGGATAATCAGACGTATCGAATTTGTGCAAGTCCTCCTTCATGTGTTCGTATATGTCGGGGACGGTAAAATTGTAAATCAAACTGTCGGTATCCGTGTACATTAATTTTGCTCGGTTGCCGAATTTTTGCTTAATGTAATTGTAATGAAAATCGTAGATATATGTTTTAGCCAGATCCATGATGGAGAAACCTGCATACAATGGTTTATTGAACTTGACTTTCGTCTTACTCATTTCAACGATAATTATATCTTTGCCGAAAACGGTGCAGCTGTGAAAATTGGGTTTGGCTATGGTAGCTCTAGCACCGTATCTTCCATCCCATTTCGTGATCAGTCTGACATCTCTATACTTCCTAACATTTTCCATTGTTTCGCCAAAAACTGCGCTGTTCATCAGTTTGTAAAAATTTTTCTCGAATTCGTTCTGAGATTTTTTGCGCAAATCGGTATTCAAATCTATGTATTTTTTGAGCGACGGGGTTTGTCTGAATTTGAGAACTCTGTGTATTTTGAGTAATTTTAAGCCTAATTGTAAGCATTGTTTCAAAACCCTATAGTGAACAACGTAGTTTTTCTTGGAAAGTAGCGTGGGCGTCAATTTCGGTTGCTTACTATTCGAGATCGGAGGTATGTAGTGCTCCGGACACAGTGGTAAATCCTTATGAATTTCATGCAGTTCCTCAGGATATTCCAAATCCACCTCCAGTATGTAACCAAACTCCGCATCGTCCGAGATGGTAAGAACGTCGCATTGTCCGAAGTCTGATAACCATTCGAAGGAACTGTATGGCAGAGCAAAGCTCATAGCTGCACCGTACAAATTATTAACGTCAAAGTACATGAGATAAGATTCTTCGACCTCAGGATCGAATTCCTCTCCCATATATCTATTGTTGGCCTTTGCGTATCTGTTCGAACACTGTGACACACCACCACGAATACCCTTTTCGATAAACATAACCATGTTTATGTCGGTGAGAAGCTCGAGTTCGATGCCTGTACATTTTAACATTGCATCAAACGACAGACCGGGCGCTGTGTAGTAATGTAACGGGTCCAGTTTGTACGTCGTCCAACAGCTCTGTCGAAAATTTTGAAAAACGTCGGCCAGTAAAAACACGTCCGTCTGTGAATACAAGTCCGAATACTCTCCCAAAGTTTGAACGTTAAAAGTTTGCCAAACTTTACATGCATGTGCATAGTCGTCGTCTGATATATCCTGATCATTTAGTTTTGAGTAAAATTGTTGTTTGGATGGTAACCGTCTGTCCTCGAGCTTCTCCCAACTGTCTATATATTCGTACGGGAACACTCCTTTTCTGGTCAATAACTGAAATTTATCTGAGCTACGATAAAATTTTCGTGTGATTGATTTCTGATCATCACCGAGATACGTTGCTAATTTCTCAAGACTACTGGGCATGAAGCGGTACGAATCTACGAATCTCAACTTTATATCTGTCCCCTCGACATATTTTGTAAAAGAAATGTACTTTTCTTTGTTTACGGGTAGAAGCTCAATTGTGCCCTCGAACGATGTAGCCAGTGCTTTGATCAGAAAATGTGAATCGTAACCCGACAGATGGTGGAATATCACTGGGATAATGTGCGAATTTTGGTAATTTAGATTGCAACCTCGGTGAGCAGCACCACGGTACTTTCCCGTGAAATGGCAGTGATCACGATGTTTCACGTCTGCGAGTGTAAACGGTTTTTCACAAATGTGACACACTGTTGTTGAGTGAAATTCGTTGATTTGATTGAAATTGAGCGGTTCCATCGGTACAACAGTCTTGTAGTATCCCTCTAACGAATGTGCCAATTTCGCTAACTCGTTCACAAACCATTGAACGCAAGTCTCTCCGCGATTAATTTTGAATTTTGAAAGCGAATCGTCAAACGCGCAATGCAGATTGTAAGCTATACTATACGGAAGATGCTTCTGATAAATTGTTCTTGTACCCATCTTTTTGAGCGTAGGTTCCAGTAAACATTCGAGATCCGCGTAAATGCAGAATGGAACGGTTTCTTTATGCTTGAAATTTTTGAATTTCAGTATTTTTTCCTCATCTGTAGGTAGAATAACTTTGGTTTTGTTTAAATTCATGCAATCTACATTGTGCTTTGTTAAACACTCTTCAGATTGAAAGTGTGATAGACACCTATCACATAACCAAGTACGACGTTTATGTTTAGAAATTTGAGAACTCGTTAATCGAGACAGATTTCGAACACAAGTAAAATGGAAGATTCTATTTTTTTTATAATTTTCCATATCGACATCATCATCGTCATCGTCAGTGATTTCAGTTTCTATCGCCAAAAGATGAATTACAGGTTTATCAGACTCATTCTGACTCAGGTGAATCGGTACTATTTCACTTTTTTCCGATCATCTTGGTCTATACCGTAAACGTTAATTGAAAGACCGTTAAGCTTCTCAAATTTTGAAATGGTGTTTTTGTCTAGAGACATTGGAAAATGCAAACCGTCGTATTGTAGCACTGAGCTGAAATGTGGATACGAAGTAATTTTGCTGGGATTGTTGTTGTCGGCTGGGAAAAGAACTGCGGTGACCGACCAGAGGAAGCAATACGAGTCGCTGTTACGGATGTTGATGACAGCCTTCTTTTCTTGAATATCTTTGGGTAGTGGTGTGTATGTGAAGACACCGCCTCGTAGTGGTACGTACTTGTTGATATTCACAGTCAAATTGATTATTTCAGTCAGCGACCAGCCTGAATCCTTTTCCTGGAAGTCTTCCACCTTTTTCAACAAACGCTCCGTCGCGTTTTCGATGAACCATTCGTTCATATCCGTTGTCTGGAGAATGATTTCATTTCTCGTATTAAAAAATTTGATCTCTTCCACCGTGCGATCATCTTTTCTAACTTCAAATTTACAAGCCAGGATAACGTTGGCTTTCAAGCTCCTGTCTTTCTTCAGAGCGTTTTTTAGTCTCGTCACAGCTAGTACCTTTGCGTCTTCTAGAAATCTCTCCATATCTTTATGTTTTAAATTGACGATGGATCCAGTTCGAATTCTCTCCTCGAAAGCTGATTCCAAATCTTCCCAGTGAACTCGATCGCTTCTTCTTACTTTCCGCGTACCTCCACCCGTTTTCTGAAGACGTTTGAATTTTTCCGTGAGCGCTTTCAAGAGTCCGATCGTTGTGATAATTCTCATCTTTTCTCCAATCGATGAAGCCTTTCGCAAAATTTTGTTCAGAAGCCTAATATTTTGGGTTCCCAATCGAATCCATTTTGCAATTTCTGCCGGCGCCGAGTTTTCAGATAAAATCTTGAACGCCGATTCCATAATATCGATCAATCTCAAACACTTCGCGGATTCCATCTTGAGCTTTTTCCTCACGTATACTTGACAAGTTGTGACTTAATGATCGTTTGCAGTGATGAGCGTTCTTTTTATAGGGCAGCTGTACGGATGCGCGCGCACCTTTTGGCATTCCAAGAGCGATGGTAACCCAACACCGCAGATCCATGGCTTTGAATGTACCGCGGCTATCGGTCGACCTTGCACGCTGGTCTTGACTGAACCCGTTCAAAATTCATCGTCGAGTTCACACGGCAGTTACAAGCCAAAAAAATGTCACGTGGTTGATATCAAACCGACATGCGAATAAGTGAAACACGATTCTCGGAACCATTAATTTTGGAATGTCACGTGGTTGATAACGTGGGAAGGAATGTGGGGGTGGTTGATGTTACACATCAGTGAAATTGGGAAAGGAATTCGGAGTGGTTAATGTTACACATCAGCAGTCATATCGTGGGAAAAGAATGCAGGACGGTAAAGAAGTTCTCACCCCCCGCTGCGCCCTCTACCGTCGGCAGGCGAGCACTACAGACCTTCGGTACGGCAGACTGTGACGTCATCACGGGATTTTGACCTTCGATCGAACAACTGTCGGTAAGGTTGCACGGTTTTGACCTTCGGTACGGCAGACTGTGACGTCATCGCGAAAAAGGGTTTGAGTCTGGGCTGCGCGGAGTGCCTCGGCGGGCTGCGCGGATCGGCTCGGTCGGTAAAGAAGGTGTTTGTACTCAGAACCCGCCTTGCTATACTACTTATTTATATTCAATTATGTCGATTTGTGTTATGTGTGTATATATAAATATATGTATATGCATATATTATAATTTTTAATTTACTTTAAAAAAAAGAGAAATTTAAAAAAAAAATTTTTTTTCACAATAAATAAATTTTTTCCGAAGAAATATAATCATTGAAAAAATTCTTCATATTTATAAATCATCTGCTCACATATCAATTAAAATAAAAATATCATTCATTAAGAAAATGCCATTTGACATACTTTATGAATTGTAGTTTGGAGCATCTGTACAATGGACTAGAAGTTATTATAAGTCTTAAAGAAGACATACAGATAAAAGAATGATTATCCATTCAATTCCATTTTTTAAATTTTTGAAAATTATTAATTTTTTAATTTAAGGAAAATGATTTATTCAAATTAGTTTTTTTTTTAATTTCTATAAATCATTCAACTCAATCACCTCCATGTATATCTATCATATTAATGTATAATACATATATATATATATATATATATATATATATATTTATATATATATATATATAGATATATAATGATGAAAATAAGTATTTATATTCAATTATGTCAATTTGTCTTATGTGTATATATATATATATTTTTATATATATATATCATAATTTTTAATTTACTTTTCAAAAACGAGAAATTGTTTAAGAAAAAATTCTTCTCACGATAATTAAATTTTTTAATAATCAATATAATTATTCAAAAAATCCCGTATATTTTTGAATCATCTGCTCCCATAATAATTAAAATAAAAGTATTATTGATCAAGAAAATGCCATTTAATTCATTTCATGAATTGTAGTTTGGAGCATCTATACAATGGATTAGAACTTATTATAAGGTTCAAAGAAAACGTACAGATAGATAAATGATTATTCATTTTATTTTATATTTTTAATTTTTAAAAATCAGTTCATCTCTAATTCAAGCAAAATAATTCATTCAAATTAGTTATTTATTTTATTTTATTAAATTATTCAATTCAATTACCTTCATTTATATTCATTATGTTAATGTATAATATATATACATATATGTATATAATGATCAAAATAAGTATTTATATTTAATTATGTCATTTTGTGTTATGTGTGTATATGTTTTTATATATATATATATATATATATGATATTTAATACTGGTGTTTGGTGAGAGTAGGTTTGGATAAAACTGTTCGTAGTTACAATTAACGTTTATTACAGAGTAATCAAGTATAGATAAAGGTGCAAAATAAAAACGTTGTAATACAATAGGTGCGTGGAATAAATATACACGTGCTCAATACAATACACTCAGTTCCTGAGTCCCGTCCAATCGAAGACGACCCGGTCAGTTTTGACTCACTCGACAGACTACTTCTATCGTTCGCTTACAGTCGTTCATTACCTATGTATAAGACACATCTATACTTTTACACGCATTGTACATTTGTATATTTCTCATGATCTTCGCATATATCAACACCTCCTCTCAAAGTCATGAGATTACATGTTTTCATCATTTGACCCTGACATACCTAAATTACTCATACACTCATAATGTTTAATTTTTCCTAGGCCCTTTGTTAGCATGTCAGCGGGCATTTTTTCAGTTATTCAATGTTTAATACATATAATGCCGTCTCTACATGCATCTCTAATGAAGTGATGCCTAACATCAATATGCTTTGTTCTCGCGTGAAACGCCTCGCTCTCAGTAAGTCTTATTGCACTTAAATTATCGTTAAACATAGTAATACATTCACACGGAAAATCAAGACTTTCAAATAAACCGCACAAGTACATCGCCTCTTTTATTGCTTCTGAGATAGCTATGTACTCCGCCTCAGTACTCGATTGTGCCGAGGTTCTTTGTTGACGCGCCTCCCAGCTTATCGGTGAGCCAGCTAAAACAAATGCGTAGTCAGAGTATGATCTACGATCATCAAGGAATGATCCCCAGCTAGCATCAACTAACCCGAATAATCCAAGTCCAGTTCGCTCATAAGCTAAACCACAGTCAAGCGTTCCTTTTAGATATCTCATTACGCGCTTTATCGCTTTCCGAAGTGTTTCATCATAATTGTTATTGTACTGACTTAAATAGCTAACCGCGTATGATAAATCTGGTCTAGTAGTGACCGCTAAAAACATCAATGCTCCAATTGCACTTTGGTACGGATATTTAGACATAACTTTAGTATTTGGTTTCTTATTTTTTACCAACTCACAACCTACTTCGATTGGCGTAGTTGCTGGGTTACATAGACTTAAACCAAAACGCTCTAGCACTCTCTCAGCATACATTTTCTGATTTAAAAACACACCATGATTTTCATCACGTATAAACTCAATTCCTAAACATTGTTTCACTTTACCTAGGTCTTTCATCTCGAACTCTTTAGATAATTGTTCTTTAATTTCTAGTAACCAGTCATTGTCGTTCGTCGCAAACAGTAATTCATCGACGTACACTGTTATCAACATAATTTTCCCATTTCTACGTGCTATAAACAAGCATTGGTCTTGTATCATTGATTTAAAACCCAAAGACTTTAATTTATTTACTAGCTTTACATACCACCGTAAACCTGACTGTTTTAGACCATACAAAGACTTTTCTAATAAACATACACAATCTTTGATTTCACTTAAACCCTTTTTCCACTCTTTGGCGATCGCAGCTACCGAACTCGTATACTCACTACTATTTTCGATTATTCTATCTATCACCTCACATAGCACTTCAGGAACTTCCATGTAGACGTCCCCTTCGAGTTCGCCGTTGAGGTAAGCAGTGACGACATCCATCTGGTGAATATCAAGACCTAATTCTGCTGCAAGTGCCGCCAATATTCTAATCGACGTTGTTCTCATTACTGGGGAGAATGTTTCATAAAAGTCTTCCCCTGGCCGTTGAGAGCAACCTTTTGCTACCAGTCTAGCCTTCTTGATCTCTCCTGGAGTCGTATCTGTGATGCATAATACAAATCTGTTACCTATGACTTTTCTATTTATGGGTCGAGATGCCATTCTCCAAGTACGATTTTTAATTTGTGCCACCATCTCTTTCTCGATGGCTTTTCTCCATTCTTCAGCTTCTGGACCTTGCTCAGCTTCTTTCCAACTATAAGGTGCGTTCGTCGTCATGTTGACGAACACGTTATCACTCTCATGTGATTCTGAGTCTGTGTTTTCTTTTTCGCTGTCCTCCTCGAAGCTTTCATGAGCGTCCTCCTCTGGATCTGGTTGACTTGAGTACCCCTCTCGAGGTCTACCGGCTTTTCCAGTACGCATGATCCTCGGACGTCCTTGTCCTCTCTTCGACGGACCTACCAGTCTGTCCCATGAGAGTGTTGCTGCCCTTTTCTTTGGTATCTTTCTCTTTTGTCTTGTATCGGACTCTTGGTCTTCTGCGCGTACCTTTCGCGCCGCCCCTCTTACTGCCCTTGGGGTCCTTCTCAACTCTACTGTCGGTTCTTCTCGGCTTTCTTCGGTGTCGCTTCGTTCTTCTTCTCCTTCTTCACGGTTTTCTCCGCTATCACCTCGAGTCTCTTCATTATTACTCGGACTTCTAATATCCACTGTAATGTCGTCTCCGTCATCCTCTTCAAAAATTTCTTGATACTGATGTCCCGTACCTGACTCTGTCATGAATTTTACATCTCGACTTACTATTATTTTCTTCGCGGCTTTATTGAAGATTATGTAGGCTTTTGATTCGGTATCGTATCCAGTAAACATGCCTTCTATTGCTCAAGATTCAAACTTGCCTAGATTTGGGCTTTTATTCTTGACGAAGACTTTCGCGCCAAAAACTTGCATGGAGCTTACTGTCGGAGTTTTTCCCGTCCACTCGGTGAAAGGTACTCCACCATTTAGCGCTGAGGTTGGGCACCGGTTTCGTACGTAACAAGCCGTGTTTATGGCTTCTGCCCAAAAAGCTGGAGAACTACCTGCGTGGCGCATCATGTACCGCGCCATTTCCACCAAGGTCCTATTTTTTCGCTCGGCGATTCCATTCTGCAGTGGAGTGTAAGGAACCGTGAGCCGTATTTTAATACCATTTGACCTTAAAAACCGATCAAAATCTTGATTCACATATTCTAGTCCGTTATCTGACTGAAGAAACTTCACTTTATATCCGGTAAATGTTTCTGCTTCTGCCTTATACTTTTTAAAGACTTCTAGCACTTCACTTTTGTTCTTAATAAAATAAACTTCACACCACCGCGATTCATCGTCAATAAAAGTGACGAAATATTTTTTACCACCTATGGATACGTGTCGCATAGGTCCACATACATCCGTATGTACTATCTCTAATAGCTGGCGCATGCGGTCTTTGTCGCCTAAAAGGAAAGGCTTACATGTAAGTTTTTCACGGGCACATACTTCACATTCAGACAACTTGTCACTATCATTAATTTTCAGACCTTCCACTAGTCTATTTTTTGACATTAATTTCAGATCGTGTTCATTTAGATGCCCGAGTTTTTCGTGCCAAATGTCAATCGCTTTCTTTGACGCACTATTCACTTCAACATTATTTATCGCGTCCCGAGATTGTCTAACATGGTACAAGTTTCCAATGCGATCAGCTCGCGTACACACTTTGTTTTCTTTATTAACAACAATTGCGTCTTTTTCACGAAAAATCACTTCATAGCCGCGATCCGTTATCGCCGACACTGACAATAAGTTCGTGCGTAAATCCGGTACGTACATTACACGAGTAATATCTATCTCACGTTTGTCGTGTCCTGTGTCCACTGGTAAACTCACCTTACCCACACCAATGATTCTCGTACTGTTGTTGTTCGCCAATCTCACTTCACTGTCCATACTTGAGTATTCTTGAAACATCTGTATTTCCTTGCACATATGACTCGTACAACCACTGTCTATGCACCACGAGTCACTTACACTTCGACTATAATTTGTCTCTTCACTCGTGCTCAGCATAAAAGTTTCTTTTGTCCCTTCATCGCAGTCTTGGGCTTGCTTCGCCCACTGGCGTCGTCTTTTATTTTTCTCCGGACAGTTTCTGGCTATATGCCCATGTTTATGACAACAATAGCACTCTGGTCCCTTCTATGGAGGTTTGTTACCTTTCTCTTGATGCTTATCCACATGATTTTCCCTCTTGGGCTGCGTGCGCCGTTCATACTGGTTCCGCCATTTCGTGTACATGGCACCGTGACTTGTTGGTTCAGTTTCTCTTCCCTCGAACTCCTCGAGTATTTTCACCTTCAGTATCTCCGTCGTCGGCAGCTCATCTCTGGACTCTATCGCAGTTCTAAACATGGGAAATGACGCTGGCAGGCTATACATTAACACAATTGCTAATACCTCGTCATTTATTTTTAGACCAATCTCTGAAAGTTCCTTCACTGCATCACTGAAGTCTGTTACATGTTTTCGAAGATCCCCACCCTCAGGCAATTTAGTTAGGATGATCCTTTTCAATAGGGATGCTTTCCTTGCTGGGCCTTTTGACTGATGTAGACTCTGCAGTTTTTCCCAAAGCTTACGTGCTGATCCCAGGCCATCCACCACTGCGTAATTACTCTTGCAAATCGACAACATAATTTTAGCCTCTGCTTTTGAATCAGCTTTTACCCACTTACTATAATTTTGTGCCGTTAACGCGGGTCTCACTGTATTCGGACCTTCTATGTGATCCCAGAGGTCTGCTTCTTTAAGCACCGACCTCATCTGAACCTTCCACGTGTTATAATTCTCACCAACTAGGGTCTTAATATGAAACGTTGACGCCATATTCATCATCGTGCTTCTTCCACAATCCAGTGACAATCGACGATCCACCCGCTGGTACTTTACTTTTCCGCACTCTCTTACTTGAGTAAACTTTTACACTACACTCCCGAACAGCGAAAGAGCACACCAGAATGATCTAGACGCGTCAGCTGGGCCCATAACCTGATATTTAATACTGGTGTTTGGTGAGAGTAGGTTTGGATAAAACTGTTCGTAGTTACAATTAACGTTTATTACAGAGTAATCAAGTAAAGATAAAGGTGCAAAATAAAAACGTTGTAATACAATAGGTGCGTGGAATAAATATACACGTGCTCAATACAATACACTCAGTTCCTTAGTCCCGTCTAATCCAAGACGACCCGGTCAGTTTTGACTCACTCGACAGACTACTTCTATCGTTCGCTTACAGTCGTTTATTACCTATGTATAAGTGACATCTATACTTTCACACGCATTGTACATTTGTATATTTCTCATGATCTTCGCATATATCAACAATATATATGTATATAATATTTTTTTTCAAAAATTTCTCTTTTTTCAGAAGTAATTCAAAAATTATTATATGTATATATATATATAAACATATATACATATGATAATTTTTGACCTTTTGACCTTTTGACCAATATATGTATATATATATATATATATATATATATATATGTATATGTCGGAGTATCACAAATCTTGTTTAATAATTCCATTTTAAAATGTATTTAGTGAATGAGAGGATGTGTCTTTCGAAATCAAACTCTCTATGAGTCCACCGTATCAAGCGTCAAGCGTTATTAGCAAGCTATGAGTATAGCTGAATAACGGAATCTCAGCAACAAACAAATGGTTTGTTTATAACAACGCTTGGACGAAATCGACAGTCACGGTAATTAGCTAGAGAGCATACCAGACGTGTCGGGATCGTCACGCTAAATATGAATAATAAACGCATAAAAGAACACTTTACATCCTCTACGCCTTACTGAGGCTTTACGTCGACACATAAATTATAATTTTTAACTCACTTTAAAAAAAAAAAAAATTTTGAAAAAAAATTTTTATTCAAATTAAATAAATTTTTTAAAAATAAATATAGTTATCAAAAACTCCTATATATTTTTCAATTATTTGCTCTAATATTAATTAAAATGAAAATATTGTTCATTAAGAAAATGCCATTGAATATACTTTATGAATTATAGTTTGGAGCATCTATACAATGGATTAAAACTTATCATGAGGTTTAAAGGAAACATACAGATGAATAAGTAATTATTTATTTGGTTTCATATTTTTAATTTTCAAAAATTAATCATTCTTCAATTTAAGAAAAATAATTCATTTAAATGAGTTTTTTTTTTTTTTTCATTCAATCATTTAACCTAATTACCTCCATTCATATTCATTATTTTAATGTATAATATATATATATATATATATATATATATATATATATATATATATATATATATATATATATATATATATATATATAATAATGAAAATGAGTATTTATATTTAATTATGTCAATTTGTGTTTTGTGTATATATATATATATATATATATATATATATATATATATATATATATATATATATATATATATATATATATATATATATATATATATATATATATATATATATACGATTATTTTTAATTTACTTTTGAGAAAAGAGAAATTTTTGAAAAAAAAATTTTTTTCACAATAAATAAATTTTTTAATAATCAATATAATTATTAGGAAAATCCCATATATTTCTTAATTATCTGCTCACATATTAATCACAATAAGAATATTTTTCATTGAGAAAATGCCATTTAATATACTTTATGGATTGTAGTTTGGAGCATCTGTACAATGGATTAAAACTTATCATGAGGTTTAAAGGAAACATACAGATGAATGAGTAATTATTTATTTGGTTTCATATTTTTAATTTTCAAAAATTAATCATCCTTCAATTTAAGAAAAATAATTCATTTGAATGAGTTTTTTTTTTTTCATTCAATCATTTAACCTAATTACCTCCATTCATATTCATTATTTTAATGTATAATATATATATATATATATATATATATATATGTCGACGTTAAGCCTCGGAAAGGCGGAAAGGATGTAAAGCGTTCTTTTGGGCGTTGATTATTCATATTTAGCGTGACGATCCCGACACGTCTGGTATGCTCTCTAGCTAACCCGCAACTGTCGATTTCGTCCAAGCGTTGTTATAAACAAACCATTTGTTTGTTGCTAAGATTCAGTCATTCAGCTATACTCTTAGCTTGCTAATAACGCTTGACGCTCATTTAGTTTAGTTTCATATTCAAAAGAAATATCCTTTTATTCACTTCATACATTACGTAATGGAATTATTTAACGAGATTTGTGATACTCCGACATATATATATAATAATGAAAATGAGTATTTATATTTAATTATGTCAATTTGTGTTTTGTGTATATATATATATATATATATATATATATATATATATATATATGATTATTTTTAATTTACTTTTGAGAAAAGAGAAATTTTTGAAAAAAAAATTTTTTTCACAATAAATAAATTTTTTAATAATCAATATAATTATTAGGAAAATCCCATATATTTCTTAATTATCTGCTCACATATTAATCACAATAAGAATATTTGTCATTGAGAAAATGCCATTTCATATACTTTATGGATTGTAGTTTGGAGCATCTGTACAATGGATTAGAACTCATTATAAGGTTTAAAGAAGACATACAGATAGATGAATGATTATTTATTGAATTTCATATTTTTAATTTTTAAAAATTAATTATTTTCCAATTTAAGAAGATTAATTTATTCAAATTAGTTATTTTTTTTATTTATTAAATTATTCAACTCAATTACCTCCATTTATGTCTATTATATTAATGTATAATATATATATATATAATATATATATTATTATATATTTATATTATATATATTATATCTTATAATTTTCGATGATGAAATTAGTCGAAAAGCCGGTCAGGAGAAGACGTTTAATGATTTATAAAACGTGAGTAAAAAATCGACGTTTCGGCCGGGCCCTGCCGACCATCCTCAGGATAAACTTCTATAATGATTAACAAAAGGAATGCTTCAAAAACAAAATCGGATTTAAAGCATGGAGATACGTTCATACTAATACATGTTGTTGCAAAAATAGGTGAAAAATTAAGAAATTACACGCACATGTCTGAGTGACAGTTTTAGGTTAAGCGTCGAGTTTTGACGGAAGGTTAAAGAGAGTAAAAATACGTTAATAAGAATGAATTATGGTGGAAAGAGTGCTTAATAAGAATGTGGAGTTAGATATGAGAAGGAGATAAGTTAAATTTGAAACAGATTACTCACAAAAATTGACGACCAGTACATGCTTAGGTGTTGCTAATAGTTCAGCATTTCGGACGGAAGTGAAGGTTAGCGGGAATCGATCCGTAAATCTATATTGATCACGTGTGATATTGATCTATGTTCGAATGTCATGGACTTCAAAGGCAGGTAACCAATCGGGGCCACGGGCGCCAAAATTTTTAAAAACAAGATTATGAAAACTAGAGAATGTTAGAGTATAAGTGGCTCAGATGTTCAATGTCAGTACGTTTGTTAACAGAGTTCCTTTTGTTCTTAAAGATATGAATCATTTCCCTAATGATACGTTTATACCAGTTCGGTTCTGTAGCTAGGGTTATAGAGTTGTTAAAATCGAAATGACGCCCCAGACTAAGGGAGTGTTCTGCTGAAGCGCATCTATCAGTGACATGGCATTTAATATTAGAGCGATGGCCAGAAATTCCATTTTTTAGGTGTTGTGACGTTTGTCCAATATAACTTTTGCTACAGTCTTGACATGGTATTTTATATATACAGTTAATTTTCTCTAAATTAGGAGTTACAGATTTAAGATGAGAAAACAGAGACAGTTTGGTAGTATTAGATATTCTGAAAGTAATTTCAATTCCCTCGTCATTAAGAATTTTTTTGATTTGGCTAGATAGATTTTCAATATACGGTATAGAGATAGAGTTTTTAAATTTATCCTTAACATCAGTTGGATTGTTGGAGTCTAAATTCCAATCAATCGAGTTGTACATTTTATCTACTCTATACTTTTGGATATCATTAATGAATTTTAAGGGGTAGCCATTAGATATGAGAGTTGTTTCGACAAGTTTTAAATTTTTTTCAAGAAATTGAGGGTTTGAGATTCTAAGGCAGCGAACGAATAAGGATATGGCGACAGATTTTTTATGTTTAATGGGATGATATGAATTAAAGTAAATGTATCTCCCTGACCAGGTTGGTTTGTGATGCCAATCTAAAATTATAGTGTTGTTTTGGTTAATAACCATAGTGTCGAGAAAACTGATTTTACCATCTTTTTCCAACTCAGAGGTGAACTGTATACGTGGGTGAAAATTGTTGAATTTAGTTAGAAGGGTTGTAGGTTTTCCTTCTTGACACACGTTATAATATCGTCTACGTATCGATAGTAAAAAGGGAGGCTAAAAGGAAGATGTGAAATAATTTTATTTTTAAAATGTTCAAGTACTAAATTCGCTACTACTGGGCTAATTGGTGAGCCCATTGCTACGCCAAAAATTTGTTGGTAGAATTTATCTTTGTAAGCGAAATAGCATGAATCTAAACAAAGTTTAGTGGCTGCGAGGAATTCTTTTTTATTAATGTTGGTGTGGGGTTTCAAGTTAGGCCAGTTTTTACTGATTATAGATATTGCTAAATTGGTTGGAATGTTGGTAAACAGTGATTTGACATCTAAGGATACTAACAGGTGTTCAGGAGGAATAGGTGTTTTCCTGATTTTGTTTACAAAGGACCAAGTGTCCTTGATGTCATAGTTGGATGTACCTGTTATGTTAGATAGAACACACGAGCAAAATCTTGAAATTTTGTAGGTGGGGGAATTGATGTTACAAACAATTGGTCTGAAAGGTACATTTTCTTTATGAATTTTAGGTAGAAAATATATTTTAGGAGGAAGAGAGTTGAAAGTTTTTAGGTTTTTAGCAGAATTGGAATTTATAAATTTTTTCTGTTGCCATAGGCTTATCATATCATTGACTTGTTTTTGTATTTTCAAGGTGAGATCACGAGAGATAAGAGTATAAGTACTAGAATCATTAAGAATATCTTGGCATTTTTGTTCAAACTCCATCTTGTCCATGACGACTGTAATGTTGCCTTTGTCGGCATCTGTGACCACTGGGTGGTTATTTTGTTTTAAAAATTCTTTGGTTTGTTTTACTTTGGAAGTTATTTGATATTGAGATTTGGGAGGATGTTTGTCAAGTTTGTTGCCAATGAGTTGGCTAATATTTGATCTTACTTTATCTTTGGTGATTCCACTTTTGTTGAAGAGAGCTAATTCTACGCTACTTACAATATCATCAATAGGTAACTTTAAATTATTATATGGTAAACCATGATTCGGACCGAGTGATAAGGTATCCTTAATTTCAGAAGGTAACTTTGTCTTAGATAAGTTAACTAACCAATTGTTAGTGTGAAATTCTTTAGGACTTTGTATAGACTTAAGTTTGTTTAATTTTCTAATATTATCAGTCTTAATGGCATTGAATAAACGATTGGCCTTCTCTATATCCAAGTTGAAATTTTTATAATCTAAGTTGGTAAATTGGTTTGAAAAGAAAATGTTAATATTATGATTTAGTTCATGGATTAAAAGCCTTTCCTGTCGATAAAAGGTTTTAATTTCGAGCGATAGACACTTGTGTTGTAGGAAGCGTACTGCTTTGATGAAGGTTTTTTCCCTTGTTGAATGTTGTAGGTTTTTGATTTTAAATTTTAAAAAGTTTGGAATAATGCCAAATTGACGGCATTTAAGAAGGAAAACTTTACGGTTTTTGATATGCGCTAGTTTCTTCCGGTAGTTCTTTGTTTGTGAGTGATTTGTAGAGGAAGGTGATCTCAGATTAAATGTGCGGTATGAAGAAAAATCACGGTGGTACGAGACGTCCACGAAGCCGTTTCGATGCATTGAATTTATGAAGGAAGTTCGTGACCAGGAGGTAGATTGAAGATGATGAAATTAGTCGAAAAGCCGGTCAGGAGAAGACGTTTAATGATTTATAAAACGTGAGTAAAAAATCGACGTTTCGGCCGGGCCCTGCCGACCATCCTCAGGATAAATTTCTATAATGATTAACAAAAGGAATGCTTCAAAAACAAAATCGGATTAAAAGCATGGAGATACGTTCATACTAATACATGTTGTTGCAAAAATAGGTGAAAAATTAAGAAATTGCACGCACATGTCTGAGTGACAGTTTTAGGTTAAGCGTCGAGTTTTGACGGAAGGTTAAAGAGAGTAAAAATACGTTAATAAGAATGAATTATGGTGGAAAGAGTGCTTAATAAGAATGTGGAGTTAGATATGAGAAGGAGATAAGTTAAATTTGAAACAGATTAACACAAAAAATAAATATAATTATCAAAAAAATCCTATATATTTTTCAATTATCTGCTCACATATTAATTGAAATATGAATATTATTCATTAAGAAAATGCCATGTAATATACTTTATGAATTGTAGTTTGGAGCATCCATACAATGGGTTAGAACTTATTTCAGGGTTTAAAAAAAACATACAGATGGATAAATGATTATTTGTTCAATTTCATATTTTTAATTTTTCAAAATTAATTATTCTTCCATTGGAGAAAAATAATTTATTTAAATTAGTTATTTTTTTCATTTCATTCAATTATTCAACTTAATTACCTCCATTCATATTCATTATATTAATGCATAATATAAATATATATATAATGATAAAAATAAGTATTTGTATTTAATTATGTCAATTTGTGTTATATGTATATACATATATGTATATACTGTGACGTGGTATTTCGTACCCCGTCACTTTGTTTAATTATCGCATTCCCCTAGGTACAAATATCGCTAAAAATAACGAAAGCACGTCTGAGGCCAATACTCCAAAAATGAACGACTAATTATCTTTAAGTTGATTTCTCTTTACTAAGCTAATTGTATGCTATTTTCTAATTCTGTAATGCTCTTCGAGAACCATCCGCGAGACCTTCACGTCAAGATACCAGGACACTGCCTGACAGGGGTCACGTACCAGCTCAACATCAACACCACCGACTACAGACGAACGAATACCGCTGAAACCACTCCCGATGGATGCCTATCTAGTTGTCGAAAAGGGTCGTGCGTGATGCACAACAGCACCTCCAACTATTTGAGACTTATCGGCCAGGAGCCGAACCACGAACGAATGCTTCTACCGCTCGGATGCATCGTCAGGCGGCGTACAGGGCTGTGCGTCAAAAACACAACGAAGCCTCCCGTCGACGATACTTATCAGCCTGGAGCTGAACCGACCCTAACATCTACAAAGTCGTTGACTATCCAATAGAAGACGGTTTTCTCGTCACGAACCGTCTTATCGAAGGACTGCGGCGTGGAATAGGCTAATGATATGCTGACCACGTGGATCTGGTGGATCTAGTGTGGGGATCCGGGTTGAGGGCCATCACCACCAGATCGTTCCGGCATGAGGGCTTCGATGAGCGAGGGCCGGGATGCAGCGCCAACGAAATAGCTACAACGGGGAGTACCAGTAAAGCAAGGAGTGAGTTACAGTCGGTCGCAAGTCCGGGAGACCGGTGACGTAACATTGCCGCACACCTCAATATCGCAATACCTGAGCAGTACGACCCCCCCCCCCCCCTTCTCACCAACGATACCGCATAGCTGCAGGAAAACATCTCTAACCACCTACCGACGTCCTGATACCTCGATACCTGTCGTCGAGGGAAAAGAACATCAAGCGGCGAGGGATTATCGCCGCCTATCCGTGGACCAGGCCACGCGACCTGCTGGTCCAATTAAAATACCGCAAATTTTGGGAAGAATCACGTGACAGCAGCTCGACGAAAATCAGGATCATCGCTCATCTCGTCACTCTACGTTCAGTTACCAATCATAGCAGACGTGCCTTTTGTAACTCGACTTCCAGTTTCGTAATAGCGCCATTATTAATCCGACCTTCAGCTTTGTTAATTGTACCAGTGTTCCCATTATCGCTTTGATTACCGCTATCGCATCGCTTTCTCTCGCACCTGTTAGATCTTCTTTTACGTAAGTGAGGTTCCTTTTCTATTTTGTGAAGCCACGAGATAACTTGCAATATATCGTACCTTTACCTTTATCTCTTTCTCTCTTTACCTTGCAGTTGGTCTGCTTGAGCCAATTGGGCTCGTATCTTTTCTCTTTATCTTGCAGTTGGTCTGCTTGAGCCACCTGGGCTCGTACCTTATTTTCTCTTATCTCTTATCTTGTCCCTTTTTCTGCCTTATTGCAAGTAACTTCGCGACTGATTGACTATTACTTACGCATTGTAGTGACTATCGCTTTATCTTATTATCTTTCTCTTTTAGAATATTTGAATGTCTAATATCGCTGTCTAGCAGCGCGTTCCGTTGAAGGATCAATTTTTATCTTAGCTACTGAGCATTGCTATTTTGTTATATTTTCTTTGATTAGTTTCTATCTGTCTCTTTACCTATTATCGTTGATTATCGTATCTTAGTGAGAGTACCGCGGGAGCGATCTTATATCGCTGCGCGGTCCCGTTCGTCGTTCATTTGACATTGGAGTATTGTGCCGTATCGCATAACATCTTTTTCACTATTTTCTTCGCTAATATCGCTGATCGTAGTTGTCCGTAGTCTATTTGGTTTGCCGTACGTTGCCTATTAATTATCTTGAATATTGTTTGTCTTATCTTGAATTGCCTTTTATCGTACCGAATATTATCTATCTTTCTCTCGCACTTACCGCAAACTATAGACTACGTATTATCTTTTATTCTTTATATTTTATAATAATTTTCTATTTGACCTGTCGCTTGAATCTGCCTTGTAACTCATAATTCCCTGTCTGCCTATTTCTGAGTATTCTGGTAATGTGATAACTATTACAATTATTGTATTTCGCATGTGTTTATAATTGCTTCTCTGATTTTATGATTTATTTGCTTACCGCTTAATTTAAGTACAGTATATCTTTTTCTGTTTTACCTATCTATCATAAAACCGTGTTAATCATTACCTTTTAGTATCGTGAGCTTGCGCATATTTCCCGCTTATTCGGAAAACGTTCCGTTAATTGTTAACTCTCTCGCTTAACCTTTCTCTGGCTGTAACTATTGTTAATTATCGCATATATCGTACTTGTATCGTAAACTCTTCAGCTACTTGCTTGTCAGTAAACTTATCGCTTCTTGTTTAATATATTTGATATTATTCCTGCTTCACCTGTTTCTTATTTTATCTATTGGATTCGACTCCGCCCCTCTACCATTATCTTGTCTCTCTGAGCGAACTGTGCAAAACCGTCGTAGAACCTGACCTTACCTTTATCTATTACCTTTACCTTTATCTTTGTCTTTTTCTCTAATTATCTATTTTTGACGCATGTGCGTCTGGCGCCCAACAATCGTAGCTTTCTCCCTTAGTATCTCTCTCTATCTAATTATTTAGGTTAGCGACTGCGCCGTAGGGTAACCAATTATCGTTATATCGTTATTACCCTCAAATATATAAAAATATTGGTTACAATACATATTATAATTTTTAATTTACTTTTAAAAAAAGAGAAATCCAAAAAAAAAAGAAATTTTCCACAATAATTAAATTTTTTAAAAATAAATATAATTATCAAAAAAATCCTATATATTTTTCAATTATCTGCTCACATATTAATTAAAATAAAAATATTTTCCATCAATAAAATGCCATTCAATATACTTTATTAATTGTAGTTTAGAGCATCTGGACAATGGATTAGAACTTATTATAAGGTTTAAAGAAAACACACAGACAGATAAATGATTATTTATTCAATTTTATATTTTTAATTTTCGAAAATTAATTATTCTTCAATTTAAGAAAAATAATTTATTTACATTAGTTTTTTTCTTTATTTTATTAAATTATTCAACCTAATTACCTCGATTTATATTCATTATACTAATGTTTATAATATATATATATATATACATAGATATTTAATATAAAATATATAGATATATATATGTATAAAAAAGATAAGCTAATTAAGCTAATGGGTTCATATCTCATAGATAAAAATTTCAATATTTTACTTTTTATATAAAATGCCTGAAAACGGGTTATTCTGATAGAATAAATTATGTAATATTATAATTACTTTCATAGTAATATAAATTATTATAAATTTTAATGATAAATTTAATTTTTTTTCTAAAAATTCATTCAATTAGTTAGTTCAAATAAATATTCTTAATCAATATTCACTTTTGGTATTTCAATTACTATTTATTCTTCGTCATGAATTGGTGCTTGAATAGGTATGGAAGTAAATTTATTGTCATTTATTGCTTTATTAATAAATAGTAATAATAAATTATTCAAATTTTCTAATTCTTCAATGATATATTATATTATTCGAGTTGGGGCTTATTTTTTTTTATTGATAAGAATTTCAATTACAAAAATGAATTTAATTTTCATGTATATAAATTTTTTTATCATTTTATTACAAATTAGATTAATTTTAAAGTCAGGTGCTAGTCTATCTCATTGTTGATTGGTAAAGATTAGCAATAATATAAGATGAAAAAATTGTTTTTTTATTTTAACTGTTCAAAAAATTGCTCCATTATTCATTTTAATCAATATTAATAATAGATTGATTATTTATATATAAATAATTTTATCTGGATTTATAGGTTTATTATTGGGATTAAATCAAACATCATTAAAATTGATCATAGCTTATTCTTCTATTAATCATACGTCTAGGATATTTATGTCAATAATAATTGATTTCTATATTTCATTAATTTATTCAATGATTCATTCTCTAAATATTCAATAATTTGTATTTTTTTTAGTCATTCTAATATAAATTATCTGAATCAAGTTCATAAGTTTAATAATATAAGTTATTTTATGAAGTTTTTAGTTATAATAATATTTATATCGATAGCTGGTATTCCTCCTATATTTGGGTTTATCCCAAAGTTTATTTTTTTTATTTTAATAGTAAATAATAAATTTTTTATTGAAAGTTTGATATTTATTATTTTTACATTAACTACACTTCTCGCAAAAATTAAGGGAACAACGAAATTTTCGAAATTTTTAGGTGATTTTCAACAGGCTGTATTTCAGTGAAAAATGGTCGTACAAGAAATAAAAAAACAAAGCTTTTAAAGCTTGAAGACTCTAGTTTTTAAATTTTTTGATAAAAAATTTTTCGAAGCACTATTAACCATGCAATCTTTGGATAAAGCACGAAGAAAAAATTTTCAAAATTTTTTACATTTTTTTTTCACTCTACGGGCATGGAAAAATTTTTCCAAGCTGAACCAATGCATAGGTCGCATAGCTTGTTTATTCAGTTTCAAGATGCTTTTTTTTAAACCTCGATACGATCATTTGTCTTCGAGATATCGAATTTTGAATGCGAAAGGATCCTTTTTCACTCAACTGTTGATATCTCTGGAACTACTGGTCGCACAGCGAGCCGAAGGGCAGTTTCTTTTTCTGCAGAAAATTTCCTACAAAAAAATTCGTCAAGGTTGGTGTCAAAAAAAAATTTTTTCCACCTGTAGCGTTAACGTGAAAAAAGAGCAAAAAAATGCCATTTTGCCTTTTTTTGGATAATCGACTGTATCTTCGTCAATATTGGGGGGAAAGCATAGGTTAGAAGAAAATTTCACAGCCTAATGTACCCCAAATGTCCCTCTAAATCGGTGGATCGATCGGTTCAGCGGTTTTCCTGGACCGATTGATTGAAATTTTGAAAAAATCAAGAGAACAAGGTCCCTTAAGAAACAAAAACCTTGTTCCCTTAATTTTTTCAAAATTTCAATCAATCGGTCCAGGAAAACCGCTGAACCGATCGATCTACCGATTTAGAGGGACATTTGGGGTACATTAGGCTGTGAAATTTTCTTCTAACCTATGCTTTCCACCCAATATTGACGAAGATACAGTCGATTATCCAAAAAAAGGCAAAATGGCATTTTTTTGCTCTTTTTTCACGTTAACGCGACAGGTGAAAAAAAATTTTTTTTGACATCAATTTTGACAGATGTTTGTAGGAAATTTTCTGCAGAAAAAGAAACTGCCCTTCGGCTCGCTGTGCGACCAGTAGTTCCAGAGATATCGGCAGTTGAGTGAAAAAGGATCCTTTGGCATTCAAAATTCAATATCTCGAAGACAAATGGTGGTATCGAGGTTTGAAGAAATGCATCTTGAAGCTGAATAAACAGGCTATGCGATCTATGCATTGTTTTAGCTGAGAAAAATTTTTCCATGCCCGTAGAGCGAAAAGAAAAATGTGAGAAATTTTGAAAATTTTTTCTTCGTGCTTTATCCAAGGATTGCATGGCTAATAGTGCTTTGAAAAATTTTTAACCAATAAATTCAAAAACAAGAGTCTTCAAGCTTTAGAAGCTTGGTTTTTTAATTTCTTGTACGACCATTTTTCACTGAAATACAGCCTGTTGAAAATCACCAAAAAATTTCGAAAATTTTGTTGTTCCCTTAATTCTTGCGAAAAGTGTATTTTATTTTCTTATATAAATTTAATATTACCTACTACATTATATTTAAAAGTAGTATTTAAATTAAATTTGAATAATTTTATATTTAATTTTCATTTTTTCATAACTAGGGGCTTCGCCCCTGCGCGCTTCGCGCGCCAACCCCATTTCGGCGCTACGCGCCTCGGGCACTCGGCGCTGCGCGCCTCGTTGTTCGGCGCTTCGCGCCTCACTATTTCCTTACGCATTGTCTAGTAAACAGGCGAATTCCTTCATGTTGATTTGATGACAAGTCTGCACTTGCTGTCCACTTCAATTCCTTCTGTGCTTACTTTTCTTTTTTTCATCAATCGAAGCTTCCATTCGTTGATTGAAAATTGGTGTTCCTTCTCTATTGATATCGATCTATCTCCTTGACTTGCTGAATTATTTTTGCTACCGCTCTGCCCGTTATTCTCCAAAATCACCTTCTTGATATTATTTTTTTCTCTATATTTGTGTTGCTGTTCACTCCGCAAAACACCTCTTTCTCTTGTGGTTAACATAGATCCTGGTCGTCCTCTTGCCTGGTTATAGGAATATTTGTTTATTATTATTCTCTGGCTTATTTAGTTATTCGCACTTACAATTTTATTTTCCTTTTTCCTTTGTGATACGTCCGACCATCCACCGTCTCCATCGCCTTGTCTGCTGGTTGAAACTCCTCCTTTCTCCATTGTCATCGTAAATCCTGGCTGTCCTTTTGACTGTTTGGTGATATATTTAGATTTACTATTATTTGATTGTTACTTTTCATACTTATTACTCACTATCTGAATTTTAATTTGGTACTGTAAGATATCAAAGTGTCTACTGTCTCCGTCGCCGGTGAAGAGTAGCGAGAATTGTGTTACGTGGGGGTGAGGGTGTACTGAGCGGTGGTAGTTAATGATTAATTGAATAATCAAGCTCCCACGTAACGACAATGAATAATTATTAAAACTAAGAGAAGACATACCTTTCGATAAGCCGGTAATTTGTAGGATCGTGTTGCTATAGTCCTGTACAGGTCTGTGAGGTTTGTTTAAATTGTTGAGGCAATTTTATAATAAAGAAAGTGGGAAGAAGGTCGTTCAAAATAAATGTTTAATATGATTTAACTGGTAAAAGATGAAGTATATTCTGTTTCGATTTGGTTATTGAAATGTCTGGTAACAATCAATGGTGATAATGATATGTGAGCCGAAAATAACAATTTATAAAGTGTTTAAGTTCATACAAATCGTGTGTTATAATATTCTAAAGGATAATATTATTTGGTACCAGGAACATCTACTCTGAACGATGGTTAACTAGCTGGTCGTGATTATTGGATTGTATCTCTCTTTTTAGATTATCTAGAATCAATTATATATATATAATGGTTAAGTCTTATTCGTTAATTCTTGGGAACAATAAGTACGATTTAATTGGGGGTAGTGAAGCTAGCCACCAATTCTAGACTTGATTTTGAATGAAAATTACTGAAGTAGATTTTGATTATAAAGGTGGAACAAGAATTCGTTTAATTTCGAAGATTAACACTCGGATTGACTTAGCTTTAGGTGAATCGGTCGACGAGATTGAGAGCCGTCGGATCGTGTCGGTCTGCGTCGGTAGAATGCTGGATCAGGGGCCTCACCTCAAGTTTCAAAGAGTTGATCAATCGAACGATGTTGAACGTCGGTCACTTAGTCTTTTAGATTTGGAATTATATTTAAGATTACCTGATTCGATTGAATCAGGGCCGAACTCAGTTTGATTATGGAAAATGGAACTGCATAAAAAGTCTATTCGCGAAATGATGAGATTTAGTAAAGAACAGAAAAGATGGAAATGTAGAAGAAAGTGAGTCTCTTGCAGCTAACAGAATAACTGAATGCTCGAATTTGACGAATTAGCGCGAGACTTTAGGCCGGTCACAACTAAGATTTTCCGAACGCTACTATTGCTCGAGAGGGCTAATCCGGGTTTACGTCCACGCACTTCGCGACTTGACAGACGTAAGACATGGCTGCTTGGGCCAGAGGGTATTAATAGGGAAAAATCTGCAGTTGCAATAAGTTGCAACAGTAATTAGCCAATTAAGTGCGGGGGCGACCTCCCGGTGTCGAAATCTACATGGTCAGCGTCAGTTCGCGTCATTCGATGGTATTCCGACGATTCTCAATCTCGTCACTTATACGTACAAGATGTTAACAGAAGGTATCTTAAGATAATTCTCACGCATTCATCCACACATCTTAACAAATAATCTATTTTAATTTGGTGGTTCCAAAGGTAGTGGTTTATCCTAATGATTGATGATAATTTTGACTTAAAAAGAGAGATATTCCCGGGCTGAGCGCCGCTGTTACTAGGTCAGTAATTTTATAGCGCGATTCCTGGTGTCAGCAAATAAGATACAATGTCAGCGGATGCCGAGGACTGTACGTGACCTTATTAGAATATGAGATTGTTATGAAATAATTAAAGAAATGAAATGAAATGGAATTTTGAAAAAGGTACGCCAAGGCGGTACGTCGGGGCGTAACAATTGTGTTTCATTTTGTGATCCGATCCGGTGTGGATGAATTTGTTCTTCGCGATACACGATCAAACATATCTCAAAAATGTCCGCAGCTGCATATATTGCATTTTTATTCATATGTGATTTGTAATCACCAGGTGACCTAATCACAGCACCGTTTGACTCATTACCTGTAATAAAACCCGCAAACGTAGACCAATTATCCACTATATTTGAAACGATACTCAGTCTCACCTCTGCGCGTCGATCTTGAGTGCCGTTTACACAATACGCCAACGCGCGAAAAAGACAATTTCCGTCGGGAATCATCTTGATAATTTTCGTTTGCATGTTCATTTTTTGCGCGTCAGAAACAGATACCTATAAAGATATTTGTCAAAGACTGTCAAAGACTGTCATAAACAGCCGATGACAGCTGTCAAAGGGTTTGCTAGATGCTTTTTGTTTTGTTTTCGGGATCTCACCCCACCGCCAACTTCATGCATATACTATTGTTATTATAATCTTTTTTTTACTCTTGTTATTATAATCTTTTTCTACGTTCATTTGTTTGAAACTTTTTTATTAGATAGAGAGATTATTTTATTCAATGTTTTTATTATATTGATAACTTATTTTATTTTATTATATTCTAATAATTAATTTTCAAAAATTTTGATAATTTTTATAATTTTGAATTTGCAATTTAATGTTATATATTTAACTATAAAATTAAGATTTTAGGTTAAATAAACTAATAACCTTCAAAGTTTTAAATAAAAATTTTGTATTTAAATCTTATTTATTAATGATAGAATTAAACTATTCCTAAAGATTTTAAAAATCTTTGTGCTTATTACACTAAATAATATATATATATTGTAATTTTTATTTATTTTTTATTAAAGTTTGATTTTGGTTTTTATATGATTATTATTATTTTTTTTGCATGTATTTTTTCAATCAATTGAAAATATTTTTTTTGCAGCATTTAATTTTAATAATTAAAGAAATTTAGAAATGTAAATAATATAAAAAGTATAGACAAAAAAATTGTGCCAGCAGTAGCGGTTAAACGTTTTATACAAATTAATATTTTTAATCAATAAATTGTATCAATTTATTTATGTTTAATTGAAAAGAATTTTATGGTGGATTAAAATTTTTTGATTATATATATATATTTTTTATATATATATTTATATATTTATATATACTTTAACCAATATTTTTTTTTATATGTTTGAGGGTAAAACGATAGAACGATAATTGGTTACCCTACGGCGCAGTCACTAACCTGAAGAATTGGATAGAGAGAGAGGTGATAAGAGAGAAAGATACGATTGTTGGGCGCCAGACGCACATGCGTCAAAAATAGATAATTAGAGAAAAAGACAAAGGTAAAGGTAAAGGTAATAGATAAAGATAAGGTCAGGTTCTACGACGGTTTTGCACGGTTTGCTCAGATAGACAAGATAATGGTAGAGGGGCGGAGTCGAATCCAATAGATAAAATAAGAAACAGGTGAAGCAGGACTAATATCAAATATATTAAGCGAGAAGCGATAAGTTTAATGACAAGCAAGTAGCTGAAGAGATTGAGATACAATTATGATAAATGCGATAATTAACAATAGTTACAGCCAGAGAAAAGCTAAGCGAGAGATTAAACAAATAACGGAACGTTTTCCGAATAAGCGGGAAATATGCGCAAGCTCGCGATACTAAAGGTAATGATTAACCCGGTTTTAAGATAGATAGGCAGAACAGAAAAGATATACTGTACTTAAATTAAGCGGTAAGCAAATAAATCATAAAATATGAGAAGCGATTATAACACATGCGAAATACAACAATTGTAATAGTTATCACATTACCAGAATGATCAGAAATAGGCAGACAGGGAATTATGAATTACAAGGTAAATTCAAGCGACAGGTCAAGTAGAAAATTATCATAAGATATAGAGAATAACAGATACTACATAGCCTCTAGTTTGCGGTAAGTGCGAGAGAAAGAGAGATGATATTCGGTACGATAAAAGGCAATTCAAGATAAGACGAACAATATTCAAGATAATTAATATGCAACATACGGCAAACCAAAGAGACTGCGGACAGCTACGATCAGCGATATTAGTGAAGAAAATAATGAAAAAGATGTTATGCGATACGGCACAATACTCCAATGTCAAATGAACGACGAACGGGACCGCGCAGCGATATAAGATCGCTCCCGCGGTACACTCACTAAGATACGATAATCAACGATAATAGGTAAAGAGACAGATAGAAACTAATCAGAGAAAATATAACAAAATCGCAATGCTCAGTAGCTAAGATAAAAATTGATCCTTCAACGGAACGCGCTGCTAGACAGCGATATTAGACACTCAAATATTCCAGTAGAGAAAGATAATAAAATAAAGCAATAGTCACTACAATGCGTAAGTAATCGTCAATCAGTCGCGAAGTTACTTGCAATAAGACAGAGAAAGGGACAAGATAAGAGATAAGAGAGAATAAGGTACGAGCCCAGGTGGCTCAAGCAGACCAACTGCAAGATAAAGAGAAAAGATACGAGCCCAATTGGCTCAAGCAGACCAACTGCAAGGTAAAGAGAGAAAGAGATAAAGGTAAAGGTACGATATATTGCAAGTAATCTCGCGGCTTCACAAAATAGAAAAGGAACCTCACTTACGTAAAAGAAGATATAACAGGTATTAGCGAATGCGGTATAATAGCGAGAACTAAGTATGGTGATAGCAGTAATGGCACTAAATATGACGATAGCACGTCGTTGCGATTCAGGAACTGAACGTAGAGTGACGAGATGAGCGATGATCCTGATTTTCGTCGAGCTGCTGTCACGTGATTCTTTCTCAAATTTGCGGTATTTCAATTGGACCAGCAGGTCGCGTAGGCCTGGTCCACGAGTAGGCGGCGATAATCCCTCGCCGATTGTTTTTCTTTTCCCTCGACGACAGGTATCGAGGTATCGGGACGTCGGAAGGTGGTTAGAGATGTTTTCCTTCAGCCATGCGGTATCGTTGGTGAGAAGGGGGGGTCGTACTGCTCATGTGTTGCCATATTGAGGTGTGCGGCAATAGTACGTCACCGGTCCTTCGGACTTGCGACCGACTGTAACTCACTCCTTGCTTTACTGGTACTCCCCGTTGTAGCTATTTCGTCGGCGCTGCATCCCGGCCCTCGCTCATTGAAGCCCTCATGCCGGAACGATCTGGTGGTGATGGCCCTCAACCCGGATCCCCACACTAGATCCACCAGATCCCCGTGGTCAGCATATCATTAGCCTATTCCACGCCGCAGTCCTTCGATAGGACGGTTCGTGAAGAGAAAACCGTCCTCTATTGGATAGTCAACGACTTAGTAGATGTTAGGGTCGGTTCAGCTCCAGGCTGATAAGTATCGTCGACGGGAGGCTTTGTTGTGTTTTTGACGCACAGCCCTGTACGCCGCCTAACGATGCATCCGAGCGGTAGAAGCATTCATTCGTGGTTCGGCTCCTGGCCGATAAGTCTCAAATAGTTGGAGGTGCTGTTTGTGCATCACGCACGACCCTGTTCGACAACTAGATAGGCATCCATCGGGAGTGGTTTCAGCGGTATTCGTTCGTCTGTAGTCGGTTGTGGTCGATGTTGAGCTGGTACGTGACCCCTATCAGGCAGTGTCCTGGTATCTTGATGCGAAGGTCTCGCGGATGGTTCTCGTAGAGCATTAGAGAATTAGAAAATAGCATACCATTAGCTTAGTAGAGAGAATTCAACTTAAAGATAATTAGTCGTTCATTTTTGGAGTATTGGCCTCAGACGTGCTTTCGTTATTTTTAGCGATATCTGCACCTAGGGGAATGCGATAATTAACAAAGTGACGGGGTACAAAATACCACGTCACAATACATATATATAAATATATATACATTATTTTATGAAATCTAAAATTTAATCGAGGATTAGATACCCTATTATTTCAGATGTTGATATTATATTTCAATAATTAATAGTTATGTTCTTCAAAATTACAATAATTGGCTGTATTCAAAACTAATTAGGGGAATTTGTTTATAAAACGATAATCCGCGATAAATCTTACTTTAATAATTGAGTTTATTTATTTCCGTTGACAGAATATTTTTTTTAAATTAATAATTTTCATTAAATTTTATAGAAATTTTATTTCAGATCAAGATGTAGCTTATATTAAAGTTTAAATGAATTACAATAAAAATTTTATTTTTGATATTAAATTGAAATATTCATTCAAAATTGGACTTAATAGTAAAATTTAAAATTATATCTATTTGAATTAAAAATTAAATATGTACAAATTGCCCGTCACTCTCATTATAAAATGGGATAAGTCGTAACAAAGTAAATATACTGGAAAGTGTATTTAGAATTCAAATTATTTCGAAGGATTTTTTTATTTACAATAAATTAAATAGTTGTTCAATTCAACTTAATTTGAAATTAATAAATTACATTTTTTATATTTAAAATTTTTTTATCAATAAAAATAATTTTATTGAATTTATGATTTTAGTATTGTTGAAGGAAAAAATAATTTAAATTATAGTTTAATTGTATATTGATAGGAATTTGAAATATTTTAAGAAATAAAATTTTTCAAAAAGTATATTTTATTTATTGTACCTTTTGTATCAGGGTTAATTGAAAAAATAATATAAATTAATATTTCTCTCGAATTGAAAAGATCTATTTAATTTTAAATTATTTTTAATGTTCAATAATTATTTTCAATTTTTAAATAGAAATAAAATGTTTTTTGTTTTTTAAGTTATCTAGTTTTTTGATAAATAAATTTGATTTGAATATTATTATTAATTATTTCAATCAATAAAAATAATTGTTTTTGATATAAAAGTTTTAAGGGATTAGCTTTAATTCTTAATTTTATAATTGATTTTAAATTATATAAATATATTTTAGGCTTAGAATTAGTCTTAATTTGAAAATTGTAATAATTTTATGAAATCATATATATATATATATATATATTATTTATAAATTTTAGTTTTAATTTAATTTTTGAGTTAAAAAGCTTAAATTTTATTAGAGGACGAGAAGACCCTATAGAGTTTTATACTTATATTCATTTTATTAATTAATTTATTATTATGAAATTAATATAATTATTTTGTTGGGGTGATAATTAAATTTAATGAACTTTTTATTTTGTCTCACATTATTAATGAATTTTTGATCCTATATTTTAGATTATTAGATTAAATTACCTTAGGGATAACAGCGTTATTTTTTTTAAAGTTTTTATTGACATAAAAAATCGCGACCTCGATGTTGGATTAAAATTTATTTTTGGTGTAGAAGCTTTTTTAGTGTAGAAGAAGAAAATTCAGGTCTGTTCGACCTTTAAAATTTCACATGATCTGAGTTCAAACCGGTTTAAGCCAGGTTGGTTTCTATCCTTAATTTTATTAAAAATTTTTAGTACGAGAGGACTATAATTTTAAATTATTATGATTTTATTGGAAATGAATTTTATTAAATTTTTTAACTATTTTGGCAGATTAATGTAATAAATTTAGAATTTATTCATGTGTATTTTTATATACAATTAGTAATTCATATTATTGAATTGATTATAGTTTTTTTAAGAAGATTAATTTTACTTATTATACCGGGTGTCCCATTTTAATCTTACATCTAAATTATCTCGAAAAATATTGCTCTGATCAAATTTTGTTTGAAACGAAAGTTTTAGAGTTCAAAGAGGGACATTCAAAAAAAATTTTCTTGAAGGTCCCAAATTTAAAATAGCGACGCTACGATGGCTGACATGGTTTTTTTAAGGGAAACCTAACTTTTTTTTATGACAAAACAATGCATTGCATTGAAACTAACAACTTTTGTGAAAAACCTTTTTTGATTCAGATTGTGGTTTTCATGTTGGAACTCCATTTTTGACTATTTAGCGCTGTCCGGAAGGTACCATACAAAATCCAAACAAACCCAAACAAACCCAAACGAACCCAAACAAACCCAAACAAACCCAAACAAACCCAAACAAACCCAAACAAACCGAAACAAACCCAAACAAACCCAAACAAACCCAAACAAACCCAAACAAACCCAAACAAACCCAAACAAACCTAAACAAAAGTGTGCATGCATCTGTGTGTGCGTGTCTGAGGTTGCACGATTGTGGGCATGTTTGTTTTTTTTCGCGAAGAAAGAAATGCTTATCGCACGAGAAGACAGTCGGACTTCTCCGGAATAGTCATGACTCGACGACTGTTTCGTGCAGTTTGCCTCACGGGTCACTGTCTTCTACCAGGAGAAATTCACGTGAGCTATTACTCTTGGTCTTCTTTATGGCTTTATTAAGTCTCAGCCGAATTCCCTTGTGCGCTTATTTCTGCATAACATACTTCAGCATTTGTATGGATCACCAGTTGCCGATGCTCAGGTATCCTCCGATCGGCTGAGACTTAATAAAGCCATAAAGAAGACCAAGAGTAATAGCTCACGTGAATTTCTCCGGGTAGAAGACAGTGACCCGTGAGGCAAACTGCACGAAACAGTCGTCGAGTCATGACTATTCCGGGGAAGTCCGACTTTCTTATCGTGCGATAAGCATTTCTTTCTTCGCGAAAAAAAAAACAAACATGCCCACAATCGTGCAACCTCAGACACGCACACACAGATGCATGCACACTTTTGTTTAGGTTTGTTTGGGTTTGTTTGGGTTTGTTTGGGTTTGTTTGGGTTTGTTTGGGTTTGTTTGGGTTTGTTTGGGTTCGTTTGGGTTTGTTTGGGTTTGTTTGGGTTTTGTATGGTACCTTCCGGACAGCGCTAAATAGTCAAAAATGGAGTTCCAACATGAAAACCACAATCTGAATCGAAAAATGTTTCCTACAAAAGTTGTTAGTTTCAATGCAATGCATTGTTTTGTCATAAAAAAAAGTTAGGTTTCCCTTAAAAAAACCATGTCAGCCATCGTAGCGTCGCTATTTTAAATTTGGGACCTTCAACAAAATTTTTTTTGAACGTCCCTTTTTGAATTCTAAAACTTTTGCTCCAAACAAAATTTGATCAAAGCAATATTTTTCGAGATAATTTAGATGTAAGATTAAAATGGGACACCCTGTAGTATAAGTTAGAGTAGCTTTTTTAACTCTTTTAGAGCGTAAAGTTTTAGGTTTAATTCAGATTCGTAAAGGGCCTAATAAGGTTAGAATTTTAGGTATTTTACAGCCATTTTCTGATGCTATTAAGTTATTTTCTAAAGAGTTCTCTGTTCCTTTAATATCAAATTTTTTTCCTTATTTTTTATCTCCTTTAATTATATTAATATTATTATTGATTTGTTGAATAACAATACCTTATGTTACTAATTTTCATTCATTTGATTTTAGTTTGGTATTTTTTTTATGTTGTTTAGGTATTGGGGTTTATCCTATTATGATTTCTGCATGATCTTCAAATTCTAAGTATTCTTTTTTAGGTATATTACGTACTGTAATTTCTTACGAAGTTAGTTTAGTTATAGTAATCTTATGAATTTTATTTTCAATTGAGGGTTATTCAATAAATTTATTTAGTTTATATCAAGGATGTATTTGATTTATTTTTTAAATTTTTTCTTTGAATTTTGTTTGATTTATTATTAGTTTAGCTGAAACAAATCGAACACCTTTTGATTTTTCTGAAGGGGAATCAGAGTTGGTTTCTGGGTTTAATATTGAATATAGAGGTGTAGGATTTTCATTAATTTTTTTATCTAAATATTCAAGAATTTTATTTATAAGAATATTATTTGTTTTAATGTTTTTAGGGGGTGATTTATATAGTCTTATTTTTTATTTAATAATGATTTTTATTAGATTTTTATTTATTGTAATTCGAGGAACTTTGCCTCGTTTACGTTATGATAAATTGATGATAATAGCTTGAAAAAAAATTTGACCTGTTTCATTAAATTATTTAATTTTATTTATGGGTTTAAGATTTATATTTTATTGTTTTTTATTATAAATTATATTAAAAATTTAATTATTTAAGTTTAAATCAATAAAAGATTTAAAACTTTTATATTACGTTTTCAAGACATAAACTTATTCAAGTTCATTGATTTGTGGAGTTAATTTAATTCAATAGATAGTCTCATATTTTTGTTAATATAGGATATATTAAAAAATAAAAGAAGTATACTAATGTTAAAATTTGTCCAACAACAATGAATGGATTTTCTACAGGTCTTATTCCAATTCATGTAAGTATTAATACAATTCTAATAAATATTCAAAATAGAAATTGTCTGAATGGATAAAAATTGAATCCTTTAAAATTTATAATTTTATAAAAAGGTAAAATTAATAAGATTAAAATAGACATTAAAAGAAGAATTACCCCTCCTAATTTATTAGGTATAGATCGTAAGATTGCATATGCAAATAAAAAATATCATTCAGGTTTAATATGAGGAGGGGTAATTATAGGATTAGCAGGGGTCAAATTGTCTGGATCTCCTAATATGTTGGGATTTATTAAAATAATATGAATTAAAATAAAGTATATTAAAATAAATCCTACAATGTCTTTTAATAAAAAGTATTGTTAAAATGGAATTTTGTCAATATTACTATTAGTTCCTAAAGGATTTCTTGATCCTGTATGATGGAGAAATATTAAATGAATAATTGTTATTATTATAATAATAAAAGAAATAATAATATGAAGAGTAAAAAATCGTGTTAGTGTAGCATTATTAATAGAAAATCCTCCTCATAATCATTGTACTAAGAATTCGCCTAAATAAGGGATAGCTGAAAGAAGGTTTGTGATTACAGTGGCCCCTCAAAAAGATATTTGCCCTCAAGGTAAGACGTATCCTAAAAATGCAGCTGCTATAGTTGATAATAACATTATTGTTCCTGTCATTCAAGTTGGTTCAAAGTTGAATGATCCAAAAAATATTCCTCGTCCGATATGTAAATATATACAGATGAAAAATATAGAAGCACCATTCGCATGTAAATTTTTAATTATTCAACCATTATTAATTCTCGGTAAATATCAATAATTCTATCAAATGCTATTTGAATATTAGGTGTATAATGTATAGCTAAAAAAATACCTGTTATCAGTTGGGTTAGTAAACATAATCCCAAAAGTGAACCAAAATTTCATATTGAAGTAATGTTCGATGGCGTTGGTAAATCTACTAAAGATCTATTTATAATTTTTAATAAACTATTTTTTAAACGTAAAGGTAACATGAGAAAGTTTTTCGTAAAGATCCTAAATTGATATTAGAATTTTCAAAACAATAATTAGTGTAATAAATAAATAATTTGTCATTATAAATGAAATAATAAAATTCGGTTTGTTGAATAATTTTTTTTAATGATATTTTAGGTAATATATTTTTATTTAGTTCAATATAAGGGAATTTTATTGTATCTTCGAATATGAAATTTACTTTATTATAATTAATTATTAATATAAATATTAAAATAATTATGATAATATTTATTATTATTCATTTGTTAAAAATAAATTTTACGTTTGAGATTAATCCCAGGCAACATAGTTTCGTAACAAACACATATAAATTATGTTACACTTAGTTCCGTGAATATCACAGGTATGTTGTATGAAACGTGAATGTAATGGTCCAGGCACTCTAAAATGTCCGCCACATATCATGCTACAGTTTCGTCACGATCGTGTTGAATGGCTACATGCTAGTTACGTTGCTGAAGCGTGAATTTGGCAGAACAGAGACGTCACAATGTTACGTTAAGGCTACATAGCAATCATGCACCGCTTGAAATCGGAGTTACATGGCCTCCATGTCGCTAAGGTGTTTCAGGAAATGATGGTAGGTATCAGATACATCACGATCAATTATCCATAAATGTATCAAGTATATAACTATTGTTCTGTGAGATATAGTATTCTCGTTTATTATATTATGTATTACTTATTGACTTGCTCATAAATAGAGCATACAAAGATCTTATCGTACATTTGTACTAATTCTCATACGTATATATCTATTTAACACACAAACATAAATTCAAAAGCTTAATTGGATATTAGGAACAATTTCATTTTACAGTCTTATTGAATGTTTGATTCTTGTATTACCTAATCCACATCACAGAAATAGTTTATCTTAATATTATATTTTATTATTTAGGCCTTTATTTGATTGAGTATATATATTAATATTATGAAAGATATGAAATATGTGTCGAAATATAGTACATGGAGGAGAAAAAAAAACGTTTCATCAAACAAAGTGAATAATAAGCATTAATGTTCAAAAAATTAAGAAAGTAGCGAAGTAGAGAAGCCATACCTTTGTGTATAGTAGATCATTACTAAGTGAACTTTGAAGTACATGTTGACCGCTCCTAACAGCAAGTCCCTAACTCGCGAGCTCCGGTTATAAAGACCTCAGGAGCTCCGAGTATAGCGATCTCTGTAATCGGACTATATAGAGTGCCTGAGATAAGTCTTTACAAGCGGAGCTTGTGAGTTAGGGTCTTGCTGTTAGAAGCGGTCGAGTGTATGTATACTTTTCTTCTTCAAACTTATTTAGTCATCTACTAATTTATTATACTTCATTGATGGGCATAATATTGAAACTATTTCAAGGCACGAACACTTCAGTGCTTTCCTCTGTTATTCTATTGGTTAAATTATCACAATCTCGTAACTGGACGATGTGTTTGTTTTGATAAGGTCAGAAAAACTCTCACAATTAACGTAATCGTCGATATTGAATAGAGTGAAAGAAATAGAAGAAGTTTAAATAGTGAAAAAAAATGTCCAAATACTACATATAATATTTCTATTGTGACCACACTGTACGTGTATCTATAACAATATGAGCACGTAGCTCATTTTATATAATATTTCATCAATCAAATTTGTCTTTTTTAATCTTAATAATCTAAGTAAAAAATTTTCTCAACGTTGAACACGAATAAACTATAAAATAAATCTTTGTACTTTGTACTTTCCAGGTCTTTAATTGTTTGGTATAGACTACCAAAGTAAACGTTAGATATTTAGAAAGGTACGAAGACGAGGCAAGATAATGGGGAAATGAGACCTGCATCTCCTTCTTATGTACTCCATAAATCTGTTTGGGGCATCTTATGGAAACTGTCATGGTTTAGCGCGTTATCATCTGTACTAATTATTAGCTGCAGGATGTGGTTGAGGTCCGTTCTTTTTTGTATTCTCTCTCTTGAACCGCTGTTTAGCTTGGCGGAACCATTCTGACACCGTATCTTCAAATTCTTTATCTGTACAGGTGTATGACAGTCTCACTCCATCTGTAGAGTTAAATACAAGTTAGTGTCGTATTGATGCCTACTCACTGTTCTGTGAATGTAGCTTTAATAATCACACTAACCTTTGATGGCTGCTGTGACTTTCAAATTTGAAAGTTGAAAATTGGCCCTCAGACCGCACCATGAAGCGTCTTTAGCGAAGTCGTTGGTGAATACTTGTCGCAATATTTTCAAAGTATTTTCTTTGGCACTGTTCCCGCCAATTTGTCCAACATACTTTACCTGAGAGTAACAATATTACCATAAAGATAATTATTTTCATTTGGAAAGTTTATGTATCAAATATTTTGTAAAAAAATGCCTGTACATGACTGATCAATTCTCATAGGAACATATTCAACGGTCGTTGCTTCGAAAGGATATTTTGAGAGAAACTCGCTTGAAATTTTGCCAAAATAGTCGGCTTTTGAATCTTTGAATAACTAGAAAAAGACAAATCGTAATACTCTTGCTATGAATTTCCCATGATACAATAAAAGTGATTAAGATTCCCAGCCGTACCTCTTCAGAAAAATTTCCTACACACGCACTCTCATCAGAGTTGAATTTTTTACAATACATTTATTACCATAATCTAAGAATGATTGGAGGCATTTTTGATTTTCAGTTGATTCAACCGTCTGTTAATGTTTCAGAATACGAAAAGAAACAATTCTGTCCAAAATTGAATGAGCAGGTCTACTTGCTAATTCCCTTGTAAAAATACATCATGAATCACTCACAAAAGTACTGCAAAAATCTGCATCAGCCAATTTGTTTTCAAACGCTTGTATATCAGCAGTGTTTTTGAATGGAAGATCGTCTGTAACCTTTTTAAAATCTTTTCCGTGACCTACAGTTCCATGTTGACCCACTTTCTTTTCAATCTCAGCTAAACGTCGATCCACTAATTGTTGAGTGACCAACATCTCAGCCAATAGTGTGGTTAATGCCGAGAATTTTTCTGTACAAACACAAATACGTAATCGAAACTGAATACAAAATTCAAGCAGGACTTGGCCACTCTAAAATTTTTTAAAAACGAATCAAGGTTACCCTCTATGAGTATTCTTGTCTTTTCCTGAGAATCTGAAAGCAAAATAATCGTATTGTACTCGAGCCCATGTACTTCCATTGTGAACCATGAATATTATTTTGATCCAAGAAAATTTGCATTGCGTATGTCGCAATTTCTCATATACGTACTATTACATAAGTCAGGGAGACTACCGTCAAATAATATTGAGTGCCCTTCTAGACCCTGATGAGCAGAAGGGTGTAAAGCACTAGCATTTAGGGAAGGATCACCGCGTCTTTTTGTACTGCTTGGAAAGTCTGTAGATAAAAAAAAATACGCTTATCAACCAAATAAAAAATTGGACGGTACCCAATCATCATTCATTAAGGTTATTCTACACTACTAAATCCAAATCATAGACCACTCATGCACACATGCCACCTTTAGGAACTTGTATAAAAAAATACTATCCATATATGTACCTGCAGTTCCATTATCCGCATTTATGTCAAAATCATCTACTACAATATCGCTGGGCCAAGACTCAAATGCATGAGGTGTTGACGATAGGTTGGTATCTTTCCCTACGATATGTTTCGCTCGTGCCGGGGGGATACTAATAGTATTCGTATTAGTCGAGTTTAAATCAATGGGTAAATGCTCAATGTCTATTATTGTCTGAGAGTCTGATAGTGGATTACTATTCTTTGTTTGGCTTCGTTTTAATGACTTTGGGATATCTGTCTGATTAGGTATATCAGGGGATGATTTTTTTTTTTTTGAATATCTGTCTGCTCAGGTATATCAGTGGATCGATTTGTAACGGAAGGTTTCATATTCTTGTTTTTATCAAGTTTCGGTGGCTCTGGCATCGAGGTTGTTGTGGGATGTTCACTGTCAGGCGAATCTTCCCTATCGGTAGATTCTTCCCTTACGCGAGGAAGCGGCTGTTTCCTTTTTCTAAGATATGGTTTATCACCTTGACTTTGACTTGAGCTACTCTCACTTTCAGATTTTTTAGTTGCAGCCGCAGACCGAGCTTTCTCCAAATTTTCTGTAAATATGAGAATTGTAAATATTCAATTATGTCTACCTAGCTTGTTACATTACGCTATTAATCGAATAAATGAATCATATTACGATCTGCTAAATTATCATGATTGGAAGATTTTTTCAAACGCTCAATGACATTCAAGTACTTTAAATTGCATAGTTTTTTTTTGGCATAAACACGAAGCATTCTACAGTATATCACGGAGCTTTAGACGATCACTTCATTTTCAATTGAGTTCACAAAAGCAAGGGGGCCTATTACATGCAGTTTATACAATTATTTACCGTAATAGCCTTCAAATTTAACATGGCAGAGTGTCCACTTTCTACTGTCTTTTACAGGGGGCTTTCGTTTTGTTATGTATGATTTTACGTCTGCCGTTTTCGGCCACCAACACTCAGTTTTGGTAGCAGTGAGCCATGTACTTGGAACTTCGGACGTTATATCATCGTCCTCATCACTAAAATCATCTTTGTCGAGAAACGTAACGACAGCGTATGGCCCAGTCAGAGTCATTGTCAGTAAATGAATTCACTAGATAACAAAAGTATAGAACAATATATTATTAACAATGAATTTCATCACTTGAGATCAAGCAGGGTGGAAACGAAAGACCCAAGTTATGCAATCGACATCGCTAAAACATGGTCGATAGTTTCCTTTGAGGACTAAAAACTTTATATTTGTCAATTATTAGATAGAGAGATATCAAAATATAAAATTCTGAATTTCTGAGGAAGACGTCGAGTCATGTAGTAGAAACATTAATTGGATATCTAATTCATTCTATCATAACCTCCCTACCTCAATTAGATGCTCTATTGCTATCTATTGTAAATCTTAATGGATCTCAACAATAAGTTTCATCGAACAATGTACTCAATTACTTCCATTATTTATATTGAAAACTTGAAGAATAGTCGCCGGGTTATGATCATTGAATTTTAATGAAAACCAAGGGATTTTTCGAAATATCTTCTTCTGTAAAATTAAGAAAATCGAAACCACAGATTTTCATCTCTCCAATCGCGCTAACAATATATCATTTGCATATAATATATCGCACGTGCATTTCGAGAATAGTGCGATTTTTTCTCTTACGGTAATTTAAAGTACCTACATACATTTGCCAAATTTAATATTGATCAGGAATTTCTTCCATTTGGGATCAATTACTGTCTATTTGAATCTGCGGGGAATGCGTAATATATACGAGACGAATTTATTATCGGTTGCACACAAGTTGCAAAAATGTATAGGTTATAGAAACGTAAGTAGGTAGCAAATACCATAAGTGGTAACCTAGATCCAGAACTAAATTGAGTCGATTTTAGCTGTAAGCTGATTAAATGTGAAAATTTGAAACAAAACAGAGAAATAAAGGATTATCGGTTCGGTACGTACCTTGTAAACCGCGTGGTGAGATCCGTACACGCACGTGTGAGACTTGTTGAAGCTCGGCTTGTAAGAGCGTTACAAAGTGGTGCGTACGTATAGGAGCCTGCGCGCGCAGGGTAGGCTCGCATAGGTGAACTGCTTGCTTAATTACGCGTCGGAAATTCAAATCTCGTGAACCATCGGAAATACGACACTATCTCGCTCGTTTATGGGCATTTTCAAACACTTGTGTTCAATGTGTCTGGCCTCAATCACAACGAATTCGTAACGTTCCTCATCTACTACATTAATACCGACTTCCGAAGAGTCGCAGGGCTTATCGAAGAATAATTTCGAATCCCGATATTTTTTTCCGTACAAAAATATTTTGTTCTTTCTGAGGAAAATACGGTTGACGGCTATAATGTTTTCATTGCGTAAAAGAACACAGTTATCACTTTTTTTTGTACCCAAGAAGAAGTTTTCATACTCTACTGACTTTATAAATCGTCTACCCTCACTGTCTTCTCCGGTGCTGGCAAATTTTATAATCGGATACTCTCTTTGTGCAGGATTTATTTTCAGTTCATTTTCTTCGTGGACCCTGTTGATAAATTGTTGTAAGGGTTTGTTCGATGTTTTAACTTTTTTCTTAATTTTTTGCATAAAATTTTCATATTTAAAAGCACTGTACTTTTCGAGAGGGCCGAGTAATTGTACATCGTCACAAATATGGATTAAGTTGTGAACATTGTGAGAAATATGTTCTGCACCGTACAACCGTGAATAATTTGATACAAAATATATCAATAAGCTCCGTGCGTAGTCTATCAGTGTCGTAGAATATTTTTCGCTGGATAAAATTCGTACAGCGACACTGAGGCTAAGAAAGTGATAATATTTATCTTTGTCTAAATGTTCTTTAAATATTATCGGTCCAGTATAGAGTAAGAGTTGTCTTAGGTCCGTTGCCTTATATCGATCGACTTGCTCTAACGGTCTCGGCTTTCTTGCAAATTCTTTAGATAATGTTGCGGCTAACGACATCAAGTAATCGGAGGCCGCCTTCAATTGTGCACTGGTCATCCGCACATTTTTTCTTCCTTTTACCCAGAATTGAAGCAGCTTTTTCATGATACCAAGGCATAAGAGATGCATATAATCCAGTGGGAACTGGCTCACCATTCCTATCTTCAAGTCTTCGAGAATGGATCGCTTCTTGTGATATTCTTCGTTGACTTTCAATCTGAATGATTCATCTGTTCTCAAAGTAGCATCAACTTCAGGATATGTCACACGATTTGCCTTAAATTTACCCTCTTGCGTACATTTGCTACATCCAAAGTATGCGTTATGTCCTTTGGTACCAGTGATGTAGGCTTTCGCAGGTGCATCGCATATGAAGACGTTCAGTTCACATGATATTTTGTGGCCTTCTATTTGTATACCCGACTCACAAACCTTCAAAGCATCCTCGACAAAATATTTCAAGAAGTCGTTACAATCCAGAGGTTTCTCATTGCCATGGTATATGCCAACGACGCAAGGCTGAGTATGAAAAGGTGCTTCAATAGCCGTTAAAATTGGCCAAAACTGGCTTCCAGAGCTTTTCGTTAAAGGTAGACCATCCACATTAATATTGAATTTGATTACTGATGGAAAATCTTTAGGCGCATAATACTTCAAAACAGATTTAGTTAAATCATTGGCCAAACCAAAATGATAATAGTTACCCGGTGACATACTGGTAGTTTTTATATTTTTTGGTGTTTGCATAAAAGTCCTTGCGTCAGATGGCAAATCATGTCCATATTTCTTCAAAATTTTCAACAAATTGCTCAGATGGTTTTGACTTATTGATGATTCAATAGCCCAATTTTGAATTGAATTGAAAAAGCCCAATAGATATCAGAATTATTTTTGTTTCTATGCTGTTCACAATCTTCAGTATTCTTTGTGAAATAACTACTGCTACCGCTAGTATCAGGCTCACCATTGAAGTTTTCGTCTCTAGCTGGACTGCTTTGTTCTGTCTCGAGAAAATTATATTCTGAATACCCTGCCTCTGATGCTTCAACATTAGGATCTGTATTTTCTGAGCTATTGTCATTCAAATTATGCTCACATTTTTCACTATTAGTTTTGGAGCTTACTTTTTTTAGCACTTTTTTCAATTTCTTAGCTTCTTTTAAAATTAATCGTCTTCGCTGCCTTGTAGACAGAATAGTAATCTCCTTTCCAATCTTGGGCATCTTCCGATAATATCATGTGAAAATGATCGAATGCATTGAAATGCTCATCAACCGCATTAGCATAATATCCAGATTTTCGATTCCTTAATTTTTTTCGTGGTTTTCATACAAATTCACTCACTAAACAGAGTCGATTAAACCGACGACTCGGCTTGAATAAGAAAAATATAAACTAATTATCTGTTATTATATTTATAGTAACGAATTACCTGATATTATATTTATTAGTAATTGGTATTGAAGTCACAAATAAAACACACGACGCGTCTGCATAATATTATACTTCACTTATAAGAACTTGCAGGTTATATGTTCGAGGTTATGTTTCCACTTTCAGAGATGGCGCAGTAGCAGATACGCAGAAACATAGGAGCCGTAGATCTCGGTATACGTTGCGCTTATGCGCACATAAGTTATGTATCCGTGCTGTCTCTTTCAAGGGATGGTACAATCAAAGATACGCTGTAACGTAGATGCGGCAGATTGCGGTTACAGCTTGCGTACGTTATGTTAGTTACGTCACACTTGATTCCTCAAATATGTAAAGTAAATGTTACACTGTTCCATATACGTTATGTACAAACGGTCCGTATGTCTTACATCATTTCTATGGAAAGTATTATCGCATATACACCATAGCATATACTTTACGTAACACGCTGGTGTGGCTGTGATGGATTGTCGTTATATGGAGTTTACGTTTCCGATATGTTAGTTCTACTTTTATTACGTAAAGATTACGTTTACAGTTGAACGTATCAGGATCATCACAATAAAGACGTCACATTCATGTCAAAAGATTAAATTGTTACCTGGGATCTTGATACATAGATAAAAATGATTAATAATCTTCCTAAAAAAATTGAAAAAATTATATATGAGTATCAAAATCTTATATTTAACATTCCTGATGTTACAGAAATTAAAGATGTTTGGATTAGTAGGATTAATCTTATTGTAAATGGAGTTTTTGTTAAATATATTATTATAGTGTTGATTAATATAAATAGTATGAAAATTTTTATAATAAATTAATTTGAATAAATTTATGTTAATTAGTTTTGAAAAACAAATTTTTTCTTTTTTTGAAATATATATATATATATGTATATATATTAATTTATTATTTTAATGGATTTTTATTATTTAGTTTATTTTATATTTTTAATTAGATTTTTAAGTTTAAGATTAAATCGGTTTCATTCATTGATAGTTTTATTAAGAATTGAATTTATTATTTTAATATTACATTTAATATTAATTTTATTTTTAAATATATATGTATTAGAGATGTATTTTATTATAATTTTTTCAATTCTTAGAGTTTGTGAAGGGGTTTTGGGTTTATCTATTTTGATTTATATAATTCGTTTGCATGGTAATGATTAATTCCAAGTTTTGAATATTTTTTAATGATAAAGTTTTATTTTTATTTATTATTTTTAATTATAGTTTCCAAAAATAATTTTTGATTTTTTCAGTTTAATTCATTTTTTTGAAGATTTCTTTTCATATTTTCTCGAAATTATAGATTTGAATTTAAGAGTATAAATATTTTTTTGGGATGTGATAATTTATCTTTTGGGTTAGTTTTATTAACTTTATGGATTGGAGCATTAATAATTATATCAAGGTATTTTATTCATGAATTAAAAATTTATTTCAATTATTTTATTTTATTGATATTTTTTTTAATTTTATTTTTATTTTTGACATTTACTGTAAATAATTTATTTTTATTTTATCTTTTTTTCGAATGTAGTTTAATTCCTACTTTTTGTTTAATTTTAGGGTGAGGTAATCAATTGGATCGGGTTCAAGCGGGTCTTCATTTATTATTTTATACTTAATTTGCTTCTTTACCTTTATTATTAAGAATTACTTATTTATTTTTTGAATTCAAAAATTTAAATTATATTTTTTCTGTAGAAAATTTATTTCAAGTTTATTCTTTTTATTTATTTGTATTTTTAATTTTTGCTTTTTTAGTAAATTACCTATTTTTTATACATTTATGGTTGCCTAAAGCTCATGTAGAGGCTCCTGTTTGTGGTTCAATGATTTTAGCTGCTATTATATTGAAGTTAGGAGGTTATGGTTTATTGCGAGTTTATATATATTTAATTAATATGGGGTTTTTTTTAAATGTTTATTTAATTATTTTGAGAATAATAGGAGGAATTTATATTAGTTCAATTAGAATATTTCAAGTTGATTAAAAATCTTTAATTGCTTATTCTTCAATTGCTCATATAATAATAATATTATCTGGCTTATTAACTTTAAGAAGATGAGGAATTTATGGTTCTTATTTATTAATAATTTTTCATGGTTTATGTTCCTCAGGTTTATTTTGTTTAGTAAATATTATATATGAGCGTTTAAGAAGTCGAAGATTATTTATTAATAAAGATTTAATAAATTATATGCCTAGAATATGTTTATCATGATTTTTATTATGTTCTTCAAATATAGCAGCTCCTCCTTCTTTGAATTTAATGGGTGAAATTATATTAATTAATAGATTAATTATGTGAAGTAAAATGATTTTTTTATTAATCATTTTTTTTATCTTTTTTTAGAGCTTGTTATACATTATATTTATATTCTTTTACTCAACATGGTAAAATAAATTATTTTTTTTTATTCATTTTCTCAAGGTAATATTCGTGAATATATTTTATTAATATTGCATTGAATTCCTTTGAATTTAATTATTTTAAACAGAGAATCTTTTATTTTTCGAATATAAATTGATTTGAATAGTTTATTAGAAATATTGATTTGTGGTGTCAAAGAAAATTAAATTTAGTTTTTAAATTATTTTTACATTATATATTCGTTTATTTAGCTTTATTTTCATTATTTTTATTAGAATAATTTTGTTTGTATTAAGTATTCATTTTTTATTATATGATTTAGTTTATTTTGTTGAGTATAATTTAATTGAAATTAATTCTTCATGCGTAGTAATAACATTTTTATTTGACTGGATATCATTAATTTTTATAAGAACAGTTTTATTTATTTCTTCTTTGGTAATTTTATACAGAAATTCTTATATAATAAATGATTTAAATTTGAATCGATTTATTATATTAGTAATTTTATTTGTTGTATCAATAATATTAATATTTGTTTACTAATTTATTATCAAAATGTTGAGTCTTTTAATGCTGGTATATTAACTGTTATTTCTAATCGTATTGGGGACATTTTTTTATTATTATCAATTTCTTGAATAATAAATTTTGGGGGTTGAAATTTTTATTTTTATATAGATGTTTTAAAATATAATTCTTTTATAATATTGATTACTTTAATAATTTTGATTGCTTCATTTACTAAAAGTGCTCAAATTCCTTTTTCTTCTTGACTTCCTGCAGCAATAGCAGCCCCTACTCCTGTATCTTCATTAGTTCATTCTTCTACTCTAGTAACGGCAGGGGTTTATTTATTAATTTGATTTGAAAATTTATTTCATCGAGAGATTTCTATTATTATATTTTCATTATTATCTAGATTAACTATGTTTATGTCAGGATTAAACGCAAATTTTGAATTTGATTTAAAAAAAATTATTGCTTTATCAACTTTAAGTCAATTGGGCTTAATAATAAGAATTTTATTTTCAGGATTTAAGTTTTCAGCTTTTTTTCATCTTCTAATACATGCATTTTTCAAAGCATTATTATTTATATGTTCAGGAGTTTTTATTCATGGATTAAATAATTTTCAGGATATTCGTTTATTAGGTTCAATATTTAATCAAATACCATTTACTTCTATTTGTTTTCATTTTTGTAATTTATTTTTATGTGGATTTCCTTTTTTAGCTGGGTTTTATTCTAAGGATATAATTTTAGAAATAGTTTTAATATTAAATTATAATATGTTCATTATATTTATTTTTTTCATTTCAACTTTTTTAACTGTTTCTTATACTTTTCGTTTGATTTATTTTTCTATATTAGGTTAGTATAATATAATTAGATTAAATTATTCAAATAATTATGATGTTTATTTAAATAATTCAATATATTTTGTGATATTGATGGTAATTTTAGGGGGTTCTATGTTTAGTTGGTTAATTATGCTACGTCGTCTTGTCCTCTAGATCAATGGTAGTAACGTCAATTTCTCGATCCGTCACAGATTTTTAAATTAAACCAAAAATTCGCGCCTACGCCTCTAGATGACAGTGCCACTCTCCCCAGAAGCCCCTGCGCCTTATGCCCCGACGCCATTACGTTTTTCTGTGCGATCCGTGACAGTCACGTTAGAATACGAGTTGGAAAATTTTCAGTTGTGCGTTTTAAAAAGTTTTCTTTTATTGCATAAATGAGTTCGCGGTCAGAATCATATTCGGGGAGCTCTCCGAGATATAGAAATTCATCGAGGGACCTACTTATGAAAAAATTACGATGCCTGAAAGAAGAGATCAGGCGATCGCATTCACGCTATAGGCGTTCAAGATCGCGTCATCGGGACAGGCGTTGAGGACCGCGTCACCAGGACGAGCGATCAAGTTCAGGGCAATATTCAAGAAGAAACGAGTCATGGGGCTCTGACAAAGAAAATGGCGAGCGTATAGCTGTTGAGAACAGACGATCGTCACATTCGCGGCATGAGCGTTCGCATCCAGGAAGCGGTTCGAGGTCCATGAACTATGATTCCGACGGAAAGAGTGGTAAGCGCCATCTGCGAGATGCGTCACACTCCAGTCGTGAACGGTCCGTAGCGGCAGTACAAGGGTTAGACAAAGAGGGCGGTGAGCGCAATCCGCGAGATTCGTCACGTCCTAGTCCCCACACGGAAATGTCGGTAAAACAGGCCGAGGATAAAGAAGAGCAGTTACCAACAGAACTCGCCGAAGCGACACTGGGGCTTTTGGGAGACGACCCATCTAAATACAATCAACGGGGTCCCGACATCCATGTGGCAGTGGCAGAGCGCTGGACAAAGATATTGCAAGATGGACTGCCGATAGACCAAAAGCGCGTTCTCCAGGGAAAAAATATCCAACAATTGGAAACTGTCCTTTTACCAAAGCGCCGAGAGTTCAACCAGAAATAAAATCGGCCTTGACACAGTTGGCGATTAAGAAAGATGCGTATCAGTACGCCGTTCAAGATCAACTCGGAGCTGGCATCAACGCTATTGGCGCAGCGCTTACGGAAGTACTGAAAGCGGAAGTGAGTACCGACCGAGAAGTTGACACGCGAAAATTTATCGAACAGCTGGCTGATGCAGGCAGAATTCTATCTGACCTACATCGTGAAATGACAAAAACAAGAAAATCTTTCATGATTCCGGGATTAAACCCCATTGTCAAAAATATTGCCAACGACAGTCCACGTGATGCATGGCTATTTGGAGAAAAGTTTGCAGAAAATCTCAGGGCGGCCAAATCCATGGAAAAATCATCTAAAGATCTGACTAAACCGACTGGATATCAACGAAACTTCGGGAACGCACTGCGCGAAGGAAATCGCAGATTTGCATCATCCTACTCAAGACCAAACAATTTTTTGAGGGAACAACAGTCGGAGAAGTTAAACTGGCGTCGTCCCTCCGCAGCGAGTCACCGGGGCACTCAGAGGAAGGGACCGAAACCGAAAGACTTCCGGAACAAGGACAATCGTCGACACAAGGAATAGACCCGGTGAGAATCGCAGGACGTGTGCGAAATTTTTTCTCTGTTTGGAAAAAATTGACCAACGATCTCTCCATTTTACAATCGGTACAGGGTTATGTTATTCCTTTTGTAAGTCAACCAGGTTCACAAGTTGAATACAGCCAGCCAAGATTAAAAAATCAAGAAATTAATGCTTGTGAAGCAGAAGTTGGTAAATTACTCAAAAAAAGCGCAATATCTAAATGCGAGCCGTGCGAAAAACAATTTGTTTCGTCATACTTTCTCGTGCCAAAACCTAACGGTGATATGCGCTTTATTCTTAACCTGAAAAAATTGAATATGTTTATTTCAGCACCGCATTTCAAAATGGAGGACAAAAAGACAGCGATTCGACTATTGCGAAAAGACATTTTTATGGCGACAATAGACCTGAAGGATTCGTATTTCTTGATTCCGGTTGACAAATCTAGTAGAAAATATCTTAGATTCATTTATAAAAACACGTTATACGAGTTTAATTGTATGCCGTTCGGGCTATGTACAGCACCGTACGTGTTTACGAAACTCATGAAACCAATAGCGCAAAAATTGAGGTCCAAAGGATTTGAATCTGTCGTCTATCCAGACGACATTTTGTTATTTGGAGAGTCAGCACAAGAATGCCGAAAAAATATTCAAGAGACTCGAAAGTTAATTGAAAAAGCCAGACTAATATTAAACATGGAAAAATGTGTCCTTGAACCATCGAAAGAAGTGAAATTTTTGGGTTTCATTTTTGATTCGGAAAAATTCTGTCTTAGATTACCGCAAAGCAAGAGAAATCTAATATATGATCTCGCGAGAAAGTTTCAGACCATCAGTCATTGTCAAATCAGGAAATTTGCCGAATTTATTGGAATTTTAGTAGCTGCCAGTCCCGGGTTTCGATATGGGAATTTATACATTAAGAATTTTGAAAGAGAAAAATTTTTAGCTTTGCAAAAAACAAATGGAAATTACGATAAACCATGGAAATATCGGACAATCTAATCCCAGACTTAGAGTGGTGGACAAGAAATATAAAAGAGTGCGTCAACCCGATAAGAGAAGACCATTTTGAGATGGAAATCTTCAGCAATGCCTCGTTAACAGGCTGGGGAGTAGCTTGCGAGGGAAATCGGTCACATGGGTTTTGGAACATGGAAGAGCGAAAAGAACATATTGTTACAAAGGGTGAAATCACCCGTTTTGCCCCCTCTTTAATGATCTAGTAGTCATCATAGATAAAAGACGTTTATAAACCTCTTATGTCTTTCAAAAGAATAATGTTGCTGCGTCAACTAACATTATTGTAAAAACAGTCTTGTTTCAGACTTTAAACGAGAAACACATATTACGCATTAAAGCATTTTCACAACATTTTATTCACGCTCTTGATTTTTGACTTGATAATTAAACTCGCGGATCCATATTTATTTTCGGTAACGTCAAAGAACGTTACATTGGTGTCAGAAGCGGGATCTTGAGTTTCTTTTCAATTGAGTCGATTCAATGCGTGACATAAATTATGAGCAATAGTCGTATGACGCGCTCACGTCGAAGAGAAAGTGACGGAGAAGAACCTTTCACTATGGAGAATCCGCGGGTCCCTCAAACGATTCCATCACCTTCAGTGGACCCTCTTCCAATTCCTTCGACGGTCTCTCAGATTGATCTGCTGAAGATCATGTCTCAACAACAAGAAGCTGCTGAACGTCATCAACAGCAACTTCTTCAGCTGCTTCTTGATCAACAAGAGCAGCGAACGCAAGAAATCACCAATCAACGAGAACAACGAGAAAAGGAACTTGCCTCTCAGATGGAGCAGCGGAGGCTTGATAGAGAAGCTCAAGAACGATCCGAGACCAGTCTTCATGAACTGTTCCGGACGACTGTGGCAGCTCTTCAGGTTGTTCATCAGGTGAACGGCTCAAGAGAACCGGCTATCACCCCTCGAGGTTCCAGAGTCGTTACTCCGCTTCCCCCTCATGTTCCCTCTCCTATTCCCGTTCCCGCTGTTCGGCAGGTCCAACATCCAGGAAGGTTCCAGGATGTTTGAGACATAAGGTCTGTGCCTTTTATTAGGGGAATAGATGAATCCCCAATTTGTGGAACAACAGTTAATAATGAGGTTGGTTTTTCGGAGCCTCTGCCTCAGGTTCAACCTCGTTATTTCCATTTAAGTCAATTAAATAATACAAGATTTCCTGGGGTTGCTTCTCAAATTAACGAGAAACCCTTTTATCGTTTAAAACCGCCAATTTTTGATGGAAAGATTCCATGGGCAGATTATGAACGTCAATTTAATACAATTGCAGAGCATAACCAGTGGGACTCCGCCATGAGGGCCTTGCCTCTTGTCTTTAAACGCCGGCTTTGAATGTTTTAACGGCATTATCTGAAGAAGAAATTTCCGATTATGAAAAACTTAGCTCCGCGCTTGAATTGAGACACGGGAATGATCATTTGACAAAATTATACACAGCTCAATAACAGACTAGAAGACAAGGACGAGACGAAGACCTAGCGTCACTTAGCCAAGATATTGAACGGCTTTCTCGTGTAGCTTTGCCAGACCACAAGCCGTCTCGTAATTTATTAGCGACACAAGCTTTCTTAAACGCAATCAGTAATCCAGAAATTAAAATGGCCGTTGGGACATCGGGTCTCACTTCTCTACGGCAGGCAACGGCCAAAGCCCTTGAGGTGGAGGCAATGAGAAAACAATATTTTGGGTTGAGCAAGCTTCGTCGGATTGAGGTGTCCAAAAAAACCTCAGAAAGACGAAATTTTGAACACTCGGAGGAGCCAAAGCCTCAAAATTGTAGGAATAATTTTAACAATAATAATTTTAAACCAAGAAATCGAGGTTCTTTTCAAAACCAGAAAAACAAGCGAGTAATTAAGAACGCGGTTATGACAAGTCAAACCGGCTTGACTTGTATATTTTGTAAAAAAACAGGCCATGACGCCAATCATTGTTTTCTGATTAAAAAAATTAGTGGAGAACCGATGCAAGGCTCGAATCCAAACTCTTATAACTGGCGTAAGAAAAATATAGAAATAGGGGAAGCAAATCCTCAGTCGAGTTCTTCAACAGGAACTCGCCCAAAAAACTAATTCCAGATGATTTGTCGGGGCGAAAATCATCGCAGATTGTTAGAAGTGAAAGCCCTCTTAGAAAACCGTTTTTAATTAGAAGTCTACGACAGTCTGGTCTTTACGCGCGCGGTACTGTAAATGGCGTCCTGTAAATTGTTCCCTCTTTATCTCTGCAAACAGCCACTGGAGAGACGACCCCGGTTTTGAGACAGGTTACTGTCCAAATTAACCTTTTTGGGTGCATCGACTCTCCACATAAGGTTTTCATAGCAGATATAGAGGATGAAGGTATTTTGGGAATAGACTTTCTTACAGCTCATAACTGTGTTATCTTGACTAAGAGAAATTCACTAGCTTCAAACAATCGCGAAATAACTCTTTGTACAAATAGAAATGGAATTTACTGGACTCCTCCTAGAATTCGGGAAATAGAAGTTTCAGAGGATGATTTTCAACAACATTTCCCTTTACATTTACAGAGCCTTGTTGAGAAATCTTCGATTTCGTTAAATTCAGCTCAGGTAGAATCGTTTAAATCTCTTCTGCTAGAATTTATAGGTTCTTTCGTTAAAGATAGTGGTGACAAGGGCCGATGTACTTCTGTCAAGCACAAGATCGACGTCGGAGAGAGTTCGCCAATAAAACAAACTCCACGAAGACTCGCTCTCAACGCCCGAGAAGAGGTGAAGAAGCTTGGAGAAGACATGTTAATGAACGATGTGATTGAACCATCGTCTAGTCCCTGGGCTTCACCAATCGTCCTTATTAACAAAAAGGACGGATTCGAACGATTTTGTATCGATTACGGGAAGCTGAACGATATAACGAAGGAAGATTCTTACCCTCTTAGTCTAGTCAACAAGATCCATTTTTAGAAAATTTTGATAGAGCTCACCGAAAATTATAATTTTGGTGTCATTCGATTCGTATTGACGTCTAGAAACTTTTTGAGAAAATTGAAATGGCGCTGATAAAAATTGCAAAAGTTATAAACAATATAGTGAAAAAAAAAAATTGCTTTCGTTTTTTTGAAAAATCTCAAAAACTATAAAAGATTTTCAAAATTTGAGAAAAGATCCTTAAAGAGGAGAATATTTCCTAAAAAAAAGTCCGTACTCCCGGAACTCTATCTCCAATATTAATAATTTTTACAGAGCCCTAAAGTTAGTACTAAAACGGGCAGTCTGGCGTTCACGCGCGCCGCGTCATTCAGGCACGGTAAACAAAAAAATTATTTAAAGATATTAAATATGAATATTAAGGGATGAAAAAATTCACATACCTTAAGAATAGGTTGATAAATAATAATCCGCGCAAAAAAAATTTTTATTTGCATTTTTTTCATATTTTATCCATTAGTTAAGTAACAAAATTTTTGAACTGGAAAGTTAACATAAAAACCTTCGTAATTGTTAAACTAAAAAGCTCAATTTTTTTTTGCTTTGTACAGTTATTATAAAGAGGTGAAAAAATAGACTTCCGTTGGAAAAATTAAAAAATTTTAATTTTCCACTTAATTATCAATAATCTACTGCACTGAAAAATTAATAATAGCAATAAAGCGTTTGTAAAATTTTTTTTTTCCAAAAATTTCAATCACTTCGTTTTTAAATCATTAAGCGCCACCTGAAATTATTTTTTTTCAATTTTATACTCCCATTGTTTAAAAAATTGTTATAAACAAATGCATTATTTTGGAGATAATTAAAAATTTTTTTTTTTCATTCGAAGCATTAAAAAATAATATGATTTTTTAAAAAAAAACCATTTCTCCAAAAAATGTTTTTATTGGTTAAAAAGCATTTGTTAATTAACTATTTTTTTTTGTAATTCATTATCAATAATAAGGAATCGTTTTTTCTTTTTAAATCATTACTTTTGTTGTTCTTTTATATCCTGCAAAAAAAACAATTTTTTATTCACATTTCATTTGTTTATTTGATAAACAATTTGTTATAAACAAATGAAATTTTTATTTACAATTTTTTTTTCGTAACTATAAATTAAAATAAAAACAACTATGTATCGCATGTTTTATGAAAAAAATTTTTTCTATCTTTTAGAAAATTTTTAATATTTTACTATTCGCAAGTTCCATATTTTCTTTCAGCTTACGATCACTATTATTTAAATAACTTTTAAACCATTACAGATACGAAAAAAATACTTCAAGTCATTTTCAACCATTTTAAAGTAATTAACGATATGGACCGACAGTCGAAGCTCTAACTCAATTATTTATTTACTTTTTTCTTATTATTTAATAAAAATTTGAACGAAAACATTATCTTACAATGTAAGACGATAGTCACTGCAGATATTAATGCAATTTACACCTTAATGGGGTCCTAATGAGAACCGAAGAACTCAGCAATCAATTAATGACAGCATAAACCTTTTAAAGCGTTTGAAAACGGGCAAACCCAACTGTATTCGAAATTACTTTAACATCAAGTAAATTTCAATGAAAAAATAACCAAAAATCATTACAAACAGATAGATTTTTAAGTAAAGAAATGTTTTCTTTCAAATTTTTATTAAATAATAAGAAAAAAGTAAATAAATAATTGAGTTAGAGCTTCGACTGTCGGTTCATATCGTTAATTACTTTAAAATGGTTAAAAATGACTTGAAGTATTTTTTTCGTATCTGTAATGGTTTAAAAGTTATTTAAATAATAGTGATCGTAAGCTGAAAGAAAATATGGAACTTACGAATAGTAAAATATTAAAAATTTTCTAAAAGATAGAAAAAAAATTTTTCATAAAACATGCGATACATAGTTGTTTTTATTTTAATTTATAGTTACGAAAAAAAAATGGAAAATAAAAATTTCATTTGTTTATAACAAATTGTTTATCAAATAAACAAATGAAATGTGAATAAAAAATTGTTTTTTTTGCAGGATATAAAAGAACAACAAAAGTAATGATTTTAAAAAAAAAAAACGATTCCTTATTATTGATAATGAATTACAAAAAAAAATAGTTAATTAACAAATGCTTTGTAACCAATAAAAACATTTTTTGGAGAAATGGTTTTTTTTTTAAAAATTATAATATTTTTTAATGCTTCGAATGAAAAAAAAAAATTTTCAATTATCTCCAAAATAATGCATTTGTTTATAACAATTTTTTAAACAATGGGAGTATAAAATTGAAAAAAAATAATTTCAGGTGGCGCTTAATGATTTAAAAACGAAGTGATTGAAATTTTTGGAAAAAAAAAATTTTACAAACGCTTTATTGCTATTATTAATTTTTCAGTGCAGTAGATTATTGATAATTAAGTGGAAAATTAAAATTTTTTAATTTTTCCAACGGAAGTCTATTTTTTCACCTCTTTATAATAACTGTACAAAGCAAAAAAAAATTGAGCTTTTTAGTTTAACAATTACGAAGGTTTTTATGTTAACTTTCCAGTTTAAAAATTTTGTTACTTAACTAATGGATAAAATATGAAAAAAATGCGAATAAAAATTTTTTTTGCGCGGATCATTATTTATCAACCTATTCTTAAGGTATGTGAATTTTTTCATCCCTTAATATTCATATTTAATATCTTTAAATAATTTTTTTGTTTACCGTGCCTGAATGACGCGGCGCGCGTGAACGCCAGACTGTCCGTTTTAGTACTAACTTTAGGGCTCTGTAAAAATTATTAATATTGGAGATAGAGTTCCGGGAGTATGGACTTTTTTTTAGGAAATATTCTCCTCTTTAAGGATCTTTTCTCAAATTTTGAAAATCTTTTATAGTTTTTGAGATTTTTCAAAAAAACGAAAGCAATTTTTTTTTTTCACTATATTGTTTATAACTTTTGCAATTTTTATCAGCGCCATTTCAATTTTCTCAAAAAGTTTCTAGACGTCAATACGAATCGAATGACACCAAAATTATAATTTTCGGTGAGCTCTGTCAAAATTTTCCAAAAATGGATCTTGTTGACTAGACTATCTACCAAGAATCGACGAGACACTCGACCTGATAGCTGATGCAACTTGGTTCAGCACCATAGATCTTCAGAGCGGATACTGGCAGGTCGAAATGGATCCTCTAGATAAAGAAAAAACAGCTTTTGTTACGGGTTTAGGAGGATTATGGCAGTTCAAGGTTATGCCGTTTGGTTTGAGTAATGCCCCGGTTACCTTTGAACGAATGATGGAGGCTGTTCTCCATGGGCTCACTGGCAAAATATGCCTCGTTTATTCAGATAATGTAATCGTTTGTGGCAAGAACCTTGAAGAAGAAGTTCAAAATCTCAGACAAGTTTTCGCTAGGCTGAAGCAAGCAGGCTTAAAAATGAGCCCGAAAAAATGCCATCTGTTCCAGAAAGAAGTAGGCTTCCTCGGACATATCGTCTCAGCACAAGGTATCAAGACCGACCCATCTAAAATCAAGAAGGTTTCTTCTTGGCCGACACCTAAGAATAAAGAAAAAATTCAATGCTTTTTAGGCCTCTGTACATATTACAGAAGATTTGTAAAAGGTTTCGCTAGTATTGCTAAACCTCTCCATCACTCGACTGGAATCAAGATTCCTTTTGACTAGACCCCGGAATGCGAAGAGGCTTTCAGGAAATTAAAAGAAAATCTCATTTCTTCGCCGATTTTAGCTTATCCAGAGGTTGAACTTCCTTTTATTTTAGATACGGATGCCTCTCTTTCAGGAATAGGCGGGGTTCTGTCACAAATTCAGGGAGGTCAGGAGAGAGTGTTAAGCTATTTCAGCGGAGTTTTGAGTAAAACTGAAAAAAATTATTGTGTCACTCGTAGAGAACTTTTAGCTGTTGTTGAGACCGTAGTACATTTTCACCATTTTCTGTACGGTAGGAGATTTTTGATACGTACAGATCATGCTTCTCTCAGGTGGCTACTTTCGTTAGAATCTCCCGAAGGCCAGGTAGCTAGATGGATAGAAAGGCTCGGTCAGTACGATTTTGACATTAGTCATCGAGCAGGAATTCATCATGGAAACGCCGATGCTCTCTCTCGGAGACCCTGCGAGGAAATGCCAGAGTGTAAACAGTGTGCCTGATTAGAGAAAAACCGTGACACCTCTCTTATAATATGGAAGATTTCTCTCGAAAATAACCAGGAGGAATGGAGAAAATCGCAACAAGAGGACGACACTTTGACTCAAGTGAAGTCTTGGAAAGAAGCGGAAACTCGCCCGGACTGGCAGGATATATCTTTAGCCGAGCCAGATTTGAAAATGTATTGGGCTCAATGGGACTCAATCCTTTTAATTGATGGAATTTTATACCGAAAATGGTAATCTGCAGACTTGAAAGAAATAAGGTGGCAACTTCTGGTTTCCAGGACACGAGTTCCGGAGATTCTTCCTCTTTATCATGATTCTCCTGCAGGCGGATACTTCGCTTCAAATAAAACTCTGTGCAGAATTCGCAACTTCTACTTTTGGCCCCGTTGCCGGATGGACGTTGAAGATTGGTGTCGAAGATGTCGAATCTGCACGGCAAAGAAAGGACCTCGAGCGAAGCGACAAAGCTCTCTTTAAATTGACAACGTGGGAGCTCCATTTGAAAGGATAGCGATGGACATTCTCGGACCTCTCCCGATAACCCATTCTGGAAATAAATATGCTTTGGTTATTGCTGATTATTTTCCTAAGTGGCCTGAAGTGGTTCCTCTCGCTGATCAAGAAGCCTCCACTGTAGCACAGGCATTCGTTAAAGAGTTTATTTGTAGACACGGAGTTCCTCTAGAACTTCATACTGATCAAGGCCAAAATTTTGAGTCAACCTTAATGAAAGAGGTTACTCAGATTTTAGGGGTTAGAAAAACTCGTACGACTCCTTTGCATCCGCAATCTGATGGTATGATGGAGCGTCTGAATCAGACCTTGCTACAGTATTTGTCGTCCTTCGTAGAGCAGAATCAGAGAGACTGGGACTCCTAGATCCCTTTCTTCCTCTTATCTTACAGATCTGCGATTCATGAGACGACGCAGCAGACGCCAGCCCTCATGCTTACTGGAAGAAATCTTCGACTTCCGTCAGATTTAGAGAAAGGCCCTGTTCCTGTGCAAAGACAGCATCAAACAGATTATGCCTTTTTATTACAACAACGTTTAGAAGAAATTCATCACTTTGCTAGGAATAGAATTTCTATGGCTTCAGATAAATTAAAAACTCGTTATGATATTCGAGCCAGAGATTTAAAATTTAATCCTGGAGATTCTGTCTGGCTCTTTCAACCTCGAAGACAGAAAGGACGATGTCCAAAGCTACAAAGAAATTGGGAAGGCCCTCACTTAGTGGTTAACCGGATAAATGATGTTGTTTATAGAATCCGAAGATCTCCTCATTCGCGTCAGAAAGTGGTTCACTTGGATCGTCTTGCTCCTTTTGAAGAGGATCGACCTGGAACAATCTCTCCAACACCAGGGACATCCTTCGAGGTTAGATCTTCAAACGAACACCCTTGACGACTGTGATCGACTTGACCTACTTTACAGTCGGTCATCGATTGGGAGAAGAATTTGCCTTTTGGAATTCATTTGAGTAAAACTCGACCGCTTACGATTATTATTGAAGGAAATATCGGATGCGGAAAAACAACTTTCACCAAGAGGTTTTTAGCAGATCGCCAGGCCTGTACACTTCTAGAACCTCTTGAGGAATATCGAGACGCAGCTGGAATTGACCTCTTAGATTTGATGTATCAGAACCCTGATCGTTATTGCTATTATTTTCAGCATTTCGCTCGAATGGTTATGTTAGAAAGACATCTTCAGACAACTTCATTGCCTGTAAAGGTGATGGAAAGATTGATATTCAATAGCAATTGTTTCGTAGAAGCTCGTCGAAGGTTAGGTAATTTTCGCGACTTCGAATCTCATTTATTGATGAAAAATTTTGATCTTCTCATTCGCTCGTCTGAGCTCAGAGTAGATTTGAATGTTTATTTGCGAGTTTCCCCAGAAACTTCTTTTGCTCGAGTTAGTTCCCGTTCTCGTGAGGAGGAATCGAGCATTTCTTCAGAGCTACTCAGAACTATTCATGAGGTTCATGAAGATTGGCTAGTAAAACAAACCTTTTCTTATTTATCGGCTCCTGTCTTGGTTATAAATGCAGGAGCTACGGCCGATCAAGTTTTTAAAGATGTTTGTACTTCCGTGACATGCGGATAGCATATAGTCAACCTATATTTGCTTTATTAATGGATACACTTAATTAAGTAAAAGACTTAAAAAAAATAATAAAATAGATTTTCTTTATCGAAAAAAAACATAAAGATTGTGAAAGGTTACGTTTTAAAAATTCATTTTCTTGCAATCGATATTTTGCATAGCTGGTCTCCATTTTGTAGGTTCGAGGCGAGATAACGCTTAGACGAATTCGGGTTTCGGTTGGCTCGATTTTACTGCGTTGAACCTAATGTTGCTTCAAGCGTTGCTCTATGAATAAGAGAGAATGATTTTAGGATGGTTTGCTCTTTCTCGGATCTTTTAAATTAGAATTGAATTATTTCCTTTGATTAATAAATTTTTCAAAGAGCTTACATTTGTTGCCATTAAGAAGGAGCCGGATTTCAGCACGGCTCCAAGGACCGTTGAGATCCCGTTGTGCCCAATCAGTGTCGAGTCCTGGTCAAATACCTTCTTCGGGCTCGCGGTTGGCTGCCGCTCTTCGCACGGAGCGGCCGTGCCGGTCGTGAGAGTTGGCTGGCACTTTGTCGACGAAGTGCCAGGCAGCAGTGAGGTATCTCACGGGGGTTTTGGGGGAATTTATTTTGTGAGGAATTTTATTTTTGAAAAAAAAAGCCCCGGCCGGTGTCCGTGCCGGCCGGAGAACAACAACGAACTGATGTTTTCAATATAAGAAGTTGTTTGTTTTGAAAAGATCTTTTGTTTTCCTAAGCATTTTGTTTCCTTCTAGAAACTTTTTCTCTAGAGTCGAGTTTTGCGTCGGATAGGCTTTGGCTTATCAATGTGAAAAGAGCCACGATTATTTTCCAAGGTTGATGAGCGATTGCTCGATTTTCACATTTTATTAACCTCAAGTGTCAGTTTTTGTGAGTACTTTTTCAGGTTACTTGACACAGCCTTTTCCATCCAATTTTTCCCCGATTCCTGAGGATGACTGGTGGTCTTATTTTGAAGAAGGACGCAGAAATAATTCAGATAAGATCGTTTCTTTTCTTTTGAATACATATTCAATTTATTTGATTCGTGTATTCTCCCAAATTCACTTAGTGAATTTGAATTGTTATACCATCACTCACATTTTTCCTTCCAAAACTCTAGGGTGAGCTGTTTCTTAAGAAGATTAGGATCAGTCACCCATCTATTTCCTTATTTCCTGAGAAAAGGAGTCTGTTTTTATCCCGTTTGGTCCTGGAATTTTCGGTTCCCGCCTCGATGTTTTCACCCGAACCTGTTTCGTTTGGGCAATCCTTCAAGAAGAGGATTGAATTTCTTTTCGATATCGATCTGGACCAATGCTGATAACTTCGAATTCATGAAGCCACACAACACTCAAAAACACTAACCTTTATAAAACAAGGCACATAAATTTTTGAAATTATTCAACGCTTAACTATCTGCTCAAGGTTTTCTGTGGTTTACCTTGAGACTGTGGGCAAATGCCAGATAGTAAAAAAGGGAGTCTCTAAATTTTTAGAGCCACAGCTCCAACTCACCTTTGAGCACTGACTACTAGATCACTTTTATAATTGTTTTATCTTTTCCGAGTCGGGATGACTCTTTTCCTCGGGGGGGAGTAGTGTTACAAAGGGTGAAATCACCCGTTTTGCCCCCTTTTTAATGATCTAGTAGTCATCATAGATAAAAGACGTTTATAAACTCCTTATGTCTTTCAAAAGAATAAGGCTGCTGTGTCAACCAACATTATTGTAAAAACAGTCTTGTTTCAGACTTTAAACGAGAAACACATATTACGCATTAAAGCATTTTCACAACATTTTATTCACGCTCTTGATTTTTGACTTAATAATTAAACTCGCGGATCCATATTTATTTTCCGTAACGTCAAAGAACGTTACAATATTAATTATCTCGAATCAAAAGCGGTATTTTACGGACTCAAATGCTTTGCCAAGGATAAAAATTCGTGTGAAATATTGCTTCGTGTCGATAATACGACGGCGTTATCGTACATGGTATGGGTAGCATTTAGTTTCCAAAGTTGTCAAATTTGTCAAAGGAAATCTGGCAATGGTGCGAGATTCGCGACTTGTGGATTTTCGCTTCATACATTAGTTCTCGCGACAATAAAGACGCAGACGAGGAATCGAGAGTCAAACAAAACGAAACCGAATGGGAATTAGCTAGCTGGGCATATAATCAAGTAGACACAACCTTCGGGAAATTCGACATAGATATGTTCGCATCGAACGTAAATGCAAAGTGCAGAAAATTCGTCTCATGGCACAGAGACCCAGAGGCGTGCGCGGTAGATGCTTTTAACATACCGTGGACAAATTTATATTTCGACGCTTTTCCACCATTCGCTGTCATCCTCAGAACAATTAGAAAAATAATTGCTAAGAAAGCAAACGGGGTGTTGGTTGTGCCTTTCTGGCCAACACAGCCGTGGTACCCCCTGTTTCAGAAATTGTTGGTGAGCCAGCCGATCCTTTTTCATCCAGAAAATGATTTGTTAATTGATAATTGCAGGCAATTCCATCCGTTGCGAACCTCGCTTTCCCTGGTTGTCGGGAAGTTATCGGGAAAGCGTTTGTCATGAAAGGCGTTCCTCAGGAGTCCGTACCGGTTGTGATGGCATCGTTGTCCGAAGGAACCATTAAGCAATACCGGAAGCCATTAAGCCTCTGGTGGGATTTTTGTCAAAGGAAGAGAGCCAACCCTATCAGGCTCCAGTTTCATCTGTTCTCGAGTTTTTAACCGTCTCTTTATCCCACGTAAAAACTTATGGGACGTTAAACTCGTATAGATCAGCCTTAGCGTTAATAGTTATAGGCGATATAGGGTAACAGCCCGTTATAAAGCGATTCTTTTGAGGTGTGGCTCAGCTACGCCCGCAATCAGCACAATATGAAGAAATTTGGGACCCTGACCCAGTTTTATGTTATCTAAAAACTCTTTGGCCGCACGACACTCTGTCGTTTGAGGATTTGACAAAGAAACTAGTCATGTTATTAGCGTTAGTGACAGCACAAAGAGTGCAAACGCTGTCAAAAATTAGATTAAGCTGTATCGATAAGACTGACACAGAGATTAAAGTCAAGATCATAGATCGTATAAAAACTTCGGGACTGGGGAGAAAGCAACCCTTATTGTGTCTGCCGTTTTTTGAAAAACAACTTAAGTTGTGTGTAGCTACGGTCTTAGACTGTTACATTAAGCGTTCGGCAAGTTTGCGACCTAATAACGAAGATTTCTTACCGATAACATGTAAAAAACCTCACCGCGTGGCAACAACGCAATCTATACGAAGGTGGATAAAGGAAGTGATGGCCAAAAGTGGCATTGATACGAATACTTTCGGTTCACACAGTACTAGACACGCGGTTACCTCCGCGGCATATCGCAGGGGTGTAGACATCGAAACAATCCGAAAAGCTGCGGGTCGGACGGAAAAATCGAGGGTGTTTGCGCGATTCTATAATCGACCTCTGATAAAAAATATAAAGATATCCAAATCCATAATTACTTGAGTACAAGAATGGCTGTGAGACAGATGTTGTCAATGTCAACTTAAAGTTTATGATTATTATTGTGCGCACCAAATTATCCTTAAATACAAATTGCATAAAACTTTGAACAACTACCATTGATCAAGAGGACAAGACGACGTAGCATAATTAGACGATCAAACGAACTTACCTTAAGTGATGTTCGATCGTGATTATGCTCGGCGTGTTGTCCGAATAGATCAAACCCTCCCTGTTTCTTCCCCCCTTTTTCATCTATTCAAGATGCAATTTGTCGGCTTTCAGATGTAATGGCGTCGGGGCATTAGGCGCAGGGGTTTCTGGGGAGAGTGGCACTGCCATCTAGAGGCGTAGGCGCGAATTTTTGGTTTAATTTAAAAATCTGTAACGGATCGAGCAACTGACGTTACTACCATTGATCTATTCGGACAAGACGCCTAGCATAATCACGATAGAACATCACTTAAGGAAAGTTCGTTTGATCGTCTAATTTTTCCTCATAGATATTTCATTATTTTGCCTTTTTATATAAAAATTTGACCAATTTTAATTATTTTTTTAGGTATATTATTTGGATTTTATGTTTATTATTTAAATGTTGAAATGTTTAAATTGAAGTTTCATTTTTTAAATTTATTTTTTAGAACAATATGGTTTTTACCTGTTATTTCTACTTATGGTTTAATTAAAAATATTATATTTATAAATAAAGAATTAACATTAAATTTTAACCAAAATTGATTAGAATTTTATAAAAGACGAATTATTATAATTTTTATGAAAAATTTTTATATATTTGTTACGTCCTCCAGACTTCATATTCCTTTCCCACGCTCTTAGTTACCTTACGCTCTGTAATCTACCCTTATCGTTCGCGAGTCAGCAGGTTCTCCTGTAACTCGCGGCTAGCTTGCCTGCTACATCCGGCAGAAGCAGGCAGATCCATCCCAGCACTCAAGCAAGACACCTATCCCTCTAAATCAAGACCGTACCCTTTTTCCCTTGACCGACTCCGTTGCATTGACCACGAATAAACAATCATATACTTTAAATCGTTTACCTTCCCTTAATACCGATCCCTTTCTATTCCATTCCCTTCCTGCATTGGGAGTAGTAGCACGCGAGTGCATAGTCGACGTGAACGGACCCTACAATAGCCAAATAACACCTTGGCTGGGCGTGGAGTAAGCTCCGATTACCGCTCATCGGAGCCTACGCAATCTACCCCGTAACATTTTGGTGGCAGCGGTTTTGCCCGTCGACCTACCCGTCAGTGCAGTGCTGCATGTTTTCTACGAAAGTGTTCAGTGTTCAAAATTTCTAACGCCGTATCAATCAGTGATAGCCGTGTTACGAACGAACTACGGCCCACGAGGTACTGTGACAGGCATGCAGAACCTATTCAACTCGCCACGAACACAGGCTCTGCAAACAGTCCCCAATTTCAATAACTCCGTCACATTTTGGTACTATTGAAATTCATCGATACTTACTACGTCGAATAACTGTGTAGCGAGTGGAAATTCAGTGCGATAGCCAAGTTAAGCCGCACACCGCATCTGAACACATCACCCTTCGAACCGACAAATATTGAATGGACCATTCCCGCTCATTCGGACTCCTGCAACCCTGTTAAGACGAGAACCTGGACTCGAAAGTGACATCGCCCTAAGACCTGGATTACCACACTTATTTATCAACAAGCCACGGAGTACCTCATCTATACCCTCCTCGTGCCGACGCATGACGTGTATCGCCTCTTCAAGTTTCACCTGCGTCCAGCTGCCTAGAACCATGCTGTACTCTGTTTTTGCGTTTACCTTCGCCCTGTAAGTCTATTCTAAGTCTTAGTATTAACTTGATATTTTTATTCCTGTACTTGCAATACCCTGCTTAAAAATCAACATGGCACCAACTAACGAAACCGGTTCAAACTTTTGGTCAGTAAAAGATGTCTTGCCGACAATCCCCCCCTTTGACGGCCACAACATGCCCTTTGACTCATTCGTAGAACAATTACGTCACGTAGAGACTCTTATAAAAGCTTCGGATAAAATGACTTTTTCCAAATTTGCGCAATCAAAGGTTACAGGCCCCGCATCTCAATATTTAATAGGCATTAACTGTAATGACGTCGAGGACCTCATAACTGCCCTTAGCCGAGCATACCGCCCGGATATCCCCATACGCCAGTTATCCGCTCAATTAGATAGAATTACACAACAACCATATGAGCGCATCATAGATTACTCGTGCAGAATAAGAGCAATATCAAAAGAAATAAGCACAGCGATCATAGCCAAACACCCACCAGACTTAGCAACGCTTCTACTGAACGATCTAAAGAAGGATACCTCTAGATCGTTTATTAGAGGGCTTCGGCCAGAATTGGAGTGGAGAATCGCTACTATCAGACCATTACCAACCTTCGAAACTGCCGTCAGCATCGCCGAAGGTGAAGAAGCCGAGCTGATTAACCGTCAGATGCAATTCCCTGCACATTATTTTACCCCCTCTACACGCATGTGTCTGCCGTTACCCCCCCACACTGCTCCTCCGTCTCAGGTGCCCACCGCGGCCTCCTCTATCCCCCCCCTGATGTCATTGCCCACACGTGGTTACGTTTTTCAACCAGCGCCTCGTACCGAACCCGGAACCTACGCCCAAGCGCTCCATCCGAACAACAGTTCTGCTGACCACGTTAATGCTCTGCCCAGCACTTGTCAATTTTGTAACCACCAGGGTCACTCCATCACGGAATGTCACCGTTTGCAAAGTAAAAGATATTGTACCAAATGTCGCAGAATGGGCCACTTCCACAATGAATGCAACGTAAACCAAGAACTGCACTGCGACAATTGTAATCGCAGAGGCCACACAGTAGACCGATGTAGATCCTTTCCGCGTAATAACCAAGGCAATGCAGGCTCAAATAAACATTTAAACGGGAACATCGCCCGCGGGGAGAACGCGCCCGCGAGCAATGCAAACAACTAGCGTTCCGATCTTCAAGTCATATCCTCATAACAGCTTCAGCTGACCCTCCACTAATTTCGATCGACACCCCCGAGCTAATAAAAATATCTACATTTATTATTGACACTGGTGCAGACGTCAACTTGGTCAAAGAAAGTTCCGTTAGGCCCCTCGTACGACGAACATCCGACGAACGTTTGATGCTGACTGGTATAACAGACAAAAAGACGCAAACTATCGCAAAAACGGAAATACGTTTTAATAATAAATCCCATACCTTTCACTTGGTCCCTGACTCGTTTCCGATTCCGCACGACGGCATCTTAGGCCAGCCCTTCTTACGAAAAGAGAAAGCAACTATTTCTTTCAACTCGAACTCGGTGATGCTTGGATCCTCATTGCCAATCCACTTTGATAAATTCAATGAACCCTCGTCCGCGCCCGAAAAAACGCGCGTAATTACAATACAGGCCCGTACCGTGAAAGCCATCCCACTAATAGTTGCGAACCCAGACACTAAAGTAGGTTACCTTAAACGCATCGATTTAGGCAACAATGTTCTATGTGGTGAAGCGTTAGTTGAAAACCAGAACGGCATCGCTTACTCGTACGCGTTCAATTGTAGCGAATCTGCCGTAGAGATAAGTCCCCCAACAGTAACCCTAGACGAGTTCGACGAGCCACTGAGTACAGTCATGCCCAACGCTACGCCCACTGCATCGAGTAACCACCACAGCGATGCCCGCGCCAAAACCCTCGTTTCGCACCCAGGCCCTCTCCTCAGCAACTCATTAATTCTTTCTGCCGCCGAGCGTACATCGCGACCGACTAATAATCCCCCCTCCTGCCCCATCCAGTCCACTGACCTCGCGCAACTGCAATGCGATCCTCCTATCCCTGACAACAGTACACCCTGTCCCGGTGCCGCAACAGTGCTCTTGACTGACAGTAGGTCAGAAAGATTGGACGTCCTAAAGAGCAGCTTACACCTTGATCATTTGAATGAGACTGAAAAACAATCTATATTTAACCTCGTAACAGAATTTAACCATCTCTTTTATCTCCCAGGTGATAAATTAGGCCACACCAATTTATCTCATCACACTATCCCCACGACGGACAATACGCCTATTCATACCAAACAATACCGTTTTCCCAAAATTCACAAAGACGAAATCGAATCCCAAGTTGATAAACTACTCAAACAAAATCTTATTAAACATTCCTCATCTCCGTATAATTCCCCGGTGTGGATCGTTCCAAAAAAACCGGATAGCGACGGCAATAAACGATGGCGTATGGTAATCGACTACAGAAAACTTAACGAAAAAACAGTCGGCGACGCATACCCCATGCCCGATATCACGGAAATCCTTGACCAGCTTGGCTCAGCTAAATACTTTTCCACATTCGACCTTGCTTCCGGGTTCCACCAAATTCCCATGCATCCGGATCACAGCACGAAAACTGCATTTTCGACACCTAGAGGCCATTATGAATTTTCTCGTATGCCCTTCGGACTAAAGAACGCCCCCGCCACGTTTCAAAGGCTCATGGACCAAGTCCTTCTAGGCCTACAAGGCAACGAGATGTTCGTATATTTAGATGATATAGTTATTTACGCTCGAAACTTGCAAGAACATGAAATTAAATTTCGGAAATTAATGAAGCGACTAACCGCTGCTGGTTTAACTCTACAACCAGACAAGTGCGAATTCTTGCGCAAGGAAGTCGTTTACCTCGGACACCTCATAACTGAGTCAGGAGTAAAACCTGACCCTGGTAAATTAATAGCTGTTAAAGAGTATCCTGTCCCCAAAAGTCCCAAAAATGTTAGACAGTTCCTTGGCCTTTTAGGTTATTACCGAAGATTTGTTCCAAATTTTGGAAAAATTGCTAAATGCCTTAACAATTTAACGAAGAAGGATACCCCCTTCATCTGGACGTCCGAACACCAGTCTGCCTTTGAAACCTTACGCGATTGTTTATGCAAAGAACCAATTCTACAACACCCGGACTTCAACAAACCATTCACGCTCACTACAGACGCGTCAAAATTCGCGATAGGTGCAGTTCTCAGTCAAGATAAAGACGGTGCCGACCTACCGGTAGCATACGCATCCCGAGCCCTCAAGCCCGCTGAATTAAACTACTCGGTACCTGATAAAGAATTCTTAGCCGCCTACTGGAGCATGAATCACTTCCGCCCCTACATCTATGGTCAGAAGTTCACTTTAATAACAGACCACGAGCCACTCAAATGGGTAAAAAGCGTCAAGAAACCTAATTCCCGTTTATTACGATGGAGCTTAGAACTGGCAGAGTACGACTTCGATACGAAATACAAGTCCGGAAAATCTAATACCAACGCTGATGCTCTGTCCAGGAACGCACCGCCCGACACCGCTCAAATTCTTCCTATAGATGCAAAACGCCCCCGTCCAACGACCGAAGCCTCTAGTGATAAACCAAAAAAACGCATTAAAAAGACTCATCAGTACCCCAGACGCCCTCGACAGACCACAGACGAGTCCACCAACCCAGCTCCGCTGAAACACCCTAAAATCTCACAACCCTGTGAGATGATATACTCCTCTGATTCCTCTGATTCCTCTGACCTCTCCGACGATGAGCTCAGCGATAAAGAAACTCCGTTGCTCAAACCCCCCCTCGTTACCCCGGCACCGATCCCAGTACATCGCCAACCTAAACGCCATCGCGAAACAAATTCTTCAACAAATCCTGGGCCTCATAAAAGACCATACCTGAGCTATTTTTCAGATTCTTCCCTTAGCTCGGATGACTTACAGACCCCAGAAACTGAATCAGGTACCGATGACCTTTGTCCAGCCACCGATTTACCGGGGCCTTCTTATAGCGATTTCCTCATAGAAAGCGAAACTTTTCCTCTCATGCGTAATAGACGTATCAAAGAAATAAAAGCTGACCTTTTACAGCAAAAGGATAACTTGGCTCATTGCATATCGGCTGACTGCCAAATGTCAAAAGGAATCGCTTCAGAACTGACAGAACGTAAATTCATAAACCGCGAACAACTTAGAGAATTCGACCCGACTGTGACTGACGTTATTTCTGTGGTACATGGAAACCGGAAAATCTATAACCTATTTACAAAGTCCAAATACAGTGACAAACCTTTGCCCCACATTTTTTTTGACACCTTGGTTAACTTTAGGAAAACCTTGCAAGAAGATGGCGTAACATCCGTCTCGATACCATTGATAGGTTGCGGACTCGACAAATTAGAATGGAGCGCGGTGCGCAAAATGATCCATTACGTTTTTAAAAATTCGAAAATAAGAATCACCGTTTGCCGCCTCGACTCTCCGCTTCCTGCCACCGCGCGCCCCTGCATTACACCCCCACCCGTTTGTACTAACCTCCCTGACCCTGTCCCTTCCACATCTGGATTACCCCCCCGCCGCCATCTCCGAAAGGAATCGGAACGTCCGACCAAACCTGCAGCACCTCGTTCGATTCCACCTCCACCCCCACCCACTGACGTCATCATGCCCCCCCCTGTCGGGCCTCCGCGTCCCGCTAGGAGATACTCCCCCGCTACTTCCAGGCCGACGAACCCTTCCTTACACTCCTGTTCCCCTCCCCCCTCGCCCCTCCCACCCACCTCTGATAACGACGACAGTTCCGACTTGCTCACGGACGCTGAATACTATACGTGCACTCAACAATTCGACTCCCATATGGAAATTACTGACCATAACCATGACAGTGCTCTCAACACTAACGATGATCAAATTAATGACCCTCACGGTTTCGCATATTTTATTGACAACTTGGACGACATACCAGTATCGGACAATGTCAAAGATACCAATGATGGACTTTTGATGCTCAAAACCAACTATGCGCACTTCATATCGACAGACTGCGCTTGGATCAAGGGTATACCAGCCCAACTTGCCGGCGAGAATATCGTTGACCCAAAAATAGTAATGAAGCCTCGTCCGCGAAAATTTGATATCATTGAATCTAAGCACAATAGTCGACGTATTTTCACCCTAGTATTGAAAACAAAAAGCTCGGATAAAAGTAACCTATACGATATCTTCAAGCTATTGTCCAAACTGAAAACGGCTTTAGCCGATTCAAACCAAAAATCTCTTGCCCTCCCGATAACCGATGACAGTTTAGACGCTCTCGATCCTCGTGTTATCCGAAAACTTCTATCCTATATTTTCGCAGACTTAGGAATTCAGATCATGCTTTGTCGAAACACGACTGTCATCCCAGACGAATGTTTACGAAAAGAAATAATCAGAGAATGCCACGAATCGTTAGTCGGCGGTCATCAAGGTGTCACTAAAATATATAACCGCATTAGACAAAAGTATTTTTGGCCCCGTATGAAAGAACAAATCCAAGATTCCATAAGAACTTGCGAGAGTTGCCAAAGAAAAAAATTGGTCAGAGTAAAAACCAAATTGCCAATGATGATAACGGACACGCCTGCCGATGCATTCGACAAAGTGGCATTAGATATTGTTGGACCTCTACCCCTTACTAAATCGAACAACAAATATCTTTTGACGATACAATGCAATTTGACAAAATTCCTGGACGCCATCCCTTTACCTGATGCCACCGCCAAAACTATAGGCGCAGCATTCGCAAAAGAATACATTACACGTTACGGTGCTCCTCGAGCTATACTCACAGACCAAGGACAGAATTTTATGAGCACAGTCATCAAACATCTTTGTAAACTTTTCAAAATTAAGCAAATACGAACCACAGCTTACCGCCCACAGTCTAACGGATCGCTAGAACGCAGTCACCTTGTTCTCACTGAGCACATCAAACACTACACGGATGCTGGTAAAGACTGGGACGATTACATCCGCTTTGCAATTTTTTGTTATAACACCGCGAAGCACGAAGGTACTAACTTCACCCCCCACCAACTAATTTTTGGCTCTCAAGCCAGACTCCCAACAGACGCGAACCCCGCCAGCGCGTATACTCGTTCCTACGATTCCTTCCTTCTAGACTTAATCGCTAATCTATCCAGCATACGAAAACACGCCGCGTCCAACCTACAACAAGCAAAGCATCGTTCCAAGACGTATTACGACCGTAACGTCAACAGCCAAAATTTCGAAGCAGGTCAAAAGGTCTATCTACTGAACGAAACCCGATCCAAATTCGACGACCACTATAAAGGAGTGTATACGATTAAACGTATAATTAACAATATTAACGCTGAAATTTGGATTACCCCCCGAAAAACTAAAATCGTCCATTTCAATAAATTGAAATTGGCACACTTAACCGACTAATTGACCTGGACCGACGCTTGAACGAATACGAACTTGACCTGTCCAGTTTAGTAGACGCTATCCCCTTAGCCCAAAAAGGTATCGTCCAGCCTAAAATTCTATCACCAGAACAAATTATTTCCAGCCTTAAACATATCCCTCACCCGCGTCGTACAAAACCCCAAATTCCTACGCGCCATGCCATCCACCACCCGCACCTAGAAATAATACCATTTCCTGATAACCTGCCTACTCGCTCTTCGTCGCTGCTCCGGACCCAATCGGAAATTGAAATGACGGAACTAGGCATACCTAAGCCGCGTAAATTGTTCCCTGAGCAAAGCCTTAACGATAGCTGCGAACCACTCGAAGTTTGGCGCTAAGCCCTCCGCTATTAGCAATTATATTCTTTCATTGCTTTATTCTGCCCGTAATAATCTGCAGCCGTAATATAATCATCAGCACGTTGCATAAGTTTCGTTTATCATATATACAAATCTATCATATATACCACCACATTTATAAGATGTCATTTAGAAAATCTTATTCAAATGAATACTAATCCACTTAAACGCGCACTAACATCTAGGCGCTATATTTTAAGACTCTTCTTTGTAATATTCTGTAAGTGATTCAGTACGATAAGATGTCATTTATAAAATTTTTTTTTTATTATTCAAATGTATACTAACCCACTTAAACGCGCACTAACATCTAGGCGCTATATTTTAAGACCCTTCTTTGTAATATTCTGTAAGTGATTCAGTACGATAAGATGTCATTTATAAAATTTTTTTTTTATTATTCAAATGTATACTAACCCACTTAAACGCGCACTAACATCTAGGCGCTATATTTTAAGACCCTTCTTTGTAATATTCTGTAAGTGATTCAGTACGATAAGATGTCATTTATAAAATTTTTTTTTTTTATTCAAATGTACACTAACCCACTTAAACGCGCACTAACATCTAGGCGCTAGATTTTAAGACCTTTCTTTGTAATATTCTGTAAGTGAGTCACTACGTTTCATGGCCTTCCGCTTCCTTCCGAACATTCTATTTCGTACCCTCACCGAATGTTCTTCCCCAAGGGGGGGCGTGTTACGTCCTCCAGACTTCATATTCCTTTCCCACGCTCTTAGTTACCTTACGCTCTGTAATCTACCCTTATCGTTCGCGAGTCAGCAGGTTCTTCTGTAACTCGCGGCTAGCTTGCCTGCTACATCCGGCAGAAGCAGGCAGATCCATCCCAGCACTCAAGCAAGACACCTATCCCTCTAAATCAAGACCGTACCCTTTTTCCCTTGACCGACTCCGTTGCATTGACCACGATTAAACAATCATATACTTTAAATCGTTTACCTTCCCTTAATACCGATCCCTTTCTATTCCATTCCCTTCCTGCATTGGGAGTAGTAGCACGCGAGTGCATAGTCGACGTGAACGGACCCTACAATAGCCAAATAACACCTTGGCTGGGCGTGGAGTAAGCTCCGATTACCGCTCATCGGAGCCTACGCAATCTACCCCGTAACATATTTATGGATTCATTAATTTTTTATTTTAATAATATTTTATATTTATTTTTATTATTTGCCTTTTTATTTTTTTATTATTTATTTATATTATAAATGTTTAAATAGCTTAAAATTAAAGTATATAATTGAAGATAACATGATGATTTATTTAAATCTTTAAACATTCAATTTATGAAATTGAATAATTTATTTTTACAATGAAAATGTAATTTTTTTATAAACTATATAAATTAGATATATAAATGAATTTTAATCATTTAATAGAAAGTTAGAAGCTGTTTCATTTTTTATTTCTATTTAATTGGAATTTGTATTCATTCTTATTATCAACAATAATAAGCCTCTTTTTGGCTTCAATTAATTTTTAAAATAAATTATTTAAGATAAATTAATTAATATTAATAATTTTTGAATGCAGATCAAATGTTATATTTAACTATTATCCAATATTGAAGTAGAGTTATTAATAAAATAACTATGATTTCAGGCCGAAACTGAATATAAAATTTATTTCAACTTTATAATTTTCAAATTCAATTTAGTGTTCCAAACTTTCATTTATAGTATAATCCTAACAATGAAATTACGATAAAGTATGATGCTAAAAAAAGTCAAATTTTTGTATTTGAAATTGTTAATGTTATAATTATCGGTAATAAATGTTACTTCTACATCAAAAATTAAGAAAATAACTGCAATTAAAAAAAAAAACGATTAGAAAATGATATACGAGGATATCCTTTTGGGTCAAATCCACATTCGAAGGGCAAATTTTTTTCGAATTCATAAAATGTTTTTTTTGATAAGATTATTGAAATAGGTAATATAATAATAGTAATTATTATAATTATTATTGGGGTATTAAATATTAATTTAATTATTTATACTAAATTTCATTAGACTTATTGATTGGAAATCAATTAAACTTAAATTATATTACATAAATTATATTAGTAAGTTCTTCATCAGTAAATAAAAATATAAAGAAAAAGTTAAATTACATCTACGAAATGTCAGTATCATGCTGCTGCTTCAAATCCGAAGTGATGAAAATTAGAATAATGATTTAAATATACTCGAAATAAGTGAATTATAATAAATGTTGTACCAATTAAAACATGAATTCCGTGGAATCCTGTATCAATAAAAAAAGTTGATCCGTAAACTGAGTCTGCTATTGTAAATGGTGCTTCTAAATATTCGTATCATTGTAAGATTGAGAAAGTAATACCTGAAATGATTGTTAATAATATTCTTTTAATTATTTCCTTTTTTATATTATTTATTAATCTATGGTGGGCTCATGTAATTGTTGCTTCTGAAGAAACTAAAATAATTGTATTTAATAAAGGAATATCATAAGGGTTAAATGGTGTAATATTTTTGTGGGGTCATATTCTCCCAATTTCAATTGAAGGTGAGAGGGATCTATAAAAAAATGCTCAAAAAAAAAAAAGATAGAAAGAAAAAAAATTCTGAAATAATGAATAAAATTATTCCTAATTTTATTCCTATTATTACATTTGATGTATGTAATCCTTGATAAGTTCTTTCTCGAATGATGTCTCGTCATCATTGAATTATAATTAAGATGGTGATTAGAATTCCTAAGATTAATATATTTTTTATTTTGAAATTGAATCATTTAGTAGAACCTAAAAGTAGAATTATTACAGCTAAAGATCCTAATAAAGGTCAAGGTCTGTAATTAACTGAATGAAATGGATGTTGAGGAAAGGATATACTTTTATTTGACATTAATTTACTTCTCTAGAATATAAGGTGATTAACACTATAAAAACATTAGCTTGAATAATTGAAACAGCGAATTCTGAAATTTATAAAGAAATTTGTCTACTAGACTACAAGTAGTAAATTCTCCTTTTTTCGAAAGTTAATTGAAAATTATAATAAATATAAATGAAATATGAATAATGAATTTATTTATCATTTTTTTTATTCTATCAATTATATACAATATATACAAATTACACATAAATATGATTGATTATGAATGTAGGTAGATAAATTAAATAATTTAATGATACAAAAAATAATAATTTGAATAAATCATTTTTCTTTAATTGAAGAGTGAATAATTTTTGAAAATTAAAAATATGAAATCAAACAACTTATCATTTATCCATCTGTATGTTTTATCCAGACGTTTCAATAAGTTCTAATCCATTGTATAGATGTTCCAAATTACAATCCATGAAGGTCATTAAATGGCATTTTCGCAATGAATGATATTTTTATTCTAATTAATATGTGAGCAAATAATTAAAAACTATATAGGATATTTTTAATAAATATGTTTATTTTAAAAAAATTTAATTCAACCAAAAATATTTTTTTTTTAAATTCTTCTTTTTTCGAAAGTTAATTGAAAGTTATAATATGAATGAATAAAATATGAATAATGAATTGATCTATCATTTTTTTTATTCAATCAATCATGTATTTATACAAATTATACAATAATATGATTGATTATAAATGTCGGCAAATAAATTCAATGATTTAATGATGTAAGAATTAATATTTGAATGAATCATTCTTCTTAAATTGAAAAATAAATAATTTTCAAAAATTAAAAATATGAAATGAAATGACTGATTATTTATCTATCCGTATGTTGTCTTTGGACTTTTTAATAAGTTCCAATCCTTTGTATAGATGTTCTAAATTACAGTCCATAGAGGTCATTAAATGGCATTTTTGCAATGAATAACATTTTTATTTTAATTAATATGTAAGCAAATAAGTAAAAACTACATAGGATTTTTTTAATGAGTGTATTTATTTTGAAAGAATTTAATGTATCCGAAAATATTTTTTTTTTAAATTCCTCTTTTTTCAAAAGTTAAGTAAAAATTATAATATGAATGAATAAAATATAAATAATGAATTTATTTATCATTATTTTTATTCAATCAATCATATATATATACAAATTATACAATAATATGATTGATTATAAATGTCGGCAAATAAATTCAATAATTAAGTGATGTAAAAATGATTATTTGAATGAATCATTTTTCTCAAATTAAAAAACAATTATTTTCGAAAATTAAAAATATGACATGTAATGACCAATCAATTATCTATCCGTATGTTTTCTTCAGACTTTTTGATAAGTTCGAATCCGTTGTATGAATGTCCCAAATTCCAATCCATGAAGGACATTGAATGGCATTTTTCGAATAAATAGTATTTTTATTTCAATTAATATGTAAGCAAATGATTAGGAAATGTGGAAAATTTTTTTAATACTTATATTCATTTTTAAAAAATTTAATCATAGTGAAAATCGTTTTTTTTCCTAAATTCTCCTTTCTTTGAAAGTAAATTGAAAATCATGATATATATGCATAAAATATGGATGATAAGTTCATTTATCATTTTTTTTATCCAAACAAAGATATATATATGTATAAATATGTATATATATGTATATATATACATATATATATATATGTAGATACATATATATACACAAATTATACAATAATGTAATTGAATGTAAATGGAGGCAATGAAATTGAATAATTAATTGATAATAATGATATTCAATTTGAGTAAATTATTTTTCTCAAATTAAAGAATAATTACTTTTTAAAAATCAAGAATATGAAATGGAATGACTAATCGTTTATTTATCTGTATGTTTTCTTTAAACTTTTCAATAAGTTATGATCTATCGTATAAATGTTCCAAATAACATTCTATAAAGTACATTGGATGGCATCTTTGATTGAATAATATTTTTATTATAATTAATATGTGGGCGATTAATTAAAAAGTATATAGAATTTTTTTGTTGATTGTCTTTATTTTTAAAAAATCTAATTCACGTAAAAATTTTTTTCTTTTAATTCTTCTTATCTCGAAAGTTAATTAAAAATTATAATATATATGAATGAAATATGAAATATCAATTTTTTTATCATCATCGTTATTCGATCAATTATATATATATACAAATTATACATTGCTTTAATTGAGTATAAATGATGGCAAATAGATTACATAATTTGATCATGTAGAGAATAATAATTTGAATGAATAATTTCTTTTAAATAAGGGAATAATTCAGTTTCGGAAATTAAAAATGTGAAATTGAATAACTCATCATATATCTAGTTGTACGTTTTCATGAAACTTTTCAATAAGTTATGATACATTGTATAAATGTTCCAAATTACAATCCATAAAGTACATTGAATGGCATTTTGTGATTGAATGATATTTTTATTATAAATAACATGTGAGCGAACAATTAAAAAGTATATAGAATTTTTTCAATGATTGTGTTTATTTTTAGAATATTTCATTCGAGTGTTACGTCCCCCAGACTTTATATTCCTTTCCCACGTTCTTAGTTACTTTACGCTTTGTAGTCTACTCTTATCGTTCGCGAGTCAGCAGGTTCTCCTGTAACTCGCGGCTAGCTTGCCTGCTACATCCCGCAAAACCAGGCAGATCCATCCCAGCGCTCAAGCAAGACACCTATCCCTCTTAACCAAGACCATACCTTTTTCCCTTGATCGACTCCGCTGCATTGACCACTAATAAACAATCATATACTCTAAATCGTTTACCTTCCCTTAATACCGATCCCTTTCTATTCTATTCACTTCCTGCATTGGGAGTAGTAGCACGCGAGTGCATAGTCGACGTGAACGGACCCTACAATAGCCAAATAACACCTTGGCTGGGCGTGGAGTAAGCTCCGATTACCGCTCATCGGAGCCTATGCAGTCTACCCCGTAACATTTTTGTGGCAGCGGTTTTGCCCGTCGACCTACTTGTCAGTGCAGTGCTGCATGTTATTTACGAAAGTGTTCAGTGCTTAAAATTTCTAACGCCGTACCAATCAGTGATAGCCGTGTTACGAACGAACTCTGGGCCACAAAGTACTGTGACAGGCACGTAGAACCTATTCAACTCGCCACGGATACAGGCTCTGCAAAGAGTCCCCAATTTCAATAACTCCGTCACATTTTGGTACTATTGAAATTCATCAATAGATACGACGTCGAATAACTGTGTAGCGAGTGGAAATTCAGTGCGATAGCCAAGTTAAGCCGCACACCGCATCTGAACACATCATCTCTCGAACTGACAAATATCGAATGGACCCTTTTCGCTCATTCGGTCTCCTGCAACCCTGTTAAGACGAGAATCTGGACCCGAAAGGGCATCACCCTAAGACCTGGATTACCACACTTATTTATCAACACACCACGGAGTACCTCATCTATACCCTCCTCGTGCCGACGCATGACGTGTATCGCCTCTTCCAGTTTCACCTGCGTCCAGCTGCCTAGAACCATGCTGTACTCTGTTTTTGCGTTCACCCTAGCCCTGTAAGTCTACTCTGAGTCTTAGTGTTGAGTTGATATTTTTATTCCTATACTTGCAATACCCTGCTTAAATCGACATGGCACCAACTAACGAAACCGGTTCAAACTTTTGGTCAGTAAAAGATGTCTTGCCGACAATCCCCCCTTTCGACGGCCACAACATGCCCTTTGACTCATTTGTAGAACAATTACGTCACGTAGAGACTCTTATGAAAGCTTCGGATGAAATGACTTTCGCCAAATTTGCGCAATCAAAGGTTACAGGCCCCGCTTCCCAATATTTAAGAGGCATAAACTGTAATAACGTCGAGGACCTCATAACTGCCCTTAGCCGAGCATACCGCCCGGATATCCCCAGATGCCAGTTATCTGCTCAATTAGATAGAATTACGCAACAACCATATGAGCGCATCATAGATTACTCGTGCAGAATAAGAGCAATATCAGAAGAAATAAGCACAGCGATCATAGCCAAGCAGCCACCAGACTTAGCAACGCTTCTACTTAACGATCTAAAGAAGGATACCTCTAGATCGTTTATTAGAGGGCTTCGGCCAGAATTGGAGTGAAGAATCCCTACTATCAGACTATTACCAACCTTCGAAACTGCCATAAGCATCGCCGAAGGTGAAGAAGCCGAGCTGATTAACCGTCAGATGCAATTTTCTGCACATTATTTTACCCCCTCTACACCCATGTGTCTGCCGTTACCCCCCCCCCCCCCCCATACTGCTCCACCAACTCAGGTGCCCACCGCGGCCTCCTCTATCCCCCCCCTGATGTCACTGCCCACACCTGGTTACGGTTATCAACCAGCGTCTCGTACCGAACCCGGAACCTACGCCCAAGCGCTCCATCCGAACACCAGTTCTGCTGACCACGTTAATGCTCTGCCCAGCACTTGTCAATTTTGTAACCACCAGGGTCACTCCATCACGGAATGTCACCGTTTGCAAAGTAAAAGATATTGTACTAAATGTCGCAGAATGGGCCACTTCCACAATGAATGCAACAGGACCAACAGAAATCAAGAACTATACTGCGACAATTGTAATCGCAAAGACCACACAGTAGACCGATAGAGATCCTGTCCGCGTAATAACCAAGGCAATGCAGACTCAAATAAACATTTAAACGGGAACATCGCCCGCGGGGAGAACGCGCCCGCGAGCAATGCAAACAACTAGCGTTCCGATCTTCAAGTCATATCCTCATAACAGCTTCAGCTGACCCTCCACTAATTTCGATCGACACCCCCGAGCTAATAAAAATATCTACATTTATTATTGAGACCGGTGCAGACGTCAACTTGGTCAAAGAAAGTTCCGTTAGGCCCCTCGTACGACGAACAACCGACGAACGTTTGACGCTGACTGGTATAACAGACAAAAAGACGCAAACTATCGCAAAAACGGAAATACGTTTTAACAATAAATCCCATACCTTTCACTTGGTCCCTGACTCTTTTCCGATTTCGCACGACGGCATCTTAGGCCAACCATTCTTACGAAAAGAGAAAGCAACTATTTCTTTCAACTTAAACTCGGTGATGTTTGGATCCTCATTGCAAATCCACTTTGATAAATTCGATAAACCCTCGTTCGCGCCCAAAAAAACGCGCGTAATTACAATACAGGCCCGTACCGTGAAAGCCATCCCACTAATAGTTGCGAACCCAACACTGAAGTAGGTTACCTTAAACGCATCGATTTAGGTAACAATGTTCTATGTGGTGAAGCGTTAGTTGAAAACCAGAACGGCATCGCTTACTCGTACGAGTTCAATTGTAACGAATCTGCCGTAGAGATAAGACTCCCAACAGTAACCCTAGACGACTACGACGAGCCACTGATTGCAGTCATACCCAACGCTACGCCCACTGCACCGAGTAACCACCACAGCGATGCCCGCGCCAAAGCCCTCGTTTCGCACCCAGGCCCTCACCTCAGCAACTCATTAAATCTTTCTGCCGCCAAGCGTACATCGCGACCGACTAATAATCTCCCCTCCTGCCCCATCCAGTCCACTGACTTCGCGCAACTGCAATCCGATCCTCCTATCTCTGACGACAGTACACCCTGTCCCGGTGCCGCAACAGTGCTCTTGACTGACAGTAGGTCAGAAAGATTGGACGTCCTAAAGAGCAGCTTACATCTTGATCATTTGAATGAGACCGAAAAACAATCTATATTTAACCTCGTAACAGAATTTAACCATCTGTTTATCTCCCAGGTGATAAATTAGGCCACACCAATTCATCTCATCACACTATCCCCACGACGGACAATACGCCTATTTATACCAAACAATACCGTTTTCCCAAAATTCACAAAGACGAAATCGAATCCCAAGTTGATAAACTACTCAAACAAAATCTTATTAAACATTCCTCAACTCCGTATAATTCCCCGGTGTGGATCGTTGCAAAAAAAACCGAATAGTGATGGCAATAAACGATGGCGTATGGTAATCGACTACAGAAAACTTATCGAAAAAACAGTCGGCGACGCATACCCCATGCCCGATATCACGGAAATCCTTGACCAGCTTGGCTCAGCTAAATACTTTTCCACATTTGACCTTGCTTCCGGATTCCACCAAATTCCCATGCATCCGGATCACAGCACGAAAACTGCATTTTCGACACCTAGAGGCTATTATGAATTTTCTCGAATACCCTTCGGGCTAAAGAACGCCCCCGCCACGTTTCAAAGGCTCATGGACCAAGTCCTCCTAGGCCTACAAGGCAACGAGATGTTCGTATATTTAGATGACGTAGTTATTTACGCTCGAAACTTGCAAGAACATGAAATTAAATTTCGGAAATTAATAAAGCGACTAACCGCTGCTGGTTCAACTCTACAGCCAGACAAGTGCGAATTCTTGCGCAAGAAAGTCGTTTACCTCGGACACCTCATAACTGAGTCAGGAGTAAAACCTGACCATGGTAAATTGATAGCTGTAAAAGAGTATCCTGTCCCCGAAAGTCCCAAAAATGTTAGACAGTTCCTTGGCCTTTTAGGTTATTACCGAAGATTTGTTCCAAATTTTGGAAAAATTGCTAAATGCCTTAACAATTTAACGAAGAAGGATACCCCTTTCATCTGGACGTCCGAACACCAGTCTGCCTTTGAAACCTCACGCGATTGTTTATGCAAAGAACCACTTCTACAACACCCGGACTTCAACAAACCATTTACGCTCACTACAGACGCGTCAAAATTCGCAATAGGTGCAGTTCTCAGTCAAGATAAAGACGGTGCCGACCTACCGGTAGCATACGCATCCCGAGCCCTCAAGCCCGCTGAATTAAACTACTCGGTACCTGATGAAGAATTCTTAGCCGCCTACTGGAGTATGAATCACTTCCGCCCCTACATCTATGGTCAGAAGTTGACTTTAATTACAGACCACGAGCCACTCAAATGGGTAAAAAGCGTCAAGAAGCCTAATTCCTGTTTATTACGATGGAGCTTAGAACTGGCAGAGTACGACTTCGATACGAAATACAAGTCCGGAAAATCTAATACCAACGCTGATGCTCTGTCCAGGAACGCACCGCCCGACACCGCTCAAATTCTTCCTATAGATGCAAAACGCCCCCGTCCAACGACTGAAGCCTCTAGCGATAAACCAAAAAAACGCACTAAAAAGACTTATCAGTACCCCAGACACCCTCGACAGACCACAGACGAGTCCACCAACCCAGCTCCGCTGAAACACCCTAAAATCTCACAACCGCGTAAGATGATATACTCCTCTGATTCCTCTGATTCCTCTGATCTCTCCGACGATGAGTTCAGCGACAAAGAAACTCCGTTGCTCAAACCCCCCCTCGTTACCCCGGCACCGATCCCAGTACACCGCCATCCTAAACGCCATCGCGAAACAAATTTTTCAACAAATTCTGGCCCCATAAAAGACCATACCTGAGCTGTTTTTCAGATTCTTCCCTTAGCTCGGATGACTTACTGACCCCAGAAACTGAATCAGGAACCGATGACTTTTGTCCAGCCACCGATTCACCGGGCCCTTCTTATAGCGATTTCCTCATAGAAAGCGAAACTTTTCCTCTCATGCGTAATAGACGTATCAAAGAAATAAAAGCTGACCTTTTACAGCAGAAGAATAACTTGGCTCATTGCATATCGGCTGACTGCCAAATGTCAAAAGGAATTGCTTCAGAACTGACAGAACGTAAATTCATAAACGGCGAACAACTTAGAGAATTCGACCCGACTGTGACTGACGTTATTTCTGTGGTACATGGAAACCGGAAAATCTATAACCTATTTACAAAGTCCAAATACAGTGACAAACCTTTGCCCCACGTTTTTTTTGACACTTTGGTTAACTTTAGGAAAACCTTGCAAGAAGATGGCGTAACATCCGTCTCGATACCAGTGATAGGTTGCGGACTCGACAAATTAGAATGGAGCGCGGTACGCAGAATGATCCATTATGTTTTCAAAAATTCCAAAATAAGAATCACCGTTTGCCGCCTCGACTCTCCGCTTCCTGCCACCGCGCGCCCCTGCATTACACCCCCACCCGTTTATACTAACCTCCCTGACCCTGTCCCTTCCACATCTGGATTACCCCCCCGCCGCCATCTGCGAAAGGAATCGGAACGTCCGACTAAACCTGCAGCACCTCGTCCGATTCCACCTCCACCCCCACCCACTGACGTCATCATGCCCCCCCCCCTGTCGGGCCTTCACGTTCCGCTAGGAGATACTCCCCCCCCCCGCTACTTCCAGGCCGACGAACCCTTCCTTACACTTCTATTCCCCTCCCCCCTCGCCCCTCCCGCCCACCTCTGATAACGACGACAGTTCCGACTTGCTCACGGACACTGAATACCATACGTGCACTCAACAATTCGACTCCCATATGGAAATTACTAACCATAACCATGACAGTGCTCTCAACACTAACGATGATCAAATTAATGACCCTCACGGTTTCGCATATTTTATTGACAACTTGGACGACATACCAGTATCGGACAATGTCAAAGATACCAATGATGGACTTTTGATGCTCAAAACCAACTATGCGCACTTCATATCGACAGACTGCGCTTGGATCAAGGGTACACCAGCCCAACTTGCCGGCGAGAATATCGTTGACCCAAAAATAGTAATGAGGCCTCGTCCGCGAAAATTTGATATCATTGAATCTAAGCACAATAGTCGACGTGTTTTCACCCTTATATTGAAAACAAAAGGCTCAGATAAAAGCAACCTATACGATATTTTCAAGCTATTGTCCAAACTGAAAACGGCTTCAGCCGATTCAAACCTAAAGTCTCTTGCCCTCCCGATAACCGATGACAGTTAAGACGCTCTCGATCCTCGCGTTATCCGAAAACTTCTATCCTATATATTCGCAGACTTAGAAATTCAAATCATGCTTTGTCGAAACACGACTGTCATCCCAGACGAATGTCTACGAAAAGAAATAATCAAAGAATGCCACGAATCGTTAGTCGGCGGTCATCAAGGTTTCACTAAAATATATAACCGCATTAGACAGAAGTATTTTTGGCCCTGTATGAAAGAACAAATCCAAGATTCCATAAGAACTTGCGAGAGTTGCCAAAGAAAAAAATTGGTCGGAGTAAAAACCAATTTGCCAATGATGATAACGGACACGCCTGCCGATGCATTCGACAAAGTGGCATTATATATTGTTGGACCTCTACCCCTCACTAAATCGAACAACAAATATCTCTTGACGATACAATGTAATTTGACAAAATTCCTGGACGCCATCCCTTTACCTGATGCCACCGCCAAAACTATAGGCGCAGCATTCGCAAAAGAACACATTACACGTTACGGTGCTCCTCGAGCAATACTTACAGACCAAGGACAGAATTTTATGAGCACAGTCATCAAACAACTTTGTAAACTTTTCAAAATTAAGCAAATACGAACCACAGCTTACCGCCAGCAGTCGAACGGATCTCTAGAACGTAGTCACCTTGTTCTCACTGAGCATATCAAACACTACACAGATGCTGGTAAAGACTGGGACGATTACATCCACTTTGCAATTTTTTGTTATAACACCGCAAAGCACGGAGGTACTAACTTCACCCCCCATCAACTAATTTTTGGCTATCAAGCCAGACTCCCAACAGACGCGAACCCTGCCAGCGCGTATACTCGTTCCTACGATTCCTTCCTTCTAGATTTAATCGCTAATCTATCCAGCATACGAAAACACGCCGCGTCCAACCTACAACAAGCAAAGCATCCTTCCAAGACGTATTACGACCGTAACATCAACAGCCAAACTTTCGAAGCAGGCCAAAAGGTCTATCTACTAAATGAGACCCGATCCAAATTCGACGACCATTATAAAGGAGTGTATACGATTAAGCGTATAATTAACAATATCAACGCTGGAATTTGGATTACCCCCCGAAAAACTAAAATCGTTCATTTCAATAAATTAAAATTGGCACAAGAAGAAAGCAATTAAAATTTAAAAAAAAAAAAAAAAATCAACAGCCATATGCTGCCAAATTGCCTGCGATCGCGTTACATTACGTCTCATACTCTTGCATATCGTTGCAGGTGCAGTGCTCTCGACAGCAAGACAGACGATTCGACTAAAGTCGCGATTAAGCAACTGAATCAGAACCCGGGAATCTTCTTCGAACAATTGCAAGACCTACGTACATATAACAAAGAATGGACTTTGCTGAACTACATAGACCTCCAATATTTATTCGACCGACTTGACCAAACATCAGAATTCTTAACCATAATAGAAGGAAAATGCTCTTTCGCCAAAAACTACTCTTTCACCGGCGACCATTTTCAAATGTTGGCTGATAGAATAAAAACCATGAAACTATACCAAAACCGAATAGAATATTCAGTTGGCCATCGCACAGGCGAATCCACTCACTCCGAACTTGCTAAATTAGCCCACCATCGCGGAACACGAGGCGCGATTAATTTCATTAGTAGCATATCAAAATCCTTATTCGGCACCCTAGACGTAAAAGACGGAGAATATTTTAACCAACAAATTGACAACTTATACAATGACAGTAGACACTTAGCATCTCTGCTTAACAAACAGACAAATATCGTACAGTCAACGTTGGGCGTCTACAGGAAAGAAATCAACAGCATGATAAGCCACGACCGCGAATAACATAAATTACTCACGGCCCTCTCGACTGATACAGCTATTTCAAAAGCCTTAATCGCCAACAATACCTTCAGAATGACTTTACTCAACCGACTAATTGACCTGGACCGACACTTGAACGAATACGAACTTGACTTGTCCAGTTTAATAGACGCTATCCTCTTCGCTCAAAAATGTATCGTCGACCCTAAAATTCTATCACCAGAACAAATTATTTCCTGTCTTAAACATATCCAGTCACTCAGACCACAAATAGAGTTTCCTATTTCAATGGATCTAAATTACGCTGAAGAACTGATTCGAATCTCTAGAATCGACATAGCGTATTACGAACCCAGACTGCTTTATGTGATATCTACTCCGTTGCTCAACTCCGAGGCTGTTGACCTGTACCGACTGCTTCTCGTCCCCGTTAGACAGACATACGACTCTGCAATAAAAAATTCGCTTACATTCAACCTGGCGGCGACTACATAGCTATAGCACTTAACCGAGCGTCGTACTTTCAAATCTCGGAATCCAAATTTAGTAAATGCATTTTATCCCCAGGAAAATTCATATGTAAGTTGACACAACCGCTTTTCCGACCGTCGACTCACAAACTCTGCAAGGTAGACCTTTTTTTGAACCCGTCCAGAAAAATTTCAAAACAATGTGATATCAGACTAACCGTATTTGATGGAACCCACTGGACGGAATTATCAACATCTAATTCTTGGATTTTCTCATCTTCCACTCCTGAGACCCTTCATACTCTCTGCCCAAATGACCAGACCTCTCGTGTCACACTTTCCGGTTCAGGCATTATCACCCTAGACGACCTGTGTACGGCTAGTACTTCTGAAGTCACTCTCAAAACTTCGAAACGCTCACAATCTACCGAGACCCTCTCCTACGTCCCCAAAGTTACTTTGGATCTCACTCAAGTATCCCTCAGTCTTGATTCTAATATTTCCACCGACTTATTCCTTGTTGCCATCCCTCCCCTTCGCAAACCATCGCATATTAACCCCCACGATCTTGCAGTCACCAGCGTTTCCCTGAATGATCTACTGGAACGCTCAGCTGACCTCAGCAGACATTATCGCACGCGAGATAACATGCAACGCCTCACTACCAGCCTTGGTTATAGCGGCATCGGCCTCGCGTCCCTCTCAGTAGCTTTCTTCTGCTACAAAATCTCGTTATGTGGCAGAATCTCAAGGCTGTACTCTTGCTGCAAATTGGGAAGGACACGACATATCCCTCACCCGCGTCGTACAAAACCCCAAATTCCTATGCGCCATGCCATCCACCACCCGCACCTAGAAATAATACCATTTCCCGAAAACCTGCCTCCTCGCTCTTCGTCGCTACTCCGGACCCAATCGGAAATTGAAATGACGGAACTAGGCATATCTAGGCCGCGTGAATTGCTCCCCGAGCAGAGCCTTAACAATAGCTCCGAATCACTCGAAGTCTGGCGCTAAGCCCTCCGCTATTAGCAATCATATTCTTTCATTGCCTTATTCTGCCCATAATAATCTGCAGCCGTAATATAATCATCAGCACGTTACATGAGTTTCGTCTATAATATACACAATACCTATCATATATACCACCACATTTATAAGATGTCATTTAGCAAATTTTGTTCAAATGTATACTAACCCACTTAAACGCGCACTAACATCTAGGCGCTATATTTTAAGACTCTTCTTTGTAATATTCTGTAAGTGATTCAGTACGATAAGATGTCATTTATAAATTTTGTTTTGTTCAAATGTATACTAACCCACTTAAACGCGCACAAACATCTAGGCGCTAGATTTTAAGACCTTTCTTTGTAATATTCTGTAAGTGAGTCACTACGTTTCATGGCATTCCGCTTCCTTCCGAACATCCTATTTCGTACCCTTACCGAATGTTCTTTCCCAAGGGGGGGCGTGTTACGTCCGCCTGACTTCATATTCCTTTCCCACGCTCTTAGTTACCTTACGCTCTGTAGTCTACTCTTATCTTTCGCGAGTCAGCAGGTTCTGCTGTAACTCGCGGCTAGCTTGCCTGCTACATCCCGCAAAACCAGGCAGATCCATCCAAGCGCTCAAGCAAGACACCTATCCCTCTAGACCAAGACCATACCTTTTTCCCTTGACCGACTCCGTTGCATTGACCACTAATAAACAATCATATACTTTAAATCGCTTAATTTTCCTTAATACCGATCCCATTCTATTCCATTCACTTCCTGAATTGGGAGTAGTAGCACGCGAGTGCATAGTCGACGTGAACGGACCCTACAATAGCCAAATAACACCTTGGCTGGGCGTGGAGTAAGCTCCGATTACCGCTCATCGGAGCCTACGCAATCTACCCCGTAACACGAGTAACGATTTTTTTTTTGTAAATTCTTCTTTTGTCGAAAGTTAATTGAAAATTAAAGTATACATGAATGGAATTTGAATAATCAATTTATTTATCATTTTTTCTATTCCATCAATTATGTATATATGCAAATTAGACATTATTGTAATTGATTATAAATGTAGGCAAATAAATTCTATAATTTATTGAAAGAAAATATGATGATTTGAATGAATCATTGTTCTTAAATCAAAAAATAAATAATTTCCAGAAACTGAAAATACGAAATTAAATGACCAATAATTTATCTATCTAAATGTTTTCTTTAGGCTTTTAAATGAATTCTAATCCTTTGTATAAATGTTACAAATTACAATCCATAAAAGGTCATTGAATGGCATTTTTGCAATGAATAATATTCTCATTTCAGCTAATATGTGAGCAAATAATTAAAAACTATATAGGGATTTTTTTAATGAATGTATTCATTTTGAAAAAATTTAATTGATCCAAAAACATTTTTTTTTCCAAATTCTTCTTTTTTCAAAAGTTAACTGGAGATTATAATATAAATAAATAAAATATAAATAATAAATTTATGTGTCGTTTTTTTTATTCGATCGATCATATATGTATTGGTAAGTGGGAGTTGCAATCACGCCAACTGGTGACTATATTTTGAACTAGCGAAAACGGGTCGGCTGATTAATGTCATATGTAAACTGTATGTAAACAAATCCGTTTCTTAAATTTTATTAATAATAAACATTAAAAAAGGACATTACCCTAAGTTCTATTAATAATAAAAAAAATGTTTTTATCAATGTGCAAAGTATTGGATTATTTGGAGTCTACAACGAGAAGCCGAAATTTTATTGAAGGCGAGCAAGTTGTCAATGCGAATCATTTAATTTATACGGGAATTTTGAGTGAAAATGAAGAGCAGTATGAATTATTATCATATTGTATACAATCATCCAATACTCGGGGAGATCCTCACGAAATAACAACAGTTATTAGTAAAACTGATAAGGTTATTTCCTCAGTGTGCAGCTGTACAGCTGGGAACAGTGGAACATGTAAACATAGTGCTGGTGTTTTGGTGTTTTGCACACGGTAAGTTTAAACAGTGGGATATATTTTCTCAATGTTTCTTGGTATGTAATTTCTACTACCAAGCCAAATTAATTATATTTTGATTATTTTTTTTTAGTAATGATTTGGCTGGCTTCAAAACGGTTTCATCAACAGACAGGAAATGTCTTTGGAGTGCACCTCGCAATGCTTGTTTGGAACAATATAATCCAAAGCCTTTGAGTGAACACGGCTGCTTCAATATAAAGAAAAATCACAAGGAACTAAGTGATGATGTCAAGAAGTCAATCAAGGAAAAACTTTTTTCGAAAAATTTAAAATCAGCTTTGTCAGAGCATGCGTACGAGCGTGAATGATTAATTTATTTATGATTGATTTTTTTTTTAATGAAAATTTTGTTGAAGTAAATTTTCATGAAAACAATTTTATGATTCACTGTTTATATAAACAATTGTTGTTTTTAATTTAATCAATTTTGTATATATTTGCCGATGAATTTAAACTTTTTTACTATTTCGATGGAATAATTTAATCAATTCTAATCATGACTTGTATGTAACATTTACTTCATGAAAACAATTTTATGATTCACTGTTTATATAAACAATTGTTGTTTTTAATTTAATCAATTTTGTATATATTTGCCGATGAATTTAAACTTTTTTACTATTTCGATGGAATAATTTAATCAATTCTAATCATGACTTGTATGTAACATTTACTTCATCAAAATTTATGACTCTCTAATCATGTTGTGTTTAATTTTTATTTTCACACGTTTTTGAATGTATTTATCACAGAACTGGAAGGCATGCTCCACTGCAACAACCTACTATTGAAACTGTACCTCCTGAGAACTTACAACTTATCCAACGTTTGATTTCACACTCATTCTCGTCATCAATCCTACTCAATCTTTCTGAAAAACCCTTCCGACCACTGAGAGAATGTTGCCAGAAACTTTTAGAGCAATTAATTGGGAATCCTTATAATATTTGTTTAGAAACTCAAAAATTTTATAGTGTTTGGCAGAAAGAACGTCAATTTCGAATAACTGGCTCGCGATGTTACGAGTTATACACTTATCGAAAAAATTTAAAACCCAATTGGAAAAATAAGTCTATGAAATATTTCTATCCGACAAATATTAGCACTCCAGCAATGAAACATGGTCTAAAATTTGAACCTGTTGCTCGAGAAACATATCAAGAATTAAATCCATCTACCAATGTATTTCAATGCGGACTAATAATTTCTAGAGACAATCCGTGGTTAGGATATTCTCCTGACGGTATTATTTTCGATAAGGATAAACCAATTAAATTGTTAGAGATTAAATGTCCATATGAGGGTAAATCTTTACCTGTAAATGAAGTTATTTCTAAACTCAATTTCATTCAAACAAATCCAATAGATGAAAGTATTTTGAGTTTAAAAAAAAATCATAAGTATTATGGCCAAATTCAGTTCGGAATGGGTATTTTAAATATTCAAAAAACTGATTTTATTATATTTTCTTCGTTTGATAAAAGTATGAAAGTTTTAACAGTAGATTTTGATAAACAATTCGTAAACGATTTATTCACATCTTTAAAATTAATATATTTCAATGAAATGTTACACTATGCATGCACAGATGAACATAAACAAAATTAAATGTTGATTATTTGTGAATAACCGTTCTTTAAAAATATTTTTAAATTTAAATAAATACCTGCAACATATTCAATTGTGTTTTCATTTATTATTAACATTCTAGGTGAATTACATAGTTTTAATGTAATATTACGAATAATAGATTTAATTTATAATAAAGTTATTCCTTTTCAGACAAAAATTTATCATCTTTCAAAATCGGAGAGCTTAAATTGACAACTGTACCAATTATTGTTAAAATTTCTTTGCCTTTCTTCACTAAACCAATTGGCATTCGCGAACCTAAAACTTTAAAGACTTTGAGTCGTTGATTAGAACGTTCCACGTGTACACGAGCTCTCGCTATTTTAGCGTTCAATCGTGATTCTTCTGTGGTAAATTGAAGCTGCTCTTTCTTAAATGGAGGCCTTATAAGCTTAATATCTTTTTCCTTGCATAATTTATCAACTCGAAACCCTTTATCAACCATTATTGCTTCACCTTTTTCTAGATAATTTAATATTTTGGATTGTTCAAATATCGCATCATCTGAAACTCTTCCTCCGTACATTTCACTAATAAATGATATTATTCCTCCAGGAGTTACTCCAGTCATAAATTTTATTGTGTAAGTACTTTTGTACCGAGAATAACTTGCTTGTTGACAGCATAGATTTTTTGGTCTTTGGATAAATATTTCAGTGCAATCTAGAACGATTCTCACATTTCTAAAATCATCAAAACATACTGGGAGATTCTTAGAAATTTCATCTTTATCCGGAAAAGGAATGCCTTCTTTCAAACAAACATAAAGCATATCGATTATCTTAAGGACTACTCTTCGACACTGTGATAAAGATGAATACTTAAACAAAACTGCCAAGATTGCATATGATAAATTATGCTTCAATTTTATGAATGTCATTATTATTTTACTTCGAAGGTTCATCGTTTCAAATCTATATTTAGGAAAGCCATCCTTTACCACGTCAATAATAGTTTTTAAGATATCAAAATTAATAATACCAGTTAGTGTGTTGAGCTCTTTTTCAGTTTTTAAAATATCACAAAAATCTGTGATTAAATCCCCGCTTTTAATCTGAACACCAATATCAACCAGGCGTTTTGTAGCCAAAATTTGGTCATTTTCTGTAAGCAGAGGTGTATCTTGAACTAAACTGATGGAACTACTTTCTCCTTGGTCATCCGGTTCCTCTGTCAAATTATTAGTATCTAAGTTATTAGTATCTAACACATCCTGATCTTGACAACTAAGCTGACTAGCTGGCAATACTTCATTCCTACTCTTATCTCTTCGTAATCTTCTTGTCTCTCTGTCAGTATTTTTGTTGGTGATTAATCTTGGTGTCTTGTCTGTAGAAGGTAAATTACATGAAGGAACTGCATTTTGTTTTAATCTTCGTTTGCCTTTGGAGCTTAAATCTACATAAGAAAGTAATGCCCTTAGTTAATATTGCAAATAAAAAAGTTATTAAGATAATTAAAAAACAAATATAATATAATATAATCACCTGGTGAAAAATAATCGGACTGTTTAAAATGCAAAGAACAAACTTGCATGTTATCGGTAACATTTTTACCAATTTTTAACACAATTTGCCACATTTTTCGGCAGTCTACTTTTTCTTCTTCACCGAACGTATTTATAATTTTTATGAAATTGTTTTTTTTAGGAAAAAGATGAAATCTGACATCTGAATCCCTACAAGCTTTACTCTTACATCCATACACACTGCAAAAAGCTTTACTTTTTGTTTCCCTCGGAGAAAAACGTACACCCGAATCATCAACAACACTTTCCATTTTAATTTTAGTTTGTTTCTTAGCTAACAATAAAAAAAACTCAATAATTGTAAATTAAAGTTTACATTATCAATATGTTGAGCAATATCCATATGACAGCTGACCCGTTTTCGCTAGTTTAAATTTTGAACACCAGGCGACAGTACTTGTACTTACCACTTACCAATACAAATTATACAATAATATGATTGATTATAAATGTCGGTAAATAAATTCAGCAATGTAATTATGTAAAAATGATGATTTGAATGAATCATTCTTCTAAAATTGAAAAATTATTAATTTTTAACAATTTAAAATATGACATGTGATAACCAATCAATTATCTATCCGTATGTTTTCTTCAGACTTTTCAATAAGTTCTAATCCATTGTATAGATGTTCCAAATTACAATTCATAAAGGTCATTGAATGGCATTTTCCCAATGAATAATATTCTTATTTCAATTATTATGTGAGCAGATGATTGAAAACTATATAGGATTCGTTCAATCATTACATTTATTTTTGAAAAATTTAATTTAACTAGAAATTTTTTTTCAAATTCTTCTTTTTTTAAAAATTAGTTCAAACTTATATTATATATGAATGAAATATGAATATCAAATTAATTCATCATTTCTTTCATTCTATCAATTATATATATATAAAAATTATACATTATTATAATTGAGTATAAATGTTGGCATATGAATTAAATAATTTAATCATGTGACGAATAATAATTTGAATGAATAATTTTCCTCAAATAAGGGAATGATTGATTGCTGAAAGTTGAAAATATAAAATTGAATAACTGATCATTTTTCTATGTGTATGTTTTCTTTGAACTTTTCAATAAGTTCTTATTCATTGTATAAATGATCCAAATTATAATCCACAAAGGTCATTCAATAGCGTTTTTTTAATGAACAGTATTTTTCCTCTAATTAATATGTGAGCAAATATTAGAGAAATATATAAAATTTTTTTATATATTTCAATAAAATTTATTTTTCAAAGGTTCAATAAACGTGAAAATACTTATTTTCTCCTAGATTCTTCTTTGTTTGAAAGTGAATTAAAAATTATATTATTTATGTATAAAATATGGATAATAAATTCATTTATCATTTTTTTTATTCAAATAATGATATATGTGTAAATAAATTATACAATAATGTAATTGAATGAAAATGAAGGCACAAAAATTGAATAATGAATTGATATGAATGATAATCAATTTGAATAAATCATTTTCCTCGAATTAAAGAATGATTACTTATTAAAAATTAAAAATATTAAATTAAATAACTGATCATATATCTATCTGTATGTTTTCGTTAAACTTTTGGGTAAGTTCTAATCCATTGTATAGATGTTCCAAATTACACTCTATGAAGGTCATTGAATGGCACATTTTCAATGAATCATTTTTTTTTCTTAATTAATATGTGAGCAAATAATCAAAAACTATATTGGATTTTACTAATGAATGTATTCATTTTAAAAAAATTTAATTTATACGAAAATATTGTTTTTTTCAAATTCTTCTTTTTTCGAAAGTTAATTCAGAATTATAATATAAATAAATAAAATATGAATAATAAATTTTTGCATCGTTTTTTTTATTCGATCAATTATATATATACACAAATTATACAATAATATGATTGATTATGAATGTCGGCAAATAAATTGAATAATTTAATGACATAAAAATGATTATTTGAATGACTAATTCAAAAATTAAAGATATGACATGTAATAACCAATCAATTATCTATCCGTAAGTTTTCTTTAGACTTTTCAACAAGTTCTAATCCATTGTAGGTATGTCTCAAATGACAATCCCCAAAGGACATTGAATGGCATTTTTCGAATGCATAATATTTTTATTTCAATTTATATGTGAGCGAATGATTAGGAAGTACGAAAAATCTTTTTAATACTTATATTTATTTTTAAAAAATGTAATTAATGTGAAAATCCTTTTTTTTTCCTAAATTTTCCTTTCTTCAAAAGTAAATTGAAAATCATGATGTATATGAATAAAATATGGATGATAGATTCATTCGACATTTTTTTTATCTAAACAATCATATAAATATGTATATATATGTATATATATGTATATATATATGGATACATATATATACACAAATTATACAATAATGTAATTAAATATGAATGGAGGCAATTAAATCAAATAATTTATCGATAATAATGATAATCAATTTGAGTAAATTATTTTTCTCAAATTGAAGAATAATTACTTTTTCAAGATCACGAATATGAAATTAAATAACTAATCATTCATCTATCTGTATGTTTTCTTTAAACTTTTCAATAAGTTATGATCTATTGTATAAATTTTCCAAATTACATGCAACAAAGTACATTAGATGTCATCTTTGATTGAATGATATTTTCATTATAATTAATATGTGAGCGATTAATTGAAAAGTAAATAGAATTTTTTTGTTAATTATCTTTTTTTTTAAAAAATCCAATTCGTTTAAAAATTTGTTTTTTTTTAAATTCTCTTTTGTTCAAATCTCCCGCCCTGTTTCGCACCGGCTGATCAATTATCAGCTCAGCAGAACGATTGACTCAGCGCCTGGCTAAGAGGAGCGGGGTCGCCGCTGCCACGGGCCGGTGTGCGCTCTCGCTCTCACCTATCTAGTCTCTCTCACTCTAGTTCATAGCATCTCGCAGTGTTTACATGGAGCAATTATTACAAATAATATGTATAATAATATATATATATATATATATCGAACGTAAAATAATATATCTAGTTGTTTCTTTACGACTCAGTTTAAGTTAAGCCTACCCGCCAGATCCCAGTATTCTACAATCTATCAAAATTTCTACAAAGCGGTCCTTCGAGCCGGATCCTGGCTGGCTTAACCTATTCACGTTGTAACTTCAACAATTAAATAATTCAGTGAATCAAAAACAGTGAATTTGTGCGCATACCGACGCCGACGCATTGCGGAGTACCTCGTATAGGTACTGCGTTAGTGGAAAGGGTGTTTGGGACCCATAGTCCGAAAATCACCCTGCGCGTGCGCGCATCCACTCTATTAAAATATTTCACGCCTCTCTACGCATCCTCTAGGCCGCTTCAAGGCCTACGTACACCTTTATGCCTCTCTACGCAGCATCTAGGCCGCTTCAAGGCCTACACGCCTCTACGCATCATCTCTTGGGCTGATTCAGGGCCCACGTACAGCATCATCCACGCAACCGCTTCATCATCTAAAGAATCAACGTAAATTGTCCTTTCATTCCTTTCACACTCTCTTCACGTTGCTAAACCGCAGCCCTTTCTCGCATTGATTTTCTTTCGATAGCTTTCAGACATATTCCAAAGATGTCGTGCAACAGGTATCTTACGGCCTAAGAGATTCTCCTCAAGTACGTGAGAGACCTTGTGCAGGAGGTCGACGATGGAGTCATCTCCGTGTGCAACGTATTCGACGCCGAAGCTAAGCTCGAGGCTCTCGAACAGAACTGGAGTCAAATTCGAGAGACCTACGACAAGGTACTCGGCAGCAAGGATCTCAACGCCGAATTGCCGTACTTCAAAGAGTACGTCTTCACCACCACGACTGCGCTATACGCCAAGGTGAAAGGCGCCCTCAAAGCTCGAATCAACGAGCTTGAGCCTCGCCGGCTCCACAACTCAACGCTAAACGTATCGGCTACAGAGCCCACAGCGGTTCGTCCGCAGCTACCGGTCATCAAACCGCCACACTTCCACGGCGACATCCTTCAATGGACTTCCTTTAAGACAAAGTTCACCTCCGTAATGACCAAAGCGGGCGCGGACAATGTGGAGAAAATGCACTTCCTCCTCCAGAGCGTCCACGGCCCAGCAGCGACTCTCATCGAGAACGTCGACATCACCGACGGCTCATTTGAGACCGCATGGAACGCTCTACTCGCTCGCTATGAGAACAAACGTGTTCTCATCACCTCTCAGCTCAACAAGTTCTTCGGCATGCCCAAGATGACCTCCAGATCTGCCAAGGAAGTCAACAGCATCCTGAACACTACCACCGAGGTGTTGAGCTCACTAAAAACTCTTGGATCGCCAACAGATCAATGGGATCAACTAGTGGTGCATTTCATCTCACAGCGTCTCGATTCCAAGACACGTGAGGACTGGGAATTGGCGCTTGGAGCGTCGACCAACTACCCAGCCTTCGAACGCTTGAAGAACTTTCTCCAGGGGCGCGCCAGAGCGCTCGAGTCCATGGAAGGACGGACTCCAGTCACTCCAAGAGACTCCAAACCTGAGAAGAAGAAGGTTACTGTTTACAAAACGTCGCCTGTAAACGTTCGCACGGCGAGCGTTAACACACGGGCTCCTGCAATGCTGTCCAATACTCAATCTACCGCAAAGCCCTCTCCTGGCAACACGTCGAGACCTCAGAGTCCATGTTCCTGCTGCGCAGAGAGCCACTTGATCGCGAACTGTCCAAAGCTCCACGACATGGCGCCGGAGGAACGTTACAAAATGGCGACAGTCCAAGAGACTCTGCCTCAACTGCCTGGGAACACATCAGGTTGAGAACTGCCGCAGCCAACGTCGCTGCCGCCAGTGTAACGCGTCACATCACACGCTCCTCCACGCGGCCCTTCAAGCAGATGACGAACGAGGATACAGCAGCTCAAGCAGCGGTTCGCAAAACTCGATGACGTCACAGCCGAGTACCAATCTCTCGGCATGACTAACCGACTCTTCAACTTCCACGCAGCGGCTCATTCACACATTTTCCGTCGCTGCGTCACTCGTCTTAACGCAACAAACACGCGCATCGCGCCAACCAGCAACTGCGCCACGAACTACGGTGCTACTCGCTACGGCGCGTGCTCTTCTCATCACTCCAACACGCATCACGCATCCAGTACGATTGCTCATCGATCCTGGACCAGAGCTTACGCTCATCTCTCATCAATTAACCCGCACGCTCAACTTACACGCAAACAACGTCCACGTACCCATCATCGGAGTGGGCAGCGTGCCTTCCGGACACACCCGGGGCGCTGTCAACTTTACGCTACGCTCAATTCACAGCAACGAAGCCGCCGAGCTTCAAGCTCATGTTCTGCCGAAGCTCACGGTAGAACTGCCCACACGCAACATCGAGACCCAGGCATGACCCCATATCACGGGCTTGGAGCTCGCTGATCCCGGTCATCTCTCACCCGGCAAGATCAACATACTCATTGGCGCCGACTCCTACGGCTCGATCTTAAAACCCGGAGTAAGATCCGGCACGGCTGAACAGCCAATCGCCATCCACACGATATTTGGGTGGGCGATACTTGGACCTATAAACGATCCATCTCACGCTACGCACGCCCATCAAGGGCACCTCATCACTAACGAACATCTCCACAATCTAATCTCTAGGTTCTGGGAACTTGAACAAGCTCCACCTTCACAGGCTGAGACTCTAACCTCTGACGAGGTAACCTGTGAAGCCCACTTCCTCTCTACGAATTCACGCGACAGCCAAGGTCGCTACAGCGTGCGCCTGCCATTCAAGGTGGACCCCACGACGCTCGGGAACTCCAAGGGCATCGCACAAAAATCGCTCGAGCGCCTCCTCAAGCGCCTAGCCAATCAACCAGAGCTCTGCAAGCTCTACAAGGATTTCCTCGCCGAGTACGAGGGAATGGGACACATGATTGAGGTTGAGGACCACGATCCGTCTCCCCAGGGCTATTATCTACCTCACCACGGCGTTCTCAGGAACGGCAAGATCCGAGTCGTCTTCAACGGGTCGTGCAAGACGACCTCAGGTCACTCACTCAACGACATACTCCATACAGGAGCCAAAACGCAGAATGACATCTTCGACGTACTACTATACGTCAGAAAATACCGTCTCTTATTCATCACCGACATCGTAAAAATGTTTCGGCAGATTCGCGTACATCCCGAGGACCGGAAGTTTCAACGCATACTATGGGTCGAGGCTGACGATCAACTCAAGACATACGAGCTGGCTACTGTCACGTATGGCGAGACGCCAGCTCCATTCCTCTCCGGCCGCGCCGTCCAACAACTCGTCTTTGACGAGGGTGAACAGTTCCCGCTCACTATCGAACCCTTGAGAGAGGGAAGCTACGTGGACGACATCAGTGGCGGCGCAGACGATCTTCATACCCTCAACGCAATCGCTACACAGGTCGAAGGCCTGTGCCTCAAAGGATGCTTTCCATTATCAAAGTGGAAATCGAATCATCCCGACTTCATCAAAACCAAATCCGAGTCTCCGTCCAGCACCGAGTCTCACGAGTTCCACGAATCCACCACCAAGATTCTAGGACTCGCCTGGCAATGCGCACCTGACGTCCTCAGGTTCACTGGCCACACGCAACCCGGAGCAGCGATCACCAAACGCACTATCCTCTCCGAAACAGCTCAACTCTTCGATCCACTAGGACTGATTTCTCCAGTCATCGTCCGAGCCAAGATCTTGATGCAAGATCTATGGTCACTCCAAGTCGGATGGGACGACAAACTCATGCCTCAGATGATTCACCGCTGGACGACGTTCAGGGCGGAACTGTCTGAACTCTCGAGCCTAGCAATCCCTCGCTGGCTCCACACTACTTCTGACACTACGATGACCGAGCTGCATGGCTTCTCCGACGCATCACAGTCAGCCATGGCGGCAGTGGTCTACATCAAGGTCAAACACCCGCATCAGGCAGCTGAAGTAACTCTGGTGTGCTCCAAAACACGAGTCGCGCCACTCCAGCGCCTCACGATCCCCAGACTCGAATTATCTGCCGCCCTACTGATTGTAAAACTCGTCACGCGCGTTCAGGAGGTACTCAAGCTCTCAGAGGCCCCTGTCACGCTATGGACTGACTCAGCGGTATCTCTAGCATGGATCAACAGCGACCCAGTGCGATGGAAGGAGTTCGTCAGGAACCGAGTCCAAGAGATGCACCGCACAGCTCCAAACGCAACCTGGAAATTTATTCCCGGTAAACAGAATCCAGCTGACTGCGCCTTACGAGGCGTAACGCCACCTCAACTCATCACACACAAGCTCTGGTGGTCTGGACCAGACTGGCTAGCTAGAAGTCCGCGACAATGGCCCTCCTTCGCCTCTACGGACGCCAACGCCGCCACCTCGGAACTCAGCCCCAGTGCTGTACACACCGCATCCACCACGCCAAACTTACCATTTGCGAGATTGCTCAGATACAGCTCTCTCACGAAAGTTCTACGCAGAACTGCGACTGTCTTTCGAGCAGTCGCCAGGCTCAGGAGAGTGCCGGACTCCAACCTCAGGACATCGCCGCTCACTCCAGCCGACTTGCAAACCGCTCTCATGTTTTGGATACAAGCATTCCAGCAAGCTTACTTCGCCGGCGAAATAACTGCCATCTCTCAAGGCAAGCCGCTCGCTAAGTCACATCCTTTCACCAGACTTACTGCGCGCCTGGACCCGACCGGCCTACTGCGCGTAGGCGGACGGCTGCAAAACTCACAACTGGATGAGGACGCCAAGCATCCACCAATCTTGCCCAGATTATGCCACTTATCAGCACTCATCATCTCAGACGCCCACGCCCGCACGCTGCACGGCGACACCCAACTGACGCTTAACTACATCAGGAAGCGTTGTTGGATACTCGGCGGTCGTGCTCCAATCAAGGCATTCATCCATCGCTGCGTCACGTGCACCCGGATACGCGACGCACGCGTACAGCAACTCATGGGCCAGCTACCTGCAAAACGTGTGACACCATCTTTGGTGTTTGAACACACGGGCGTCGACTACGCTGGGCCCATCTCACTCAAATTCTACCAAGGACGCGGCACTCGCACCTACAAAGCCTGCCCACACGGCACGAAATATGTCAGAAATATTTCCGAAATGTTACAACATTTCAGATTCATTACATAATTTCGGGAATATTTCTGAAATGTTTCTGAAATATGTCAATTGCAATATAACATTCCCAATATTTCGGAAACCTCACAGAAATATTTCAAATGCAATACAACATCACTGGTACCTTTGAAACGTTTCAGAAATATTTCAAATGCAATATAACATTTTCGATATTATAAATATATTTCAGAAATATTTCAAATGCAATATAACATTCTCGATGTTATAAATACATTTCAGAAATATTCCAAGCGCAATATAACATCACCGGTGCTTTCGAAACGTTTCAGAAATATTTCAAATGCAATATAACATCATTGGTACCTTCGAAACGTTTCAGAAATATTTCAAATGCAATATAACATTTTTGATATTATAAATATATTTCAGAAATATTTCATCACCCAAACTTTCGAAACGTTTCAGTAATATTTCCGTTTATGTGTATACATAAGTAGTTTTCATAAAATTTGTCATTTTTCAAATTTTCCATAATGGACATGTGCATAAAGTTTTTCAATATTTATACCTTTCATAAAGTTATGGATCTTTAATAATTATGCATACTGAGCTGCGTCCAGTCAAAAAGACCGAAGTGAAGACTTTTTGACGGAATACGAATTGGGCGTCATAATTCTCATTTGTCTTGTTGAATCTACCAATTTTCTCGAACAATATCTCTTAAGGGACAACACCACTGTGACGGCTTCAAAAAATCGATTTTTTGAAAACCATCTAGAAAAATCTAGAATACATTTAAGAATAGAATGCCGTTGGTCCCAGGTCGAAAAAATAATTATTTTGGGAGATATAGGAGATATGGGAGATGCCAAAGGGACTCGTGAGAATGGGTCCGAAAGTGTGGTCCACACCGAATGCGTGTTTACTTTAAAACCAGTATAACATTGACCAGATACTTCCAAATTCCAATGTTTAGAATATTCAAGTATTGGAGGTGGTGGTTTCGAACGCCTTAAACGGATACATAAATATTCGTTATTTACGTCTGAACTATATAAGAATAAACAAGCAGTGTTTATATTTTGACTAAACAATTAATCAACAATTAACATTCCTTTTTGATTCCTGGGTCACCGGTTTACACTAATTGTAATATTATAATATTCATTCACATTCTTAGTCTACGTATATGTTTATTAAAATTACCGTCGTACTTATATTAATTCAAATTAACGCGCCTTATTTATTCGCGTTTTATCCGCGAGGAAGTGCTGAAAAACCCTAAAAATATGGCATCACGTCGCATACTCGAGCGCACGTGCTCGAGCGTCGCGCGCCAATTTTTCGCGCATCACCGTCGCGCAGCGTCGTGCACTCTTCCATCCTTCATTCTCGAGCTTTCTTGTTCTTTCGCACCGCGTTTCACAGGTCGTTAGATACCACGGATCTCTTGAGAAAATTACAGAAACCCACGTGGCAAGAAAAGTGGATATTTGGTAAGTAAATGTTTAATTTCCAATAAATGTGTACAGAATTAGACCAAAAAATATCCTTAGCTACTTGGCATAATTACATATTTACGTGCATATTTGCTATGTACGCGGTTCTGCAGTTTGCTTGCTAAATCGGCTATCCTTGGCGACCACGTGTTGAATGGTATGCAATTGAAATACCGGCTTATGTGTGAACAGAAAGTACTATACTGCTTATAATTTTTTGTCAAGCTGTGAATTAAATAAAATAATTACGATCGTTGACTTCCCAACTATAAAACATCTATAATATTAAATCTTTTTATAGTTTACTCAACAAGGTTATTTCCTAACCGCAGTTGACCTCTCACGAGTGAGTAGTCGTTTGCTTTTCCATAGAATTGAAAAAATCATGCTACGTATTTGAAGGATAACTTTTTGTCAGAATAACTTTTTCTTTGAAGAATCATTGTGATCTGGATGAACTAAGAGTGTTTGACCAAATATTTAGAAAAAGTCAGAAATAGTGGAAATTGTGTGTGGAAATTTCTGGTTTTTTTTTCTCATATTTTTTGAGTAACAGATCTTCGTTTATCCAAATCAGAATGATTCACCCAAGAAAAATTCGTCCTGATAATTATCCTTCAAATAGTGCATAATGATTTTCCCCCTTGATGGAAAATCACACGATACGGCATAATTGCCTTATGCAGTATTAAATTATGCATATTCCGATATTCGTATAGTGTCGCGATTTATTGATAAAGGCTGATTTTAATTTATACTAAATTGTTGATCAATTGAACCTTAAAGATACGCCGAAAGTTATCAAACTTCGGTTTACTTTTTACTAGTTAATTACTGATTGAGGCCTGTTTATTCAAAACTGTACGTTTTTAACATTTTAACTATAATTATTATAGGATATTATTATGCATTATAATTATTTTTCACGCTATACATATAGACGGGCCCTAATGAAACACTTAGTGTATCTCGCTGGCCCAAATAGAACAAGGCTTTTTCACAAAAAGCTGTATAAGGCATGTACAGAGCTTTGTATATACGTCCTATGTCAGCTTCAGTTTTATGCACATTCCTATCATTGTTGATTATAAAATAGCAGAATATACTCTCACAAAACATTCTGCTTATACGTTATTTCAATCTGGCGTACACCACCTTGAGCCTCGTGTAATCTAGCTTTAGTTAGAAAGATATCAGAATAGCGTGGAGACCGCCGATCAGTAATTACATGTTATTTGCTTTGAATCACACTCATGTATTTACAACTAAATCTTGAAACATCTGTAATAATTGCAGGAAAAGGTTGAGCAGCTGACAGTCAACTGTGTATTCAAAATATACAACATACGTTTTAGGTAAGACTATTATTAACCAATCATTTAGTTTATGTTTGATCAAATGATTGGGTAACCAGCTACCATTCGATTAGCAATCACACTAATCTAATATCAATAGTGGCATAACGTCCATATTTTCAGTGTATATTTCATGTTAAACAACTCAACTTTGTAGTCAACTGTATAGTAGACCCTGACAAACATTAGTTCTCAGACTGTTTTCAGAATAAACTTTTATTTTCCTGCACATCAAATGAGAAATTATTGACTGACCTTTTGTTATTCAAAGTTTTATGTTCGCAACATTGAATATTATACTTTATTATACTTGTATTATTTATGATATTTGATTTCAGAAATTGACACGTAAAAGAAAAAGTAACGACTGCTATTCAGATAGACATAAACGTCGACTCGTTGAACAACAAACTAAATTAAGTATTATTGGAATGAAGCACGTTGAGCACGTATAGTACGAAATGTAAAGTCGTGAACCGAACGCTTTTTTTAAAATATACATGAAAATAAGTATAGTTTTTTCTCGATTTAAACTTATTATTATAATATTATAATAATTGAATTATTTTCAAATCAATAATGCATATGAAAATATAGGTTATAATAATTAAGCTGATACAGGGCAGTCTTTTGCTATACACCATATTTACTAGTATAGTAGTAACTATACGTAGTAACATTTACTACGTGTATTAAGTAACATTTCTCCGTAAATATTGTGTAGAGCAAAAGACTGCCCTATATCAGCTTAAATATTATAGCCTATATTTTCATATGCATTATTGTTTCCAAAATAATATAAACATAATAATATAATAATAAGTTTATATTGAGAAAAAGACTATACTTACTTTCATGTATATTTCAAAAGAAGCCTTCGATTCACGACTTAATATGAACATGAGTCTGTACGATTTTATAATGTATTTGAAAATAAATAACTTTATAAGATACCTATATAATTAATCATTTTACTCAGATTCAGGACTTTCTTTATTACCTGAAAGATTTTTGAAATGTATTGTGGAATATATCAGAAATATTTTCACTATATCTTTCGGAAATGTTTCAGCAATATATTAGTCACCATTTTCAGATATATCGCTGAAAAATTTCTGAAATATATCGCGGAAATATTTCTGACATATTACCGAAATGTTCCTGACATATTTCTGACATATGTCAGCTATAAAACGTTAGTTATATATGCGGACATGGACATATTTCTGACATATTTCTGAAATGTTGCAATGGAATTTAACATGTTTCTGATGAGACATTATTGAAACATTTCTGAAACATATTTTGTTGTGTGGGTGGATCGCCGTCTTTGTGTGTTTTTCAACCTCAGCCGTTCACCTCGAGCTCGTGACGGACTATAGCGCCAACGGATTCCTCAAGGCCTTCCGACGTTTCACGTCTCGACGCGGCATCTGCAGGAACCTCTACAGCGACTGCGGAACAAATTTTGTCGGCGCTGACGCCGAACTAAAGCGGCTACTCTCTGGCTGCTTACAAGAATCACGCAATCTACAACATCTGCTAGCCAACGACGGAACTGAATGGAAGTTCAATCCTCCTGGAGCTCCACACATGGGCGGCAAATGGGAAGCTGCCGTGAAGTCCGTCAAATTCCACCTCCAACGCACCATCGCTGACATGTTACTCACCTACGAGGACTTCTCCACGTTCCTCACTCAGGTTGAAGCTGTACTCAACTCACGTCCTCTCAGCGCTTTCTCTGAGGATCCCGACGACCTCACAGCACTGACTCCTGGACATTTCAGATGAGGCGCGCCGCTCAACGCTATTCCAGAACCATCACTTGGCGACGTGCCGGTCAATCGACTCTCTCACCTGCAACGCATCCAGGAGCGTCTTCAGTCATTCTGGGAACGTTGGTCACACGACTGCCTCCAATCTCACCAGACCATCTCCAAATGGCAAACCTCGTTCAACGACGTCGCCGTTGGATCTCTGGTCCTCATCACTGACGAGAGGTTGCCGCCCACCAGATGGCCTCTCGCCAGAGTCACGCAAGTGCATCCTGGCCGCGACGGGCTCACCCGCGTGGTCACGCTCAAGAGTGCAACATCTACAGTCACTCGTCCAATTCACCGACTTGTTCTTCTTCCAGTGCCACGCCACGCGGAAGATTTTCAAGACGCTGCACCAACTGCAGCACATCTTCTTCTCCAACGAGCGGAAAAGGGGGGGAATGTTCAAATCTCCCGCCCTGTCTCGCACCGGCTGATCAATTATCAGCTCAGCAGAACGATTGACTCAGCTCCTGGCTAAGAGGAGCGGGGTCGCCGCTGCCACGGGACGGTGTGCGCTCTCGCTCTCACCTATCTAGTCTCTCTCACTCTAGTTCATGGCATCTCGCAGTGTTTACATAGAGCAATTATTACAAATAATATGTATAATAATATATATATATCGAACGTAAAATAATATATCTAGTTGTGCCTTTACGACTCAGTTTAAGTTAAGCCTACCCGCCAGATCCCAGTATTCTACAATTTATCAAAATTTCTACACTTTTTTTCGAAAGGTAATCAAAAATTATGATATATATGAATGAAATATAAGAAATCAATTTTCTTATCATTATCTTTATTCGATCAATTATATATATATACAAATTATACATTGTTATAATTGAGTATAAATGATGGCGAATAGATTACATAATTTGATTATGTAAAGAATAATAATTTGAATGAATAATTTCTTTCAAATAAGGGAATAATTAGGTTTCGGAAATTAAAAATATGGAATTGAATAACTCATCATATATCTAGTTGAACGTTTTCTTCAAACTTTTCAATAAGTTCTCATTCATTGTTTAGATGTTCCAAATTACAATCCATAAAGGTCATTGAATGGCATTTTTTTAATGAATGGTATTTTTACTTTGATTAATATGTGAGCAAATATTAGAGAAATATAAAAAATTTTTTTATATATTTCAATAAAACTTATTTTTCAAAGGTTCAATAAACGTGAAAATACTTTTTTTCTCCTAGATTCTTCTTTGGTTGAAAGTGAGTTAAAAGTTATATTATTTATGTATAAAATATGGATAATAAATTCCTTTATCATTTTTTTTATTCAAATAATGATATATATGTAAATTAATCATACAATAATGTAATTGAATGGAAATGAAGGCACTCAAATTGAATAATAAATTGATATGAATGATAATTAATTTGAATAAATCATTTTCCTCGAATTGAAAAATGATTACTTATTAAAAATTAAAAATATCAAATTGAATAACTGGTCATATATCTATCTGTATGTTTTCGTTAAACTTTTGGGTCAGTTCTAATCCATTGTATAGATGTTCCAAATTACAATCCATGAAGGTCATTGAATGGCATATTTTCAATGAATCATTTTTTTTTTCCCAATTAAAATGTGAGCAAATAATTGAAAACTATATAGGATTTTTTTAATGAATGTATTCATTTTGAAAAAATTTAATTTATACGAAAATATTTTTTTTTTCAAATTCTGCTTTTTTCAAAAGTTAATTGAAAATTATAATATAAATAAATAAAATATAAATAATAAATTTATGCACCTTTTTTTTTATTCGATCAATCATATATATATACAAATTATACAATAATATGATTGATTATGAATGTCGGCAAATAAATTAAATAATTTAATGATATAAAAATGATTATTTGAATGACTTATTTTTTTTCAATTAAAAAATAATTAATTTTCAAAAATTAAAGATATGACATGTAATAACCAATCAATTATCTATCCGTAAGTTTTCTTTAGACTTTTTAACAAGTTCTAATCCATTGTAGATATGTCTCAAATTACAATCCCCAAAGGACATTGAATGGCATTTTTCGAATGTATAGTATTTTTATTTCAAATAATATGTGAGCGAATGATTAGGAAGTACAAAAAATCTTTTGAATACTTATATTTATTTTTAAAAAATTTAATTAATGTGAAAATCCTTTTCTTTCCTAAATTCTCCTTTCTTCAAAAGTAATTGGAAATCATGATGTATATGAATGAAATATGGATGATAAATTCATTTGACATTTTTTTTCATCTTAGCAATGATATATATACCGGGACAATCTCTTGAAACTATACATATAATGCGCATGCGCGAGTTTTATCGGCTGCTCGGGCAGGCTGGCCACTTCGAGTTTCAGCTGTCAAACTCTGTTTCTGGCGGCGTTGTAGTTCATACGAATTTTTAAGGTTAGAATCTCAAACAGTCGAGGTAGTGATTCGGAAAGTTGATGCTAATGCTCTTTGAAAATTGTCTTTATTCGACTAAAATGAGAAATCTGTTTAAATGTTGGGTGCTTGGAAGAAACGCAGCAGGTAGGTGCAAACACTTTATTTAATCATTTTTATAATTTCGTACATTAGAAATAACAATGGAATTTTTATCTATCAACAGGTGATACGGCCAAAATAATTACATCTCTGATATTCACTGTTATCTGCCCATTCAATTTGTCAGACGTACAAAGATCATCGCCACTTTCAAGCAACTAAGCAACTTTCTCACTCTTTCGTGATTTCAGGCGGTAATATTGAATTTTATCACTTTCGAAAATGAGACATTAAACCGAGCGTTCAAGAAATTTAAATATCTCACTATCTGTAACGGAACTGTGAATCTTTTTTTTCTTGAAAATAGTTCAACTAAATTTACGAATAGTCGATAGTCAATGTATTTTTTCCGATTAACAAATTATTGCTACTACTATTTAAAATTTCCGAATGATTATCAGAATTTATTTCGCGTAGAACTCAGGAACGTAAATCACATCCTGTGACACAAGTTGAAAATCAAGTTTCTCAAAATGCGCCTCAATGTCACAATTAGCTTCAAGGACAATCATGTTTTAGAGTAATGTCAATTTTAAAGTAATGTAAAGATTGTGTCCCTTGTTTCATCAAAATAAATGAATATCTAATTTTTAACGAAGTTTATGAAGATTTTTTTCCAAATAATGTAATCCGATACAATATCTTGTTCATAGTCCTCCAAACATCACTTTCTAACAAGGATATTTGGAAAGAGTCCCTTTGTTGCAGAAACCATTATAAAATTCTTGGTTTTCAATTCGTGCTATTGAATAACTCTGTGTTTCAGGTTCCATTTTCAATCTCAAAATGGGATTTCTTTTGCTCCAGATAATGCTAACATGAAATGCAGAAATAATTGCGGTACATGGAGATTCACAAGCTTTCAGTCTTAGCGTAGGACCCTATAAAGAGTGTAAAATTGAATTTGGTTTCAAGTAATCGTTCAACTAGCTAGCCAGATGACACCGTCAACTAAGATTAATTTAAGGGAGCTTTCCAGTGTGACAGCCCGAAAAATCGCTGTTTTTCGCGATTTTTTTTTTTTTAAGAAAAAATAGTCTAATCGGTCTGGTTTTTTTTTGTATATTAATTGGGTATTGAAGAATACTAAACAATTTTTTAAAGATCGATTTATTTATTAATTAATATCTATAAAAATGATGAAACAATTGTTGCAGAAAATGCACTTGGATGTGATGTCCACGTTGGGGGTCACAATTTTGATCTGAAACAAAAAACACAAAAAGATTATTGACCGGTATATAATTGGCTTTCGTGCTATGGAGGCTTTTTTCTTTTTTTTTTTTTTTGCAAAAATGGCGCCGGTTTGAACAAAAAGTATCGATCTTAGCATTTTTTTTGGCAGTTTTTTTTACAAAAAAATAGGAAGATGTCATAAAAAAAAAAAAAAAGCTTTCATAGCACGATAAACAATGACGTTAAGAATATTGTGTAAAAAATTCAACTCGATAGCTTTAAAACTCTGCCCTCCAAGTTGGACACCGTTTTGAAAAATGCTGTTTCGAGAAAAACGCGTTCAAAGTTTCAAGTGAGGAAATTTTAGGTAAATCGTTTACTTACGGTCAATCAGCGATGCCAGGTCCGTACAATATCCCTTCTGCTTCTTCGAAAAGATCGTGCTCAATGGATTGTTCAGTCCGACGAGCTGTCCTCGCCTCTTTGCTATCCAGGGACGCCTGGCGGTTTGCTTGGATGATGCGCGCATTCTTGTACTTAGCGGCGAAATCTGCGGCGCTCGGCCCTATCGTGCATCCCATCGTCTTCAAAATTTTTAAAATTGGGTCGTAACCTTCATTGAAGGTGCACACAGCACACTGCGTAGCGATTTCTACTATCTACTTGCCGCAGAATACGTGCTTTGGGGCTAGTTGCCACACACACTGATTGATTGATTTTCAAGAATTTAGCACGCCATCCGCTTTTTTTTTGAAAATTGAGTGCGACAAAAAAATAAGTCGCGCGACTAATTTACGGCTAATTAACGGCAAATTATGCAATAGTCCGAATTCACATTTTCGACAATTGGCGAGCCAAGTTCATGTACGTGCAGGTAGGAACGAGACAATAGAAATAACAGTCGCACGGGCAGCTGTAGCGCTCCGTTGCCTTCTTCCAAAAAATGCTGTACAGTAACCGAAATAATCTGAATTTCGGCATGAAAATTTCAGGGAATATTCGGAAGAGTGTATACTATTCGATAAAGCAAAAAAAAAAAAAATCGATTTTTTGAAAATTTCACACTGGAAAGCTCCCTTAAAGACATTTTTAACTGAACTTATTTAACAGTTCTAGATTTAGATTGATTCAGTTTGCCTAGCAAAATTCAACCCTACAATCTAATTGAGGACTTGAAAAACTATTTATCTGAATTCAATGCCAAGAGAGTAAAAGTAAGCTTCAAAATAAGATACCAAATCAAATGGTATAAAGTTTGAAAAACAATGCTGGTCAATAATAATGCTTAAATTACAATGGTGCACAGAATGATTCCTCGGTAGAATGAATTGGCAGCAACGGTTAAGTAACAAACTTATCGCTATTGGCTCGACCAAAGTAAAATGATGGGATATTCAGCCATTATGATCTGCAGTATATCCCGCTCTTCAATTTTGCCTCAACTGATGTTAAGAAGGTGGCGATAGCCTGATAAAATTCACTCTTGCACCTGATGTCTGACGAAACAACCAGGTTCGATGGTTATAATGATTGCACCGCTTGAGAAACCAGGATCCTTGCCACCTAAACGTTTTGGCCATCAGGTAAGGCATAATTTTCTTCGTGTTAATTGAAGTTTAAACTTCGAGCCTGCTGAAAAAAAACGAATTTTATCATTGAATCCATGTTAAAATATTGTCATTGTCAAAGATCACGTAATTGGAAATTTACTTACATGCTTCCATGCCTGAAAAATTTAGTCCCGCTTTGACAATGAATTATTTTGTACCTGAAAATATTAGAAGCTATTATTATCAAAAAGGATCTTTCGGTATTTTTGAAGGCAAAAAAAAAGGCCGCACTTTTTGAAAGGCAACCAATGGCCAGACGAGGGGTGATCAGAAGAGTGGAGATTGGTCTCCCAGTGTTATCAGACGATTGTCTTGTAAGTTGTTGTTTTGTTTCCTAATTTTTCATTAATAGCATGATTTACACTGTAATATTAACTGTTGTTCTTTTTCTCTTTTTATTCTCGGATATCTGGTGAACCCTCTTTGTTAACGGAACATTGATTGTTGTACAATGGAGCAGCAAAAACTTTGTCAACTAATCAATGATGTCGGCGAGGTTTTTTGTGAGTATTGCGTCGGGTACGTTTTCTGTTAATTGCTACTCTTTGTCCTCCTGTTACGTGCCAGCCGGTATCCACGGCGGCGCCCTCCCTGCGCCCTACCTGACCAGCGTGCAGTTATCATAAGAGAGCCTTACGTGCTCTTACCGATAGTCGTAGATTAATACTAACACACATAGCTACCATCATAACGTCCAAATCCTTATATCGATAGTTCTCACACGCTAGATTAACCGTTATTTTATCAGTCATATTCATAACATACATGGTATGTACATTTTTTCCCATTTAACCGTTATACCTTTCAACATTAGCTTTCACATAAAACCTTTGATTTACGATCTCAACCGTAATAACTCAAAGTAATAAACACCTGCAGTAATTAAGATAATCAAGTAGACTAAACACCGGAAACATGGGAAGAGAAATCACGGATAGTTCACGGACAAACAAACCCTTATTCTCAGAATTCAGGATAGCGCCTTCATTTTAATAACGATAAGACCAATTAACGCTCCGCCGCTTGCTTCTCTAAACCAATTACCTCGCACTAATCCACCACCGAGATCTCATGCACGAATCAGAAATCCTACCCTCAATTATTTCATCATCTTTGACCAATCATCCGAGACCCGCGAGAAACCGCGACTCCTTTTGAACTCCTCCTACTTTTCCTCTAATTCAAACCTTTCGAGAAAATAGAATCATCAGAAGAACTTCAGACATCATAGAGAACAGATCAGATCTCTACCTAAATCCTAGAATAAAATCAATATAAGTCATTCAGAACCTTCGAGACTTGTAACAGTTTGTCACTGTGATAGTGATTAACACCAATCTGTACCACGATTGTAAACCTACCATCGAGAACTGGAAGAAGACCGTTAATAAATGTGTAATTAACCCAAGTGTTGTCATAATTAATTATTTCAATCACGCATAGTGATGGTTGGCACGAGCCCTACCTAACGAACTTTCAGAATTGTAGGCGAGTTGAACGAGAAGATCTGAGGAGCTGATCAGCGGATTCCCGAGATTTACATACACCAACTACGTAAGTCAGGAGAACGATTTAAATCACGCGGCGAATCAGAATCGACTCGGAACGTTCCTCTCGGAACGTAACACTCCTAAGCTTCGTGTTTAAGATGAATAATTTCTTCATTCCTGGTTACTCATTTCTTTTATTTATTTCATGTTCATCGGCACTAATTACTGACTTCTGGAGCACTGCACCGTAACGAATCTACTCTGGAAATACCTTCTACTGGGTCTCAACCATTCATTTATTTTTAATTTTATGTAAATGAAGAATCTGTTCACAATAAACATTGTTTTTACTTACCTACTTCTGTTTGTCCAGACTTCCACTTGTTAATGACATTTCACGTTGAATTTCAGATTTCTTCTTTCAATAAATAACACCCAATTTCTGTATCATTTGATATTTGCTTTTCCGTTAAATTCTTTATTGCGTCGGTTGAATATCTTCCGAAATCAACTACGGTATTGCTGAACGATACTATTCTTCTTAGACAATTCACGCTTCGTAAAAATAAACAGCAGCATAACCTCAATCCACGACTTTACGCGCGAGAGAATTACAGCTTTTGTTTCATATTGTGTACGTTGGCGCCTTGCTCAGCAGATGAAAACATCACCGCGGCGCGATTTCACCGACTAATGAGATTAAATTATTTGGCGCATGCGCGTTATATGTATAGTTTCAGGAGATTGTCCCGGTATGTATATATATGAATATGAAAATATATATATATATATACACAAATTATACAATAATGTAATTAAATATGAATGGAGGCAATTAAATTAAATAATTTATTGATAATAATGATAATCAAATTGAGTAAATTATTTTTCTCAGATTAAAGAAGAATTACTTTTTGAAAATCAAGAATATGAAATTAAATAACTAATCATTTATCCATCTGTATGTTTTCTTTAAACTTTTCAATAAGTTATGGTCTATTGTATAAATGTTCCAAATTACATTTCATGAAGTACATTAGATAGCATCTTTAATTGAATGATATTTTTATTATCATTAATATGTGAGCGATTGATTTAAAAGTATATAGAATTTTTTTGTTGATTATCTTTATTTTTAAAAAATCCAATTCATGTGAAAAATTTTTTTTCTCAAATTCTTCTTATTTTGAAAGGTAATTAAAAATTATAATATATATCAATGAAATATGAGAAATCATTTTTTTAATCATTATCTTTATTCAATCAATTACATATATATACAAATTATACATTGTTATAATTGAGTATAAATGATGGCAAAAAGATTATATAATTTGATCATGTAAAGAATAATCATTTGAATGAATAATTTTTTCAAATGAGGGAATAATTAGGTTTTGGAAATTAGAAACATGAAATTAAATGACTAATCATATATCTAGTTGTACGTTTTGATTAAACTTTCCAACGAGTTGTAATACATTGTATAAATGTTCCAAATTACAATCCATAAAGTACATTGATTGGCATTTTCAGATTAAATAATATTTTCATTTTAATTATTATGTGAGCAAATAATTAAAGACTTTATGGGATTTTATTAATAATTATATTTATCCTAAAAAAATTCAATTCATCTGGAAATATTTTCTTTTAAATTCTTCTTATCTCAAAAGTTAATCAAAAGTCATAATATAAATAAATGAAATACAAATATTAAATTTATTTATCATTCTTTTTATTCAATCAATTATATGTATATATACAAATCGTACAATAATATAATTGATTATAAATGTAAGCAAATAAATTAAATAATTCAATGATATAAAAAACGATTATTCAAATAAATCGTTTTTCTTGAATTAAAAAATAATCAATTTTCAAACATTCAAAATATGAAATTAAATAACTAATCATATAACTATCTGTATGTTTTCTTCAAACTTCTCGACAAGTTCTAATTCATTGTATAGATGTTCCAAATTACAATCCATAAATGTCATTGAATGGCATAATTTCAATGAATCATTTTTTTTTTTTAATAACATGTGAGCAAATAATTAAAAACTACATAGGATTTTTTTCAATAATTATATTCATTATTAAAAAATTTAATTCAACTGAAAATGATTTTTTTTTCTGATTCTCTTTTTTTCAAAAGTTAATTAAAAATTATAGTATAAATGAATAAAATATAAATAATAAATTCATCTATCATTTTTTTCACTCAATCAATTATATATATATACAAATTATACAATAGTATAATTAATTATAAATGTAGGCAAATAAATTGAATAATTTAATGATATAAAAAACGATTATTCAAATAAATCGTTTTTCCTAAATTAAAAAATAATCAATTTTCAAAGATTAAAAATATCAAATTGAATAACTGATCAATTATCTATCCGTATGTTTTCTTCAGACTTTTCAATAAGTTCTAATTTATTGTATGAATGTCCCGAATTACAATCCATAAAGGACATTATATGGCATTTTTCGAATGAATAGTATTTTTATTGCAATTAATATGTAAGCGAATGATTAGGATATATGAAAATTTTTTTTAACATTTTTATTTATTTTCAAAAAATTCAATCAATGTGAAAATCCTTTTTTTTCCTTAATTCTCCTTTCTTTAGAAGTAAATTGGAAATTATGATATATATGAATAAAATATAGATGATAAATTCATTTGTCATTTTTTTTTATCTCAACAATGATATATATATGTATATATATATGTGTATATGTATATACATATATATATAGATACACATATTTACACAAATTATACAATGATGGTAATGAATATAAATGAAGGCAATTAGATCCAATAATTTATTGATAATAATGATTATCAATTTGAGTTAATTATTTCTCTCAAATTAAAAAATAATTACTTTTTAAAAATCAAGAATATGAAATTGAATAACTAATCATTTATCTATCTGTATGTTTTCTTTGAACTTTTCAATAAGTTATGATCTATTGTATAAATGTTCCAAATTACATTCCATAAAGTACATTAGATGGCATCTTTGATTGATCAATATTTTTATTATAATTAATATGTGAGCGATTAATTGAAAAGTATATAGAATTTTTTTGTTGATTATCTTTATTTTCAAAAAATCTAAATCATGTGAAATTTTTTTTTTTTAAATTCTCCTTATTTCGAAAGTTAATTAAAAATTATAGCAAATATAAATGAAACCTGAATAAAGAATTTGTTTATCATTTTCTCTATTTTATCAATTATATATATATACAAATTATACGTAAATATAATTGATTATCAATGTAGGCAAATAAATTAAATAATTTAATGAAACAAAAAATAATAATTTCAATAAATCATTTTTCTCCAATTAAAGAGTGAATAATTTTTGAAAATTGAAGATATGAAATTAAACAACTTATCATTTATCCATCTGTATGTTTTCTTTAGACTTTTCGATAAGTTCTAATCCATTGTAGGAATGTCTCAAATTACAATCCATAAAGGACATTGAATGGCATTTTCCGAATGAATAGTACTTCTATTTTTTTCAATATGTGAGCGAATAATTGAGAAATATATGAAGAGTTTTTAATACTGACATTTGTTCCCAAAAAATTCAATCATTGTGAAAATTATTTTTTTTTTCAAATCCTTCTTTTTTTTGGAGGAAATTGAAAATTATAATATATATAAATGAAATACGGATAATAAATTGATTCATCATTTTTAATTCAAATAATGATACATATATGAAAATTATACAATATAATTTAGAATAAATGAAGGCAATCAAATACAATAATTCATTGATATGAATAATAATTAATTCGAATGAATTATTTTCCTCAAATTGAAGAATAATCACTTTTCAAAAATGAAAAATACGAAATTAAATAACTAATCATTTATCTATCCGTATGTTTTCTTTGAACTTTTCAATAAGTTCCAATCCATTGTATGGATGTTCCAAATTACAATCCATAAAGGTCATTGAACGGCATTTTTTCAATGAATAATATTCTTATTTTAATTATCATGTAAGCGAATGATTGAAAACCATATAGGATTTTTTCAATCATTATATTCATTTTCGAAAAATTGAATTCAACTAAAAATTTTTTTTTTTTAAATTCTTCTCGTTTCAAAAGTTAGTTCAAACTTATAATATATATGAATGAAATATAAATATTAAATTCATTTGTCATTTTTTTTATTCAATCAATTATATATATATACAAATTATACATTATTATAATGAGTATAACTGTTGGCAAATAAATTAAATAATTTGATCATGTAACGAATAATAATTTGAATGAATAATTTTTCTTAAATAAGGGATTAATTAATTTCTAAAAATTAAAAATATGAAATTAAATAACTGATCATTTATCTATCTGAATGTTTTCTTCAAACTTTTCAGTAAATTCTAATTCATTGTATAGATGTTCCAAATTACAATCCATAAAGGTCATTGAATGGCATATTTTCAATGAATAATTTTTTTTCCTCAAATAATATGTGAGCAAATAATCAAAAACTATATAGGATTTTTTCAATACCTATATTTACTTTTGATAAATTTAATTCGACTGAAAATGATTTTTTTTCTGATTCTCTTCTTTTCAAAAGTTTATTAAAAATTATAATATATATAAATGAAATATAAAAAATTAATTTTTTTATCATTATCTTCATTCAATCAATTATATATATATACAAATTATACTTGTAATAATTTGATCATGTAGAGAATAATAATTTGAATGAATAATGTTTTTTAAAAAAAGGAATAATTAAGTTTTCGAAATTGAAAATATGAAATTGAATAACTAATCATATACCTATCTGTACGTTTTCATTAAACTTCCTAATGAGATATAATACATTGCATAAATGTTCCAAATTACAATCGATAAAGTACATTAAACAGCATTTTTTGATTTAATAATATTTTTATCATAAATAATATGTGAGCTAATAATTAAAAAGTTGATGGAATTTTTTTGATAATTTTATTTATTTTTTAAAAATTTAATTCAGGTTAAAATTTTTTTTTTTCATTCTTCTTTTTCCAAAAGTTAATCAGAAATTATAATGTATATAAATGAAATATGAATAATAAATTTATTTATCATCTTCATCATTTAATCAATTATATATATACAAATTATTCATTATTATAATTGAATACGGATGGAGGCAAATGAATTGAATTCTTTGATGATATAAAGAATAATAATTCGAATGAATTATTTTTCTTCGATTGAAAAATAATTGATTTTCAAAACTCAAGAATACGAAATTGAATAACTTATCATTTATCCATCTGTATGTTTCCTTGTGACTTTTCAATAAGTTGTAATCCATTGTATGAATGTTCCAAATTGCAATCCATAAAGGTTATTAAATGGCACTTTTTTGATAAATGATATTTTTATTCCGATTATTATGTGAGCAAATAATTGAAAAATATATGGGATTTTTTCAATAATTATATGTATTTTTGAAAAATTTGATTATTGTAAAAATTTTTTTTTTCAAATTTTTCCCTACTCAAAAGTTACTCAAATATTCTAATATATATCAATGGGATATAAATAATAAATTTATTCATCATTTTCTAATTCAATCCATTATATATATATACAAATTATACATGATTATTATTGAGTATTAATGTAGACAAAGTAATTAAATAATTTAGTCATTTCGAGATTGATAATTTAAATGGATAATTTTTCTTGAATTGAAGAATAATTAAATTTTGGAAATTGAAAATATAAAATTGTATAACCAATCACATATCTATCGGTATGTTCTCTTTAAACTTTTCAATAAGATATAATCCATTGTATGAATGTTCTAAATTACAATCCATAAAGTACATTAAATTGCATTTTTTGATTGAATAATGTTTTCATTCTAATTAATATGTGAGCTAATAATTAAAAAGTGAATAGAATTTTTCTAATAATTATGGTCATTTTTGAAAAATTTAATTCAAGTAAAAAATTTTTTTTTTTTAAATTATTCTTTTTTCGAAAGTTCATTGAAAATTATAATATGTATAAATAAAATATAAATAAAAACGTCATTTATCATTTTTCTTATTTAATTATTCATATATATATACAAATTACACAATAATATGATTGATTATAAATGTAGGCTAATAAATTAAATAATTTTATGATATAAGTAATGATAATTTAGATGAATCATTCTTCTCAAATCAGAAAATGAATAATTTTCAGAAATTAAAAGTATGAAATTGAATAACTAATCATTTATCTATCTGTATGTTTTCTTCAGACTTTTCAATAAGTTCTAATCCATTGTATAAATGTTCCAAATTACAATAATAACGGTCATCATGGCATTTATTTAATGAATAATATTTTCATTTTAATTAATATGTGAGCAAATAATTAAAAAATATATAGGATTTTTTTAATAAGTAAATTCAGTTCTAAAAAATTTATTTCATGTAAAAATTTTTGTTTTCTTGAATTCTCTTTTTCTTGAAAGTTAATTAAAGATTATAATATATATGATGTAACCAATATTTTTTATATATTTGAGGGTAAAACGGTATAACGATAATTGGTTACCCTACGGCGCAGTCGCTAACCTAAATAATTAGATAGAGAGAGATACTAAGGGAGAAAGATACGATTGTTGGGCGCCAGACGCACATGCGTCAAAATAGATAATTCGAGAAAAAGACAAAGGTAAAGGTAAAGGCAATAGATAAGGTAAGGTCAGGTTCTACGACGGTTTTGCACAGTTCGCTCAGAGAGACAAGGTAATGGTAGAGGGGCGGAGTCGAATCCAATAGATAAAATAAGAAACAGGTGAAGCAGGAATAATATCAAATATATTAAACAAGAAGCGATAAGTTTAATGACAAGCAAGTAGCTGAAGAGGTTGCGAGACAATTACGATAAATGCGATAATTAACAATAGTTACAGCCAGAGAAAGGTTAAGCGAGAGAGTTAACAATTAACGGAACGTTTTCCGAATAAGCGGGAAATATGCGCAAGCTCGCGATACTAAAAGGTAATGATTAACACGGTTTTATGATAGATAGGCAGAACAGAAAAAGATATACTGTACTTAAATTAAGCGGTAAGCAAATAAATCATAAAATCAGAGAAGCAATTATAAACACATGCGAAATACAACAATTGTAATAGTTATCACATTACCAGAATAATCAGAAATAGGCAGACAGGGAATTATGAATTACGAGGTAAATTCAAGCGACAGGTCAAATAGAAAATTATCATAAAATATAGAGAATAAAAGATAATACGTAGTCTATAGTTTGCGGTAAGTGCGAGAGAAAGATAGATAATATTCGGTACGATAAAAGGCAATTCCAGATAAGACAAACAATATTCAAGGTAATTAATATGCAACGTACGACAAACCAAATAGACTACGGACAACTACGATCAGCGATATTAGCGAAGAAAATAGTGAAAAAGATGTTATGCGATACGGCACAATACTCCAATGTCAAATGAACGACGAACGGGACCGCGCAGCGATATAAGATCGCTCCCGCGGTATTCTCACTAAGATACGATAATCAACGATAATAGATAAAGAGACAGATAGAAACTAATCAGAGAAGATATTACAAAATAGCAATGCTCAATAGCTAAGATAAAAATTGATCCTTTAACGGAACGCGCTGCTAGACAGCGATACTAGACATTCAAATATTCTAGAAGAGAAAGATAATAAGATAAAGCGATAGTCACTACAATGCGTAAGTAATAATCAACCAGTCGCGAAGTTACTTGCAATAAGACAGAGAAAGGGACAAGGTAAGAGATAATAAGGTACGAGCCCAGGTGGCTCAAGCAGACCAACTGCAAGGTAAAGAGAAAAGATACGAGCCCAATTGGCTCAAGCAAACCAACTGCAAGGTAAAGAGAGAAAGAGATACAGGTAAAGGTACGATATATTGCAAGTAATCTCGTGGCTTCACAAAATAGAAAAGGAACCTCACTTACGTAAAAGAAGGTATAACAGGTGCGAGAGAATGCGATACGATAGCGAGAAACTAATCACAGTGATAGCGGTAATGATACTAGATATGACAAAAGGCACGTCTTTGCAATTCAGGAACTGAACGTAGAGTAATGAGATGAGCGATGATCCTGATTTTCATCGAGCTGGCGTCACGTGATTCTTCCCAAAATTTGCGGTATCTTAATTGGACCAGCTGGTCTCGTGGCCTGGTCCACGGATAGGCGGCGATAATCCCTCGCCGCTTGATGTTCTTTTCCCTCGACGACAGGTATCGAGGTATCAGGACGTCGGAAGGTGGTTAGAGATGTTTTCCTGCCGCTATGCGGTATCGTTGGTGAGAAGGGGGTGGGGTCGTACTGCTCAGGTATTGCGATATTGAGGCGTGCGGCAATGTTACGTCACCGGTCTCCTGGACTTGCGACAGACTGTAACTCACTCCTTGCTTTACTGGTACTCCCCGTTGTAGCTATTTCGTCGGCGCTGCATCCCGGCCCTCGCTCATCGAAGCCCTCATACCGGAACGATCTGGTGGTGATGGCCCTCAACCCGGATCCCCACACTAGATCCACCAGATCCACGTGGTCAGCATATCATTAGCCTATTCCACGCCGCAGTCCTTCGATAAGACGGTTCGTGAAGAGAAAACCGTCTTCTATTGGATAGTCAACGACTTAGTAGATGTTAGGGTCGGTTCAGCTCCAGGCTGATAAGTATCGTCGACGGGAGGCTTTGTTGTGTTTTTGACGCACAGCCCTGTACGCCGCCTGACGATGCATCCGAGCGGTAGAAGCATTCGTTCGTGGTTCGGCTCCTGGCCGATAAGTCTCAAATAGTTGGAGGTGCTGTTGTGCATCACGCACGACCCTTTTCGACAACTAGATAGGCATCCATCGGGAGTGGTTTCAGCGGTATTCGTTCGTCTGTAGTCGGTGGTGTTGATGTTGAGCTGGTACGTGACCCCTGTCAGGCAGTGTCCTGGTATCTTGACGTGAAGGTCTCGCGGATGGTTCTCGAAGAGCATTACAGAATTAGAAAATAGCATACAATTAGCTTAGTAAAGAGAATTCAACTTAAAGATAATTAGTCGTTCATTTTTGGAGTATTGGCCTCAGACGTGCTTTCGTTATTTTTAGCGATATTTGTACCTAGGGGAATGCGATAATTAAAGAAAGTGACGGGGTACGAAATACCACGTCACAATGAATAAAATATAAATAATAAGTTTATCTTTAATTTTTTGTATTCAATTAATTATATATACACAAATTGTACGTTAATATAATTGAATATAAGTAGAGGCAAATAAATTGAATACTTCAATGATTTAAAAAATGATTGAATAAGGTGAATCATTTTTCTTGAATCAGAGAATAATTGATTTTCAAGAATTGACAATATAAAATTGAATAACTAATCATTCATCTATCGGTATATTTTCTTTGAACTTTTCAATAAGTTCTAATCCATTGTATAGATGCTCCAAACTACAATTCATAAAGTATATAAAATGGCATTTTCTTAATGATTAATATTTTTATTTCACTTAATATGTGAGCAAATATTTGGAAAATATGTGAAATTTTTTTCAATACTTACATTGATTTTTGAAAAATTTAATCAATGTGAAAATTATTTTTTGTTTTTGAATACTTCTTTTTTTGAAAGTCAATTAAAAATTAAAATATATATATATATATATATATATATATATATATTCATATATATATACACACACAATTCATACAATAACATAATTGAATGTAAATGAAGGCAATTGAATTTAATAATTGATTGATATGAATAATAATTGATTCAAATAAATTATTTTCTCAAATTGAAGAATGATTAATTTTTAAAAATTGAAAATAATAAATTAAATAACTCATTATTCATCTATGTGTATGTTTTCTTCAAGCTTTTCAATAAATTCTGATCCAACGTATAAGCGATCCAAATGACAATTCATAAAGTACATTAAATGGCATTTTTTAATGAATAATATTTTCATTTCAATAATATGTGAGCGAATAATTGAAAAATATATAGAATTTTTCCAATAATTATATTTATTTTTAAAGAATTTAAATCATGTGAAAATCTTTTTTTTCTAAAGATCTTCTTTTTTCGAAAGTTAACTAAAAATTATGATACATGTAAATGAAATATAAATAATTAATATTTTTATCATTTTTTTCATTCTATCAATCATATATATATACAAATCATACATAAATATCGTTGATTATGAATGTAGGCAAATAAATTAAATAATTTAATGATACAAGAAATAATAATTTGAATAAATTATTTTTCTCCAATTAAACAGTAGATAATTTTCGGAAATTAAAAATATGAAATTAAACAACTTATCATTTATCTATCTGTATGTTTTTTTCAGACTTTTCAATAAGTTCTAATCCATTGTACAGACGTTCCAAATTACAATCCATGAAGGTCATTGAATGGCATCTTTGCAATGAATGATATTTTTATTTTAATTATTTTGTGAGCAAACAATTGAAAACTATATAGGATATTTTCAATGAATATATTTATTTTAAAAAAAATTAATCTATCCAAAAATTTCTTTTTTTTCAAATTCTTCTTTTTTCGAAAGTTAATTAAATATTATAATATAAATGAATAAAATATGAATAATAAATTTATCCATCATTTTTTTTTATTTCATCAATCATATATATATACAAATCATAAAATAATATAATTGATTATAAATGTAGGCAAATATATCCAATAATTTAATGATACTGTTACGGGGTAGATTGCGTAGGCTCCGATGAGCGGTAATCGGAGCTTACTCCACGCCCAGCCAAGGTGTTGTTTGGCTATTGTAGGGTCCGTTCACGTCGACTATGCACTCGCATGCTACTACTCCCAATGCAGGAAGTGAATGGAATAGAAAGGGATCGGTATTAAGGGAAGGTAAACGATTTAAAGTATATGGTTGTTTATTAGTGGTCAATGCAACGGAGTCGGTGAAGGGAAAAAGGTATGGTCTTGGTTTAGAGGGATAAGGTGTCTTGCTTGAGCGCTGGGATGGATCTACCTGGTTTTGCCGGATGTAGCAGGCAAGCTAGCCGCGAGTTACAGGAGAACCTGCTGACTCGCGAACGATAAGGGTAGACCACAGAGCGTAAGGTAACTAAGAGCGTGGGAAAGGAATATGAAGTCTGGAGGACGTAACACGCCCCCCCCTTGGGGAAGAACATTCGGTGAGGGTACGAAATAGGATGTTCGGAAGGAAGCGGAATGCCATGAAACGTAGTGACTTACTTACAAAATATTACAAAGAAAGGTCTTAAAATCTAGCGCCTAGATATTAGTGCGCGTTTAAATGGGTTAGTATACATTTGAATGAAAAAAAAAAAATTCATAAATGACATCTTATCGTACTGAATCACTTACAGAATATTACAAAGAAGAGTCTTAAAATATAGCGCCTAGATGTTAGTGCGCGTTTAAGTGGGTTAGTGTTCATTTGAACAAGATTTTCTAAATGACATCTTATAAATGTGGTGGTATATATGATAGATTTGTATATATGATAGATATTGTGTATATTATAATTTTCTGATCTCACCGACGATTCCGTGACAGTTTGATCCTCTTTCTCTGCAGTTGCGAAAGAATCTTCTGCTTTCATTTCGTTCTTCGGCTCATCCTCCGTTTCAGTTTTGAGTTTTTCCTTCACCTCTTTCGTGACAAGTTTCGTGCCTCAAGAAACATTGACTTATTCATGCAGCGGGGTTACCACAGGTTTGGAGACATCCTTCATTGCTTCCTGCAGCGACTCGTTTCCCGTCTTGAGGATTCTTTGCTTACGATGATTCGCATCACTCGCGAGACGATGCAAGGCTTCTTTTTCCTTACGAATTTCCTGCATGTTGAGATAACTAGTTCTGGAAAGCTACTGTTTCGTCGCCTTCGAAGATCGTGTATCTTATTCTTTTGTCACGTTCATAAAATTGTCAAATCCCTTCCTATACCGACCATTATCGAACTCTCTATCCTTGTCGATCACTACGAACCCAAATTTGTCACCGTTTTGGCATGCCATATACAAGGCTTTGAACTCCACGTACGACATATCGGTGTTTACATGATCGTTGTACACATGTCTCAGATTCATCTCGTCTTGCTTAAATAAGACCAGCAAGTTTGTGTTGTCGCGCACGCGATGCTTAGGGATTCGAGCGTACGTCTGACAAAGATGGAAACAGTCTACATCATGATGTCTACCCATACAAATGTACGCGCGTATGTTATCCTGCTTCTTGCATGCTACGTCATCGAATACCGTGATCGAGTTAGGTTGCGCCTCGTTCTGTGCAATGACGTGCTTGTGCTCGTTCAAGGGGAACTCAACACCGTCGACATTTTGGAGCACTTGACTCAGAAACTTGTATTTCGGTTGATTGAGAGATGTTGAATGAACGTACAGGTTTTTGAATCTCAAACCGTGAATGCGTTATAAACGCGAATAATGCGTTGCTTTTGCCACAGTGAGATGATCCGCAGAATACCGCACGTATACTACTCGGCAACAATTCGCCATGTCGTTTTTTCCGTTTTGTACTCTGCTGCTTAAATTTGTCGAAATTCATCACGGGCAATTTGGTCAATTGTGTCTCGAACCTCATCTCGAACGTGACTGGCTGGATTTTCTATAAATGCATCGTTTATAATAACTTTCTCTCAGTCGCAGAGCGGACATGATTGTGCAAACACGTGATCGTAAGCGATCGTCAAAAAAGCGATCAAGTGGGAAAGGTTTGGTCAATAGCATTATCAACAAACTTCCGATCGAGTTGCATGTTCCCGGTTACCAATACTGCGGTCCTGGTACGAAGTTGACGAAAACACTCGCGAGAGGCTATTCCGGTATCAATTCTCTCTTTGCAGCGTGTGAGGATCACGATATAGCGTATTCGAAAAATCGTGAGAAACTTGAAGCTAGAAGCGTTGCGGATAAAAAATTAGCCGAAAAAGCCTGGAAACGGGTTCTCGCAAAGGACGGAAATTTTGGTGAGAAGGCAGCCGCTTGGGCTGTAGCTAACACGATGAAGGTGAAAACAAAGTTAGGCATGGGGTGTCGAAAACCAAAGAACGTCTGCTTGAACAAAATATGAGCGGCAAAACAGTCTATGATTCGGAGCTTCGACGCGAAAACGAGCATCAAGTCTGCACTCAAAGGTGCTCGAGAAACTGTGAAAAAAGTAGGGGGTAAACATAATGTCAGATCACCGCGCGTTCTATCGGTACCCTCAAAAGTTGGCGGATTTTTGGTTGGCGGAGCGCGGCTAAACGAGAATTGGAGGAAAGCAAACGGCATAACAAAACGATGGAAGTGATCGCCTTAGGTGTAGGTCTCCATCTCAAACCTTATAAAAAGGGTTTCGGTCCTCATCTTTCAAAAAACTAAATGTAAAGCTATCACGCTGAGCGTTGACTAATTGGGATTTGCTGAAGTATGCAAAAATCATGAAAATTTCATACTTCCGAGGTGTCTTTATGCGCAACGAAATGCCCAAAACCGGACCACGTGAAAACGAGACAGCTGTAGTCAATCTCAACGATAAAGATGACCCTGGGACACACTGGGTTGCATATAAGAAACGCAGCAGCGATGTAGTTCACTTCGACAGTTTCGGTCATCTTCAACCCCCGTTAGACCTCGTGAAATATCTCGGTGTTGGTAAAGTCAAGTACAACGACGAAAGGTATCAGGTTTACGGTACATTCGATTGCGGACACTTGTGTCTCAAATTTCTAAATGAAGAGCTATATAACATGACACGTAATTTAATAACGTCAGTCGAACACTTGCAGTCATGGATGATTCGTTTACATTAACGATATCGAGAACGTCTTCGATTCTCGAAGCGCAATATTTCCCCCCGATCGAACTTGCTCTGAACAAAGACTATGTTTTCGGTCTCGTTGAACTGTTAACCTTCAATTTCATTTCCAACGTTGATGTCGGTCAGAATAAAATATACGTAGCCAATAAGGTAGTCACTATATCTACTGGCAGCTACGAAATTGAGGATATTGAAAAGTATGTTTGTTCGCTCTCTGGGAGCTTGTATTTCGACCGAGCCGCTTGGAAGGTGTGAGTCGCTTGGAATCAGAGATGATTTGTGGTGTTGAGTTTAATTTGTATAATGCTAATTATTTAATTTATTTACAATATATACAGTTATTTACATGGCTGCCAAGTAATGCATGGTGCAGTTTTAGTTATAATGCAATGTGGTGGAGGCGTCAGTGTTGATGTCAGTCGTCTAGGGGGATCGGTCACGGTCCTGGGTGGCGGAGTGTACCTGCTCTCCGGCGAACTGGGAGGCGTTAGTGATGATGTCAGTCAGCTTGGTCAGTCAGTCGTTGTCGTGATGATGAGATGGAGCAGTGTCGTTCGGAGTCAGTTGGGAGCGTCAAGGCGGTGAACCCGAAGTGTCCTGCCGATCGGTCTGATCGGCCGTCTCTTATTCCAGCCTCGGTGGATCCTTGATAGCGGGAGACCCCGTTCGGCGCTTACGCAACGCGCTCAGCTGCGTGGGTGGCGTGAGCGGCGTGCGTGACGTCACACTTTCTTTTGGGTCGCGTGATTAGAAAGCACGCGAGGCTGGTTGCCTCGCGTGAGTTGGAAGGCGCGCGACCAACGAGTTGTGTTCACGTTGTTGTGAACATTCCGCCGGCCTCACTATGTGTGCATAGTGATATTGTTGTTACTCTTCTGCAGCGATTGGAAGGAGAACTATCTTGTTGATTGGTCTTGTTAGCGTGGTTGTGGCGGTTTTTATGACGGCAACTCTGATAAGACCATCGTTTCCTGGTAGTGTTTCGATGATTCGTCCCAGCGGCCATTTTGATGGAGGAGTGATTTCGTTTCGGATGAGGCAGAGACGACCCTTTTTTATGTTGTCCTTTGCTTGGAGCCATTTGTTTCTTGGGATGAGGCTTTGGATGTATTCGCGGGACCATCTTGTCCAAAAGTGATCTCGCATCTGGGTGAGTTGTTGCCAGCGGGATAATCGTGATGTTGGCGTGTCCGCAAGCGTTGATTCCGGAAGTGCATTGAGGGGTGCACCGATGAGAAAGTGACCCGGGGTTAAGGCCGAGACGTCGTCAGGATCATCAGTCAGTGCACTGAGAGGCCGAGAGTTTAGGCACGCCTCGATTTGTGAGAGGACGGTGCTCATTTCTTTGTATGTGAGCGAAGCGTCTCCGATGACTCGGCGAAGATGAAACTTTGTAGATTTCACGGCAGCTTCCCAGAGCCCGCCAAAGTGTGGAGCTGCTGGTGGGTTGAACCGCCAAGTGATACCCAGTTGAGCGAGTTCCTTTGTGAAGGAGTTGTGTTCGCTCGTTGCAGCTTTGATCAGCTTTTGCAGTTCGGTGTTTGCGCCTACGAAGTTGGTACCTCGGTCGCTGTAGAGCTCAGTGCAGAGTCCTCTTCTTGAGATGAATCGTTTTAATGCTGCTGTGAAGGCTTGCGTGGAATAGTCGGAAGCGATGTCTAAGTGCACAGCTTTGGTCACCATGCATACGAAGATGACGAAGAAGGCCTTGGTGGTCTTGTGTCCTCGTCCTGGTGAAGTCTTCAAGGCGATTGGTCCTGCGTAGTCAACTCCAGTGAATTGGAACGGTCTTGCTGGAGTTACTCGTGACCGTGGTAAATTTCCCATGAGTTGTTGCGGTGGCTCCGCCCGCCATCGCGTACATGTGACACATTGGCGTATACGTGATTTGATGAGGTTCCGTCCTCGGGGAATCCAGTACCGCTGGCGTAATGTTCCTAGGACGAGTTGAACTCCGCCATGTAGTGTCTTCGTGTGCAGGTGATCTATCAACAAAGATGAGAATTTTGAATCATGTGGCAGGATTATTGGGTGTTTTTCGTCGAGGGAAAGTAATGAATGTTTGAGTCTTCCTCCGACTCGTAAAATGCCTTTGTCATCGAGGTAGGGAGTGAGGGATATTAATGAACTTCCCTTTTTGATGCTGCCGGTTGTAAGGTGTCTGAGTTCTTCCCTCCAATGGTGTTGTTGGATGATTTTTAGCCACGCGATCTCGGCTTGGATGATCTCGGCTGGGGACAGGAGATTTTCGTGATTGTGGTTTTGAGGAAGCCAACGTCTACACCAAGCGGTGATTCTGAGCAGCTTGCTGTAGCTGGAGAATAGACTGAGCATCTCAGGTTCAGTTGGTGGTTCTCTGGCTGTTGCTGCATGGGCTGTTGACCTCCCTTCTGGAAGGTTGGTGAGATCTGTCTGGAGATTACTCCGTGGAGGTTTCTCATCATTGGAGAGAAACTCTGGTCCCTTCCACCAAAGTTGGTGTGTGAGTAGGTCTCGTGGTGAGAGCCCTCGTGATGCGCAATCCGCTGGGTTGTGCTGACTCGGGATGTGATTCCATTTGGCTTCTGGAAGCAGTGTTTGGATCTCAGCGACTCGGTTTGCTACGTATGTTTTCCATCTTCGTGGAGGTGCCTGGATCCAGCCCAGCGTGACAGTGGAGTCTGTCCACAAGTATGTAGTGATGTTATTCCAGTTGGTCAGCCTGAGTGTGTGGTGAGCCAACTTAGTGAGGAGATGTGCCGCACAAAGTTCCAGTCGAGGAAGTGACACCTGTTTTAGTGGTGCGACCTTACTCTTTGCAGCTATCAATGATGTTTCGCTCCGGCCGTTTTCCTGGAGAGCTCGCAAGTAGAGGACGGCCGCGTAGGCTTGTTCGGAGGCGTCTGAAAACCCATGGAGTTCTATTCTGTTGGTCCGAATTAGCCAGCGAGGAATGCGAATGTTGGAGAGTGTTGTCCATTGGTCGTGAAACTCCCTCCAGTCTTGTGAAATGTGTTGAGGAAGAGGATCATCCCACTTGGCGTTGATCAACCATGTTGACTGAATGGTGATTTTTGCTCGGGTTGTTACGGGTGTGAGCCATCCTAATGGATCGAAGAGTTGAGCTGCCTGAGATAAAATTGATCGCTTCGTAATAGCTTTGACGGTGGTTGGTTGGACGGTGAACAGGAAGGTGTCTGATTGCTGGCTCCATTGAAGCCCTAGAGTGGAGTGAGTTTCCTCTGTAGGAGCCCAAGACATGTTGCCCTTTACCAAACGATCTGACTCTGGAATGTGTGTGAGCAGAGTGGAGTCGTTTGACATCCATTTCTTGAGTGGAAATCCGCCCGCCATGCATATCTCTCGAAGTTCCCTTTGAAGATTGAGCAGTTGCGTTTGATTATCTGTTCCAGTAAGGATGTCGTCAACGTAGATATCTCGTTGAAGAATAGATGCTCCAAGTGGGAAATTCGCCTGCTCGTCGTGAGCCAGTTGTCGGATGGTCCTGATGGCTAGAAAGGGAGCGCAAGCGAGACCGTACGTCACGGTATTGAGTCGATATTCGCGTGGGTCTTGATCTTCCTCAGTTTTCCACAATATTCTTTGGAGGTCTCTGTCATCTGGGTGTACGAGAATCTGTCTGTACATTTTCTCGATGTCAGCAGCGATGACAAAGCGATGGGTTCTCCATCTGAGCAAGACGTCAGATAGAGCTGGCAGCAGATTCTCCCCTTTTAGCAGGAAATGGTTGAGGGAGATTCCTTGGTGAGTTAGGCAGGATCCGTTGAACACTACTCGAAGTGGTGTAGTGGTGCTGGACTCTCGCCACACTCCGTGATGAGGAAGGTAGCAGACGTTGCTCGTCGGCTTGAGTGGTTCTGCCACCTCCATGTGTTTCATGGCTTCGTAGGTGGACATGAACTCGTGGTAATGTTGCTCAAGCCCCTTATTGTGTTTAAAGCGCTTGAAAGTGTAATTGAGACTTCTTTCGGCAGCTCTCCGGGTGTCCGACAAGTCCATTATTTTTGATGAAGTTGGTAGTCGCACGATGTAGCGACCTTCGGGTGTTCGGGAATGTCCGATAGCGTATGTCTCCTCACAAAGTCTCTCGTCGGGAGTCAAGGAAGGAGGAGCGTTGGGCAGTTCCTCCTGTTCCCAGAATCGTCGAACCATGGATGATAGCGAGTCCCTTGTTGAACAGTGGTGACTCACTGTGGTATTGGTGGATGTGTTTGACGCACTGGTGGTGCCTGATAGAATCCATCCGAAGATGGTTTTCTGGGCGATGGGTTGATTTCTGCCCCCCTTCCGGAGACCGGTGTCCATGATTTGAGCATAGATGTCAGCCCCGAGGAGGACGTCGATGGGATCGGAGGCTTTGAAGTCTGGGTCTGCTAGATCGAGCCCCTTGATGTGACTCCACTCCCGCCTAGATGCTTCCACGTTGTTGCCGTAGAGGGTCAGTTTGGGGAGAATCAGTGCTGTCGTTACAATAGTGGTGTTCTTGTGACGAGCTGTAACCTTCAGCTCGACTTTCCCCTTTGCTGTTGCGGTTTGGACTCCACCTACTCCGCATATGGCGATTGATGCTTTAGTCCGAGTGATGTGGAGGCGTTGTGCTAGCCTCTCGGTGATCATGCTCGTGTCAGAGCCTTGATCGATAAGTGCACGTGCATGGTGCAAGTTGCCGAAACGATCTGCTACCCGGATGCGGGCTGTAGCTAGCAGAACGGACACTCTTGTTGATGGGCGCTGCTTGGCGATGAGGCAATTGGCTGAGGTTGCTGGCTTTGGAGCGGCCAAGGCATCGTGCAGCGTGGTGTGATGTCCCTCCGAGCAAGTTCGGCACGTCTTCTTGGATGGACATTCGTGGTGCTTGTGTTTGCCCAGGCAGTTGGTGCAGCGGTTGTGTTGCAAAATTATGCTCAACCGTTCCCTGGCTGGTTTGTCCTTATAGGTTGGGCAGAACATAATGTAGTGAGCCTGGTTACAGATGATGCAGGTTTCTGTGGGTGCACTGCGTCTCTGTTCTTGTTCGGGTTCGCTTGCCTTCTTCTTCCCATTGTTGTTCTGGGCGTGATGTGCGTTTTTCCACCGTGGTGATGGTTCGGGAGATTTCTGTTCTCCCTTTGGTTGCTGGATTGCTTCGAGCGTCTGGATTCGGCGTTCGAGAAAATTCCTGAGGTGTGTGTAGGTAGGAGGTTCCGTTGTCTCGGCGATAGAGGCCTCCCAATCTCGACGTGTTTTGTTGTCGAATAGTTCGACAACCAGGAAGACATACAAGTCTTCGTGCTGCCCGATGGGTCTTCCAATGGCGTCAAGTGAGCTGCAGGTTGAGATCATGCCGTGGAAGATTCTTTGAAGTTCGTTTGCTGACTCCGCCTTTGCCTTTGGGATTGATGTAAATTTGGTGAGGCACGATCTGATCAATGCCCTTTTGTTTTCGTACAAGCCGCTCAAAGTGTTCCAGGCTTGTTTGTAGTTTTCTGCGGTGATGCTGAGAGTTTTGATGAGTAGGCTGGCTTCCCCTTTCAGGCTCGCCTTGAGGTAGTGGAGTTTTTCGACCTCGCTGATTGATGCATCCTGGTCGATTAATGATTTAAACAGGTCTCTGAAGGATGGCCAATCTTCGTAATTGCCCGAGAACATGGGCAGCTGAATGCGAGGCAGTGAAGCTCGGCCGATGCTCTGCTGTGGTTGGGTGCTTGCAGAAGAATTCCTTGTTTCTCCTGTTAGCTTTGTAGCGAAGTCCATGAGCATGCCGCGCTGCGACATATACTCCTCTTCCACCAGTGATGAGAATGTGGCGTAATCGTGCTTCTTTAACTCATCCTTGAATTTGTTGAGAAGAACTTCGTGTTGATTCTCGAATTTCTCCCAGTATTTGTCGAGATTGAAGATGCGCGCTTGGACGGCTCCGGCGCTAATATTTGCCTGGCCGGTCTTCCTGAGGTTCTCGACCATCCTTGCGATCCTTCCATGTAGCTCCGTCTGGCTCCGGATCAGCTCTTCGAATGAGCGATCCATGATTGCGGTGGGTGGTTATATAGGAAGACGAAGGTGCTGTGTTGACGCGTTGACCTTGTCCTCTGTATCCGGCTCGAAGGACCAATAAATGTTCGCTCTCTGGGAGCTTGTATTTCGACCGAGCCGCTTGGAAGGTGTGAGTCGCTTGGAATCAGAGATGATTTGTGGTGTTGAGTTTAATTTGTATAATGCTAATTATTTAATTTATTTACAATATATACAGTTATTTACATGGCTGCCAAGTAATGCATGGTGCAGTTTTAGTTATAATGCAATGTGGTGGAGGCGTCAGTGTTGATGTCAGTCGTCTAGGGGGATCGGTCACGGTCCTGGGTGGCGGAGTGTACCTGCTCTCCGGCGAACTGGGAGGCGTTAGTGATGATGTCAGTCAGCTTGGTCAGTCAGTCGTTGTCGTGATGATGAGATGGAGCAGTGTCGTTCGGAGTCAGTTGGGAGCGTCAAGGCGGTGAACCCGAAGTGTCCTGCCGATCGGTCTGATCGGCCGTCTCTTATTCCAGCCTCGGTGGATCCTTGATAGCGGGAGACCCCGTTCGGCGCTTACGCAACGCGCTCAGCTGCGTGGGTGGCGTGAGCGGCGTGCGTGACGTCACACTTTCTTTTGGGTCGCGTGATTAGAAAGCACGCGAGGCTGGTTGCCTCGCGTGAGTTGGAAGGCGCGCGACCAACGAGTTGTGTTCACGTTGTTGTGAACAATGTTCAAGACGCGTTAAAAAATACCAACATTAAAATCAGCATAAAGTCTAACAATAATACGTTATGCAGCGAAATCAAATGTAACCATATCGTGAATTTAGAACCTGACGATTCTATTAGTCAGCTTCTCAGATTTACACTGCGCGTATTGGCAGCTAACCAAACTCACCATTCGGACATGCCAGTAATCATTCTCAAGGCCAACGTGTTGCGAGTCGAATGCAGCATTACAACGGGCGCCTACGTTAACCAGCTCAAAGTGCATACTATTCACGAATTTTTCTATCGTTTCACCGGGATATAAGATCGTGAAAGTGCCGTCGCACGTCATTTACCTTCTGATCACCGTCAAGAAAGTAGAACACGTACAGCTTTGGTTAGTCGATCAAGACGGAGATCTGGTTAATTTTTGCGGAGAAGTTATAACAGTGAGACTGCACATCAAATCGCAATGGAAGATGGGTATTGTACATAACAGATTGTCCAAAAAGAGTTATATTAGTCAGTTAGCATGTCCCGATCAAGTCAGTCATCGATCAATTCCCGAACCGCTAACACGTCGAAACGTGGAGTTCCTGATAGCTTCGGGTGCAAAGCTGATACCTTTTAGTAAAGGAATTTCCGTTGTTACGTCCAGCATACCACTTCTCTCTATTTTTCCTACTCACTAACTCTCCCACAGTTCTTACATCAATCTCATGGTCTCTGTCCTATCCTCTTATCTCTACGTAGTCTCACGCTATCTACTATCGCGCTAACTCATCAAATTCCATTCCCTACCTCTAGCATTATCGCACCTTTTCTGCACCCGTACGTTTCACGTCTCGGAGGACACTCCCGCTCAGAAGTAATTCTACTCACGGACGTAACATTGGTGGCGGCGGTGGCCTTCGCTTTCCGGAAATCCAGTGATACAATTTTAAGTGTGTGCTACGCATGAAGTGCCATCTGATAAACCGGTTCCGAAGTGTGCAAGCTCAGTGATGTTAATACAAAAGTAATACCACTGTGTGATAGTGTTGAAGACACTCTGAAAGCCATATTCTACGTTAACGCAATCAACGATCTCTGATTCACACGAACGTCACAGAGAAATCCGTATCTCCAAATCGATATTGTTGAAAAACTATCTCCTGCTGCTACTACGACGACATCTTCATTCTTCACGACTTCTAGTACAACACAACGCACACCGACGTCATCACCGCCTACAGACACGAAATCGCTGGACCAACATCCTCACGGAAGAATGCAACATTTTCTTCCGTTTCTCCTCTTCATCTTCACTTTGTAAGTCGACAAATCCTAGATTGAAATTTACAACATGGCTACCGAAAGCACTTTTCCACACCTGCCTCTTGAAGATGCATTAGCTCTGATTCCCACGTTCAATGGCGCTAATATGCCCGTATCCGAATTCATAACTAGAGTAGAATGCGCAAAACAAGCTGTCTTAGCCAGAGAACTGAATTTATTCTCCACACTCGTTCGCACGAAAATCGAAGGCGACGCGAGTGAATATATAGGGTCAGATAATCCGGATTCTCTTCGAGATTTGCTAGACTGCCTAAAACAGGCCTACGCGTCTAAACAACACCTCCCAGATATCCAGCTAGACCTCGCACAATCGGCACAAAGGCGAAACGAGAGCGTTCTAGATTACAGTGCTAGAATAAAATATCTGTTAAAACAAGCGTGCGAATCAATAGATGCCTCGAAATCTATCAGTGATGCTCAAGTGCTGAAGGAAAATATCAAAGAAACCGCAAGACTAAGATTTATCAAAGGGTTACTAGACGAATTAGAAACGAGAGTAGCTCATGAGAATCCACAAACCCTACAAATGGCTATAGACACAGCCACCAAGACTGAAAAACTATTATCAGATAGACTTGAACTAGCCTCATACCGTGATACTAACTACGGAATACAAAACCATATAAAATGTAGTATATGTAAATTAACCGATCACATCGATAAATATTGTCCTGAACAACCTTCCGTATTAGTAGTGTTTAGATACTGCAAGAAGGCAGGTCATAGTATAGAAGAGTGCAGAACGAGGCAGCGCGACAGCACAACTTGCACGCAGTGTGGTCGTAAAGGCCACTCAAACGATAATTGCCGCTCAAATCGGTCCCAATATCCCCAGAATTCAAAAATCCACCAAGATTCAAGAGTTTTCCAAAATAACACTAATCGTCAACAACAGAACAATCCCAATACCCAATATCGAGCAAGAGACCCGACAAACCAACCTTTAGACCAGATGCGAAATGACAGTCAACGCTCACAACAGTATAACACACCAAATCCTTCACGATCGAACTTCAGAGTTAATTACGTAACACAAGACTACTCAAACGAGAATTGCGATGCAGGCGTCCACCCGGAAGTTTTATACGAAGCAAAGCAACATCGCGAATATTCAGGCAACGCGAGCCATTTAAACGAGTTCAGGGACGGCCGCGCGGACGCATCGACCTCTCTCAAACCGGAGCAGCGTCCAAACCAAACGTCAGCTTTGTACAAATAGAATCTGGCCCTCCACAGATACGAACACAATGCCCGCAGTCTTTGAATGGGTACGTGACACTGATAATAGATACTGGCGGTAATATTAATTTGTTAAAAATCGATAAAATCGACCCAAGAGTCCAAGCCACAAAGACGGACATTAGGCAGATTTCAGGGATAACGGAAGAATCCATCAGAACAATAGGAAGTTTCTACATCGAGTTAGCTAATACACGCCACGAATTCCATCTGGTCGATAACTCCTTCCCTATCATCGAAGACGGTATACTGAGTGCAGACTTTTATCTCTCGCGAAACCGGCGTTATTCCCTTTAATAGGCATAGAACCAACACAAAAACACCACCGCGTATCCTCATAACATCTGTCACACAAACACCGAAGGTTCGAATAACCACTGGTGAACTCACACGACAACCCAGCACATTTATAGTTGACACTGGTGCTGATGTAAACATAATTAAACTCGGAGCAATACATCCGCATGTTTCGTGTAAATTACTCGAAGGTCAGATCCACGTTACCAGTGCTATACATGAGCCAATAAAAGTAGTAGGAGCAACTGGCATTCGAATCGGTGACAACTTTCATATATTCCATATAGTCGACGATCTGTTCCCGATACAAGAAGACGGAATCTTAGGATCGATATTTTTACGGAACGAAAATGCAACGATATCTTTCGATACAGAAAAAAAAATACCGAACACTACTAGCAAACCATTGAAACTCCTAAACGAAGACTACATATTGATACCACCACGAACGGCTCAGGTGATTGCACTAAAAATTTCGAATTCCTCGGTAAAAACGGGATTCATTGAACAGTTGGAAGTAGGCGCTAACATATTCCTGGGACAGGCCCTGGTTACCAACCAACAAGGGTTTGCTTACGTTTATGCAATAAATTCCAACGAATCAGCTGTGGAAATAATAAGACCAGTCGTAACACTAGAAGAAGTCGATGAACTCGCGAGCACCGCCACGCTCAGTGCAAAAACACACCTAACGCATACAATTACCGCAAGCAGCGGACAGGTCTTACTAGCACAGGTCTTACACGAAAAATAAAGGATCGAGAATCGCGTTCTTCCCAAGTCACCAAATTACGATTCGAGACGCCTTGAGATTTTGAAAGAAAACTTACGATTGGATCATTTGAACGACGAAGAAAAACAATTAATAGTTAATCTTGCTATCGAATTCAACCATTTATTTTTCCTCACGGCTGACACCCTGGGACATACAAACTTAGTCAGCCATACGATCCCTACTACCAATGACGCACCAATTCATACCAAACAATACAGACACCCAAGAGTACACAGAGACGAAATACAAAAACAAGTGACCAAACTCCTTGATCAGAACATTATCACACATTTTTCATCTCCTTACAATTCTTCGGTCTGGATCATCCCCAAGAAATCAGATGCCAGCGGCGAAAAGAAGTGGCGAATGGTCATTGACTACCGGAAACTGAACGAAAAAACCATTGGCGACGCTTACCCGCTACCAAATATCGTCGATATCCTAGATCAGCTAGGCTCCGCAAAATATTTCTCAACGTTCGACCGGGCTTCCGGGTTCCACCAAATTCCAATGCATCCCGATCACAGCGCAAAGACCGCTTTTTCGACTCCTCACGGCCATTTCGAGTATACTAGAATGCCATTTGGCTTAAAAAATGCCCCATCCACCTTTCAACGTCTGATGGATCAGGTTCTATCGGAATTACAGGGTACAGATATGTTTGTCTATTTGGATGATAAAGTCATTTACTCCCGATCCTTGAAAGAGCACGAAACCAAATTTCGGAAACTCATGAAGAGATTGTCTGATGCGGGACTAACCCTGCAGCCAGACAAATGTGAATTTCTGCGTAAAGAAGTAGCATACCTAGGTCACGTCATCACTCAAAATGGATTGAAACCTAATCCAGAGAAGATATCAGCAATGAAAAACTACCCAGTTCCCAAGAATCCTAAACCGATTAAACAATTTTTAGGCTGGATAGGCTACTACCGAAGATTCATTCCTAACCTTTCAAAAATTGCTAGACCTATTAATAATTTGCGGAAGAAGAACAGCCCTTTCCTATGGACAGCAGAACATCAATTTGTGTTCGAAACACTACGCGATAGTCTGTGGCGAGAACCGATACTGCAGTATCCAGACTTCGAAAAACCCTTCATCCTAACAACCGACGCTTCAAAGTATGCAATAGGAGCAATACTTAGTCAAGACAAATATGGCGAGGATTTACCAATCGCGTATGCATCGAGGGTGTTACAAAAGGACGAAATCAATTACTCGGTGTCCGAAAAAGAATTCTTAGCAGTCGTTAATGTCGTCAAACATTTTCGTCCTTACCTTTACGGTAGAACCTTCACCCTGGTAACAGACCACGAACCACCAGAGTAGATCAAAAACGTACGGGACCCGACTTCTCGTTTAATGCACTGGAGACTGAAGTTGGAAGAATATTCGTACGTCACAAAACATAAAAAAAGGAATAGCGGACTCCAACGCAGACGCGCTTTCCAGAAATCCACCTGTCGACAATTTCCGAATTCTACCTATTACCTCAAAACGGCCACGACCCGATACAGAATGCTCATCTACTGACGCCCACAAGCGCGCCAAAGTAGCTCACCAATACCCAACACGTGCTCGCGAACAAGATACTCTGTCTTCGTCTATTAGCACTCACAAACTCACCAAAATAGCTCACCAACATCCAACACGTGCTCGCGAACCGGATACACTATCTTCATCTACCGGCGCTCACAAGCGAATGAAACATGTAGACCAGCACCCAATACGAGCGCATGGATCTGCACATGAATCCACCAGCCCTTCCCCACGAAGACGAAACAAAGCATTACAAGACACTTCGACTTCTACTGTTACCTCTGACTCAAGTGCCAGTATGACTGTCAATAGCACCGCAACGGAGGCACCGATCGTAGTCGATAAAACGATCAAGCAAACTACGGAACGAGTTCAACCACTCACTTTATCTAAATCACACCAAAACTCCGGTGAGCCCCAGGGTCGTAGTGTTAAAATACGTGAAGACGGTCCGACACACTGAATAAGCCGACACCCGAAGCCACTATCAGTAAAGGACGACATTACGCCTCTCGATTCACGGAATTCGTAACGGATCTTAACCACCTACCATTAACGCAAAGTAAATTTATCCAAGAGATACGCGCCAATCTCCTCGACAGACAAGATAACCTAGCCCACTGCATCTCGGCAGACTGCAAGACATCACGAGGAGTCGCGGGACAACTAATTAATAGGAAAATAATCACCCAAGATCAACTACAACAACTAAACCCTGAAGTAACGAACGTATTGACACTGCCACATGGTAACCGCCTCATTTACAATCTAGTAACCAAAAAATGCCGCAACCAGAAACCAACTGAAGAAACACTGTTCAACGCCCTAGTAAATCTAAAGAATTGCTTAGAACAAGACAAAGTCAAATCGCTCTCGATTCCAAGACTAGGCTGCGGCTTAGATGAGTTAGACTGGAACCTTGTTAATCGGATGATCCATTACATATTCAAAGACTCCGACATAACGATCACCATTTGTAATTATCAAAACCCGACTTATGACTCGACATCTTCTGAATCTGAAGCAGACGCATCAACAGCCAGAATCCCTGGTCCCCCTTTAACTCGTCGGCCAATGCGTCAGACCGGCACTGGGTCAGCTCCAAGACATGCTCCGGTTTCTACTACCTCGCGCTACCCAACTGATATCTCGGAGAGTGACTCCGTGACACATGATCCGGAGTCAGCTGTTGAAGACACGGATAGCGATGCCGCCGTTGTACCTACGGCAACGCTACCACCTTTAGGCTCACAACGTCGTGACAATCCCGAAGAGCGAAAACCGGCCCGCTCCCATATTGACAATGGCAACTTTTGTCGCTTATATTACTTCATACAAAATCAAAATGACGTATTACCAACACCCAACGTAACCGAAACTAATGACGGACTTCTCATGTTGTGCGACAATTACGCTCATTTTGTATCAGCTAATTGTAGATGGACAGAAGGACTAGAAAAACAGTTGATAGACGGAAATCTAATAAGCATGGAATCCTTTCAAAACCAGAATCCAGAAATATCCGACGTAATTAAAACTCCGTTGAAAATCAAAAAATACATATTTACCCTCGTAGTGAAACCACGTCAATCAGACCCGGGCAGACTTGACGACATTTTCTACACGTTAGGTAACTTGAGGATTATCTTGTCCGGACTAGACATTCGGTCCATATCATTCCCCATGTCAGGACCAGGAGTTGATGATATGCTACGATCTATCTTCAAAAAACTCATTTATCACATTTTTGCGGATTCAGACATTCGAGTAACACTTTGTAGAAATACTGCAATTATACCAGACGAACGATTACGCGAAGACATGATCAAAGAGTACCACGAGTCACTGATCGGAGGACACCAAGGCGTTACAAAAATTTTCAATAAAATAAGAGAAAAATATTTTTGGCCAAATATGAAAAAGCAAATTCAAAATATCATCAGATCTTGCGGCAGTTGCCAGAGGAAAAAACTAGTCAGGATCAAAACAAAATTACCCATGGAAATCACTGACACGCCCGCAGAGGCCTTTGACAAAGTAGCCCTAGATTTACTTGGTTCACTCCCTGTTACGAAATCGAATAACCGCTACCTTTTGACGATCCAGTGCAATCTGACCAAGTTCTTAGACGCCATTCCAATTCCCGATACCACGGCAAAGACGATAGGGACAGTATTCGCTAAAGAATACATCACGCGCTATGGATCTCCACGAACTATACTCACTGACCAGGGACGAAACTTCATGAGAACCGCTTTCAAAAAAATATGCAGGCTCTTCAAAATTGAACAACTACGAACAACCGCCTATAGACCGCAATCAAACGGCTCATTAGAAAGAAGTCACCTTGTGATTACCGAATACATCAAACATTACACCGAAGAAGGTAAAGATTGGGATGAATTCATACGTTTCGCCATTTTCTGCTATAATACAGCGAAACACGACAGCACACATTATTCACCTCACCAGCTGATCTTCGGCTCGGAAGCTAAACTACCGACAGATGCGATACTAAGCAACACATCCACGCATACATACGATACATTCCTCCTTGATCTAATAGCGAATCTCACAGACATCCGTAAACGCGCCACGTTGAACCTGAAACAAGCTGAACAGAAAAGTAAAGAACACTACGACAGAACGATTAACCCACAACGGTTTGAAGTAGGACAAACTGTCTACCTATTAAACGAAACAAGGTCAAAATTCCAAGATCATTATAAAGGCCCGAATGTAATCAAACGAATAATAGATGACGTTAACGCCGAAATGTACCTTACGCTGAACAAAACTAAAATAGTTCATCTCAATAAACTGAAAATCGCACATACATAGTAAAATCCCACATTAACCCCTTCAATAGCAAACACAGTACAACCGGCAATAACAAGACGCGATCTGCTCAGTAATCATGCTTTAGCAAACTAAGTAGAATACGTATATCATTACAGGGCCAGTGCGGAAACCACCGACCACGATGACATACCGTACACAATACAACAGCTTGACGTCAATCCCGGCATCCACTTTGAACAAATAAACAATCTACGGACATTGAACGAAGAATGGACGCTAATCAACTATGTGGATCTTGGTAACATGTTATCCCAGTTATTAAAAATTACAGACCATTTGAACAAAATACGCGAAACATGTACTACCTTAGCAAGTAGATGCGAAACGAGTGACCATATAGAATTGTTAGCCAACAGAATAAGTACAATCAAAGAATACCAGAAGCAAATAAAATCATTGATTGGTCATCGCACAGTTAACAAAGCGCACCGGGAGCTGGCCAAGTTAGCAACACAACGCGACAAAAGAGGAGCCTTAAACTTTGTGGGAAGCCTCTCCAAATCACTTTTTGGAACACTAGATGTAGTAGACGGTGAATACTTGAACCAACAGATAGATAATCTATACAACGATACAAACCATCTAGCAATCCTGCTAAACAAACAAACAAATATAGTGCAATCGACACTAGGCGCATATCGTAACGAACTAGATAACGTTGCATCCCACAACGAATCACAAGACCGCATATTGGCAACCCTAAGCAACCAAGTGACTATCTCGGGAAGATTCATGTCCACAAGCAAGACTGCAATCTCACTTATTAGACACCTCATTGACCTGGACAGATACATGAATAATTACGAACTTGATCTTAACAACCTAATAGACGCTATCCTCTTTGCACAACAAGGAATAATACATCCAAAAATATTATCTCCAGAACAACTGATTTCAAGCATCCAACACATTCAATTGCTGAAACCTCTTCTAGAATTTCCCGTTCCCATAGACGCCGCATACGCTGAAGAGTTAGTCCGAGTATCGAAAGTAGAAATCGCATATTTTGAGCCGCGATTGATTTACGTCATCTCAATACTCATATTAAATAGAGATACTTTCAATTTATACCACTTGCTACCCATACCAGTTAGACAATCCTACGACACGATTTCCAACAAGTTGGCATACATTCAACCCAGTGCTGACTATATAGCAATAACACTAAATAGAGCGTCATACTTCCAGCTATCCGAACCAAAAATTAACAAATGTATCCTAATGCAAAACAGATACATTTGCAGACAAAGTCAACCACTATTACACAGCGGAATCCACAAGATATGCGAAGTCGACTTGTTTCTCCACTCCTCACAATCAGTAACAAAAAATTGCGACGTTATACTAACATCTTTCGAGGGCACATATTGGACGGAACTTTCCGTCACAAACGCTTGGATATTTTCTTCAGCAAAACCAGAAACCGTACACACATTATGTCCGAACGACCACACCTCGCGAATCACCATTTCAGGAGCCGGAATATTACGACTAAATAACAAGTGCACCGGTCACACAGGTGAGGTAACACTCTCCACAACTAGGTATTCGACCTCATCTGAAACCCACTCATACATCCCGAACTTTACCCTCGATCTGGACCGGATATACAAAAACCTTAATTTAAATGAAACCACAAATTTATCCTCAATTGCAATCCCCCCACTCCACAAAACCTCGCACATAAATGTACATGCCTTGGCCAATACCGGACTATCGCTGCATGATATCGTAAAACAAGCTACTGATATCAGCACACACCATCGCACACAGCGCTATATGTTTCACATCAAAGACGCTCTTACTTACAGCGGTGTAGGTTTACTGTCTCTCGCAACCCTATACTTAGTCTACCGTCACTCATGCCTCGGCAAGGTCATTACTCTGTGCACACATTGTAAAGCAAAAAAAACGAACCGGACATTTAGAGCCATACAAACAGGGTATGACAATCCAATCGAGCTAAATATTATCCACCCACCTACTTCTTCTGTCCTTCCCATTCCCAACGAAGTAAAAACCCATGATGGAGTTCCTCACACACCACCTTCGCTTCCTTTAAACTCACCAGTACTTAAAACCTTACGAAAACCTTACTATAAATAGGCAACTACCATATTGCTACCAAGATCTGCTGTTGCGCTGCCAAACAGACATAAGTAAATATAAGCTTGTGTACACTACTGCATTGAAATGATTGTAATGACGATCTTATACCCTTAGTTTACAATTAGCCTAAAATATATTTACACTCATAACCGATATCATTGTACGAATAGGTCGAACTCGATTGAAAAAAAAAAAAAAAAAAAAAAAATAGTTTTACTTAAGACCCAGCGAATCAAGAAAAAAAATTATTGTTGTTTAATCTTAAGTGTACTAACCCGCTTCCACGCGCATTAACCCTAGGCGGCTAGCTTTAAACAACATTATATAACCATAGTATTATAACTATATGCCTCACGCTCATACGCAATCCAGAATATGAACCATACTATCTCAAACATAAACTTACTATTACAAACACTTATCCTCAAATATCCAACTAATGTTGCTAAACGCATCAATCAATATTCATTCTACATTCATACTGCGATTACATACTTGTAAACACACACCAATTATCATTTTCATATGTACGGATAACATATTATATTCAGATTATAAATACCATACACTATCTATAATAAGAAAGATTGTAAAACTAATTTTAAGCACATACTTTGAAATCATGTTTCACTACTGTATATGACATTTCCACCTTCTTGCTTTCCATATTCGGGACCATATCTACCGCTATGCTCCCTGTGACGGGGGGGTTGTTACGTCCAGCATACCACTTCTCTCTATTTTTCATACTCGCTCACTCTCCCACAGTTCTTACATTAATCTCATGGTCTCTGTTCTGTCCTCTTATCTCTACGTAGTCTCACGCTATTCACTATCGCGCTTACTCATCAAATTCCATTCCCTACCTCTAGCATTGCCACACCTTTTCTGCACCCGTACGTTTCACGTCTCGGAGGACACTCCTATTCTAACTCTCAACAACGTCACATCTAGACTTCTTACATAGGTTCATACAGCACACTTCGTTTTTACTGCTATCTGAGCTTCCTCGAAATAAATATACAAGTAATATCTCAAACAAACCCTACGTTATTCAATCCTCATCCTAATTTCCGGTTGACCTGGAACGTAAAAGCGAAGCCAACCAGTTTACTCTTACCGCTCCGGAGTAATTCTACTCACGGACGTAACACCGTCAAATAAAACTCCGATTCTGCTGTTTCGTTGTCTGCTACGTACCATGGAGGAGGAAATATTGAGCACTTAAATACCTGTCGGCTATGGCGAAGCAATCGCCCACCAAGAAATACACACACACGAACCGTACGCATCGTCAACTTTCAACAATAGCGACGAGATTCAAATCACTGTTTAGCATAAGGATTAATGGGTATTACCGAGCAAGAGTTTGCTGCATTTCTCTGGAAAATAGCTCAAATCTGACGGCACTACAGCAGCAATCACAACTTTAGTCATTAACGCCATCTGCCATTTGTTTTAAGATGTACGGTACGAACTGAACGCTGTCGAGATTAATAAATGTAAGAAAGTTGGTCTGACCAGTCTCCTGAAAGGTTTTGCTTTGCTCAACCCTGGTCAAAGTTGGCTTATGGAAAATGCTGGATGGCTCGATGTTCAGGAAACGAAAAAATTAACTGATGCCGATGGCAACTTTGACATGGTTATTCCCTTGAGCATGATATCGAGCTTCGCTGAAGACTATCGCAAGATCATCGTTAACGCGAAACACGAGCTGATTCTTACAAGGTCAAGAAGTGATTTAAATGCCATCGTTCAAAATCAAGGCAAAGACTTTGGAATCGTGATCGATCACGTGGAATGGTTAGTACCCTGTGCGAAGTTCTCGGATCAACGAGAAATCGCACTGTTGAATTTCATTGAAAAATATACACCAGTCTCCATGAGCTTCTGCAGTTGGGAGTTGTACGAATATCCTTTGCTACTAGTAACCACGAAACACGTTTGGACTGTGATAACGTCCACCCATTTGGAAAAACCGCGATTTGTCATGCTCGGTTCTCAAACGAACTGAAAAAACAAAGCCGGCAAAAATGCCAGTCATCTTGGTCATTGTAACATTACTGACGTCAAGCTCTTCTTGAATTCCGAGTATTATCCGTACGGTAACCTGAACTTGGACATAAGTCACAATCGCTTTGCATTACTGTACGAGATGTACGCAATTTTTTAAGCCACCTATTACGGCGAAGAACCGAAGCCTCTGTTGACGAAGAGCGAATTTCTACAGTACGAACCTTTGATTCCCATTGATTGTTCGAAACAAAACGAGGCTCTGAAATCTGGACCGGTAGATATTCGTATCGAATTTGAGGCTAAAAATAACTTTCCTACTGGTACGTCTGCCTACCGCTTGATTTTACATGATCGAATAATTGAATATAACCCGCTGAGTGATGGGGTGAGGAAATTGGTATGAAAACCTTGAACGTTGTGACAATCGATTCGGTATTTATCACGATGAAGTTCACACCAAAAGAGTTGGCAGTTGTGTCACTCGACGAAGATACCAATCCGTCAATTCTTCTCTTTGAACCTTCGTACGATTGGAATTATTCACTCTCTCCATTCAAAAGCGAATATTTGTGGCTGTCGCGGAATTATCATTGACTATCCTGGGAAGGTGGTGATTCACCTTTCGAGAAGCTCTACTTCACCATCGAATGTATGTCGCTGCGTAATGCTCCAACAGTTTACGTAAAAGGTTTGGAGAAGAAAAGTTGGCTGCAGAAAATTCTTGGTGAAAAAGTTGAAGTCGTTGATTTGATGGATTTGGGTTGTCCGTCGTTGCAGAAATTGAATAAAATGTCAGACGCGAATTCAAACTGTACGCATCATGCTATATTGCATCCAAACTGTGCAGCTCAAAACGTATTGTTACTGCGAAATTTTGTACTTAAATACAAAAGACAATCGGTATCTACTCGAACAGTTATTTATTTTCATTGCCTAAACCATGGGTACGATACCGTTGAGTAAGAAAAATGTCATTACACTCATATATCAGCATTATGAATTTCATGTCAAACTGTAATCTTAAGTTGTTTTTTTCAATAAAATATTTTGCATCGTCAACATCAACCGTCAATTCAGAACCTCTGTCCTGCTAGTTAAGAGTTTATTCCAGAACCTTCCAGAATTCAACGTCGCACAGCATCCGTCGTCCGCAGGCCGCTCACCGTCAAGTCGAAACTCGTCGGACGATTCCGAGTATTGTTTTCGGCGGACGATTCGGGAATCTTTCAGGGTCAAAGAAGCTCTTTCTCACGGTCCCGGACCGCTCGCCGTCAAGTCGAAACTTATCGAACGCATTGTTTGTCAGCCTACATTCGTTCAGGGTCGAAGCCGCCGCATACAAATTTCAGAACCTTTCAGAATTCAACGTCGCATCGAAATCCTTTGACCGCATGCCGCTCACCGTCGAGTCGAAACACGTCGGACAAATTGTTTGTCAGTCTAGATTTGTTCAAGGCGGCGAAAATCTTCTCGAATCTTCTGGAAGCTCTCAAAACCTGACACATGCCAGGATTCTCGGTCGAACGTTCGAGCAGAGATGAGTAGGGAGATCTCCAACGCTCGGCTTTTCGTGATACCAGCTAGGCTGGAGCGTCGACGTGACACCTAGGCGGCCACGCACCGAAGGTGGCCCATTTCCGACCTGACACCTAGGCGGCCATGCACTGAAGGTGGCCCACAATCGTGCATATATAGATATACTCGGTCGCTCGAGCAAGCGGTTGCTAATCGCATCCTTGTCCCCGCTCGCACAAATGTTTCCAGGAATGCAAGAATTGGGATTTTTTTGTTTCAATTATGAATGTCAGCGAATAAAAGTATCTCCAGATTTGATAAATTTTGGATTCAATTAGCGGACGCTGAACCAAAATAATTAACCATTCCCAGCCCGAATACTTTTTTTTTTTCTTTTTAATGAATATTATTTTTTTATTGATATGAAAATATGTGACGCCTGGTGTTCTCGAATATTTGTATACGCAGTCTATGGAAAAATATACGAAGCCAGCTCGATAACATTTATGCAAAATGTGCAATGGGCAAGTGGTTGGAGGAAATTTTTTTTTTCTCGAACTGAATCTTCCAGAGAACCATCAGCGAATTCCAAGCAAGCTCCATAAACATACCGAGCAAACGCGCGATCACGGACGTAGCTGTGGTATGGCTGAGTGGATACCACATGAGGATGAATTTTCAATCACAGGTTTTTGCGCGAAGTTTTCCTGTATTTAGATTAATTACTGCTGCCTTTGCTATAATACTGCATTCAAGTCTTAAACAAAACACTGAAAAATAAGTTAACCACTTAATGTAAAACAAAATGTTAGATTGAGCTTAAATTTAAGCCGGAGTTACATAAACTAAGATAATTACAAGTGCAATATTGTAAATATTGAACATTTATTGTTCATCTAAATAAATATGGTTTCCTCCTCAAAAAAAAAAAAAAAAAACATGAGGATGGAGTGATGCGGGACACGGGTTCGATCGCAGTTCACTCTTTTTTTTTTTTATTTTTAAATTCAATCCCGGCTTTTTTTTTGTATTTTCGGAGAGAAAAAACAAATCAACGAAAGAAAATTTCGAGAGCCGGTCGAATTTTTCCTTCTTTCCTTTTGCTTTTTTTTTACTGAACCCACCTTTTTTGTAGTGGGGGTAACCCAGAAGAGAACAAATAATTGAAACAATAAAATTCCGAGAGCGAATCGATTTGTTCCCCGTTATTGGCGCCTCTTTTTTGATAAGGAAAAGTTTTGACAGTAATGTAAAATAGAGATTACTAAACACAAATGTATTGTTTTTTAATAACATCGGCCTACAAAAAAAAAGTAGTCTGTACTTTTGACCGGACCTACCTATCTTTATGTATTTTGACGCGCTCAATCCGAATCTGAAATAAGTTTTGCCCGTACACCCTCAAAATTTTGAGTAAATTGCAAAAAACCATAAAAATCGCCAAAAATCAGCATTTTTGGTAAGAAAAAAATTTATGGAAGTATAGACCAAGTATGATTTTTATGCATTTTGGTCCGCTAAACCCAAATCTGAAGTTTATTCAACCATAAGCCTTTTGAAATTTAATTCGACCGGTGTTATTAAAAAACAATACATTTGTTTTTAGTAATCTCTATTTTCCATTACTGTCAAAACTTTTCCTCATTAAAAAAAAAAAAAAAACGCCCATTTTATATCAGTCTTGACGAGCATTTCTTAAGAAGTTTGAGAGATGCGAGATCGGAACGACAAAATTATTTCAGTAGCAACAATGTATGGACCCCTTTCCCTTTCTGATATTGGCAGCCAGTTAAGAGGCTTCACAGTGTTCAGTTTAGTGCCAGCAGCTCTCGAGGTAGCAAGATGGTAAGTGAATTACATAATTATTTTACATGTATGGAAAAACCGGCAGGTTTGACGATCGTCTATTTACTTTATAGATTAAGAAGAGAAAAAAAGGGAAGGACCTGTAGTCGTATTTTATACTTTATTTAATTTTCCTTGAATTGTCAGACGTTTTTATTTTTGATTGTATAGGAATAAGATGTGTGGGGAATTCCATTCTAGTGCCCAAGAATATAGTACACATTTTCGATCATTTTTTCTTTTTTTTTTTCGAAAACATTTTAATAATAATTATGTAATTCACTTACCATTTTGCTCCCTCGAGAGCTGCTGGCACTAAACTGAACACTGTGAAGCCTCTTAACTGGCTGCCAATATCAGAAAAGGAGAGGGGTCCATACATTGTTGCTACTGAAATAATTTTGTCGTTCCGATCTCGCGTCTCTCAAACTTCTTAAGAAATGCTCGTCAAGACTGATATAAAACAGGCGTTTTTTTTTTCTAATAAGGAAAAGTTTTGACAGTAATGGAAAATAGAGATTACTAAAAACAAATGTATTGTTTTTTAATAACACCGGCCGAATCAAATTTCAAAAGGCCTATGGTTGAATAATCTTCAGATTTGGGTTGAGCGGACCAAAATGCATAAAAATCATACTTGGTCTATACTTCCATAAATTTTTTTCTTACCAAAAATGCTAATTTTTGGCGATTTTTATGGTTTTTTGCAATTTACTCAAAATTTTGAGGGTGTACGGGCAAAACTTATTTCAGATTCGGATTGAGCGCGTGAATATACATAAAGATAGGTAGGTCCGGTCAAAAGTACAGACCACTTTTTTTTGTGGGCCGGTGTTATTAAAAAACAATACATTTGTGTTTAGTAATCTCTATTTTACATTACTGTCAAAACTTTTCCTTATCAAAAAAGAGGCGCCAATAACGGGGAACAAATCGATTCGCTCTCGGAATTTTATTGTTTCAATTATTTGTTCTCTTCTGGGTTACCCCCACTACAAAAAAGGTGGGTTCAGTAAAAAAAAAGCAAAAGGAAAGAAGGAAAAATTCGACCGGCTCTCGAAATTTTCTTTCGTTGATTTGTTTTTTCTCTCCGAAAATACAAAAAAAAAGCCGGGATTGAATTTAAAAATAAAAAAAAAAAAGAGTGAACTGCGATCGAACCCGTGTCCCGCATCACTCCATCCTCATGTTTTTTTTTTTTTTTTTTGAGGAGGAAACCATATTTATTTAGATGAACAATAAATGTTCAATATTTACAATATTGCACTTGTAATTATCTTAGTTTATGTAACTCCGGCTTAAATTTAAGCTCAATCTAACATTTTGTTTTACATTAAGTGGTTAACTTATTTTTCAGTGTTTTGTTTAAGACTTGAATGCAGTATTATAGCAAAGGCAGCAGTAATTAATCTAAATACAGGAAAACTTCGCGCAAAAACCTGTGATTGAAAATTCATCCTCATGTGGTATCCACTCAGCCATACCACAGCTACGTCCGTGATCGCGCGTTTGCTCGGTATGTTTATGGAGCTTGCTTGGAATTCGCTGATGGTTCTCTGGAAGATTCAGTTCGAGAAAAAAAAAATTTCCTCCAACCACTTGCCCATTGCACATTTTGCATAAATGTTATCGAGCTGGCTTCGTATATTTTTCCATAGACTGCGTATACAAATATTCGAGAACACCAGGCGTCACATATTTTCATATCAATAAAAAAATAATATTCATTAAAAAGAAAAAAAAAAAGTATTCGGGCTGGGAATGGTTAATTATTTTGGTTCAGCGTCCGCTAATTGAATCCAAAATTTATCAAATCTGGAGATACTTTTATTCGCTGACATTCATAATTGAAACAAAAAAATCCCAATTCTTGCATTCCTGGAAACATTTGTGCGAGCGGGGACAAGGATGCGATTAGCAACCGCTTGCTCGAGCGACCGAGTATATCTATATATGCACGATTGTGGGCCACCTTCAGTGCATGGCCGCCTAGGTGTCAGGTCGGAAATGGGCCACCTTCGGTGCGTGGCCGCCTAGGTGTCACGTCGACGCTCCAACCTAGCTGGTATCACGAAAAGCCGAGCGTTGGAGATCTCCCTACTCATCTCTGGTTCGAGGATCCACGGGGTCCGCTCGAACGTCTGAGGATTTACGGAGTGCGCTCGGTAATGCAGTTATCGATCCCGCTCGATGAGCATGATTTTCTTTACCGACAAAGAGCACAATTTATCCCACAAGGGGTAACACCACGGCAATTTCAAGCATTTTTTACCGACGATCATAGTTATTCGGAGGATTTTTTACCGACAATCATGGTCATTTGGAGGATTTTTCACCGACGATAATGGTCATTTGGGAGATTTTCTTACCGACGAGCGGTCGGCAGAGCACATTTTGTCTCACGAGAATGGGGGTAACCTTAAAGGGTTTGCGTCTGGGATGCACGTATCGGCGGATTGGTCGGCTTGTTCGGTAAAGAAGGTGTTTTTACGCAGAACCGGCCTTGTTATACTCCTGTCATACGTATACCGTCGCCCTCGAAACTCATCAACGAATCATCAATCATAATTCTATTGTTTGAGAGGTTTCATATATCGTATACGTTGTCTCCTTCAATTTTCCTCTTCATACCTCAGATAATTTTGAAATACTCACCCTCGGTTTTTTCAACCGGTGTTTGTCTGATTTTTGCATCTTCTGCCGAAGCAAAGGGATCATGTATCTCCGAGATTGTTTTATTTTCCGATTATTTTCCGTTTGTTCCATTTGTTTTTTGATTTGTATTACTTCTCGTTTCAAAAGTTTAGTATTTCTTGTAATATTCCAAAGTTCTTGCAACGAAGTCTATTGTAGTTTGAAAACGTAGATCAATTTTGGAGCGGTAGATTTCCTGTCCGACTTCAGCGATCTGTGTTTTCGATGGATCGCTGCACTTATTTGAACCATATGATGTGTGATGTTTTTTTTTTTTTTTGCTTAGGACTTTTGGAGCTCTGCTTGCTGATGCAACTGAGTCTGCAGTGCACTGAATCTCCTTATTGAAAACGCAAGATCTTGTAACTTTTCCAGGCTGAAGGAAAAATCAAGACAATTTGAATGAACAGAAATTGGTATTCATATGGTTGTTTTGTACATGTTACAGTTTCATATTGTCATTTTAAAATAATATAAGTAAGGTTATGTTGTGGTGTACGAGATGTTTGAGAATACGCGCATATGTCCAACAAAGATGAGGGCAGTTAACGTTGTAATACCTGCCCATGTAGAAATAGGCTCTAGCATTGTTCTGCTTTGTGTACGATATATCTTGAAATATGTTTATTGCGGTGGATCCATGATTTGTCCGACGTCATCGTATGCTCATGTTCGGGACAAAGAAAATACTCCATACTTTCAACATTCTCTGACAATTTCTCTAGCAATTGGTACTTCGGTTAGTGGAGGAATTTTAAATGAGTTAAATACTTTCAATACATCAAATTTAAAACGTCAGTTTCATGTTTTCATCTCAATGACCGCAGTCACCGAGAAATCTCCGTATATTTCTTTTATAAAGTCGAGAAACACCCTTTAAAATGAATATTTCAAAATATTAGTCCTTTGTAGTGGTTTATGACGCTATGAGTGAGCAACACGTTAGTTTTACCACAATTCGATGACCCACAAAATATTGAATGCACACTGTTTGTTAGTAATGTACTGCGCCATTTGTGCCTTTCACTTTTTGCTCTTGAAGTTTGTCAAAGTTCGCGACGGGAAGTTTAGTAGGATGTGTCTCAAACGGCATCTCGAACATGAATGAACAGATTTGCTATAAATATCTCTTTATCAAACACTTCCTTTTAATTACAGCATGAACATAACCTCTTACAAAAATCAACCAAACTGCAAATGCCTATATTGCAGCCAGTGTCTAGTAGATGAAATCATCAATTACCCTCCAGTTTAATTCCACGCACCTGGTTATCAGTACTGTGGACCTCGTACAAAGTTAGCAAAGTGGTGCGGGGTGATCCAGGAATCAGATTTGTCGTCGCAGCTTGTAAAAAAACGACATTGCAGTAAGCTATGAGTATTACTCGTAAGACCGTAAGAATCTTGAAGTCGGAAACGCGACTGATAGGGTGTTGGCTAAAAAAGTTTGGAAACGGGTTTTGGCGCTGAACGAGAATGCAAGTGAAAACGCAGCGACTTGTGCAATACTATGAAAGTAAAATCAAAACTGGGGATAGGAATTCAAAAACTGACAAATGAGACCTTGAAAAAATGATTAATGTTGCTAAACTATTCATGGCTGCAAGCAAAAATGCAAAAGTAGCTATTGGGTCTGCGCGTACGGAAGTTCAAAAAGCTATTAAAAAGCGGGTGGTATATGTAAAGTGCGAATACCGCGCGTTCTACCAGTTCCTTCAGAGAAAAGTGGTTTCACCATTTCTAATTCCTATTTTCGCTGGACTCAGTGCCACAGCCATGTCAGCCAGTGGTGCGGAAAATATAGAAAAAGCTGTAAACGATGCTAGCACTACTAAAAGAGAACTAAAAGAGAATAAACTGTACAACAAAACTATGGAAGATATCACGCTGGGTATAGAGCTTTATTGGAAAATGCATGAAGTGTGTTGGTCTCATATTTTAAAAAATTAGGTACGAAGCTGCCACGTCAAGCGTCGATTGATTGGGATTCAGTGAAATATGCAAAGCTAAAGGATTCCGTATTTCTGCGGTGTTTTCATGCGGAACGAACTGCTCAACGACCATCCGTGGAAAAACGAATCAGCTATAGTCAATTTTGATGACTAAGAAAATCCAGAAACTCATTGGGTTGCTTACAAGAGACGTGACAAGAATGTCATTCACTTTGACAGTTTCCGCAACATTATACCACCCTCAGACCTCATGAAATACCTCAGCGTCAATAGCGTTAAACACCATCATGAAAGGTACTAGGATAATGATGCATTTCAATCCGGACTCTCGTGTCTAAAACTTCAGAGCGGTAAAGTGTATAAATATGACACGTAATTCAGCAAAGTCTATCACTTGCAGTCATGGATTATTTATTCACGTAAATGATTTGGAGAACCTCTTCGATTTCTGAAGTATAATATTTCCCACCGATTGAACTCACTCGTGATAGAGGTTGTACTCTTGGCTGAATAGAATTGTTAACCTTCAATTTATTTCCCAACCTTGATGTTGGCCACAAGAAGACTTACGTAGATGATGAAGTACTTACCATACCTACTGGCAGTTATGCGATTTAAGACTCAGAGAAATATCACAACTTCAAAACTTGAAAATAAATACAAACACTAGACTCTGCATTCAAGCACAACAATATCACATTACGTAGCGAAATCACATGCAACCACATGATAAACTTTAAATAAAATTATTCCCTTGTTTGACTCTTGAGACTCACACCACGTGTATTGGAAGCTAATTGAAGTCATGAATCAGACCTGACTGTAGTTATACTTAAGATCAAGGCGTTGCGAGTTGAATGGAGCATTACAATGAGTGCCTACGTCAATGGGCGTAAGTACACGCTATGCACAAGTTTTTCCCGACCTTCCCACGAGGATATATGATCGTGGAAGCTCCATCGCACGTCATTCACCTTCGGATCAACGTCAAGACCGTAGGTCACGTTTAGCTTTGGTTAGTAGATTAAGACAGAGACCCGGTTAATTTTTGTAAAAAAGTTATAACTGCAACATTACACATCAAATCGTAATAGAAAATGGATATTATATGTATCAGAAAGTCAAACAGTAGGTATAACAGTAAGTCAATAGCTCCCGATCAAGTCAGTCATCGATCGAGTCTTGAACTGTTAATACCTTGGATCGTAAAGTTCCTAATAGCTGTTGAAAAGGAAACTTCGATAAATACATAATATGAGAAAAAAAATATTAAACATCTAAACACAAGACGCCTTTGGTGAATTCATTGCGCATTACCATATTCATATGCATAAGCCTTAGACGTCGTCATCTCTCAACGTCAGCGATAGAATTCGAATCCCCGTTCAGCATCAGGACTTGTGCATGTTAGCCAGAAAAAGTTTGGTATATATCCATGGATGACTTCTGAAAGTTCATGGTGCCGCAACTGTGATCACATATTTTGCAATTAACGCTCTTTGTTATGAATTTGAAAAAAAATGGCGACGAAATTGATGGCATCAAAATTGATAGAAAAAACAATTTTGCCCTGAGGAGTCATGATGGGCTACGCTGCCCTGAACGCTGATCCTATTTGGCTGTCGAAGGACGTTACATGGCTTCATGGAGAGGAGAAAAAAATTCAACTAACGCCGAAGGTAATTTTGAGTATCATTACCGCTCAGCATGATTTTAGGTTTCGATGAAGACTACGGCAAGATCGTTGTCAAAGCCAAATATGACTTACTTTCAACGAAATCAAAAACTGATGTAAGCGTAATTGTGCAGATTCGAGAGGGAGAATTGAAAATCGTAATCATCATAGTAGAATGTCTCGTACCGTCTTTGAAATTCGCGGATTGAAGAAAACTTGACCTGCTAAATTTAGAATATGAAAAAAGGTCAACATATTTTGATAAGCATCCGGAGTTGGGAATTGTACGAATATCCTCTACTCTCTTCCATATCGAATCAAAATTGAACTGTAAGAACTTCCACTCAGCGTGAAAAAGCTCGATATGTCATATTGGGTTTCTAAAGAAGTCGAATGAACAAGACCAGCAAACACGCGAGTCATTTCAATTATCGCAATATTATATACATCAAGCTATTTTGAAAGTCACGATCTTACCGATACGGTCATCTAAAACTGTTTGGTACCACCTAGCCCAATATACTTAAGCAATAGTTATAAAAGTTTACATATCACTGAATTGACTCATGAAATTTTCCACACCGTGAGGGGAGGCAACCGTAAGCCAGGTTTCAGCCTACGGGTTTTTCACGTACCATAAAAAATGCATGTCGACTATTCCAACAATAAACCATACCTAGAAAGGTAGCCAAAGAGACAAGGCCTGGACACGTTCGACAAATTCCGGACCTCGGGCTTTCCCTGGTTGTTGCAGCTATGTGGACGCCAGAGGCCTTGCCAAGGGCTGCAGGCTGAGGGTCCCACGCCGAGGGACTCACGAATGTGACGTAGGCGTCTGTGGGTTTTTTTTTCCAACCCCTGCCAGACCACTAATGGAGGTAATTGGCACTGCCTCCGACCCTCCTGGGTTCAGTCTATATATTGAATATTACTTAACTATGAAACCATCCGCTGTCGAATCGTCGCGGTCGAAACGTCAAATCGTCGAGTCGTTGAGGCTTCACACTCTGAGCTACACTTTCACCCCCGGTGTTGAAGACGCGATTCCTTGAGTATACGTTACTCTCGTACAGCACTTGTAGTTAAGTCACTTCGCTTAGTTATAAGTTCACAAATTACAATTGTACCTTGACACATATCCGTATCAGTAGGTCTACTTGTGTCTACAAACGAGAAATGAACAACTTCACATGTGTATCGCCTATATGTCATCGGGATTTAATAAGTTAGTTTGTTTGTGTTTAATTATGATTTCGTTCACACACATTGAGAAAGTACAGGCGCAGCCGGAGAACCTGATTTTGCTAACGCATTATCCTAACAAAATTTCAACATGAATCGTAATCTGTACGCGTTTCTTTGTTACGTCCGAGCTCATACTTACGGCGGTACTCTCTTTGTACCACAACTTACCGACGTGCAATTATCTTACGAGAACTTCAGATGCTCAAACCGTAGTTTTGAGTTCCACATCGATCTGGATACAGTTACCATCTCAGTGTGCAACAGTCTTGCACGGAGTATCCACATATAACATGCCTCCGTAATTTCGCACGGAGCTCATATTCATGTTATGCTGTGCAATATATGTATACAATTTTCCTTCTTAACTCACATCTTCAAGTTTAATCCACACATAGACCACGTAGTCTATAATTGAAATTCGCAGTACCCAAGTTCATAAACCTCGCTGACTGAAGGTAAGTAACGTGGAAAAGAATGTTTACAAAGTTTTATTCTCAGAGCTCAGAAATGCATTTTTGCAACTAACCCAGGCAGCACATTCATATACCAGTAACGTAACAAATACTTGAATCTTGTTCCTTCCGAAATCACAGCTACATCACATGTGCTCTACATGTACCGTACATGTACTCTATTATGTCCGCCACAAACCATTATGGCAGCTACGTAACAGGTACAGAACAGAGATACGTATCAAAGATATCACAGATATGGATGAGATTCATGCCCTTGCAAGTCCGTTATGTATCATTTATGTTCTTATTTTTTGCATCCAGCGCAGTTGTATATAGTAGTGACAGTTCAGATTCATAACTGCTGCGTAATACATCCAAATCAGAGCCATTGAATAAACGTACTTAATACGTATCTGTTACTCCGTGTAACATCCGGCGATTCATTTTATGCGCACGTGCACGCTGCTTAAAAAAAGCACATAAATACGAGGATATATATGGAAAAGATTATTTATTACCACCCAGAATATCGAAATACCATGTGTCATAAAAGTAACCAGCTAGAAATGAGTAATATAACAAAATAACAAAGGTACTAGAATCTAGAAAATCAAGATGTAGTGTCATACAAGTGACAATAGGGAAACGGGTATACAATACCGTTATACGTATTTTGCTTAATATAATACAGGTAATAGAATATCAAAATTCAACGTGTTACAGCGAGAAATAAGTACACACTACTTAACATGGTTCTTGGAGATCATAAGAATCTCACAATTTCACCCGTAGTATCACATAAGTAACAATATTTAGGTACTATAGTAGATATCAATCACAATCTATAATAAGCGCTGAGGACTCGAACGGCCCATAGGAAAAAGTAAATAAAAAAATTGCCATAAGAACGTAACTGAAAATTTAATCAGTCCGAATTTCAAGGAAAATTAAAGTTTAGGTTTTTATAAAAAAAATTATAGTTTTTTCCAATTTGATTGACAAAAACGAGGTTTTCTGAATCACTACAAAAATCTACAATTTTTCAAATGAACCACGGGATCTACAATTTGTTGATAAACTACAAAAAAAAAAAAACAATAATTTTCAATGAAAACTGTTCCAATTTCCCTAGAAATTCGTAGAAATTCCCACCAGGGTATTTTGTACTTTACATATCATATGATAATGAACATTTAAAAAGAGTAATACTACAACCAGTATCTGACTTTTACGTTATGAAACGTATACGGAACTAAACAAAAAATTACTTAGGTACATAGATAACCTATGTGGAATCAAGTCAACACTGATGTGCCTGTAATGTAACTTGTGGCTGTATTATATGGTATTATATTTCGCGATAAAACAAGAATTGGAATCCTTTCAAAAATACGTAAATTCAAAATGAACGTATAGGCTATATATAGTGGCTTCGCAAGGTAACTACCGTTATATCATTTTTCCGTGTAGTTTGTTTATAATTTTTCTATCCAACTCCATGTCGAATATGTTGCTCACATCACCGGAAAGTGGGACAATATTTATACTGTTAGTATGGAGTTTTACTACAAAACCACAAAGTACATGGTAAACATGATACAATTGTGGTTTTGATGTGAAACTACTGCACCGTAAACATTCGAGGTATGAAATTAGCTTCAAACTATTTAAGATTAAGATATATGAAGGTATGAAAGCTATCAAATGAACTTAAAAATCTATATGAATTGCAGTTTGTAGGTGAGTATCATGAATTAACTTGAGCCAGTACAGATGTAAGTTGTAAAACAAGAATAAATTGAAATTAAATATAAGATTGACTCCAATTCGTTGAACTGTGGTTAATTTACAGTATGAACTTGTGCGATTGCTCGTGCTTCCTCTATGCTCGTGCTTTGGCCTTCGCCTTCTCTTCTCTGATAAATCTTTGTTTTCCTTGACGGAACCACTCACTGCAAGTTTCTTCAAATTCTTTGTCCGTCATGTTATAATTCACCATTACTGCATCTAGGAAATAAAAATAGATCTAATTTTTATAAGGGAAAGGAACATTCCGAGTCTGAATCAGATGAATTACATTGGATAAATCCACTTCGCGGTGAAATTTTTCTGCAATGGCATTACAAAGTGAAGAAGACTTTAGTGGTATCGCAAAGATTAATTGCAATAGCAATAACTATTGCTAGCATATATTGTACTTACATACATAATTAAGACTCAACATCATGCGATTTTTTTCTCGCCCCTTGCCACTATCCCAATATACGTAATTGGATCAAGCTGTACGTCTGCAGTAATGCCACCATTGTTGAACTCAGCTGTATTAGACTTTGTATCTGTACAAGTACAAACTGTTGCTGGGATATGGCGAGGAATCGATGAATTGTCATTGGTATTACAGAGTTTCCGATACTCTTCTTTAATTTGACGTCTTCGTTGCCTTCTCGTCACATATCGAGAATCTTTCAATACCTTAGGCATCTCAATGAGTATATACAATATACACACACATATAATCTGTAAATAAAAGATAAGGGTTCTTTGTGACATTCAGGCATTACTATCGGTCAATTTATTAAGGTTATACTTGTGAACTAAGGACTCTGGTCCAGTGTACAGGGTGTCCAGTGACTGAGAAATATAAAATTCTCTGAAAATTCCAAATTTTTCACTGATTTATAAGGGTTTTTTCTGAATAAAAACACCACTTCTACTACTTAAATGACTAGATTGTGTAATGTAGATGAGTAAATCGAACTCACATGGCGCACAAATATAGCACTGTATTCAATAATGCCATCAGTTAAGAAGAGCAGATTTGCCACAGTGGCTAAATAAAATACTATCAAAATTAAATGTTTGCATTATATGGTGTTGACAAAACCAGGGTAAAAAATCATATTAGATAGAGAAAAAAATCCGAAATTCCAGAAATAACTCGAATTTCTGGGAATTTCCTGAAACCTCCATGAACATGAAATTGCCTATCAATTTCTTGTTTAAAGATGTTCCCTGAGCACTAGACTCCCTGAGCACTAGACACCCTGAGTTCGCAATCCTTATCCTTTTTATTTACGTATCAAGGAAATAAGAGGCAGTTAGTGGATCAGACATAGTCCATGGTTCACAAATATACCTTGCATTCACAGCAATGTGGCAACAAAAATTGTTATCTTATTTGTACAAAATATTCGGATCGAGAAAGCACAAATATTTCATTAAATATAAATCAGATCTCAATAAACCAAAGAAGCAAAGCCTTTTTTAATTTGCACCTTTGTAAACTTGATGAAGCTGAAGCTAGTAGCCCAAGTTAGTCCACCAAGTGCACTAATGTTGATTACTAAACCCTCTCTGGAAGCTGGTGTATTTCCACTATAATTCTCATCGTCAGTTTTTATCATACTTCAAGACAGTTGCCTTGCAACGCCATTGACTCACAGGACGATTTGCAACTAGATTCAAAACTGTTGACGCTACGCCATGCAGATTATATCTATGCACTAACTCGCAGTCATTCCACTACCGCGTGGAAAGTAGTGCACGCCATTCGCCAATCCCCTACGCAAGGGGGTTTCCAGGCAAATCTCAAGAAAATTTAACACTTTTCTAGTACCGTAAACATATTTAACTGTACCGTATTATTCTCTTCAAAAGAAGTGGCCGCTAACTTCAGCTTCATGTAAACTTGCTGGCCATGTCATTCAGATAAGTGAAGACAAGGGCAAAGTGTTAGAGTTTCAATGAGGGTGCTTGTTTCCAGAAATTCGAAAATAACTAAATGAGTATATTAGTCACCTCTATTTTTTTTAAATGTTTACTGTTTTACCGTTACTGTTCTATTTTGGTTGGTAGCTATTTGCGTGGCTGGTCATAAAACTCCTTATCGAATAGCTGGATGCTAGGATGATGAAACCGAATGTAGCAGTGGGCAGCGGGAGTTGGCAATGAAACGTGCTACACTGATAATCATGAGGTGGCGAAAGAAAATAATCGAGAGCAAATTTTGTGGAAAGAATTGCATTTTTTATCTTACTCAGGAGAAGTTCAATGCACGGGCTACCAGTTTCGTAAAGAAGTTCGCACGGCAGTGACGCAACAAGTCATGCCAAAGACGCGCAGCAGAAGTTTGAATGAATTTGGGTAAAATGTGCACTTACCTGATACTGGCTCAAGTCTTGTACACATAACACTACTTCACTTGTATGTTGTTACTTGTATGACACTGGGTGGAATAATACATATTTAGTTAATTATATTTTGATACGACATCAGATGGCCGCGGATCACACCGTCTAAGGCGGGCGCGGGGAAGACGTCTCCCATGATGCCTGCAAGCCATGCTGCAAGCCGAGTTGATGATGACAATATGGCTGTCGGAAGCGGAAGTCACACTTATTGACTACGACTATATACAATAATGGCTTTAGTATTATTAATTATACTATGCCTGTGTTTCGTTTGATAGGTGAAACACTGTATGAAAATGTGCGACCAAATATTACATCGAGAATTTTGCTAGAATAAAAATACTCGGATATATATTACGATTACATATATTAATACAGTCACTGTTTTGCATTCTCATCCTTACGTTCGGTTCCGATATCCGCTTGGCGCGCAATATCAAATATTATATTATCGTATTAGTACATAACGAGTATGCATAAGTCTTTTCCCTACTGAAAATCTCGGCATGGGATCTAATGTGCGATTTTATATGAGATATCATACGAGCTCACATAAGACCTCATATTGGCTTAAATGAGATCTCATATCAGCTCTTATAAGATCTCAATAACGAATTTGAACACAGGAACCGAATGAAATCTGATGAAACGTCGTGTGAGTTTTGTATCAGATCTCATATCACATCTCACGGTACGGAAAAAACCTGTGTAATATAAACCTACGTATAATTGTCAAATATGGAGAAAATGACCTCACTATGTGCTACGTAATGCATGATTGCACCCAATTTTGCTGAAAAAAAAAAATTTACACACGCACGGGAATTGAACCCAGGGCCGTCTAGTTCCACAATCTGTTACCTAGCCACTCAGCTATGGCACTGCTTGTATGATATGTGTTATTTTACGTACATATTGGATGATTGCTGCTGAGGATTAAAAATAAATTAAATCGGTGTGGTTGTGTAAATGAACGACTAACTTTCATAGCAGATCCAATTTTACATTTCAAGAATAGCATGAAAGCCAAGAAAGTTGACATTCTCCATACAATAACCCCCTTTTTTATTAATTTCTTTGACAATTATACACAGGTTTACATTACATAGGTTTTTTTCGTACGGTGAGATGTGATATGAGAATATCTGATATAAAATTCACACGACATTTCATATGAGATCTCACTCAGTTCCTGTGTTCAAATTCGTTATTGAGATCTTATGTGAGACAATATGAGATCTTATTTAGGTTCGTATGATATCTCATATAAAATCGCACATTAGATCCCATGCCGAGATTCGATTTTCAGTAGGGTTTGACGAGACGTGAGGTTTTCGGCACGAACCGAAGGCGAGTGCTGTAACGCACGAGTCAAAAAACTTTATCCATACGACTTTCGACTCGTATGTTTTATCACGAAAGCCTATTATAGAGATCGAGACGAAGTCGCGATTTTGAGGTTAGAGTGGTAAAAAATACGATTACAGTATAGTAAACCCGTAGCGGTGTTCCACACGAAAAGCTGGGATAGAAAGCAACAAGTGGAATTGTTCTCAGACACATATAGGGACGAAGTCATATAACGCAGTTGTAATCTAATGTGATAAAAATAAAGCAATGAAAAATAACGTAAAGTAAAAAATAAAGGTGGGGCCTCATATTACATTACAACTTCGTTCCCATGCGTCTGACAATTTCACTTGTACTTTTCCAGTCCAATTTTTTATGTACAGCGCACCGCTATGGACTTACTATACTATACACCATTTTAGGACCACCGGTATACTCGTACGTATCGCCGGTGACGGGTCCTAATGAAAAAGAGCCAACTCGCCGGGCTGGTTAGAAAAGAGCCAACTCGTCGGGCGGTTGGAAAATAGCTATCTCGCCGAAATGTTGGCTCTTTTCTAACCAGCCTGGCGAGGTTTTCTAACCAGCCCGGCGAGTTGGCTCTTTTCTAACCAGCCTAGCGAGTTGGCTCTTTTTCATTAGGGCCCGTCGATATGTATACGGTTTCGAATACTGCAGTCACTGTTTTGCATTCTTCATCCTTAGATTGCGATTCGATAGGCACGCCGCAGTATGACAGAAACTCTCGAAATTCAAGCAGGAATCAAAAATTTTCGAATGCTGAATGCTGTTATAGTTCTCGGTGTCCACAGGCGATTCCCTTTTAGCTACCTTAAAAGGCGTTATACCTATGTAGTCAGTGTTTACCGACTGTATGAAATTTCATTCAGACTACTACCATGCGCATATATACATATATATAATTACGTTGCAGATTTTGCTCACGTAAACATAATTATGTAATAAGGATATCAATTCTATGAAACACACAAAAAAAGATCCGCTGGAACATATGAAATACGTTCGCAATGGTCTATAATCGTTACATAAAACGAATTATGTAACGAGGATACAAATACTTTGAAACACACTAGAATAGATCCGTTGATACATATCGGTAATGTTAACGGCGATATATTTTATTTATGTACACGTCATTACGTAACAGATATATCAATTCTTTGGACCACACAAAGACGAATGCTTAGAGACCTAAATGTTACGTAACATCTGTTCTGTGGATTTTACATCAAATTTTCACGTAGCAGTTACGTTACAGTGAGGTCAACGTACCTTGTAGGGCACATATGACATATCAGTTATGTAAAAAACCAGATGTATCATTGACTTTTTCATTGTGATCAGGCAGCTACGTGAATGAAGCAAGTGTGCTGCCTGGGAAGTATCTTGTCAGCACTACGTCGAATAGCTTCTTCAAGACCCATCGTCTGGCACTTACATAACCAAAGACCAACAGAAGTCCTTTTGAAAACTCCTAGTATTGAAAACTTTCTTCAGGCTAGACTGATGCAACAAAGAATCACTTCAGACACTAAAAAAACCACAACTAAATCAGCAGTAAAACGAATTATGACTTTGGACAATTCAGAGCATATCGAAATCACGAGTAGTGAAGATCATTTGAAATCAACTTCGAACTTTAGTATAATTAACGTGATTTTATTAGTGAATCGTATGAGTCAAAAAAACAATTGTAAGCCCAAACCACAAAAATCGAATGAAAGAATCTCTTATTGTTAAAAAGCGTGTATTAACATTGAAGTGTTGTGTGAAGAAATCATTTCAAATGCGCATAGTGATAGTCCGCACGACCCACAACAACAGAATTCCATATTGAGACAGATTGAATGAATAATCAATAAGAACAGATCATTGAAGTTCGTGAACCTAGACCCCACAAGATCTGTAGATCCAGTTTAAGTCGAAAATAATGAAAATAGTAAGATATTGAAGTGAATAAAAAAATTGTAGTGACGTTGTTATCAGAACGTAACACCTGTGTGACATGTACGCAAACTGCCAACCTACTTACTACGATAAAAACCCCAAGCCGTTGCTGACAAAAAGTGAATTTCTACAGGATGCCCCATCATCGGCTTCAAAACAAAACGAATCCCTGAAGTACGGACCTGTTGCCATCCGCCTTGAATCTAAAGCTAAAGCCAATTCCTGTGCTCAAACATCGGCGTACATTCGATTTTTCACGATCGTATTGTCGAACACAAGCCATTTAATAATTGGGTGACCCATTCCGGCCGTCCCGTATAGTTTGAAGATGGAGCTTATCGTTAACGTATAAGGTTTCCGTAGACATTGTGGAAACACCTTTATATTGAAAGAGGTGGCTGTAGTTGACTTTACTCGGAAGCACAACCCTTAACTTTCATTTTTAAGACACTGTATGAATTGGATTGTCTACACATCAATTATCAAAGCCAAAATTGATGGCTGCAACGCAATTTCCGTAGTCCATCCTAGAGCTTAGAAGTATATCGTTCAAAAAATTTGAGGGGATGGTTCAGTTCGAGTTGTGCATCACTCGGACGGTGTACGAAAAGAGTAGAAAAGAGAGATTGGTTGCAGAAAATTGTCCCAAAAGTTCAAATCATCGATTTGTTAGACTTAATCTCTTCCTCATAAAGTGAGAAAAGTGTGAAATAAAAGTACTTGAAGAATTGTACAATCGAAAAACAAACGACTGGTTTCGCTTCTACTAGAAAGCATTCAATGTATGAGATCATCAATTTATCTTATTAAACGTAATCCCATTACAATTGATAGAGGCTTGGCCATGTAGGTGGCTCACACATGTCGGAAGTAGACTCCTAATTATCAGTTTCTCTTATATTGGAATTTAGAGATGTAGAAATACAAGTGACAGATAGTTTAATTAGACATCAGAAATATGAGAATCTAGAAAAAAACCTATAAAAGCGCCTAACGTTTTATGCAGTTGAAGGACACACTGCTAGTCTAGCTTGGACTAGAGAACATTTAAAGTATGAGACCATCAATACGATGTATTAAGAGTAATGCCATCGTATTCGATACAAAGTTTTTTACTCTTTTAATGCTGAACGAGTCTGTCATTCACCAATGACAAAGTTTTCTTCACAGACGATGAGTTAATATCACACAGAAAAATACAGAATCAAAATTAAAACCAGAAAGAAAATAATTCAAAAAAATAAGTAGCCTAATAAAATGAAAATAAGACTGAAGTGATTTTGAAATGAAGATGTGATAGGAGGCAGGCAATTTTCAGTTTCTAACATCATTCCTCTGCATCTGAGCAGACTTATTGATGTGGGTAACTAATTCAACACTATGTAAATGCTATAAAGCTTGAAGGATAATTTTTATAGGAAGTGTATATCTTGCAGACCAATTGCGGTCAAGTGCAATTACCGAATTGGACAGAACAAATTATACAAACGAAACCAAAACTGTACAGAAGAATGTGTACAGCACGAAATTATCTTTACACATTGAACCAAAAACCATTAAAGTTATAGTGCTTACATGCCTGTCCTATGCAATAAGTTATGAATAAAACGTCGAACAGGTTCCTCAGTAAGGAATGAGCATGCCGTTATTTTGCAAAACTTGTATTCGGCGAGGCATGAAATACCCCAGAGCTAGACTGTACTCTGGCCCTGCTCGTAGCTCTTCCCGTGCTGCACGGACGCCTCGACACCGGCCTGGTTTCCTTTAACGCTGCATCCGGATCCATTCCTACCCCATTCACGACGAAAAAAATTCAATTATATAGAGGTCTGGGGATTTAGCTGACTAGTTAAATCGCTGTACTTCTGATGCTGATTATACCAGTCGTGCACGCTCCTCGTTCGATGAACTACACTGTTGTCTTCAACAACGAGAATGTCCGGAATTTCTTTTTTCTGTTTTCTTATCCGGAGATGTACAACTAACCCACCTCAAAGCCCAGTAGTAATACAAGCTCCTTTACTTGGGGGAGATGTCCGGCTGATAACGCTGCCCGGGCTTCCTTCACACAGTTCTGCAGCAATATTTGTTGAAGGAGATTACCTTATTGTCGGTGAAATTTACTGTACACCAGTCTCCCGCCGCACAGTGGGCTAGATTTCAGAAAAGTGGGCAAAATCCAAAAAATGAACTTTAGACATTTTCCATTTTTTTTTTTTTTGGTATCGTTAGAAAACATGTTTCTACGCTTGATGCCAAAATAACAGGTCTCTAGTTTTCGAATTTAGCAGGTGACGATATTCAAAAGTTGACCCTTTTCTAGCGTGGCGCGCGCTGTTTCTCGGCCCGAAATATTTGACTTGCGTTAAGTGAAATATTTTCTATTCCACGCTGCCGATTTGAAAACGGATTAATCGACGGTAAATTTGAAGGTTCACATACTATTTTCGTATGGTTAAATTATTCGAAATGTTGTATATGTATAACATATTGAAATGGGCGCTGAATATCTACATTTCAAGCCTGCCTGTGAATAAAATAACGTATCTAAAAAGTGGAAAAGTTTTTTTGTCCAGGGATACCCAGGCTGGTTTTTGTTTCAACTGCTTCGAAATATTTTTCAGATTCGAATAGTAAAATTTCCAGGTGCTAATTTTGTGCAGTTTTACATTGAGAAGCAAAATAGTGATGGTGCGTAATGCTCGGAAAGTTTCTCCCGGTCGAGCAGGTATACGCATTACAATGGGACGACCAGCCACGCCCGACCCTTCTTTTCCTGCCCATTCGTTTACATTGAAAGTGCAGTTGTAAGGAAACCTTCGTGGAGTATAGAGCAGAGCGTATATACGAAAGGTAAAGTGTAAAAATACAAACGTTCAGAATGGATACAGATGAAAGTAAGTAAAATGTATTCTTAATTAATGTCAATGACAATTGTTGTAAGTAATTATTAATTAATAAAGGTGGATTAAAATTTGTTTCTATTGAAACATAATTTTTGTAATAATATTTATAATCTTTGTTTGATTTCAGGTACGCGTACCACACATGACACGTGCACTTACAATGATATTTTCGAAATACTGAAAGACAACTTGCACACGAGTTGCGGTCAGCAAGTTGCGATTTTCGAGGGCAAAGTTGCGTCGAAATCATTGATACATTTTTCGATTTGTAGTGATTCCAAAGAACCACTACGAAATCTTGTTCGTAAATTATATAAGAAATGGCAAGAAGCACGTCTAAATGATGATCATTTTCAGACGTAATATGAAACTTGGTTGAAAACTTCCGTAACTATCTTCGTAAGTAATTTAATTAATTTCTACAAGACTCGACTAGGGGGCTAATGCAGACAATTTAATGTTGTTTTTTTTCTCAGAATTCTATTGCACATGTTGGGATATCGTCAACTTCTGTGGCTGCAGGTAAACCTGGCCGACCACGACAATCGACTTTCGAGGAATCGAATCAACGAACAAGAAAAAGAATGGCTTTAGACACGAGCGAATCACGTAGCCTGAATGAATTAGCATTAGCTACGAGGATAAAACTTCTTTCTGCAAGTCAACTCGATGCTGCTGAAGTTGTTAAAGATATAACAACTAAACCTCCCGCGAGAGCTACGAAATATCGAGCTGCTCATAGAGCGTCGATGGAACGACAGCAAATTGAGATGTCCGGAGACGATGCCCTTGTGGATTTCATAGATGCAAAATCAACAAAACGGCAGTATAAAGACATTCGGAAATCTTTGAGACAGAAGAATTACATCGTGTATCCATCGTACGAAAAACTTGCTGCCGCTAAAAAACTGTGTTACCCTTCAAATATCACGGTAAATGAAACCTCAGCCGAAGTAAAATTACAGACTTTACTGGATCATACCTGTCATCGAATTCTGAAGTTGCAAACAGACGTGATAACATCTTTGAAGCCTGAAGTTACGACAAATCTACGATTACGTTTTAAATGGGGTTGCGATGGAAGTTCCGGACACAGTGAATACAAGCAAAAGTTTACAAACAAGGACAGTTCCGATGCGAGTGTATTTTTAACATCTACAGTTCCATTGCAAACTATGGGTTCAGATAATGAACACAAAGAATCAGTTATTTGGAAAAATCCCAGGCCTTTATCGCCGCGGTATTGTCGCCCTATTAGAGTTCAATTTTCAAAAGAATCTGTGTTATCAATCAACCTCGAACGACAGCATGTTGAAAATCACATCAAGTCTCTGGTCCCTTTCACGATTATTATTGACGCGAAGAAAATCATCGTAAAATACGAGCTTTTCTTTTCTATGATTGACGGCAAAGTTCGCAACTCTGTGACAGATACAAAGTCATCAATGCGTGGCTACATATGCAGCCACACATCATCAAAATTCAACAACATAGAGCTGATGAAGACGGCAGCCTTAAACACAACTCGACTCGACCTTGGATTATCAACCTTACATGCCTGGATCCGATTTTTGAGTGCTTCTTGCACATCGGCTAGAAAATTAGTGTTTATAAGTGGCAAACCCGCAAAGCTGATGAGAAGAACGTTATTGCCGAGCGAAAACGAAATATTCAAGCCGCATTCAAAAAAGAGTTGCATCTAATTGTTGATCAACCAGAACAAGGATTTGGTAGCAGCAACGACGACGGCAACACTGCAAGATGTTTCTTCGAAAATACAACTTTATCAGCACACATTTTGGGTGCAGACGAGCAGACTATGAAACGATGCTACGTAATTTTACAAGTTCTTTCAAGTGGGTATGCCGTAAATGTCACTGCGTTTCAACAGTATTGTATTGAAACCACTGAAATGTTCGTAACTTTATACCATTGGTACAGTATACTAACTACAGTCCACAAAGTTTTAATTCATGGTCCGTTAATAATTCAGTGGTCTCCACTTCCGATTGGACAAATGTCGAAAGACGCGCAAGAAGCGCGTAACAAAGATATAAAAAAATATCGCGAAAGTTATTCCCGAAAAAACTCGAGAACAGCGACCATGGAAGACATTTTTAATTGACTCCTCTTAACTTCCGATCCGTACATGTCAAGCATCGGTAGAGGTATCCAAAGAAAGGGAAAAATTCAGTCCCAAAAGTTTGCAACTTTTACTTGGTACCGATAGTTCGCGCGATGAATTTGGATTACAGGAGCCGACTGAATACTCGACTGACGAATCTTTTTGTTCTACAAATAATTCTTCTGGTGACGACGATTAATATTTTTTCTGTCCTTGAAATTTTCAATCATATAACAATGTTTTCACAGTTAAAAATGGAAAAAATCATTCTGAATGCATTATGAATAATTTCTTCCTCCTACCGTTCAATTATATCTATATTTATAAATGATTATTAGGGACTTCCGTTTCCGGTTTGAATGTGAGTGGCAGGTGTGAGAAAGAGTGTGAGTGAAAAGGCGAGAATTTAGCAGGATAGCAATGGTAAATAGGAAAGGAAATAGGGCAGAGAAGGAGCGGGGAAGACCAGGACGTGCGGACGGGTGAAGGGAATAGGGAGGCAGGAGTAGAAGGGAAGGACAGGCGAAAAAAGGGGGAGAGTTTTGAGATTAGTCAGAGAGAGCCGGCGGACGGCGACGGGAAGGATAAGACAAAAATAGGCGGTGACATCTAGGGAGTAGGAAGGGGGATAGAGCAGAGACAGATAGGCGGCAGGCAGATAAGGTAGGGAGCGGTGGTGGAGAGAAAGAGTATGAGCAACGCGGGTGGCCAAAAGAAGGGGCGAACAGAGTAGAGGAGGAGAAAAAGAAAGGTAGGTCGGGTGCAGTAGCATCGTTGGAGAGGGATAGGAGTCATAGCCTGGGATCGGCGACGACGGTGCTAGATTTATGGCAGAGAAAATCTGGGAAGAAATGGAAAAGATTAAAGGGGAAATGACTAGGACGGAAGAGCAGTGGGAAGTGGAGAGGGGGGAGAGGAAGGAAACGATGAGGGACCTAGGTAAAAGATTAGAAGAGGTAGAAGAGCGGAGCGGGGGGGGGGTTGGAAAGGGTGAAGGGGAGGCTGGCAGAATTGGAAAAGAAGAGTGCAGAAGGCGGGGGGGGGGGGAGGGGGGGGAGGCAGGAACAGGAGAATGCGGAAGTGGCGCAGGTAACAATAGATGGGTTAAAAGAGATGGAGTGGGCCATAGAGAGGAAAGAAAGGGAAGAAAGAAGGGGAAATATAGTATTGAGAGGAGCGAGAATAGAGAAGGGAAGGGAAAAGGAAGGGTTGAAAAAGATTATGCAGGTGATAGGGGTAGAGGTCGAGGTAAAGGATACGTGGGAGGTCGGCGCGAAAAAGGGGGGAGAAAAGGGGATATGGATAGCAAGGCTAGAGAATAGGGAGCAAAAGAGGCAGGTTATGGGAAGAAAAAGCCTCCTTAAAGGGAGGGAGGAGAGAATAGAGGAGGATCTCACCTGGGCAGAGAGGAGAATGAAATGGAAGTTGAGGGAGATAGCAGCTATCGAGGAGAGAAGGGGAAACAGAGTAAGAATAGGGTATGAAAAGATCTGGATAGAAGGGAAAATGTGGAAGTGGGATGAGATAGGAGAGGTGCTTAGGGACGGTGCAGGGAGAGAGAGGGAATAGGGGCAAAGGGAGGGGAGGGGAGAAGTAGGGGAAGGCGATAGGGGAAGGACGAATAGGGAATAGAATAAGGTAAAATAGGATAAGGTCAAGTAAAGATAAGGATAAAGAATAAGAAAAGGATATGAGGGAAAGTAAGGGAATGGCAAGGCAACGGCACAGGGCACAGGCAAGTAGAAAATAAGTAAGGATGAGGTTGGAAGTAAGAATAGGATAAGAATAGGTTAAGAAAACATGTAAAAATATGGTAAAGGGAGAGGAAAATGGAAGTCTTTGTAACCCCAAGGGAAACAATAAATATTACATACATATACATGATTATTAAAAATTTCTAATATAGAACTATTGAACTAAGAAAATATTAATTTCTCATAGTGAACAGTTATTTGTGAGTGGTGTCAATTACTTCATCAGGTCCTCCATTTTGTTTGCTCAAAATTTTTATTCTAGATTTGAAATCCGCGAGCTCAAAACCACACATTTAGCGATTTTCCCCAAAATCGGATGCTTCTTAATAACGAAAATAGTCACTTCCGGTCCGCCATTTTGTTTTTTCAAAATTTTTATTACAGATTTGAAATCTGCGAGCTCATAACCGTACATTCAGCGATTTTTCCCCAAATCGGATTCTTTTTAGTAACGAAAATAGTCACCTCTGGTCCGCCATTTTGTTTTTTTAAAATTTTTATTCTAGGTTTGAAATCAGCGAGCTTATAACCATACATTTAGCGATTTTGCCCTAAATTGGATGCTTTTTTGTAACGAAAATAGTCACTTCCGGTCCACCATTTTGTTTTTTCAAAATTTTTATTCGAGACTTGAAGTCAGCGAGTTCAAAAACTAAATAATCACCTTCCAAATTTCAAGTACCCGCGTTTCCGTATGATTGCCCACCTTCCCGAAATCCAGCCCACTGTGCGCCGTCAGGTATTCCATGGTTCAAACAAATGCGGTAGAAGAATCCTTGTGTTCGGTCTTCAACTGTGTTTTTTTTTTTTGCAGGTGTGCAGTAAACCAGGCCTCCCTCACTCATACGCCATTACTTGGTTTTCGGCTCGGATTGATATTTCATTCCTCAAGAACCTGCGTAGCTGAGCTTAAACGAAGCAGGAAGAAGTAAAAATGAACGTAGAAAAGTCGTACATTACATCACCTAGTTGTGAGAAAAAAAAAAAACAATTACAACAGCAAACCGAAATTTTTATTTTTTTTCAAATCAACCTATTTTAGAATAAAAAATAAAGAAAACTGTCGAAAGAATTCAAAAAAAAAAAAATATCGTCTATCCACCTACGAAATCACCAACGCCGTGTGAACACTAGGGTTTCAATGGCATGAATAAAACGGAGCGTACGCTAAGGTCACATCATGATCAAAGGACTCAAGCGCCTTGTCACAGATCAACGCTTAATACTACCCAAATTTTTGAAAGAAAAGAGCGGAACCTCACCCTTCATCAATGTCAGCGAAACTCGAAAATGAAATTTCGACTGTGCATCAAAAGTCCCATTGTTCACACGGAGACTTAATCAATTTAATTTCTGTAATGCGTTTTGGAAAACATAGTTAATACTTTTTCATCGCGTTACGATGATTACGTCATTTTCACAGTTTCTGGATTTTCTCACTCACACCTAGTATTTAAGATTACGTCAATCGACGTTTATACAACAAAACATTATGGGCTGTTCTCCCCATTTACTCGCTTGCATCGCATTGTGCGCGCACTTGAGTTAGCGGATCCCTACATTACCTAAGCTGTCAATAACGTAACAATCAACGTGTAACCTTGGTTGTCTTTACTCTGGGCGATAGATATCGTGGCCATGGTGGCACGTCGGTAAAAATTAAGGAAAGGTTGGACATGAGCTCTTGTAATACCGTATGGGTAACTGTGCCCGAAAATAAATACCGTTTTGTGCAATATAAATATTATACCCGAATCCTAGTACATGCATATTCAGTAATTCAAAAGGTGTATGCAGTCAAATTTAATACGATTCCACCAAGTACACTTAAAACCAGGTTTCACACATTTTCTTCGAGCTCTGTTCGCATGTCCAAAATTTGTTGTAAGGTATGGATAAGGTTATGCTGATTGCGAACAATTTGTGAATGTGCTTATTAGTACACGTAATCGGACAACATCAACGTTGAGTTTCATACACCGCAAAATCCATACGTTTCCTGCACCAACCAGTCTCTATTGTAACGTATCCAAGCCATAAAATTCGATAAAATTTTGTAAACATGACTATTTATGCGCCTCTGAAGGAAATCAGAGCACTGTACAGCGCTGCCCAGATTTTGCATGAACACATGATTGCACGCATAGAGGTGTTTACTTGTACGATACGTTCAACGAGTATTACTCCATGTGTAATACAATCTCATTCTGCAAATGATTTTTACCATGAAAATGCATATGCTACAGTACTCTTATTAAACCACAAGTTTCGTTGCGAAGAACAATATAAGCAGAAACAATTACAGATCTATATTTTATAATGTGAGGTGCGTGCGCGTTTGTGTGCATTAGTGTGTGTGTATGTGCGCGCGCGCGCGCTCTGTGCATGTAGATGGGTGATATATATTTCATCTTATTGTTTAACAATACGAGAATAATTATTGAGATGTCGACCACATGAAAGCTCAATCCATCACATAGTTCAATTGAGTAGTTCATTCATTTTTAACACAACGCCTATTCGCAATATCACTCAAAGTTTTCAGAAATTCTGCATTTTGAGTAGGTGAATCTCAAACCATGTAAACTACATGATAAGTATTTTACATTGCGTTTTCCAGCTGAGTTTTCTGTACAATAAGTTTTATCACACTCGGTGATGTATTTTGTTGAATGACATAACTATAAAACTTCCGTAGTGTTCGATAAAGTTTGGCATTGTCGATTTTATTCACAATTATTTCGAACGTATTCGTATCTGCCTTCACATCGCACAAAATCAGTTCAGGTAACGAATAAACACTGTCTTGTACTCATGATTGTAGTCCAACAAATTTGGTGATGTGATGAATTCGGATTGATCTAGCCCACTCGATGATTGCTGGGATCAAAGTTCGCAGGGAAGATCAGGAAACGCCATAAGTACAGGCAGCGTTTTCAAGTAGACTTATTTTTTCCTCCGGGAGTATAGCTGCTTTCTGCCATTCGTCCCTGACCTGCGCATAATAAATGAACCTGATATATGTTTATGTATATGAAGTATTACTATCGTTGGAAAGAGTGTATATAAAAGAAACGAGATGTTGAAATGTGTCTAATAGGAATCAATTTGTGAGACATTACTGGAAATGAAATTCACAGGGTTTCCGGCTAGGAATAAAGGGAAAAGAAGAGCTTTCTGATGCACGAAGCATAACATTTTGAGCTACAATCATCGAACGCCACTAACGTATCAAGAAACTGGCCAAAGATACCGCAATAACAAGCTTACAGCTTATTACAATGAGAATTATCAGATAGTCCCCCCCTTCATGATTTTAGGCCGCGTTTCGAAATTTCCATTAGATTGCGGGTTTGAAGGGGACACATTTGAGCTCAACCTAGAATCAATCCGTTAAATATAAGTTATTGTGTTGTTGCATAAGGTGAAATTACCCGTTACGCCCATCATTTCCTGATCTAGTAGTCATCATAGATAAAAATAAATGCCTTAACTATCAAATGTTATGGAATGAACAAGAAACAATTCTATGTCAGACTTTGAACTGTAATCACGTACGGCCTGTTGAAGCATTTTTTCCCACCTTTTGATCTTGTTGCTGGTTTGATTGCTTTAATAGTTCACGAGCATTTATTTATATATGATACGAGTGGAGGCTGTAACAGTTGGTGTCGGAAACATGATATTTGAGCTGTGCAAGTGATTCAATTCACTACGCGATTTTGAAACTAAGTACAGCTCGGAACACTTGCGCTCGTCGATGGAGAAGCTCCTGTGGGGACAATTCTTCTTTGGGAGAAGCCACGCGAGTTTCTGAGTCGGCTACAGTATCCAATGTTACGTCGCTCACTCGAATGGTTATCTCACAACAAATTAAACGACACGACGCTGCCCCTCTCCGTCAACAACAACTTCCAGAAGCTGTAAATCAGCTACAACTGCGGCTCCTCTTAACGGTAGCCGAACGACAGCGCGAGGCAGCTGAACGGTGACAAAAAAAAAAAAAAAAAAACACGAAGCAGCAACAGCACTAATGTCTCCAGTTTCTGCAAGAACAACATTTACAGCAACGGATGATCCTCAAGACGCACTCGCGTTCCAAAACCCGGAATCGAGACTGGCTCCAGTTCTTAAGACCAAATAAAGGAAAGATAGGTCTGGAGATAAAACACAAACTCCGCGGCCTTTCCTCCTCCTGTTTCATCTCACGCTGTCCAAATGGTGCAGGATCAATTTTCGTGCAGGATTATTCAAGGCTTGAGTATTTTTCTAGGGAAACAGAAGTATCCCTTCTTACTTACAAAAAGAACTGGCAGGGTATAATCCGTGAATTTGCACGAGAATTCGCAGGAAGAAAGAGTAATGAAAATGAACGAACATCTATTTTCGGTTATTTGTAGACACTGGCCCGTGTATAAGAAAATTACGGTCGAAGTTTTAACGCCATTTCATAAGTCTGCGTGCGCTCCTTGCTCAAGGGGATTGGTGGCGCAGTGGCTCGCATTACGGCGTCGGGAATTGGCTCTTCGTGTTCAAGTCACACGAACAAAACACGAAGGCACTTTTGCCGCAGTCACATTTCTCGGTATGAATGTTCAAAAATAATAATACTTGATATTATGCATTTGTCATTTCCAATTATCTTTAAACCTCGTATCCTGTAGCACAATTTTGAACTAACAGACAATTGCTTCGGAATAATGAATTGTAATTAAAATAAAGCGTCCTTGTACTTATCAATAAAATAAAGAACGATGAGGAAGGTTTTCTTGGATATGAAGGTCAAAATATATAAACAAAATATTTGTTTACATAAACCTTGTGACGTTGCACCTAGAGTGCAAGTCACAACAAACCCCAAACCCGCGGGGAAGAGCCGAACGGGTGAGCCCTGTCCCGTCGGGAAAGACCCGAACATCACCGAAGCCCCCCGACGCTCGGCAGAGCCGAGCGCGAGATTCAGTACGAGCACGGCAGTAGCAGCAGCCACACCGGCGTAGAGCACCCAAGAGCGAAAGAGAGAGAGAGAGAGAGAGAAAGAAAGAGAAAAAGTCACAGACACGCACACCGATACACCCAGCTACCCTCCACCACACCTCGAGACACACCCACACACACGCCGACGACACCAGGTTAGCCTGCACTCTACAGCCGATCTGCTCCTCCCCTCGCAATACCAACCCTTTCTACCTCGCACTCCCCGTCACCCGACATCCCCCGTCCCCTGGCAATATCAACCCTCACCACCTCACATTCCCCGGCACCTCACACTCCTCCCCCCCCCCCGCGCGCGTATCTGTAAGTTAGTATTAAGGAACGCTAAGGGCTGAGGCGTGATCAGCCACCACTCGAGTCTACAACCCCTTTGTATCTAGTATTTTAAGTCAACCTCGGTGCAAAAATACACTCACTAAGTTTTACCGATTACATCCGCCCCGTCTCTAATTGTCTTCCCCACCCATATTATTCGTGCGGACTCAAAACCCGTCACAAATTGGCGCCCAACGTAAATTACCCACATTTTTACCCCAAATCCAAACAATTAAGAGACAAAACACAGGAATAAACGCTAACAAAATACACATAGACTCACGAAACAAAACTACACAGTCACGAAAATTCAAATAACGACAGTTGAACACACACACTACCAAACAAGATACACACAATGGCAGACCAAGGACACAGGGAACCGCAAGGCCTAGCGCGCGAACACATGGACATACACACACCCGAACGCAACCAAAACAACTCGACACAGAGCGGGCCGCGCGCGACACGAGATCAACAAACGCCGACCCAACCGCAGGAAATAAATAGACGAGGCACGATAAATTCACCAAACACGATAAATAGAATCGATGCAGCTATCATAGAGAATACACACAATTTACACAGTACACAAATTCAACACCAAGAAAGCCCAGAACCAACAAATCACACACAAACATACAATACAATCCCCACACCTACACACACGCAAACTAACACGGTAACAACCAATCAAACGAACCGACACTTCACAGGAACAGACACATTTTTAGCCACCAACACACGTAACACACGACTTATACAAAACCTAATAGACCTCGGAGCATCACCAAGCGACAGAAACGTATACGAAGACCCACACATATACAGCACACAGTCAATACATCCCACAAACACAAACCACACATCAAACCCAAACAGTACATACTGGAATCAGCCAGCAATGGCAATGAAAACAATACAAACATGGAACATAAAATACTCAGGAGACACAAACGAAGACATAGACGAATTTTTACAAAATCTCCGCGACTACCAAACGGGTTATGAAATACACGATACACAATTAATCAACAACCTCAGCCCGATACTCGAAGGTGACGCAAAAAACTGGTACAGATTAAATAGAGGCAAATGGCGAACACTGGAAGAATTCGAAAGAGACATTACACACGCATTTCAAGACATACAACATAGGGACAGGCTGGAACAAAAAATCAGAAATTACGTACAAGGACCAACACAAAAAATCACACAATTCCTAATACAATTTAGAACACTACTATCACAACTAAAACCACCATACCACCCACGAACACAATTAGACCTGGCATACAGAAACATGAAAATAGAATACAAGGCATACATAAAACCATACGATTTCGCGAACTTCGACCAACTGGAAATGGCCGCAAAAGAATGGGAAGCAAATATCGAATGGGAAAACACGAGACAAACAATATTAAACAACTACACACAACCGCGAGAAACCTACACACACCAAACACACCACACACAATACATCCCATACAAGTACACACAAACACAACCCCGCTCAGCAATACTCCCAACACCAAATATACCACCGGCACTCACATACAACATACGACGAAACCAAACAAACCAAAACACGCAACAGACTCGATACCCCGCAATCACGTATAACTCACCACACTACACTCAGCAACAAACACAAACGAACCCAAACACAGGCACAACACCACGCAGATGCTTTAACTGCAACCAACCCGGACACTTCAGATGGCAATGCACACAAACACAGAACCAGGGAAACGAGTAAGGGTTGACCCAGCAAGGGTGGAGGGCAACCCCACAAACAACACAAACACACCCGAAACAGTAGCACCTACGACAGACAACAACATAACGGAAAGTAGATTCCACATCAGAATCGAAATACACGGTCACGAATTTAACGCACTAATAGACACAGGCGCAACACACTCATACCTAGGCGCAGAAGTAATACAAATACTACACAACACAGACACACAAATAAACAACACACCCGACAGAACAGCTACAATGGGAAACGGAACACAGGTGACGATAGAAGGAGCAGTAACACTCCCAATACGCCTTGGCAACATAACAAAAGAAATTAAGTTCGGATTAATATCAAACTTAGGCTCGCAATGTATCATTGGTAACAGCGACTTAATAAGATTTGGAATACTAATAAATTATGGAAAAAACACATGGTCACTGATAGACGACCCACAGACACACTACCACATGCAAACTAGACCACAAGAACTACCAACGCCACTCAAAGAATACACACAAATACATCAAACACGAGAAACACGACACCAATCAACACAAACACACACAAAACAAGCAAAAGCAGCAGAAAAATTAGAAGCAACGAAACAACAAACAAACCCGAAAACAACAGAAAGACATGAAAACACAAAAAAAAAAAACAACCATAAAACAAAAACCACTAACACCAACACTACCCAACACAAAGACACCACCGGAAAACACCCCCCAAAAAGACAACCCACAGAACACACAAATCACAAATCAAAAAATCATACCCACAAACGCACAAACAACAGACGACACACAAACCGACAAAGAAACCGAACCACAGATATGCGCAGGAATACAAGAACTCACACAATCACAACACACACAACTACAGACGACAATACAGCAGAAAATCTCAACACTACCAGGCCAACTCGGGCTAACACACCTAATTAAACACAAAATAGACACACAAGGACACGCACCCATAAAACAAAGATACTATATGGTATCACCAAAAATTAGAGAAGCCATCCACACAGAAATACGCAAAATGCTGAGAGAAGACGTGATAGAACCATCAGAAAGCGAATGGTCGAGCCCAATTGTCATGATAAGAAAACCAAATAACACATATCGCTTCTGTCTAGACTTTAGGAAGGTTAACTCAGTATCAAAAAAAGACGCATACCCACTACCATACATGACAGCAATATTAGACAAACTACGGACAGCACAGTACATATCAAAAATCGACTTAAGCCAAGCATACTTCCAAATACCACTCGACAAAGACAGCAAACACATAACAGCCTTTACAGTCCCGGGAATGGGCTTATTTCAATTTAAAAGAATGCCATACGGACTGACAGGCGCACCAGCGACATTCCAAAGACTACTAGACAGACTCATAGGCCCAGAATGCGAACCATATGCATTCGCATACCTAGACGACATCATAATAGTAACACAAACATTCGACGAACACTTACAAAGACTAGAGCAAATACTAAAAAGAATTACAGACGCAGGACTGACAATAAACCCAGAGAAGTGCGAGTTCGGATGCGCACAAGTAAAATATCTCGGATACATAGTAGACAGACACGGACTACACATAGACCCCGACAAAACACAACCCATAGAAAACTACCCAAGCCCAAAAACAATAAAACAATTACGGAAACTAATTGGCATGGCATCATGGTACAGACGCTTCATACCTAACTTCGCACACATTACAGAACCACTAACACGACTACTGAAAAAAGACCAGAAATGGCACTGGGGGGAAGAACAAGAAAACGCAATGAACACAATCAAACACGCACTCACATCACCACCCACACTCGCATGCCCAGACTACACACAAACATTCACACTACAAACAGACGCTAGCGGAACAGGGATAGGTGCCGTACTAACACAATCTCTCGATGACGAAGAGCATGTCATAGCCTACGCTAGCCGTGCGCTAAGCGAGGCAGAACGTAAATACTCAACAACTGAGAGAGAGTGTTTGGCGGTACTCTGGTCCATCAAAAAATTCAGACCCTACGTGGAAGGTTACCATTTTAAAGTCATTACAGATCACCACGCACTGAAGTGGCTTAGACAATTGAAAAACCCCACAGGCCGACTTGCACGATGGGCACTAGAACTATTAGAATACGACTTTGACATTACACACAGAAAAGGTACAATGCACGACGTGCCAGACGCACTTTCAAGACGACACGAAGACGAAGAACACATAGACACAATAGAAGACACGACAGACAAGTGGTACACATACAAAAAAACACAAATACAAACACGCCCAGAGAAAAACGAGTCGTGGCGAATCAGAAACAATCAACTATACTTCCACCGCCCGAACCCCCTACACTCAAACCTCCTACCAGACACAAACCCATGGAAACTAGTCATACCCAAAGACAAAATAACACACATACTACACGAAAACCACGACGTAACACAAGCAGGACACTTAGGGATCGAAAAAACATACCAACGAGTAGCAAAAACATATTATTGGCCAGGGATGTACAGAGACACAGTAAACTACATAAAAAAATGTGACACATGCCAAAGAACAAAAACAATACAAGCGCGACCGGCAGGACTAATGGGCATGAGAATTATCGAAGAACCATGGACAGTAGTAGCCTCCGACATCATGGGCCCACTCCCACGATCAAAAAAGGGAAACCAATACATCATAGTGTTCGAAGACCTATACACTAAATGGGTGGAAATCATACCCACACGCAAAGCAAACGCCAAAACAGTAGAACAGACATTCCACTCACACGTAATATCACGATGGGGTACACCACGCATACTACTGACAGACAACGGCACACCATACATAAACAAACTCATACGCGAACTGACACAAAAATTCAACATAAGACACGCAACAATCCCCCCATACCACGCACAAGCCAACCCCGTAGAGCGAGTCAACAGAACCGCTAAAACAATGATCCAAGCCTACGTAAACAACGACCACACAGAATGGGACATACACTTACAAGACTTACAATTTGCAATCAATACATGTACACACACATCAACTAAACACACACCAGCCTTTTTAAACCTAGGAAGGGAATTAAATCCCACACAATGTCTAAGAAATCAGTTAGAGAACCACGACGAAGTAGAATTACAAGACACAGACAGATGGACAGACCACTTAAGACGACTACAAATACTTAGAGACGAAGTACAGAGGCACTTGATAGAAGCAAACGAAAAACAAGCACACTACTACAACCTACGAAGACGAGACATTCAATTCAAGGAAGGAGACAGAGTACTAAAAAAGAACCACACACTCTCATCCGGACCAGAACGAACGACAGCTAAGTTAAATAAAAAATTCATAGGCCCATACATAATCACTAGAAAAGTCTCACCCACAATATACGAATTAACAACAGAGAGCGGTAGAAATATAGGAAAATGTCATATAGAAGACCTAAAATTATATACATAATCAAATAACACACCCCAAAAATAAACTAACATGTGTATTCACTCCACAGAAACACAACATGGAAAATAAACAACCAAGAATACCGGCCCTGATGACACTACGACTGACGAGACCGACGACAATAACAACAAACACAGAGAGAACACCACTACTACAAACACCAGGACAGGCCCCACACCCACACAGATACGGACGCGACGGCACACACCAGACAGAGACCCGACGAACTCTACTACCGACACCCACTACACACACACAGGTAACAAAGACCGCCACGACAGTAACACACACAACAACCATTGCACCCACAACCACCCAGAGACACTCACAAACACACACACCAATGACCACACACACAGCTACACTCTCCGGACCAAGGCAATGCCCAAAATGCAACGGGCTGGTCCGGGGCACCAAATACACAGAACACATACAAACATGCACACAAACTAACACAGACACACCACACCCACCACAAATTATCACACACCCACCAACAGTTATCCACACCACACGAACCACGGCCACACACACGACTACACACCCACCCACCAAGAAACAAACACCCCATACAACCACACGCCCCACACCCACACCAACACCACGGTACACACCACCCCCCACACCGACCCCCCAATGGGCACACACCAGATTCGCGAGACCACCACAGAAGACAGAGGACAGGATCTTACAGACATTCGCTAACATGGACAGACACACAGAATCGACACAGACAAAACAAACATGCAAACAATACACAGGACCACACCCCGAGATAATAGCCATAATCGCAAGTTTAGAACCAGCAAGCACCCTATACGACGAATTACGAGAACAAAAAGAAAGATACATGACCAGACGGGCACACGAACGCACAAACACTGACGAAACAGAAGCCGGCACCTCAACACACCAACCACACACCACACAACAAACAGCACCACACAAAACACACCCCCCCAACACACCAGACACCGACAGCGACACAGATTCCACCACCTCCATCGCAGAGACAGTGAGACACATCGAAGCCACACACACCACACGGGACTCAAAACGATACAAAAGACGAAAAACAATACGCAAACAAAAAAAGGAACAAAACAGAAAACACTAGACAAACTGACAACACCAAACCAACGGACGAACAATGACAGACGGAGGCCAAAGAAACAGAACACAACCCAAAAAGAGAAAAGAGAAGGGAGAAGAAACCACGAGCCACGAGGTACAAAGAACAACGCAAAAACTCACCAAGACCCACACCGACGAGAGCCACCGTACCAAAACCAAAAATTCGAGTACAAAATAATATAAGAATAGAATAAGTTTATATAAGAAAAAAAGAGACTAAGTAGAATAAGTAGATATAAGACGACCCACAACCCACACCAAACACACACCCCGCAAATACAACCCAACCTCCATCCCTTAACCCCGACAGATCGGAGCAGACAACACAGAAACAACAAAAATAACAAAAGGAGAATACACAGACGAAAGGACCACAAAATCCGTCACCGAAACCGGCTCACCCTATAGGCCTCGCCCCGCGTGGGGAGGGGGGAGTTGTGACGTTGCACCTAGAGTGCAAGTCACAACAAACCCCAAACCCGCGGGGAAGAGCCGAACGGGTGAGCCCTGTCCCGTCGGGAAAGACCCGAACATCACCGAAGCCCCCCGACGCTCGGCAGAGCCGAGCGCGAGATTCAGTACGAGCACGGCAGTAGCAGCAGCCACACCGGCGTAGAGCACCCAAGAGCGAAAGAGAGAGAGAGAGAGAGAGAAAGAAAGAGAAAAAGTCACAGACACGCACACCGATACACCCAGCTACCCTCCACCACACCTCGAGACACACCCACACACACGCCGACGACACCAGGTTAGCCTGCACTCTACAGCCGATCTGCTCCTCCCCTCGCAATACCAACCCTTTCTACCTCGCACTCCCCGTCACCCGACATCCCCCGTCCCCTGGCAATATCAACCCTCACCACCTCACATTCCCCGGCACCTCACACTCCTCCCCCCCCCCCCCGCGCGCGTATCTGTAAGTTAGTATTAAGGAACGCTAAGGGCTGAGGCGTGATCAGCCACCACTCGAGTCTACAACCCCTTTGTATCTAGTATTTTAAGTCAACCTCGGTGCAAAAATACACTCACTAAGTTTTACCGATTACATCCGCCCCGTCTCTAATTGTCTTCCCCACCCATATTATTCGTGCGGACTCAAAACCCGTCACAACCTTTATATCCATGAAAACCTTTCTAATCATCATATTGAGGTCAGGAATCGTCATTTCATAAAATAAAGAAAATTCGTGAAGTAAACTTTGACGAAAAAATTAGAAGGAATTGATCCGGACTTGAACACGAGACGCAAAATCTTGAAATCGTAACGTCAGTCACTGCCCCACCAATCCGGTTGAGCAAGGAGTGTGCGAAGGGGCTCATGACGTAACATCGAGACTTTATGAGATTGATGAGACTGATATTGAGACTTTATTTGACATTTTTTCGGAAACGGTCGAGTGTCTGTGGGTAAGCTGGAATATGTGTTCGATAATCTTCAAAATTCATGGGTAACCCCTGACGGGTTCTCCTTATCAGCCTCAAATGCACGAAGAGGCTACTTTCTATGTGTCTCTCTCTCGTCCAGTAGCTCACACCAACCGTGTCAAAATTCGTAGTAGCGAATCGCCGCCAAGTTACCTTGAAGGCAAGAGCCAGCCGAGAATTATTTACCCGGCCGAACTACTTCCCTATCTTCCTGTATGAAACCAACCAGTTATGTCTCAGGAACGTGTGAATATTTTTGAATTACACTGACACAGCTGGTACTCCCTGACATTATAATCTTGGCGTGAGAGGCTGATCGAAACCTGTCGAAAGGTTTGCACAGTATTAGCTGTCAAAGATAATAAAAAAACAATATTTTTCTTCTTTTCTACGCCAGAGCGTCTTGTGAATACAATTGCTATGAAACGAGTATACCAACCGACTTCAAGTTTAAAACACAAACATTTGGCATCAAAATCTTGTCACCTATTCATTTTATCATGGATCTGAATCCGTTTTTAGCTGCTATAGCATCATAAAATTGCAAAGTGTGTCGATGAAAAGTTAGCCGCTAGGTAGAGCAGTTAATAATATAACCCTCCGATGGTATTGTTGATCGTTCAGCCGTAATGGCCGCCCCTGGTGCTGTCACGCTAGTCACATTGTCGATCGTAGAAATATTTATAATAAATTATTATCATTCATTGATATGCAATCCGATCTTGGAATTATAAATTTGGTGAAAATCGGTCATGCTGATCGCTTTATGAAATAAGTGAGTAAGTGAACAGCGATCTAGTGTCGTAAAAGCGAAAAAATACGATAATTGTAGTTTTAAACCGATTCATGTTAATTTTCAGTGACATTTGCATTTCGAACTCTTGTGATTGCACAGATAAAATCTTCTGATCTAGGTATCGATAAAGAATCGAACTAACGAAGATGCGGTATTCTGCAATCGATCCGAATTTGCCAAACAGACTGAATAACTATGAGATGGCTAGCAAGAGAATACCCAAGAGAAAGTTTTTCGTTCGTCATGGATCTCACTAAGCAATGCTAACCGAAGCCAGTGGAAGAATAGTCATAATGCCTCCAACCAGACAGTATGTTACGGACGTTGATTCTCATTAGATTACGTTTATTTACATGACATGTGGAAGATGAATGGATCAGTCTCAACTATTCCATTTTTACCAAGGGCATGACTAATTTATTTATTAATTTGTATGTTTTCTACCATTACTTAGAATATGTCCGAATTACCAATCCGATACACTAGACAACCACGATGCTTCAAATTGATTACAAACCATGCAATCAAAAACGAAGTCTGAATATATAAAGTGTACTTCCTCTTCGAGCACAACTGTAAGAATGTCTGTAAGTGTGTTTACATTTTGGAATCTTACGCTTCTGATGCGAAGCCCGTAAGACAGTCAATGACCGTCTAATATTGAAATGCGGATATGCATGATCAATATTAATATTAATCACGAGGCATTTTTCATTGGTGAACATATAATTTTGAGAAACTCGTAAATTCGAAAAATTAACGACGGAGCCAGGAATCGAACCTGGTATCTAGAGATGCTTTACCGGAGCCTTACTCCACTAGACCACCTAGCCGCCCTGACTCTGATGTCGTTAATTCCTCTCATCACCAGTAAGTTCAAATTTGTTTTCTTGTGCTGTGACAGTATGTGTGAATATATAAAGTGTTCTTCCTCTTCGAGCACAACTGTAAGAAAGTCTGTAAGTGTGTTTACATTTTGGAATCTTACGCTTCTGATGCGAAGCCCGTAAGACAGTCAATGACCGTCTGATATTGGAATGCGGATAAGCATTATCAATATTAATATTAATCACGAGGCATTTTTCATTGTTGAACATATAATTTTGAAAAACTGGTGAATTCGAAAAATTAATTCGATAATGCATATCCGCATTTCAATATTAGACGGTCATTGACTGTCTTACGGGCTTCGCATCAGAAGCGTAAGATTCCAAAATGTAAACACACTCACAGACATTCTTACAGTTGTGCTCGAAGAGGAAGAACACTTTATATATTCACACATACTGTCACAGCACAAGAAAACAAATTTGAACTTACTGGTGATGAGAGGAATTAACGACATCAGAGTCAGGGCGGCTAGGTGGTCTAGTGGAGTAAGGCTCCGGTAAAGCATCTCTAGATACCAGGTTCGATTCCTGGCTCCGTCGTTAATTTTTCGATTTTACCAGTTTTTCGAAATTGTATGTTCAACAATGAAAAATGCCTCGTGATTAATATTAATATTGATAATGCATATCCGCATTCCAATATCAGACGGTCATTGACTGTCTTACGGGCTTCGCATCAGAAGCGTAAGATTCCAAAATGTAAACACACTTACAGACATTCTTACAGTTGTGCTCGAAGAGGAAGAACACTTCATATATTCACACATACTGTCACAGCACAAGAAAACAAATTTGAACTTACTGGTGATGAGAGGAATTAACGACATCAGAGTCAGGGCGGCTAGGTGGTCTAGTGGAGTAAGGCTCCGGTAAAGCATCTCTAGATACCAGGTTCGATTCCTGGCTCCGTCGTTAATTTATCGAATTTACCAGTTTTTCAAAATTATATGTTCAAAAACACAGTCTGTCTGCTGATTCGAATCTCACAGTTGACATGAATACACTGCTATATTTCATATCTGCTACGTAGCCTTGATTCATATAAAATACGCTTGAAGAATGAGGAGCGACAGAGTGAAACCTTTTCTTCGATTGGTTATTATTTTGTGTTTTACAGTTACTTGGACCATTAGTATTCTACTATCAATCCATTCAAACAAAAAGATGTATTACTATAGCGAGACGACATTACAAAACAAAAGGTGGCCCGCAGGTGATGCAAAAGTTAATGCACCATGTATCTTGTCAGAATGAATCAACATTACGAGACTACCTGTTGTTATTTTTCAGGAATAGGAAGCGGGTAATAATTTTTTTTATTTAATGACACACTGCAGATTGATTCAAAACGATAAGCCAATTTTATTAATTAAAAGAAAATGAACGTGTTCTTCACCACGTGATACATTGACCGGAACAGACTCTCTCTCGTTCTATCTTTTGTACATGCTCAGGTACACCAGCGCTCCTCTCGTATTATACTCGCACTGACGCCTTTCTTTCAATGGCGCTCACAGGTGCGCGAGATTCGAGTGTGACAAACTCTCATCCAACACTACCAACTACCAACTTAACATATCGATAGTTCGGCAACATTAACTGCTTATCAAGAACACTGATATGAATGTAAATACCTGTAGTCAAATGGTATGCTATACATTTCTATATTCAATAAGTTACCTGAAATGAAACATACAAACGCAGTGATGAGTCGTCATCGTTTGTTTGTTTCATCCAACTGCATACTTTTCACAGTCACTCGGACGATTCCTATTCGATTATCAATTCGTTGAAACAGACAAATATTGAACTCCAACATGATAACTTCCCCGCACAAACGACGATCGATAGCTGTTCTGGAGTTAGCACTCACATATCTTTTATTGTCCTGAACCAATCTCCACTAGCCTGACAACTGCTAACTTTATCTGCCTATCCATCTGCACTGCTGGCTTTCTAGCGACATGTCTATATAGTTTCAATATTTCACTTCAAACGGCACGCACTGAGCAAAATATTATTGCTAAATCACTGATTATCGTATAGAACAATTTTTTCTGTACGATTTTTCTGCAAGCTCCGCCTACCATCATCAGGTTTCTTTCATGAAATCAATAACAATTCATTACATTAATTACAATTGCTCACTCAATTTCAAGCTACAACCGTTACACGGCAGAAACTTTTTTTTTGATCCCCATTACATATCAATACTTTCAACTATTTGCTTATTTCTTACTTTACGTAAATTCCAGAATTTCATATTTTTATATTACAGTTTAATCTAATATGGATGAATAATTCATTTACACTTACATAAATTAATATTCATTAACGCTTGCGGTATTTATCACATGGTGTACATAGAAGTAGTGAATTCCAACCTAAATATAATATCTAAACTATTGTCCTCATAGTCAATTTAATAATCATATTTAGAAGTCAAGTGCATATTTACATATTTATTTGCGTACTGGCGGAATTTTTTGAACAAGTCTATACCAAATTTTATGAACCGTTAGATGATGTCCGAATAGAGGTGGCTCAGGTTTGTCTATCTTTGACTTTCACCAACGGATTCAAATCTGCATATTATAAATGCAATCGTATAATTGTGTAGTGACTAATTGCATGTTCCTTATTTTTTATGTGATCGTTATTTTGCTTATTTCTCTACAGAAAACTGAATTGTTCTTATTATTAATTCTTTGAAAGAAATTATACTCACAAGGAAGGCATCCCAGCTCGAACTCTCCAATTTGATTTCTTTTGTAATATGTTATAGTAGACTAAAAACTAAGTGACACGCGTTTTTTTTTTATCGGCAATGAAACACTTTAAGGGGGTGAAGCATGTCAAGGGGCTATTTGGCAGTTTCATCTACAAGAACATAATATTTTTCAACCAAACCAACTGGAAAAGTTTGCTCACAAAGAGAAATGAAAAATGTATTTTTCTCAAGAAAATAAACAAAAACTTTAAGGGGGTGAGCCAGCCCTAAATATAATCACATTTATGTAAAAAATTGTCAAATTCAAGTCTAAGAACCTGAAAAAATATATATAGCGTATGAATACAAACGAAATTTACATGATTTTGGATTTTCCTGAAAAAAAATATTGGCCGGGGCAACTACCCCCGAACGCTGTTTATCTTGCGTGTATGCAAAAAATTGTCAAATTCGAGTCTGAGAATCTGAAAAATATACAATGCGTAGGAACACGATGGAAATACGACATATACGGATTTTTTCGAAAAAAAATATTCAAAGGCTTAACTACCCCTGAACGCTGTATATCTTACGTGTACGTAAAAAATGCTTCAATTTAAGTCTAAGAATCTGAAAAAATATATATTGCGTATGGACATGAAGGAAATATGACATGTCTTTGGATTTTCTTGACCATAAATACTGAACGGAACTACTCTTAAAATGCTTTCAATTGTTGAGGTTTTTTTTTATTTTCTCACTTTATCATCAAAGGCTCAAAAATAAATCATCTGGAACAAAGACAATGTGATGTTTCGAATGAATTTTAATACGTTTTACTGGTATAACTTGTCATTACGAAAATTATAAACAAAACATTATTAATTTTCGAATCTTGAACAACAATGATGGTCGTCGAAAAAGTGTTTAAAGCACAAGGATACACCTTGAATAACAGCAATGCCTGTGCAGCCTTCGATTTCGCAATGGGATTTACGAGAATCCCCGAAACTGAAATCAACTGGATTTTCCAATTTTTCTAGTTTTTCATCAATGTATCCAGATTTATACCAAGAGTATTTGGAAAGATTAATGTATCGCGGAGAGGATTATTTATTGATTGTGGACCAAAAATTGCAGTCTTACAATGTTTTTTCATAAATATTGACTGACTTTATGATTCATCAGAATGGCACTATCTGAAAAGTGTCGCACGAAATTTTTCCAAATTCAAAAACCGTATACATCTAGAGGTTGGATTTTTACCGTCGTCCCTGTTGGTATTAATTTTAGAATAATATTTCTATTTCGGGGTGTAGTTTCTGCTACTACTGTAAGACAGTGACCACTCCATAAATCAATTAGTAATACGCTGCTTTGTTCTACATTTTGAAAACACATTTCCATCAACCAAGTATCAAAGTGATCCGAAACAAATGAAAGGAAGCAAATGCGGCTTAAGGTATATTTTTGTGAGTAAGAATGTTAAATAAAAATTATTTTATATTTGTACCTGAAGTAATTTTTCGAGATTTTGATGCCGCTATATAGGTAATAATGGGTCTGAATAAATTCGCATGTACAACCGGCCTGAACTTGCCACTTTGTTCTTTTAACAACAAAAAGAGAGATGATAAAAGTTTTCCTTCAGCTGATATCAGCGGTTGTATTATGTAACTATGGGTTGTAGATTTAACTGACTGGACAAGGCTTGCTTTTCTCCTTCGACAGCCAATGTTCTTCCCGAATGCATCCCGAGCTGGAATCCGCTTTGATCGAAATTGTACACATTTTGAATTCCAAAATTTGCTACATCGTGTTTAACATGAGCCACAAATTCATCTGCCTTCACTTTTGACCGTTCGGCATCTTCTGAAGTTTTTCTACTGATAAATTTATTGATTTTCCTATTCGGTGTGCGTGTTTATATCGATATAACCATTTTTTTGAAGCTGTAATCGGAAATCTTTATGGCCAATTTCTTTCTGGGCTTGTAAGGCCCTTTAGTGTAAATGATTATCATGAACGATGAAACCGGCGTCGACAGCTACTTTAGAATTATTCAACCTAATGTCACAAATTCTAGTGATTTTTTCACTGTAAATGCCACCTTTATTTAACGAATGAGCCCATTGTCGCAGTTGATCTGTAGATTTTACTCTTTAAAATTTTTTTCTTACAGTGTCAATGCGTAAATTTCTTTTTCATCCGCTTCTCCAAAAATCTACGGCTCTTGATTTATAACCGTACAATACATCTTCTTCGTCTTTCGTACACTCATTTGTAGATGGCACAGGCTTGATAGGTAAAAGTATACATAATGTCATCTTCTATTACTTGGGCATTAGTATCTTTGTATGGTTCTTGAAAACCTGGGGATTCTTCAATTCTCAATTCCACGTGATGAAATTCATTCACCGCGGCTACCCTAGTAGAAATTATGAGTGGGCGCTGGTCAGGCGCTGACTAGTTCAACTCGTTTCTGACTATTTTCTGAGGTGGCAAACTGCCCTGCGCCTGACTAGGGATGTTACACTTGGCCAGGCTAGCGCCTAACCAACCCAGCTGATGAGGCGCTTATCAGTGTTTCCTAAATATACCTATCCAGCGCGCCGTCAGCCCCTACTGATCACATTACACGGCTAAATCCAGTATTTAGATGGGTAATGAAAATAATGTAGAAACAAAATTCAATATCAAATATTTATTATTTACTTTATATTTATTGACATTAGTGTAATATGAATATTGATATGTAGGGGAGAGCGGGGTAAGGGGGGGCACCTCAGCCGATAAAAAAAAATTTCCGAAAATTCTAGGTTTCTTTATAATTGAAAATCTCGTTGAAAATATTTTTTTAAAAAATCGTAAATTTTTTATCGATGATGTCAGAAATTAAAAATATATGTTTGTAATGATTTTTTTTTTTTGAAAATTTACGAAATGATTTTTTTTTTTTTAAGATTGTCAATCTAAAAAAAATCTAACATTTCCGGATTTTTTTATTGGACGACGTGTCCCCTATACCCCGCTGCCCCGTTTGCCCCGCTCACCCTTACATATGTAAATATAGTCTGTCTTAATGATAAATATATCACTTGTTTCGAACAATTAAGTAGCATCTTAATATTATTTGTAGTTTTTGGTTATCATTTGGTACCGCATACAGCTCTACTATTGCTTTAGCAATAATTAATACATACTTTAATAGTTTTTTTAAAATCACATATAGTTTCAGTATTTTAGCAATAATTAATACTTGACTAGTTTTTTAACATCACATGTAGTTTCAGTATTATTTTAGCAATAATTAGTATTCCGATACGTTCTAAACAACGAATATTTTTAAGTTTGAACATTATTACTTTGGTTTGATTTTCTTGCAAGTCCTTGAGACCAGACTGTTGTTTTATTAACATCAGTTTTCAAACATAAGTGGATCTGAATTCTCAAAGGTATCGTCAGTCCTCGGGCTAGCATTGTCCCTTTCCGGCAGGGAATTTTCATTTTCTGGTATAGCATTATTTTTTTTTCTCAGGTTAGCCTCTCGGCGTTCTTTTCTTTTTTTACGATTTCCATCCCAATCGATTGCGTTGCTGATTACATTTCCAAGCTGTTTGTAAAATACACTTTTTTTTATTGATGATTTCCCGTTTTTAGCGTGCTGTGCGTTTAGTACTCCTGGAAAAGCAATAATTATGGAAGTGAAACTAATATTCGTCTTCACTGTTAATTGTAAATATGCCTCAAAAATAAGCAGAATTTCACTAATTATTAGATTTATAAGCAAAGAATTGTTCACTCGAGAGTAGTGATTGAAGTTTCAAAAATGTACCTTATATTCTGCTAGATGTTATTTTTTGCATAATTGGACAAACCCTCATCTTCAAATACTTAATCGAAGTCAACAGGTTCTACTTTCACCTTATCTAGCAACGTATGTATGAGACTTGACTGCTCGAAAATTATAACTGTTATCAGACTACACTACAAAAGGTGAACCACTGAACTAGTCGAGCCTTCGCAAATAAATCCTTTAAAGCCTTTTAAGATACATACTTATCAAATACAACATCAACATCATTACCCATTATGATTTTACAGAAGTTCGTCTCACTGAAGACTTCCTTGCCTTCTGTCTTTTTTACTGCAGTGAACAACAATAGTAGTGTTCTTGATAGGTAGTGTTTAAGCATCGACTTGATGCTTTTTGACAATACCCCATCCCGGTCGATATGCAGGTGTAAAGAGCGTGCCTGGAAAATGTATCGAAATGAAATGTAACAGTTTCAGTCTAAGTACAATAATAAGTTTATTAACCACTATCGATCACTAAAACTTACCACTCTGTTACGGAATCCAGAATTCTCTTTATTTAATTTTTCGTCAAAAATTACGAATTTCGCCATGTTTGATATAGGTATTTCCATGTCTTCAATCTCTTCTGGTAATTGAATATTTTGGGCACCATTGGTGACTTCAATGATATTGCGCAAGGATCGCACTTCCTTTACCAAATCCTGTACGTCAACGCTGAGAGACTTTAACATTCTTACAATATTCTCATCTAAAAATAAATAGGATTGCAAATTATACTACCATGAATAAAATCCAAGTCACAAATTTGGGAGATTAAGCCGTAATAATGAGTACGTGGTGTCTGAGACCTTTTGCCAATTGTGGTCCACTTATCAGATGTGTTGGTAGGTTTTTGGAATTCTGTGAACGAGTTGGCGAATACGAACTAGAACCTTGTGGGCCAGTATCATCATCGATCCCTTGCAACACAGCTGACTTGTGATAGTTTTCGGCTACTGAAAAGGTTATAAATTCTCTGACTTTTAATATTACACTATCTAATTCTGATTAATTGATGATTGCAAATGACTTTTACCACTTGTCGAGTGTGATTTTTTTGGTACCACATTTTTAGCTCTATGTGAACTTTGATGTTAACTAATGGAAGAAGCATTAGTTGAGGGGGTCTTGGATTGAACAAACTTCAATTTATTCTGCGTACCTAGAAAGATATATAGCGAGTTGTTTTGATTGTCTTATCAAAATTTCAACAATAAACGAATTACTTGTCATATCTAATTTTTTTCGCGGAAAGTCTTTCTTTGGTGCCGATTTTGGATAGTGACTTTTGGGCGAAGTATCGATTGGTTGTGATTAGGCACGCACATTGCTATTGTTAGAGTCGGGGGAGTGAGAGCAAGGACTTAGGGAATGCCGCTTTTTTTTACCCTTCATATCTCTTTGGTTTATTGGGAAGTCTTTCTTAGAACCTGGTTTTGGCTTCACACTTTTGGGCAAAGCATTGATGGCTTGGGATGAGGCACGTACATTGCAATCGTTGCAATCGGAAGAGTCTTGTGGGACACTTGGAGAACGTGCCTTTTTCTCCCAAAGTCTGTTTCTTGACTGCCGTACAGAACTTTTCTTAGTACTTCTGTCTGAACCATTGCCTGCAACTGCAGCTGTGGGATATAATTCCATTTAGCTAAAGAATGATTAATGACGTCTGACTAGTTCCTTAGTTGTGGAGATGTTGTGAATAGCCATAACCTATCTACTTTCCAGTAATTGGTTCATGTCATGGGCAACTTGCTTGAATTTTGACCATCATTGACCTTCTATAATTATTCTACCTATAATTATTCTACATGGTTTTAAATCCAATGGTCAATTAAGATTATTCCAAATGGAACACAACGGAGGTCCACCTTGTTAATTATGACTAGGAACTATGCTTAGCACTTATATATTAGTTAATAGCTATGAACGATACTCTACCACATGAGAAGCTGAGGGCCGACAGATTGTACGCTATGCGACCATGATTCAGAATATGTAATAGTCTCGTAAGCGAATCGTAGAACAAGCTTACAGTATGAAATTAGGGCAGCAATTTAAGCTAAGCTTCAGCTTCATATGCTTGAGTTGCTGCCCAAATGAATCATGACTTCATAAATGAAGTACTTACACATGACAGAAGAACAATCAGATTCAATGATCTCGTCACTGAGCTCAGGCACATCGAATAAAGCTTGAGTCTTTACTACATCTATTTTGATGTTTTTAGGGCGATATGATCGCTCTAGTTCCTTTGCAGTTTCCTCAGGTCTTTTATCTGAATCACTGGTATAGGCATATTTTTCTTTTCTTAATATTTCTAACTTTGCCAATGCATTATTGTACGTCTCTGGAAAATTAACGATATCATGAAAGTCTAATGGCAATTGGGTCAAATATTCCGATTCATAATATCGACGGGTCCTGAGGAAACAGACGCATTTCATCTGTTTTCTTAGGACCCGTCAACAATCGACATATTATGTAAATCGAATGTAATATGGAGATTGACTTACTCGCTTGGCCTCTTAGCTCCAACGGATGTGTGGGCCAAGTTTTTGGTGGTGGTGCACAGTTTTTCACAAGGTCGTGCATTGCAGCTACTCCTTGTTCGTCATTGTAAGGTGGCGGCATAAATTTGCCAACACATTGGCCACTGTCAACGTCAAACGTGATCCACGTCGAAGGAAGTATGTCAATATCTAATAATTTTGACTGCGTCGATGAAGTGTTTTTGAAATTCACTAGCTGATACAAGTACCTTTCAACTTTGGACATGTTGGAAGAAATAGTCTGAAATACATAAATCGGTAATTTGGTCAAATTAATTACATTAATTGAATTTTGTTTCGAATATTACCCGCAAAATTAAAATACATATGTACACATATTTCCTGTCAACCCAATCTTGTAGTGGACACAATAATATAAAAATGAATTTGTTTCGATTAGATATTCAAAAAACAGCTTCTAGACATGAAAACAGCAAAACTGACTTTTTCAAATCTGATTATATGCACCACATGGAACAATTGTGAATTCGAGAACCATCACGTTGAATTTGGAAGCCAGACGCGAGAAATTCCCACGTGGCGATTCGCGCGATCATGCAATGAAACCCGATTTTTATAACTTTATTGTTAGGAATGCCGTTGTCTATCTACACGTGTATACAAGAAGTATTCAAAATACCGTTGTGGTTATAGAAAAATACGAATGTATTATAATATGTGTTGAAATATCGTCACTTTATAGGTTCTGTGAGAATACAATCTGGTAATGCGATAAATAGTTGTATGTTATTGGTAAAATGAGATGCAACTATAGACATAATGCCACGAGAAAATTATAATTATTGACCTGCTTACCTGTTATTACGACGAAAATTGAGCACTTTTTCGCGAAGAACGTAGGATTCTACCAATAACGAGAAATTTCGACCACGAAAACCAACAATCACGAGTATATAATTCTCCACACGTGCGCCGCGCGTCTATTCGACTTGATTCGACTTGTCCCGATCGGCCAATGACGTCACATAGTTACACATGTTCCCATTAGGCTGCGACACCAGGCACAAGTGCGTGCTCTCGTCGACGCATAATTGTTATATTAAACAAAGTACAATGTTAACCAACTAAAACCTTGGCTTATTAATCAACGACTCGGACATCACAGATTAGATTAATAGATTCAAAGATGTAGCCATCACAATATTTTTTATATTATTACTTCGACGTTTGCCGTAATTATATCAGTCCAAATTTCACATATGAAGAAAAGGCATTGCATAAAATTTTTCATTGTTTTCTTTAAGGGTTAAAATTATCATTTTACTTTCAATTGATTGTAAATCGTATATATGTGTGGTTGAAGATGGTTGTTTTTTAAGTTCCCACTGTTTTAGTATTTTAGAATCACAAGGGTATGTGAACAGCGACTTTTTCTTTCTCCACTTTCTTCCACTAACTCCAATGATTTCGCCTCTCATGAATATTCGTTCAATTTTGACTATTTCTTGAGTATTGGTAAGCACATAATTATTAGGCGCAGCGGTAGTGAGGGTAAAACTTCGATACTTTAGTCTTGATATTGGAATAGTACCATCAGCATCTTCCGCACCCTGTTTTAAGATCTGCACTTCTGGAGGTAGGGTGACTTTTTTTTCTGCACGAAAAATGATTCATGAACTCTGCGGCAAACTTGGGCTGATGGTCGGTTACCTGAACGCAGCATTCTCTTCAATTTCCCCAAAAGATTTTCGAAAGAAAATGCTGTAAATCTACTAATAGGAGCTTTCATATTTTCGACATCACTGACTAGATGAATAAGATTGTGTAAGTTCATGATATGAGATTCTGCTCCATAATATTCCCGTGTTAGTAAGAAGAAGTTTTTTAGATAAAGTTTAGCGACGTCCGTATACTTTTGTTTCAAACACAGCGCTTCAGTGCTCAATACTCTACAAGAAACGTGCAGTAGTAAGAAATGCTTGTACAATGGTAAACTAATAATATTTTTAAGCACGATGGGACCACAGTATAATAGAAAAAATCTAAATTCCGTTGCCTTCCAGTGTGCAATTTCAAAAGTTGACCTTGGTTTTCGTTCAAATTCATATGGTACTTGGGATCTTAAGTGTTTCATTCTATCGGATAGTTTAATTTTGTAAAATCGACTCAATCGAATATTTAAATCACCCTGCAACCAATAGTTGAGTAGTTTTTTCATGACGCCCAGACAACATAGATGCATGAAATCGAGGACAAACTGTGTGATCATATCAACATCAGGTTTCAAACGGGTTAGCGGTGAAATTCCATTATGATGTTCACGTTGTTCTGCAGCCCGAAATGTAGCGTTGGATCTCTCGGGACATTCTATTGAGCTGTATATCACTCGCCGATTACATCGTTGACCATGTACAGTACACCTTTCACATGCACAGTAGCCGCCGTGCCCTTTAGTACATTTAATATAAGTTCGAGCTGGAGTATCAGCAATAAAACATTGGATTTTCACCTGAAATGTTCTTCCGTCAATCAAAAGGCCATTCTCTTGTAATAAATTCATTTCCTCGATAAATTTTTCCAAGTACTAATCTACGCTATTTGGTTTTTCTTCACCTGAGTATATAGCTATGGGGAAAGGTTGATAAATATCTGGATTGAAATTTATTTTACAAAGGATGGGCCAGAACTGTTTTGAACTAGATCTGTATAAAGGCAACCCATCAATATTTATCTGAAGATTTATCGTTTCATCGGCATGAAGTTCACTATTTATGCATGCTTTGAGGCCATTAGCAACACCAAAATATACAAATTCAGATGTAAAAGCTCCATTGCTATCCTGAAGTTTTTCAATATTGTATATGGATGATGTAGTTTTCAGAAAACTTTTCGCTGACTTAGGTAGATCTGGCAATAATCTTTGTCTTAATATCAATAGAAGCTTGTCCAGATGTGATTGGTAGATATTGCAGTTTATTGCCCATTTTCTCAGCTCTCCAATTTCGTCAACTTCATTCTCATCTTCCTGCCAGATGAGGTCTTCGTCACTGTCATCCTCTTCAACACCATCATCCACATCGTTCTCTTCTGCACTATAGTATAACTCATCCTCTTCTAGTTCTTGTTCGCGATCGCTTTCATTTTCTACCTCTGCATCCTCTCGCTCTTGATCACTTTCGTCTTCTACCTCTACTTCTCCTCTTTCTAATTGTTCGCTTTCGTTGTCTAACCCTTCTTCCTCTTGCTCGTAATCCTGCTTGTGCTCGTCTTCTCTGTCGTGTTCTTCCGGTGTCATGTGACTTTCATCTTCGGAGGATTCATGGGTGAAATCCATTTCTTCTATAGAACCGATCGAAATACTTTGTTAGCTTCTTTTCTTTTATCATTAGATTGAAGTAAATTCGTTTCTTAAGAGGGAACCTTAGTGAAAAAGTCCATTTCTGTAGTATGAAGTTATAGTACGGAAGGTCAGATCTTCAAAAGCATGATGCAAAATTTTGTAGATTATAGTATTAAGTGGCTAGATTTTGATTTCCAACCTACTGCGATGAAAATTGAGATGCAACAAGTTTTTCACAGAACCCCTTTGAAGTCTTGCAAAGAGGTCTGTTTTCTGAATTTTCATCGCAGGAGGTTGAAAATCAAAATCTAGCCACTTGATATTACAAACTTTAAAATTTACAAACTTGGGCATGGGTGCAAAGCTCTGACCTTTTATACTACAACTTTGTACTACAAAAATCGACTTTTTCACTAGGATATTTCCTTAAGTAAAACTACTATAATTTCTTTACTATTGTCCCAACAACAGGTATGCCACCACTTTTTTTTCTTTTTTTTTTTCTTATCTTTTGTTTTCAAATACTGCAGGAGTTTGTAAAAAGGGGTGTGATTGACAATTTGAAAATATGTATACAAATTAATATTTCTAAATCTGTATACATATAGCCCAGTGGACACATTGATCTCATTATGATGTCAGAATGATGTTATTTATTCGTAATCATATTTTAGTCACAAAGAATGTCACTGGTATGTCAACATTACGTAAAATTTTAATTACTTAGCTATGACTTACCAGTGATGTCAAATCTAGGTCATGTGTTCACTGAGAGTAGTCACTATCAAGAAATCTATTGATTATTGCTTCGATGGGTGACTACAAAGATTTCTCTGTACAAAACATGACTGATTAAGGTTTTGTTTTTGTCCCCGATAATCTATTTCATGCGATAAGTGTAAAAACGTTTGATGAAATAAAAACAACAACTGAAATACCAACATATTTACTTCAAGTTTGGTAAAAGAAGTGAAAAGCCAATTTTCAAATTTAATAAATTATAATGGATAGGAACAGATTCATGAAACATATACCTGAAGAGATAAAAAAATTCTTGATCAATGCATATTGATTCCTATATCTTATGGAAAGTAATCGAAGTAAAATAATCTATCTTCGCTGGGATTGATCCGAGGCCCAAATTGACTATCCAAAGATGAGATACTATAATTTTAGATGTATTTGTTTGGACTGGAAATTTTTGAATAATATCATCATTTTTAAATTGCAGTAATTGATAAAGAATGTCCAGAAGAAGAAAGACGATTCAATTAACTGGGCAAAACTGGACAAGTGGTATCGGATATACACTGCAAATTTGTGAAATATCATCCAGAAAGAACACAAAAGATTATTATTCCTTGTGTAACTATAGTCCTTAATTAGGTATTATGAAATTCGAATCTACCTGAATTTGATGCAAATTCGCTAATCGCCCGTCGGATGGCTCGAGATTTTTTCATTCTGCGCCGCGCAGATTCGTTGGCCGCACGCTTATGAGAAGGTTCCATTGCACTTTGATTTACAATTATAGTGAAACATGCGTTATGAATAAAATAAAAAGTGAGTTCGCCCATGCAGTTGATTGTTCTTGACAGGATTCACTGTTCAACTGCGATATAGGTTAAAAATGACATAACGATTACGGCGAATATCGAAACATATATATATATTTGGCACGCATGCGCACTAAATTCAGCCCAACTGGTCGGGTCCTTGTCAGTTGAACCGGGGCCTAGCTTGGCAGTCTTCAAAATGACCCGCCTGCTCAGGCCCAGGATCAGTAAATCCAGAACCGGCTGACCACGGTTGCGCCTGACATGGCTCTGGCTAGGAATTCCAGACTTGGCTTTCCTGATCAGGTGCTAGTCTGTAGCACGGAAGACCTAATCAAATTTCTACTAGGGTAATAAAATATCTTCGATGTTCTCTTTTAATTCAATAACCGTAAAATAAACAGTGTTCAAGGGTTGTTATCCCCTACAACATTATTTTAAGAGAAAATCCGAATATATGTCGTATTTCCATCGTGTTCATATACATTGTATATTTTTTTTAGATTTTTAGACTTAAATATGATTATTTTCTGGCGTAAACGCAATATTAATAGCGTTCAAGAATAGTTACCCTTAAAATATTTTTTGTCGAGAGAATCCAATTATATGTCATATTTCTTTCGTGTTTGTACGCATTGTATATTTTTTCAGACTTTTGGACTTGAATTTGACGACTTTTCGCATATGCGCAAGATAAACAGCGTTCGGGAGTAGTGACCCCAGTCAATATTTTTTTTCGGGCAAATTCAAAAAGACGTGAATTTTTTTTTGTATTCATATGCAATATATACAATGCATATAATATATGTATATATATTCGTATATATATATATATACAGGGTGTCCCTAAATTGAGGGACACGGACCAGCGAGCGTGATAGCTGACTGAAATGCAACCGAGAATTTCTTTACCGGAAGCTCGTCCGACGCATAGTTTTTGAATTATAAGCGATAGCGTTAGGCCAATCAGAGTGCACCATTTCATCTGGATTTGCCGCCACGGAAATTGCTGTTTTGTTCGTCTGGGTGAATTATTATTATTCGGTTACAAAGTAAATATTGGCACCTCCCCTCTCGCGCTGTTGTACCCCTTTTCGAGCCCTGACCTCGGTATTGTTGCCGCGGCACACGCTGCCGGCCGCACATCCACGGACGCACACTCGTGTGTGTGAAAATAAGCGAATGCCCAGCTCCACAATACTACGAAACACACATACACGAGTGAAAATAAAAATAAATCTCGAAATAAATCAGCGGATTTAAGATTTAATGTTATAAAACACTTCCAATCATCGATGTATGCATAAAACTAGAGATTTTAGATGATTGATATGCCGTTAGGGTTCATAATTAGTCATTCAATCAATCTGAATTATGCTTTCCGAACATTTTTTGTGTCTTTGCAACGTAACTTTTCCACTAGTTTGAAATTCATCATTGACATCCGATTTTTCAATAATGCGAGGGAACAACAACTCGCTGAATTGACGTGTCAATAGGTTTGTAAATCAATTACAATTCACCTGAATTAACACAAAATAACTGAGTAAATGAGAATTCACTGAATCACTAAAAATGATAACTGAAATCATGAGAATTATTTGAGATATAACTGAATTAGGAAGAGTTGTAATAAGTCAAGTTACTTTGAATAACTTTAGATTCGTGCCAAAATTTTATGTTTAGAGAGAAAAATAATTAAATTCAAATAAAAAAGTAATTTTAAATCAAGAAGAAGAAAATTTCTAAATATCTGAATTCAAATGAAGCAATTTGAATTTAATAAATCTATCCGAATTTGAGGAGAAATAATAATTATTATCTGGACCAGAAAAATCAAGTCGAATCACATGAATAAATTCAATTAATTCAACTCAAAAAAATATGGTGTCATTCAAATTCCCAGTTATTTCCTCGTCGATTCAATGTGGGTCTGGAGTGGCAAGTAACGTTGAAATTGTTGAGACCAATGCTAGTGATGGCCACTTATCTGAGAATAATCGATGTATCGATTAATCGATTTCAACAAAATAATCAGACACGGCTCGATTGAATTGGTGAAGATTAATCGATTTGGTAAATTTCTGCGTGTAGTCTTGATATCAGAAGAGATATTTTGATAATTCATAGCCTTATTGAAAATATTTTTAAGTTTGATAAATTTTGAGTAATTAATACTTAAACCACATACATCGATACTGTATTGCATCGTTCGTATGAGTAAACAAGCGGCTTAAGGCTGACCGTGAGCCAGCCCTCGAACTTCCCGTTTTCACACTACAAATTCAAGGTTCATGGAACAAATAAATATTAATATCCAATTCCAATTTTTCAACTACGAATTCAGAGTCGTGATTGACGATTCAAAAGCCCTCGCATATCATATTACATAAAAAAATATTACGATTGTTTTTATTTTGAACCACTAATAATGGATCGACCATCATAAATTTTAGAAATCTGACCTTGGATCGGTCACTGATGACCGGAAAAATCTCCACTCACGCATTTCTACCAAAATCCGAATGTTTTAAGATTTTGTTTCACCATGTGAGTTCGCCATTTCGAATTTTTCAAATCTAACCCCAGATTCGTGATCAGCGACCCCAAAATCCTCATGGTACCAATTTTCATTCAAATCCGTGAATCCATTCTCAATAATATGTAAATTTCCTTTTTCAAAAATTACCTCAATCAAAGACCTATCCGATGAGGGGGGATGCCAACAAGATTTTTCATAAAAAAAAAAACTTCTAAACATCGAATTTAAAATCGAAAAGCGATGAGTCTCAGTATCCCTTCGTGCTTTTGCTGCCTATTTTGCGACAAAAAATGTATTTTATAGCCAGACAAATTAATGCTCGCATTAAATGGGATTTCGTAATTTCGACAATGCTTCATTTTACCTGGAAACATCTTTTCTTATACCCGGACATTGCCAAATTTTCGAAAGAAATTTCGATTATGTAGACAGAGAGAAGCATTTTAGGGCACAATATCCTTTCACGGCAAAGAAGGAATGAATTCAAAGACACGAAAATTTAGATAAACCAACTGAGTGATAAGTAAGTCATACCATACATTATTTCACTGAATAAATTATTGATTATTCGGAAAAGGTTAATTTTGCTAAATTCATGTTACATACTAGATTTATTCGCACTGTTTTCGGCAACACTCAATTGTTCCATAAATCAGTTTACGGCGCTACAAATGTTATGGGATAAAAAAAATTCTCATGTTCTTCCCATTCGAAGTCACAAAAAATCGATGTACTCCAATTCCAGAAACATAATTTCAATCATGTTCCATGATTCTGTGTTATTATTACTAGGAAATGAGAAACATCGTACGGCACTCTGTTTTGTTTTCGGTATTGACAACTAATCGTTCCATTCGGTATTGATTTGCGGTTTCGAAAAATGCGGCTTTTCGCTTGTTACTGGGGCAGCGATTTCTCCTGCAACATTCGACCAGCTGACTGATAACTTATCGACCGACGTCCGGGGTAGCCGTTGTCGTTACCTCCACGATTTTTTTCTCCAGGGCTTCTTAGATATTAGGTGGATCCTTGTATGTACTTCTAAGTCATGCTCTACACGAAAGAATTCAACGGATTCACTTTCGCTGATCGTAGTGGCCAAGCGATCGGCGTCTACGGCGTATCTTATACCTGTCCTGAAATCTGTCATTCTCAAATTACCATGATCAACGAATATCTCTGCTCTACGTTTAAGTAGACGATTATTCAGCAGATCTGGAAGCTTGATTTTCAGAAACTTCAGGTAAGTTCTTTAATACCATCTTGCGCGTAAAAAGCAGTGAGCAATCTGTCGTACGAATAACTCCGCATTGATTGAATGTATAATCAACCCATAATGCTCGCTGAATCATTGATTGGTCAAATATTCCATATGAATTTTTCCGAACAGTCATAAAACAGGTCTCCACTTATGAAGTTCAACATCAAACCAATGTGATGATAGCAATTTATGTCTGTATTGAAAAATTATTAATCAAGCTTTCCAGCTCGTCATCCAACATGCTGCAAAAACACATTGATAAATCCATAGAACTTGATGGCTCGACTTACGAACATTGCGTGGATTTCATTTAGCCCAGTGATAAACGTTGTGGACGTTTAACATTCAAACCAAATCGAAATTCTACTTATGTGCCAACAAGATATGAAACATGAACAGCGGTTCCGCTTTATGCTGCTGTAATGCGTTGTCGCAAGAATTTATTCTTTCCGCATGGTCTGACCCATACAGTGATCGAACCTTTGCTAAGAATGGAAGACTAACTGATTAAACCCAGATTATTCAGAAATAATTCTTCGAGTACTACTTTCCGGGTAACTAAAAATCTCAAATGAAGCTGATTGACCGCAAATTCAAAGTTACAATGCACAGAAAAAAGAAGAATGGAAAATTCACAGTTTTTTATGTAACGTAGCGCTTCGAAAGCAACTTGAAAAATCAAAGTTTCAGGTGTAAATTTTACATTTTCTGTCGAAATTACATATTAAAAATGTGAAATTACATTTGTAACTGTAAGAATTCATTTTTAAAATTGAATTCATAAAAATGTTATCTCAAACTGTAATTTTTCCAGTTTTATTTACGAAGCGCCACTTACAATTGCAATTTTTCCATTTTTTCCGTGTAGTTACTCATTATTCAGATCATAGATTAACGACTTTCAGACATTTTCAATATTATGCTGCTGAAATAAGTTCAGTCTTTCGTTTTCAATCGAATTCTATTTCACACCCGTTGTGTACGGAAAGTAATACGGTTGCATAGCAACTCGAGAGTCAATTGTTATAAACAACGCGCTTTGACTGGCAACTGGCGGATTTTGCTCATATTGTCTTCAGCATCGCTCGAGTACAATTGTCTTTACCATGGATTTTTTAAATCGCGAGATGTACGATATGGTGCTGATGATGGGAAGGTGTGACAACGTTGCGGGTGACGCAGCTCGCGAATACGCGGACCGGTATCCGTTGAGGCGGCATCCGTCTGCGAAGGTCTTCCGCCGCTTGGAGCGAAGCCTGTGCGAAACTGGCAGCTTCGTCCCGAATCGTTCTAACGCTGGACGTCCGAGATCCAGACGGACGGTCCAGTTCAAAGAACGTATCCTCGACAATGTTGACAGGGCGCCTACTAAAAGTACTCGGGGTTTGGCCGCGGAACACGAGACTGATAAGTCAAGCGTACACCGGGTCTTGCGAACTCACGAGCTGCAACCATTTCACTCGCAAAAGGTTCAAGCACTGCACGGTCCAGACCGTGTGGCAAGAACCGCTTTTTGCGAGTGGATATTGGAGCAGCATCAAGCAGACCCGATGTTCGTATTTAACATCTTATTTACGGATGAGTCGAATTTTGCTCGCGACGGGGTTTTCAATAGCCATAACATCCATCATTGGGCAGAAGAAAACCCGCACAATGTTCGGGAATCAAGCCACCAAGTTCACTGGAGTATCAACGTGTGGTGGGGCATGCTTGGCGATGAGTTGGTAAGCTTGTTTGATAATGCATGGAAACAGATATAATTTGCTACAGTTGTATTGCTTGACTTCGAAAAATTTCTTTAAAGACGTGTTTTATTGCTTTTGATGAAAATAACTTTGTTGAATCACTACAGTCAAGATATTTCATCAATAATTATGATATTTGAGCAATCAGTGATAGCGCAAGGATTATCGTTTAATTATGCAATCACACAATACGGGGTAATTTTTGACACAGATTGGCCCCTGCGTTCTACCGGCAAGATTGAATGGAAACTCGTACCACGAGTTTCTTGAAAATCAGCTTCCGGAACTGCTGGAGGACGTTCCGCTTGATCGCCGAGCCGCCCTGACTTTTCAGCATGATGGTGCTCCAGCGCACTTCAGTGCGCGTACGCGTCAGTTTCTCAACGAACGGTTTCTGGGGAGGTGGATAGGCCGTGGGGGTCCCATCGCCTGGCCACCGCGATCACCTGACCTGAACCCTCTGGATTATTGTCTATGGGGGTTGATCAAAGAATTCGTGTACAAGGACCCACCGAATTCTTTGCAAGCTCTGGAGGCTAAAATCGTGGAAGCGACAGCGACGGTGACTCCGGAAATCGTTCGTGGAGCGATGGAAAATTTAGTTAGGCGCTGCAGGCTTTGCATCGAAGTAGGTGGCGGCCATTTCGAGAACCTGCAGCCCCTGTAACGAGTCGTCACACTGACCCGATCAAAAACGGCACTTTTCAGAGCCACCAAATAATTTCGCAAAGAACGATTAGTTGTCAATACCGAAAACAAAACAGAGTGCCGTACGATGTTTCTCATTTCCTAGTAATAATAACACAGAATCATGGAACATGATTGAAATTATGTTTCTGGAATTGGAGTACATCGATTTTTTGTGACTTCGAATGGGAAGAACATGAGAATTTTTTTTATCCCATAACATTTGTAGCGCCGTAAACTGATTTATGGAACAATTGAGTGTTGCCGAAAACAGTGCGAATAAATCTAGTATGTAACATGAATTTAGCAAAATTAACCTTTTCCGAATAATCAATAATTTATTCAGTGAAATAATGTATGGTATGACTTACTTATCACTCAGTTGGTTTATCTAAATTTTCGTGTCTTTGAATTCATTCCTTCTTTGCCGTGAAAGGATATTGTGCCCTAAAATGCTTCTCTCTGTCTACATAATCGAAATTTCTTTCGAAAATTTGGCAATGTCCGGGTATAAGAAAAGATGTTTCCAGGTAAAATGAAGCATTGTCGAAATTACGAAATCCCATTTAATGCGAGCATTAATTTGTCTGGCTATAAAATACATTTTTTGTCGCAAAATAGGCAGCAAAAGCACGAAGGGATACTGAGACTCATCGCTTTTCGATTTTAAATTCGATGTTTAGAAGTTTTTTTTTTTATGAAAAATCTTGTTGGCATCCCCCCTCATCGGATAGGTCTTTGATTGAGGTAATTTTTGAAAAAGGAAATTTACATATTATTGAGAATGGATTCACGGATTTGAATGAAAATTGGTACCATGAGGATTTTGGGGTCGCTGATCACGAATCTGGGGTTAGATTTGAAAAATTCGAAATGGCGAACTCACATGGTGAAACAAAATCTTAAAACATTCGGATTTTGGTAGAAATGCGTGAGTGGAGATTTTTCCGGTCATCAGTGACCGATCCAAGGTCAGATTTCTAAAATTTATGATGGTCGATCCATTATTAGTGGTTCAAAATAAAAACAATCGTAATATTTTTTTATGTAATATGATATGCGAGGGCTTTTGAATCGTCAATCACGACTCTGAATTCGTAGTTGAAAAATTGGAATTGGATATTAATATTTATTTGTTCCATGAACCTTGAATTTGTAGTGTGAAAACGGGAAGTTCGAGGGCTGGCTCACGGTCAGCCTTAAGCCGCTTGTTTACTCATACGAACGATGCAATACAGTATCGATGTATGTGGTTTAAGTATTAATTACTCAAAATTTATCAAACTTAAAAATATTTTCAATAAGGCTATGAATTATCAAAATATCTCTTCTGATATCAAGACTACACGCAGAAATTTACCAAATCGATTAATCTTCACCAATTCAATCGAGCCGTGTCTGATTATTTTGTTGAAATCGATTAATCGATACATCGATTATTCTCAGATAAGTGGCCATCACTAGCATTGGTCTCAACAATTTCAACGTTACTTGCCACTCCAGACCCACATTGAATCGACGAGGAAATAACTGGGAATTTGAATGACACCATATTTTTTTGAGTTGAATTAATTGAATTTATTCATGTGATTCGACTTGATTTTTCTGGTCCAGATAATAATTATTATTTCTCCTCAAATTCGGATAGATTTATTAAATTCAAATTGCTTCATTTGAATTCAGATATTTAGAAATTTTCTTCTTCTTGATTTAAAATTACTTTTTTATTTGAATTTAATTATTTTTCTCTCTAAACATAAAATTTTGGCACGAATCTAAAGTTATTCAAAGTAACTTGACTTATTACAACTCTTCCTAATTCAGTTATATCTCAAATAATTCTCATGATTTCAGTTATCATTTTTAGTGATTCAGTGAATTCTCATTTACTCAGTTATTTTGTGTTAATTCAGGTGAATTGTAATTGATTTACAAACCTATTGACACGTCAATTCAGCGAGTTGTTGTTCCCTCGCATTATTGAAAAATCGGATGTCAATGATGAATTTCAAACTAGTGGAAAAGTTACGTTGCAAAGACACAAAAAATGTTCGGAAAGCATAATTCAGATTGATTGAATGACTAATTATGAACCCTAACGGCATATCAATCATCTAAAATCTCTAGTTTTATGCATACATCGATGATTGGAAGTGTTTTATAACATTAAATCTTAAATCCGCTGATTTATTTCGAGATTTATTTTTATTTTCACTCGTGTATGTGTGTTTCGTAGTATTGTGGAGCTGGGCATTCGCTTATTTTCACACACACGAGTGTGCGTCCGTGGATGTGCGGCCGGCAGCGTGTGCCGCGGCAACAATACCGAGGTCAGGGCTCGAAAAGGGGTACAACAGCGCGAGAGGGGAGGTGCCAATATTTACTTTGTAACCGAATAATAATAATTCACCCAGACGAACAAAACAGCAATTTCCGTGGCGGCAAATCCAGATGAAATGGTGCACTCTGATTGGCCTAACGCTATCGCTTATAATTCAAAAACTATGCGTCGGACGAGCTTCCGGTAAAGAAATTCTCGGTTGCATTTCAGTCAGCTATCACGCTCGCTGGTCCGTGTCCCTCAATTTAGGGACACCCTGTATATATATGTATTGTGACGTGGTATTTCATATCCCGTCACATGGTTTAACTATCGCACTTCCCTACTCACAGAATATCATTAAAAATAATGAAAGCACGTCTGAGGCCAATACTCCAAAAAGAACGACTAGTTGTCTTTAAGTGAAATTCTCGTTGTTAAGCTCATTCTATTATATTTTCTCATTTTGTAACGCTCTACGAGAAGCGACTACGAGATCTCCGCTTTGAGATACCAGGACATTATCTGACAGGGGTCACGTACTAGCTCAACACCGACCACCACCAACTACGGACGAACGAATATTGCTGAAGCCACTCCCGATGGATGCCTATCTAAGTTGTGAACAGGGTCGTGCGTGATGCACAAACAGTACCTCCAACTATTTAAGACTTATCGGCCAGGAGCCGAACCACGAATCAATGCTTTTACCGTTTGGATGAATCGCCAGACGGCGTACAGGGCTGTGCGTCAAAAACACAACAAAGCCTCCCGTCGACGATACTCATCAGCCTGAGGCTGAACCGACCACGACATCTACTAAGTCGTTGTCTATCAAATAGAGGACGGTTTTCTCCTAATAAACCGTCCTATCGAAGGGCTGTGGCGTGGAATAGGCTAGACTATGCTGACCACGTGGATCTGGTGGATTAGTGTGGCGATCCGGGTCGAGGGCCATTACCACCAAATCGTTCTGGCATATGGGCTCCGATGAGCGAGTGCCGGGATGCAGCGCCAACGAAATAGCCACAACGGGGAGTACCAGTAAGGCAAGGAGTGAAGTACAATCGGTCGCAAGTCCAAGATATTGGTAACGCAATATTCTCGCACACTTCAATATAACAACACACGAGTGGTACGACTTCCCCTCTTACCAACGACACCGCACAGCTGAGGGAAAACATCTCCGCCCACCGTCCGACGTCCCGATACCTCGATACCTGTCATCGAAGAAGAAGAAAACAAACAACGAGGGATTATCGCCGCCTACCTGTAGACCCGACCTACGTGACCTGCTGGCCCAATTATAATAACGAAAATTTGAGGAAGAATCACGTGACAGCAGCGCGACGAAAATCAGAATCATCGCTCGTCTCGACACTCTACGTTCAATTTTCAATTAAGGGCGTTGCCTATGCCTCGAAGAGCGCGCGCGAACAGAGACTCACGATTTTCCTCCTCATTTCCTGATTTTTAAAGGTAATTAGGTTCTTAATGGGTCATTTTGAAGATAAAGAATAGATCTATGTCGCCTCTTTTGCCGAATTTTCGATTTCGCTTTCAGATTTGCGAAAAACGTACTTGAAACTACGTTATCTTTGAAGTGAAACACAGTGGACAGTGAATTTTTTTTCGAAATTCGGCAAAACAGGTGGCACAGATCTATTCTTCATCTTTAAAGTGATTCCCTGAGAACCTAATTATCTTCAAAAATGAGGAAATGAGAAGGAAAATCGCGAAGCATAAAACAGCAAATTTTTCGCGCGAAAGGCGGGCGGCTGCTAGCGCCACGACCGCGTTGGCCGGCCACCATGCAAATTACAGGCGAGGAGAGTAGACTGAAACCCCCCCCCCCCCACTACAATCCCCCTCCTTCGAATCCTCGTCGGTCGGCACGTGGATAGTGTTCCGCGCTTTTTTTTTTGTTTGTGTTTTTCCACCGTGTTTTTTTATTATTTCGAGTTAGTATTTATTCCCGCGATGGCTAAGAAGAGAAGGAACCTGTTTTTAAAGAAGAAGAAACGACCCGGCACAAAGATTTTGGCAAATTTCAGGAAAAAATTAGGTAAATCGAATTATTTATATGATTGATGTCGCATCCTCTCCGACTTCGAGATTTAATCACTTGTGTACGAACAATCGCAGGGCTCTTATCTAAGAAGGTACTTTCAAGAGCCGATATTGCTGTTCATAATAGCAGTATAAATTTATTCTTAAGTTTTTTATACATACGAAAATATAAACTAGAATCCATTGTGACGTGTGGTACTAGCCCGGTTTGCATTAGTCGCTAAAATATGTCATCAATTTGTTACATGTTCAGGTTAAATGATCAAAATCACTATTCGGCAATTTGCATTAGTGTTTACACTTTGTCGATCATAAGGAATATTCTCATCACTTATTGTGACTACCTAAGTATTAAAGGTAAATATACAAGGTATCTGGCCGAATTTTCCACACGAAGTGAATACAGCGCGTACGTATGAGGCCACTAAAATACGCGCGTTTTGTTTTCAGAAATAAACTTGACGTAATTCTGGGGTAATCATACATGCATACATTACCTATAAAACAGCCACCTACAAAACTGTCATCAAATCAGATACTACCGCCAAGTATAATTTATTAAGAAACTAATGATGATTTTGATATACTATAACTAAAGATGACGAAAAAAAAAAATTGAAATCAAAATTAAAATTGAAAGAAAAAAAACAAAAATTTTGATAAAAAAAGAAATCGGAGTACGTAGTACTTGGCGGGCCCATGTTTATATAGCGATTATGTATGTAGCTCGACTTGTATTTTCTTGTGCCTGTGTTGAAAAGGCCCGCCATGTACCACTATCTCCATTTTTTTTTTTCAATAAAAAAATTTTATTTTTCAATTTCAATTTTGATTTCAATTTTTTTTTGTCATAATTAATTATAGTACATCAAAATCATCATTAGTTTCTGAATAAATTATACTTGGCTGTAATATCTGATTTGATGAGAGTTTTGTAGGTGGCTGTTTTGTGGGTGGCTGTCACATTAATATACTTGGCGGAAGGTTTTTGCACCAGAGGTGCTGTTTGGGGATATCAGTACTTTTTGTGGGATTTCACTTGAACGTTTAAAAATTTTGCTCGCTTGCCACGCTCACTCGATAGATTTTTTGGGATACAAAATTGATATTTGAGACGAAAATAATCGGTGGAAAAGCCAAGCTAGAGCTTTCTCATAATTACATGTATCAGGTCCTAGGTCTTCTACAAATTACGAGTAGGAAGTGGTGCTATTTTATAATTTAGACGCCAAAGGGATTGATTTTTGATAAAATAAAACGTGACGATAAATTCTGGATCGAAAAAATGGAGAATAAATTAGCAGATTTCTTTTACTTTTGTTTGTTACCCGAGAACGTAGATTCTAGACGCGCCCGACAACTCTCAATCCGCGAACCCCCTCAAATAAGTAAATAAAGAACCCTCTCAAGAAACAGTAAATTCACGACCGACAGATGACAAAAAACTGTAATATAAATATATGTACATATGTACATAAATATAATAGCTTTGTATACCGGGACAATTTCTTGAAACTATACATACAATGCGCATGCACCAAATAATTCGATCTCATTGGTCGGTGAAATCGCCCCGCGGCCATGTTTTCGTCTGCTGAGCAGGGGGCCAACGTACACAAAATGAGACAAGACTCAAGAACCGTAAATCTCTCGTGCATAAAACCGCGGATTGAGGTTATGTTGCTGTTTATTTTTACGTAGCGTTAATTGTCTAAGAATACTATCGTTCAGCAATACCGTGGTCAATATAGGAAAATATTCAACCGACGCAAATATCAAATCATACAGGAATTGCATGTTATTTATTGAAAGAAAAAATCTGAAATTCAATGTGAAATGTCATTAACAAGTGGGAGTCTGGACAAACAGAGGTAGGTGACTAAAAACAACGTTTATTGTGAACAGATTTTTATTTACATAAAATTAGAAATGCGTCTCATTAACGATTTATGTTTTGTGCATTTTATTGGAAATTAGTTGTATCCAAAAATACCACAAGATCCTGTCTGATAATAATAGCTTTTTTCAGGTACGAAATAATTCATTGTCAAAGCGGGACTAAATTTGTCAGGCATGGAAGCATGTAGGTAAATTTCTAATTACGTGATCTATGACAATTACAATATTTTAACATGGATTCAATGATAAAATTCGTTTTTTTTCAACAGGCTCGAAGTTTAAACTTTGATTAACACGAGGAAAATTATGCCTTACCTGATGGTCAAAACGTTTAGGTGGCAAGGATCCTGGTTTCTCGAGCGGTGCAATTATTATAACCATAGAACCTGGTTATTCCGTCAGACATCAGGTGCCAGAGTGAATTTCATCAGGTCATCGCCACCTTCTTGACATCAGTTGAGGCAAAATTGAAGAGCGGGATATACTACAGATCATAATGGCTAAATATTCCATCATTTCACTTTGATCGAGCCAATAGCGATAAGTTTGTTACTTAACCGTTGCTGCCAATTCGTTCTACCAGGGAATCATTCTGTGCACCATTGGAATTCAAGCATTATTATTGACCAGCATTGTTTTTCAAACTTTATGCCATTTGAGATAGGATCTTATTTTGAAGCTTACTTTTACTCTCTTCGGCATTAAATTCAGATAAATAGTTTTTCAAGTCCTCAATTAGATTGTGGGATTGAATTTTGCTAGGCAAACTGAATCAATCTAAATCTGGAATTGTTAAATAACTCCGGTTGAAAATGGCTTTAAATTTAATTAGAGTTGACGGTGTCATCTGGCTGGCTAGTTGCACGATAACTTAAAACCAAATTCAATTTTACACTCTTCACAGAGTCCTTTTCTAAGACTGAGAGCTTGTAAATCTCCATTTACCGCAATTATTTCTGCATTTCGTATTAGCATTGTCTGGAGCAAAAAAAATCTCATTTAGAGATTGGAAATGAAACCTGAAACCCAGAAGTTATGCAGTAGCACGAATTGAAAACCAAGAATTTCATAATGGTTCCTGCAACAAACGGACTCTTTCCAAATATTCTTGTTACAAGGTGATGTTCGGAGGACTATGAACAAGATATTGTATCGGATTACATTATTTAGAAAAAAATCTTCATGAACTTCGTTAAAAATTAGATATTCGTGTATTTTGATAGATCAAGGGACACAATCTTGAATTCGATAAGTCAATGTCCTTGTAATAATGTTCTGACATTAGTCTAAAACATGATTGTCCTTGAAGCTAATTGTGACGTTAAGGCGCATTTTGAGAAAGTTGACTTTCAACTTGTGTCATAGGATGTGATCTACGTTCCTGAGTTCTACGCTTCCGATTAGATTTTCTTTGTTTCGAACCGCACTAACATGAAATACAGAAATCATTTTAATAAATCTAATATTACCTGAATTTTTAATTTGAGTATTAGGTTCCCTTCATTTATTTAATCGAACTTCATTGAAAATTTGCGAAATGAACTATGATAATCACTGGAAAATTTTTCAAAGTAGTAGCAATAATTGATTGATCGGAAAAAATACATTGACTATCGACTATTTGTAAATTTTGTTGAACTATTTTGAAGAAAAAAAAGATTCACAGTTCTGTTACAGATAGTGTGATACCTAAATTTATTGAACCCTCGGTTTAATGTCCCATTTTCAGAAGTGATAAAATTCCATGTTACCGCCTGAAATCACAAGAGAGTGAGAAAGTTGCTTAGTTGCTTGAAAGTGGCGATGATCTTTGTACGTCTGACAAATTGAATGGGCAGATAACAGTAAATATTAGAGATGCAATTAATCTGGCCGTATCGCCTGTTGACAGAAAAAAATTTCATTGTAATTTCTAATGTTTGAAATAATAAAAGTGATGAAATAAAGTGTTCCCACCTACCTGCTGCGTTTCTTCCAAGCACCCAACATTCAAACAGATTTCTCATTTCAGTCGATTAAAGCCAATTTTCAAAGAGCATTAGCATCAACTTTCCGAGTCACTATCTCGACTGTTTGACATTCTAACCTCAAAAATTCGTATGAACTACATCGCTGCCAGAAACAGAGTTTGACAGCTGAAACTCGGAGTTGCCAGCCTGTCCGTGCAGCCGATAAAACTCGCGCATGCGCATTGTATGTATAGTTTCAAGAAATTGTCCCGGTATAGCTTACGTGCAATATTTCTGTGATTTATGTTTAGTTAGTTATGTCTATTACTGTGCCAAAAATTTGCTAGTCATATCGTTGTTATTATATATCTGATTATTCATTCCAGGAATACTTTCTGCAGTCTGACCAAACTGCGTGTATACCTATATATTATCCAAATATTCAATAGCCTATTTCTTCATTACTATCTGAAACCTGCACTCGTGACGTACTACTTTCCGTAGTTTGCGCTCTCTATAGAATTTATTCAGCCATATAATGTATACAATCCTCGATGCCTTGTTATGATATCAATTTTCGCTATCAAGATTACTGTCATGTTTCACTTATACTGTTTCAATTTAATTTCTATGAGTTCCTTTTCATACAGATTTCGTGATTATGTTTATTAAGTTTAAACGAGTTTGATTTCACTTTTATCATTTTATATTATTTTTCATCAATTTGTATTTATTTAGTGCAAACCCGATCATGGTTGGGAGGTAGGGACGGGTTAGGTGGGTCTCTGTTTGATAGCGACCTCCACGTGGTGAGACCTGGGAGATTGATGATATTTTCGTTGTAATATCATGAATTTGCTCACAGCTATTCGTTGCAATTTTCAATTTAAAATGACCTGTGACGATGTCTGGCCGGTATTCGTAAATAGTTACGTATTATTTTCGAGACTATATTAGGAACAGCTCTCAGCCGATCAAGCTATGCATCGAGCTGACTCAAGACAGTCCTGCAAATCGAACCTGACTATGAATACCGGCTATTAGACTATTACCAGTCACGTGATCGCATTGCGTAGAAATACGGACGCCGGTGAATATAATTTTCGTCGAAATATTAAGAATGTATATCTATATCAACATACGTATGGGGAATTCTACGTCACGTTCATCAAAAAATGACCTCGTATTTTTTCACTCTATTCATACTCTTTTTCACATGAAATAAAGGTAAAAAGAATCGATACGCATTTTGGTGTTCGTCCGAATTATGTTTGTTTTCGAAAGTTACAAGACAATCATTCAATTTTGATGCAAAAGGAGCGCGCATATATCCGGTTCTATTCGATGTGAAGACATCATTTACAGTGCATTCGGAAGGTGAACGAATAAGCTTTCATAAAAAAAATGTAATGTTGAACATTATTAAAAATCCCAATTTTTATAAACAATTTAAATGTTTGACGATTATTATGTCATGCAAATATTGCGCAACGATTATATATGTATTTATATGTTTATTCAAACAGAGAATTGAATGATAATTGATAACAACAAATGGTAAGAGGAAGCGTTAACGTTATATTATATTTAATTAGACGTGCGTTACGCCTAGAAGCAGCATTAAGACTGCTCACACGGCCTCTCGCCGGGCTCGGCGACAGTGCATATGAAGCGCATAATCGCGTAATTTGAGCACTGCTGCCGATAAGAAAGCCAAGCGCATAAGGCGGGCTACGCTGCATGATAAATTTTGTACTCATCTAAATGATCCCCGGCATGTTCCTACGAAAGGATATAAACTGTTACATTTCATTAGAAATGTTCCACCTCCATCACATCCCCCGACGAAGACAAAGGCGCGTCTCTGCGGCTTCTGATTTGTCGTAGGATTCTTTCGTTACGTTTAGCCTGTGTCTCAATCCTGCGTTTTAATTTCCTTCGTTCTACTACTTCCAAAGCAGAGGGATTCCTTTGGCAACAATATCCGGCGAACGCCGAAATATAGGTTGGTATATTAAATTTCCACAGCAAGAGTAGAATAGACAAGACGGATATCGTTCCAGAAACGGCAGCTATTGATGGGATCCCCATACCTTCGAAGTTAGCCCATGTATTGTTGACCCGAAGGGTCGCTTCGTTATTCGCGAGGACACTCTTAAGGTCTAAAATGGCTTGTCCTTGATCCTGGAGGGTATCCAAGTTAATCACGTGATGCAATACAATTTCCCGGCCTGTTACAAATTTGTTTAGCGGGGAAATGGTATCTGCATGTATTTCTGTTCATTGAGAAGTCATATGTTCTACGATTAATTTGACTCGCGTTTTCAAAGTTTGAAGTTCGCAGCTCTGATTCGTGGTTATCAGGGATGGCTTGGTGATTTGAATAACAAAAGTCTGCATTGAAGCGCATGTTATGGTTACCTCAATTGGCTTCGAAGGTAAGATTATTTGCGATCCCTGCGTTCTTATGTAAGCAATATCTGTGACGAGAAAACGACTCAGAGTGCATCCTCGTGGTATGGGATCAGTTATTTTCTCACAAAGTTCAATAGTATCGTTGCGATGTCCCACATCGCGGTAATCACCAATGAAATAATCGGTTATCTGTTTAAGTTGAGAAAATGTGACTTCTCTTATAAAATTCTTACGTACTAATTTCAAAGCATATGTTGGGTTAAGCGTTACATTAGTGTGATTTATTCTTACGGGTACCGGGGTATTCTGAATTATTACCCAAGGTTCCTTTTCTAAGTAAGGCACTGTGAGTATATAGATAAGTTTGCCTTTATCTGTGGTTATAGTTAAATCACTTATTTTAATAAACTTCTCGTAATTTTCCTCCTCAATAGGTATTAGTGTCTTTTTGTCATTGGCGTCGAAAGCTTGAAGAGCTGTCATAAGCTCTTTTGGAGTAAAAAGGGTGTTATCGATGACACCATGCCTTCCTAATTGCACGGCAGTCATTACCAGGTCGATTAGTCGTTGCAGTTCCTTAATTTCAAATAAACTTAGAGTTATAGCTTCCACGTATTCCTGATAAGCAAGCGTTTCGTTACCTTTTATTTTTAATGATTCTAATTGTCCCCATACAGTTTCCGAAGAATGTTTAAGTTTGAGCTGATTTGTATTCAAGATATTAATTTGGACTTGATTTATGTGCAAGGACTTGGTTACAACAAGATTTAGAATGTCCGTTACATTTTTTAGTGAGGCTAGATTCCCATTAATTATTTCCAAATGACCCGCGTCAGCAGTTCCATAGATTGATTTTTGGATTGTTCCTGAAAAGTTAAACATTCCTCTTCTCGGTCTGATGTTTGGCGTGAGATAAGATTTCCTTAGAGGATATATTTCATTTGCCAGGCCCGTCAGAAGGACATGTTTTCCAAATACCGCCTCAGCTTCGCGCGAGGCTTCGTAAGTAACGTCGCTCGACGCGAGCGCTTTCGGAGTACTTGTTTTGGTTCCGTGGGATTGAGATTCCCTTAATTCAGAGGGGCGGCGCGTCATTTGAAGAATAGGCGCACCCAAGTCTAAAATGACTTCCAAAATATTCTTGTGTGACGAAGCACGGGCAAATTCTAAATCTAAAGCGTCCAGGGCGGACTGGGCGAGGGATCGCTGACCAGGGTTCCAATGGTCCAGATAGGTATCCCGTATCGTCTGGAGGCCTCCGAGTTTGTCGTGAATGTCGAGTAATGGTTTGGTGAACCCACTTGCGTCAATGGATTGGAATATCTTCCATCTTTCCTGGTACATGTATACTTTGCCCACTTCCTCCTGGAGTAGAGTCCCATTGATAACTGAGACATCGAAGTTGGCTAGGGACAGACTGCTACACCTATAACAAAAGAAACTAAGACTCTATTCCGTGGAGATCCAATCGTTACCCTGAACCCGTTTTAGTATAATTCTAGGGATTGGATCGTTTTCCCTTGGTCCGGTGTCGTATTCGTAGTACGGTTTGGTATTATTCAGATGGGTCTTCCAATAAGACGCTGTGGAATCATCCGCGGTTTTCTTGTAAGTGACATTTCCTTTTTGTTCGTTGATCTCGACGACGACGAATGGTCCATTCCAAATCCTTTCCAAGGCGTTCTGTCGCGTATGATTCTTGATCATTACTTTATCTCCCACTTGATATAAAAGAGTTTGTCGTCGTGTTCCTTGGTCCACTTGTTTTTGGTTTTTCTCTCTGGACATGGTAAGCCAGACCAGAGCTTTCTCGAACCGTTCTTCCCATTTTCGTATCCACAACATTTTCTTACTAATCACGGTGCCCAATCGGTTTTCGCGGAAACCGTCAGGGTTGTTGGCTTCGTGACAGAACATGAGGTTGTGAGGCGTTTCACCTGTTGATTGATGAACGGAAGTGTTATAGGCACGTGCCATTTCTATTAAAACCTTGTCCCGAATGTGTGTATTCTCTCTTTGCAGGCAGTTCGAATATAGTCTTTCAAGACACTATGCATTCGTTCTATAGAGCCGTTCGACTGCGGGTGATATGCAGTTGTGGTGATATGTTTGATATTATAGTGTTCGAGAAAGGAATCGGTCAGCTCGTTACAAAACTCCTTTCCCATGTCCATCAGGATTACTTTGGGGCACCCGAAGTTACCTATCCTGTACTCTGATAAAGCCTTGATAACTTCTGTCGCGGTTTTGTTCGTAAGTGGGGCACATTTAATGGATTTAGTTATTGAATCCTGCATCGTGAGGATATATCGGTGTTTATTCCAAGATTCGACCAGAGGTCCGACGATATCTATTGAAATTTGATCGTTAGGTTTTTCAGCAAAGGTTTCGAGAAGAATAGCGGGTGATTTCATTTGTATCCTTTCCTTCTTATACATCTGACACGTGGGGCATGCCTGGATAAAGGAATTGATATTATTCTCCATACGTGACCATATGGCCGTTTCTTTTACTCGGTCAATTGTTTTTGCTAGGCCAAAGTGTCCATTGATGTCGTTGTGAGCGCTGGCCATGATTTCTTTCTGTTGCTGTTTGTTAGGCACATCCTTTCCTGTCAAGCAAAATGATATGTCTGCACCTGAGTCCTGACGTATCCTCTTGAGATCTTCAATGATCGAATTGGTTTCTTCTTTGGTGGTTTTCTTAGGGTCAATCCAGAAGTATATCTTTTCGTACCTTTTCGGATGAATGTAGTTTCTGAGTTTCTCACGTCTATCAGTCTGATTCTTTGGTATAATCAGGGTGTTGTCAGAGGCATCCTTTTCTTCTAGGGTAATCTTCACCCATTTGCCGTCCTCCCCGTTTCGATTTCGGTTGGGAACGAGTTTGATGTGAGATTTTGTCCTGCCTGTTGTGAGTGACAATCTCTCGATGTCAATGTGGCGTGCGGCAATATGGTGGACCCACTTGGGATTCCTATCAATGGGTGTGATTTCGTATAGTCCCATTTCCAATTCGGTGAGTTTTCCGAAGATCTCTTCCTTTGTGCGAAAGACTCTAGATAACTCATCCGCTACTACGTTACTTTTTCCCGAAACATGTTCTATCAGGAATGAGTATTCCTCCAATCTTAGTCTCCAACGCAGCAGGCGTTGACTGGGGTCTACGCAATTTTTCAGCCATACGAGTGCACGATGATCGGTGCGGATGATGAAGGGTTTATCTGGTGTATTGAGCAAATATACTCTTAGTCTCTTGACGGCCCATACAACAGCAAGCATTTCCTTCTCTGTCGTGCTGTAATTCCTTTCCGCATCATTCAGGGTTCGAGATAAGAAATATATGGGGTGGCCGTCTTGAGATAGTACCGCTCCAATTCCATCGTTTGACGCGTCGGTGGTTACGACGTATTGTTTAGCTGGGTCTGATCTCACAAGTATCGGTGGTGTGACCAACTTTTCTTTCAGGGTTTCAAAGGCTTCTTGGCAGGCTGCTGACCAATCCCATGGGGTGTCCTTTCTTGATAACCTTGTTAATGGCTTCGCTAACATTGAATAGTTTTGTATGAACTTTCGGTAATACCCCGTCAAACCAAGGAAGGATCGAATCCTCTTGACGTTGACTGGAACGGGTAATTGTTGTATCGCTCTGGTCTTTTCTGGATCTGGTTTGCTCCCTTCGTCAGTGATGACATATCCGAGGTATCTCACTTCAGTTTTCATGAAGGCGTACCTCTCTGGCTGGAGTTTCAGGTTACATTGTCTTAAACGCTGAAATACGGTTCTTACATTTCGATGGTGTTCTTCCTCCGTTTCACCAAAAATTATTACGTCATCAATGTAGACGCAACAGATCTTCTGATTCAATCCTCTCAGCGCATCGTTCATCATGCGTTGGAAGGTCGCAGGAGCGTTCTGTAATCCGAAAGGCATCCGTTGGTATTCGAAATGCCCGTCGGGGGTTGAGAAGGCAGTATATTTCTTGGAGTCAGCAGCCATGTTGATCTGGTGGAAACCTGCGGCCATGTCGACAGTAGTGAAGAACTTAGCCCTTTCCATGTGATCGAGTAAATCCTCGATTATTGGTATCGGATAAGAATCCTGAACGGTAAGTTCATTAATCTTCCTGAAATCGATCACAATTCTATACTTGGGCTTTCCGTCGGGGCCCGGTTTTTTGGGTACAACCCAAACTGGCGAGTTGTATGGCGACTCGGATTCCGTTATTATTCCTTGTTTCAACATTTTCTCTACTCCCTCTTTTACAACCTGCTGGTGCAGCTGTGGAGCACGGAAACTTTTCACATTTACAATGCGTTGAGGATCTGAAAACTCGATGCGATGTTCAGTCATTGAAGTTCCATTGACCATGTCTTCCTCCCGTAAGGCAAAGATATTGCTGAAATCCTAAAGAATACTCTAAATTTCTTTCTGGTACTTCTCCGGTAGGTGTTTCAAGTCGACAGTATGTTGGAGCGCCTGCTCTCTTTCATCACGTGGTTGTTGCCATACACCCGGGGTTGACATATTCTTTACTCGGTGGACTTGGACGTTCTCCAGTCCGAGCTCGATATTTTCGTCTTCAGCGGTGGTGATGATTCCATAAGCCGTACCATGATTGTTCGTGTGTACAATCTGCACCGGGATATTTTCCATAGGCATTCCGTCTTTATAGACCATGCGTCACATGAGATCGAGATTCTTTTCGTCGGTATCGATGGCAATTTTGTTCACCGAATTTGGTTTAAATCGAATTTTTCGGTCGCTACTAAGGTGGTGTATCTTATTCTTCAGGGTGAGCGTCGAGACATTCAACTGGAAATCTCGCCTCCTCATAAACGGGTTTCCCATGATTCCATCTTCTTCGTCAGGCAGATAATCGTCTGGTATAATGACAAATTCGTCCTTTAGCCCCATGTGAGTTAGTACAGCAATTTCATTCGCGGAATTTAGCGCTTTGCCAGTCTTAATGGAAATTTTGCGTTTGATAATTGGACAAATTTGTTTATCCGATGGATAAATAACCTTCGTTTTATGAGGTTTATTGATGCACCTGTATCGACCATAAGGGCTACTCCTTGCTTTGTTTCTCTAAATTTGATTACAGCACACTGTAGTAACCTCTGTGAAACTGAACATACACGGGCTCCTATTGGCACTCGTCCTCTAGTTCGTCCTCCTGTCCCTCTATTTCCTCTTCCTCTGACTGAAGTTCCTCTGACGTGCAATTGACTTGGTCGTTGGGCGGTTTGTCTTTGAGGCTGGCGTTTTGAAAATTTGCGTCTCACTTATTGCCGTTAGTATTACGGCGTTGGTCGTTTTGTGGTCGGCGCGGAGCGTAGCAGTTCCGGCTGTAGTGTCCTCTGGTTCCGCAATTATGACATACTGCTTGTTGTTCATGGGCGGTCCGATGTGTGTTACAGGTGTGGCATTCACATCTCTGGAGTTCTTTATCTTCATCTTGTTCCGCTTCATCGTGGTGGTGGACAGACGCTGGTGGTCGAGGAGTTGACCTTCGCGAGTTCGTCGAGGTTCTTTGTTGTACCTGGAATCTTCGCGTATCTGATGCGCTGCCTGGCCCGTAAATTTGGGACTTGTTCCAAAACGTGGGTTTCGAGGCTGTGTCGTTACTGTTCATCAGCTGTTGTTGATGCATTCGGAAATTCAATTACTCGCCTTCGGCTTCTTTCGCGGCCTTCTGAGCTTCTAGTAACTTGAAGTACTGACGGTTTTTGACTTGATGGAATATCCTCGGATTAAATCCGTACAGATAGTACTGGCACACTCTATTTCCGAGGTCTTGAAGATTAGAATCGATGTTCGCTCGTAGTTGTTGATTCGAGAAGGCAGCTACGAGGTCTTGGTAGATCTGATCGAATTTGAGATTGTAGGCGTCCACAGTGTCGCCCTTTTGGCCTGTTCTGCCAAGCTCCATTTCCAATGTGGTGGCACTTTTCTCGACAATAACGGCTGATCTTATAACTTCGAGTAAAGTTGGGATTGTACGAGGTCTCCTCTGGTTGATGGTCTTCTGAAGAGCTCCTCCTGTCTTCAAGCTGATTACCATGCTCAAAAACGGGAAACGTTGGGTTGGCATAACTACTATATCGGCGGCTTTTACTTGCATGATCCAAGCGTGTACGTCTTCGCCTGCTTTTCCTTCCAGTCGGCAATCAATCATCTTGATGGCTTGAAACGCGGGTAGGAAATCTTGGATCGCATAGGGCTCGTCCGCTGGGCGATTTGGTTCTCCGGGGTATCTTCCGGCAGCATCGGGGTGTAGGCTGACATCATTCAAGTAAGCTTCCGTTCGTGCATACGGGCCTGGGTCTCTTGGATTCCGAGGGGGAAGCACGTCTCGGGATGGCGCAGTTGCCGGTAGTTGAATTCTTGTTTGGTTTCTTCGCGCGAGTTCCTTAATGTTCCTCATTATCTCTTGCTGTTGGCGTAAAGCTTCGTGATCACTCAGCAACTGCGACATACTGAACGTCACAGTGTCCGGACGACGATGTGGTAAAGTAGCAGACATTTCCAAGGCTCTTCGAAGTTCATCCTCTTCTTGCTGTTCTGGACGACAACGCGGGACGTTGTTACGCGTATTGCTACCAGTACCTCGTGGGATTTCGTAATCCGTCGGACCATTAGGCCACTGTGGACTAGGCCTTGGTGTAAGGCGTACGTTCGGCATCCGTGATAAACGTCGGCTTTCCTCGAGAACGCGTTGCAGTGTCGAATCCGTATCCGACAAGATATTATGGTTTACATTGGCTCGCGCGGTGGAGAATCGGTCGTTTTCTAATGGGCGATTTTGGTGAAGGATCGGTATTGGCATCGCATTTATACCTTGATGGTCCGAGTCTGAATTGGCTGGGGAGCCCACCTCATCGATGCGCGGTGTCGGTGGCAGCAATCGGTTTTGAGCGAGCCCGTATAATGTCGAGTAACGTGGTGGGTTTGTTACGGTTGAGGGAGCTATCTGAGTAGGACCTTCCACCTCTGATTCAACGAGACGCGCGGTATCTAGTTGAATTCGCGGTATCGCTCCGGTATGGTTTCCGGGCGGTCTCAAAATATTGGAAACATTCGAATCATCGTTAGTTGTTAAGCGATAATAGTTGTTGATTGCTTCTCAATTGGTATTACTATTTGTAAGAGCTTCCTCTTGACGGTTTTTTTCGGTTGATTGGTTATTCGGTTGTTGCATTTCCTGAAACATTTGGTTGGTGACGCTTTCAAGCGTGTCTTCGGGACGCGGAACTGTTTCAGAGTTTCGATTTATTTCTACATTATTGCGACGAATGAAGTGTTCACGGCGTTCTTGATTTCTCAATTGAATAAAACGGGTAACTTCTATAGGAAAATCTTCGCGGCGAGCAAGTTGACGCGCAGTTAACCTCTCTCCGTTTAATTGCTCTAGACCAAGACGGTATCTGCCCATTGCAGTTAAATCATTACGTTCGGTGGCTTCTTGCAGCCTATTCACAAGCTGAGTCATTTGGTTCGTCAAATCCCAAAATCTCTCTTCAAACCGGGATTCAGAAGTGACGGATTGTCCTTCTTCTGCAGTCTCAACAATAGTGGGAGGTACTGCCGATCTCCGGTCATTGTTTTCGTTTACGTCCATTGTGAATTTATTTTTAAATTTACCTTGAGTCAAGCTTTGACTTTATTCATTTGAGTGATTCAAGTTTGACCATCAAATTCTTAGTTTCGATCACGATTTGTCCTTCGATAAGTTTATGGTGACTCGAGTAAGTAACAAAATGCTTGTACTTACGCTAGGAGTAGCCAAATTGAGGTGTGAAGCATCACACTCGAAGATCGTGGTAGCCGTCGGTACGAGGCTTCGATGTCCTGGAGTCTCTGACAGGCACCGGGGGCAAGAATATAAGAGCGGTTCGAGTCTGAGTTTCCTTATTCTCACTTTACTCCACATAGACGGTTTAAACGCGAAGTTTATTGTATCTAAGGAGTGCAGAATTTTATACTTGCTTCCTTTCCAATAAATACACAAGTTCACTATGGGAATTGTCCAGTGTAGAATCAGGCGGTCTACACTCAGTCCCTGGTTATCAAGCGGTCTACACGCAGTCCTTGATTGTCTACGCAAGGCGGCCTTTCACTCTATACCTTGCTAGGTACAATTCGTAATAATTACTTATAAACGCGTAGCCGAAGGTTCGCGCGTGAATTTATTGGGCTTATGCACTCACTTCCAAAGTTCGTCACTATGATCCGGCCGTTTGATACGCGCGCCGCGTTCGTTGGTTTAAACCGGATCCTGGCAGGATCGCCAAATTTGTCATGCAAATATTGCGCAACGATTATATATGTATTTATATGTTTATTCAAACAGAGAATTGAGTGATAATTGATAACAACAAATGGTAAGAGGAAGCGTTCACGTTATATTATATTCAATTAGACGTGCGTTACGCCTGGAAGCAGCATTGAGATTGCTCACACGGCCTCTCGCCGGGCTCGGCGACAGTGCATATGAAGTGCATAATCGCGTAATTTGAGCACTGCTGCCGATAAGAAAGCCAAGCGCATAAGGCGGGCTACGCTGCATGATAAATTTTGTACTCATCTAAATGATCCCCGGCATGTTCCTACGAGAGGATATAAACTGTTACATTTCATTAGAAATGTTCCAGCTCCATCACAATAACCTCATTAATGACAAGTTTTTGAATTATAAAAAAAAAATAGTTTCGGGTTCCTTATTCTGTATTACTAGTAAATTTTGTAAGTGTAATCTGAAAGGAGTCTACTTTTTTTTTCTATTATTCATCAGGTGCTGCGGCGTGCCGAGCGCGAAACATCGGGCCGTTTAAAAGTATGTGAAACCGAATTTGAAACCGGTGGAAGAGGCTAGCCCGCGTCACCCGCCCCACTCTGGCGACGCTCGGCTGCTCCGTCTCACTTGTTTCTTTAGTCTCCCTATCGCCACGGTTAACGCGAGAAGCGGAGTAGCCCGCGCTTTCTAGCTAGGCAACGCCCTTCAGAAAGACGTGCTCTCGATATATCATCCGGTTATCGCTTTCTCTATAAGTACAGTTTCTCGCTTCGTATCGCATCTTCAGTACCTGTTCTATCTTCTTTTCTATTTTGTGAAGCCATGAAATTACTTCAGTGTTCCTTTATCTCTCTCTCTCTCTCTCCCTCTCCCTCTCCCTCTCCCTCTCCCTCTTCCTCTCCCTCTCCCTCTCCCTCTCCCTCTCCCTCTCCCTCTCCCTCTCCCTCTCCCTCTCCCTCTCCCTCTCCCTCTCCCTCTCCCTCTCCCTCTCCCTCTCCCTCTCCCTCTCCCTCTCCCTCTCCCTCTCCCTCTCCCTCTCCCTCTCCCTCTCCCTCTCCCTCGCCCTCTCCCTCTCCCTCTCCCTCTCCCTCTCCCTCTCTCTCTCTCTCTCTCTCTCTCTCTCTCTCTGGGAACTGTCAACGTCAACTGTCAGGTAAATTTCGCCTCCTCAGTCAAACTCTCTCTGTCACCTTTCAATCAAATTTTCTATTATTCACCTATGGACAAGTTATAGTGAAATTGCCTCCGTTCCCTTCAATACTGTCAGTGTCCAGTTCTAGTGTGCATACATTGCATTTATTGCCGACTTTTACAATTTTCAAATTCTAGCTGGTGTATATGTGCAAACGTAGTGTGTCAGTGCGTAGTTGTGTCTGTGCTATTGTGATCTTTGATCTCTAAGGATTAACACATTCTATTATCGCCATAGCGTATTTGTTTACTTTCTTTCTAACCCGTTCTTCACGTCGTCACGTGTAAATCCGCCTGACTCTCTCCACTCTATACACATCAGCCTTATCATGTCCGACGACAATACCGAGACTTCTGCACAGGCAGCAACAAGATTATGCAAAGGATGCAAAAAGGATGTCAAATCACCTATCTGTTGCTACAAATGCCTTGGTTATTTCCATCCCAGTTGCGCCCAAGCGACGAAAGTTACAAAGGCTAATGGTAGACCGGCTGCAAGATGCAAGTTTTGCACGGCCCAAGCTGCAGCTACATACTCCACACCGGCTGCTCCCTTCTCCGTCGATACCGCTGGAACTGTTACTTCTCTGCCTGAGGTCGGCACACCTGCACCGCTTCCAGTTCCTCCCACAGGTTCGCCTTCGCTCGAAACGCTCCTTGCAGCTATTGAAGCCTCTTCGAAGCACTCGTTAGCTATCAATGCGAAACTTGATAAGTTGGTAACCTTGCCTGATAAGGTTGGTGAACTTTCTACTAAAGTGAAAGGTTTAGAGGAAAATTCGCATTCCCGTGCCCAAGAGTTCGCAGAGCTCTTGACTAAAATCGATGGTCTGACCTTGCTGCCAGCTAAATTGGAATCTTTGACATCCAAGTTTGATCAGCTTTGTAAATCCACAACTGAGATGTTCAGCAGCCTTACGGCAAAAGTAGAGGATCTCACAAGCAAAAATGCACTTCTTAGTGCTCGTATCGACGACCTCGAGGATACTAGTAAATCACAGGCGACCGAGATCACCCGCCTAGTGACATCAAATACTGAGCTACAACTGTGCAACACTAATCTGACGGACAGGCTGGCGTCTCTGGAGCGAAACTCTTTAAAGAGCGATTTAATTATCTCTGCAGTTCCCGAGCTAGAAGGCGAGGACCTCTTGGCTACATTTGGCGCCCTTACAACCCAACTCTCTGTCGACGTGCCGCCTACCGATGTTCTGGAGATTGGGCGCATCAAAAGCACATTGAATTCCAATAAGCCCCGATTGATTCTCTGCAAACTCAGATCCGTCCAATGTCGAAATCGCCTACTTGCCGCCAAAAGAGCTAAAGGACCCATTTATGCAAATCAGCTTGGCTTGCCGCACGATCAGCTCCGGACTCCTATCTTCATCAACGAGCATCTGCCCCCTACTCTTTCCAAATTTTTAGGAAAGGTGAGAGCCTATGCCAAGGAGAGAGGCTATCGCTTCATCTGGACTCGAAATGGATTGGTATACGTCAAGCGGGATGCGTCCTCTGATCACATCCTGATAAAATCTGAGGCCCATCTTCAACTACTCTCGCAGCGCACCTGACTAATGTCGAAGTCATCTGAATCTACCCTCGTTGGATTGGATTACGGCTCCATCTCTTCTATTCCTGATGCCATTCTCTGCAACTACAGATTACCCATCATCATTTCATATCCCCGTTCATCCCTACTCATTATCGTAATTATAAGTATTTTTTGTTATCTTGTTACATTGCCCTCCATAAATGTCACAAATGTACCTCTCTATTTTCTTTTCCTATTTATGTCTATATAGTATTATATCTATTTGATAGTTTCCTGTTTATGTTTATACTATTAAGATATTCTATTATTTTTCTCTGTCTCTGTTCAACTCGCCCATTGGCTCCTACAGGCCACGGCATAAAATAAATCTAAATCTAAATCTCTCTCTCTCTCTCTCTCTCTCTCTTCTCTCTCTCTCTCTCTCTCTCTCTCTCTCTCTCTCTCTCTCTCTCTCTCTCTCTCTCTTGCAGTTGTGCTGCGTGAGCCACCTGGGCTGGTACCTTATTCTTTACTACTTCTCATCTTATTATTTTCTATTTCTTATTGCAAGTAACTTTGCGACTGGTTGACTCTTACTCACGCATTGTTAATGACTATTACTTTATTTTATTATCTCTTTCTTCTAGAATACCTAAATACCTAATATCGCTGTATAGCAGCGTGTTCTTTTAAGTTATCAATTCTTACCTTAGCTATTGAGCATTACTATTTCGTTATACTTTTTCTAATCAACTCATAACTATTTCTTTACCTATTATCTTTTAGTAATCAATTTTAGTGAGTGTACTGCGTGAGCGATCTTACATCGCCGCGCGGCCTCACTCGTTGTTCTTTTGACTTTGGAGTATTGCGCCGTATCGAATATCATCTTTGACAATATTTTCGTCGTTAATACCACTGATAGTAGTTGTCCGTAGTCTCTTTGGTTTGTCGTATGCTGCGCATTAATTTTCTTGAGGATTTGTCTTAATCCCGAAATTATCTTTTACCGTTCCGAATATTATCTCTCTCATTCTCCCACTTACCGGAAACTAGGGACTACGTATTATCCGTTAGTTTCCATATTCTATAAATTCTGTAATAGTTCTCTACCTGAGTATCTGGCTAGTTATATTAGCAGCCGTCATTCTGCTGCAATTCAAATAATAATTTACCTGACTTTTCCCCTTGAATTTATCCCGTAATTAATACCGTTCCTGCATCTGTTATATTTCTAATAATTCTGGTAATGTGATAACTATTACAATTTTTGTATTTTGCATGTTTCTTGTAATCGCTTCTTATATTTTATGGCTTGCTTGATCAATGCCTAATTTAAGTACCTTACATCTTTCTCTGTTCTGCTTATTTATTGTAAAACTGTATTAATTATTACCTCAAATAATAGTATCGCGAGCCTACACACATCTCTCGTTTATTCTGAAAACGTCCTGTTTATTTGTTAAATCTCTCGCTTAACTTTTCTCTGGCTGTGAGCTAATTGTCTCACATATCTTAATTGTATCTAAATCTCTTCAGTTATCCGCTTGTTATTAATGTTTATCGCTTTTTGGTCAATATACGTGATACTATTTCTGCTTTACCTGTCACTTATTTTATCTATTGGATTCAACCCCTCCCCTCTACCATTATCTTGTCTATACTAAGCAAGCTGTGCAAAACCGTCGTAGAACCTGATTTTGTATTTATCTACACCTTTTCTTCTAATTATCTAGTTCCTGACGCATCTGCGTCTGGCGCCCAACAATCACATCTTTCTCTCCCATTATCTTCCAATATCTATTCATTCAGGTCAGTGAATGCGCCGTAGGGTAACTGTCTTTGAAACCTCGACCATTATCAAAAAAGATTCGTTACAATATATATGTAAGTATGTGGCCTGGTCATCCAAACTTATCCGCGGAAACAATAAACACGCCGAACGGGTTACGGAAAGGGGAGCTAATAGTGAACACCGCGGAGCCCTCGCCTCGAGAGAGAAAGGAGTGGGTTACAGGCGCTCGGGACATCCGCTAGTTTTATTGTGAATGCTCCGCAGTATATATTGTTTATTGTAAATTGTTCATTGTTAATTAATTAAGCCCATATTCTTGATCATCAAAACCGACATTGTTGTTGATTTAGGTAACTATAAGTATTATAATTATTTATGTAATTATTTGTGATCGGTGGTAACATAATGTTATAGTATCGTTTCTACATCAACACAAGTCGTTGGGACTCTGAAATTATCATTTCCGTACCCCTTTTTAAGTTATAAGAACCACGCTTATAACTTAAATATGTGTATGTATATATACATACATATACATATATACACAAGTCAAGTATACACAAGTCAATACATACATATACATATCAACACAAGTCGTTGGGACTCTGAAATTATCATTTCCGTACCCCTTTTCAAGTTATAAGAACCACGCTTATAACTTAAATATGTGTATGTATATATACATACATATACATATATATACATACACATATTTAAGTTATAAGCGTGGTTCTTATAACTTAAAAAGGGGTACGGAAATGATAATTTCAGAGTCCCACCGACTTGTGTTGATGTAGAAACGATACTATAACATTATGTTACCACCGATCACAAATAATTACATAAATAATTATAATACTTATAGTTACCTAAATCAACAACAATGTCGGTTTTGATGATCAAGAATACGGGCTTAATTAATTAACAATGAACAATTTACAATAAACAATATATACTGCGGAGCATTCACAATAAAACTAGCGGATGTCCCGAGCGCCTGTAACCCACTCCTTTCTCTCTCGAGGCGAGGGCTCCGCGGTGTTCACTATTAGCTCCCTTTTCCGTAACCCGTTCGGCGTGTTTATTGTTTCCGCGGATAAGTTTGGATGACCAGGCCACATACTTACATATATATTGTAACGAATCTTTTTTGATAATGGTCGAGGTTTCAAAGACAGTTACCCTACGGCGCATTCACTGACCTGAATGAATAGATATTGGAAGATAATGGGAGAGAAAGATGTGATTGTTGGGCGCCAGACGCAGATGCGTATATATATATATAAATGTGTGTATATATACGTATATAAATATACATACATATATATATCTATGTTAAAAATAGTGTGCATCGAAGTTTGACGGTGAATATCTTCCGAACAGTGAGTGAGATACAAAAAAATTGTAGGAGACCTTTTTTGTAGAGAATTCAATTTTATACAAAAATATGATACACATTTTTGTTTTATCAATAGTAGATACCGAGATATGTATTTTTCTTCCTCACCATAAGAAAAAAATAGAAAACTGCTAGGCGGAGGACCTTCCTATTGAAATTAAGAGCTCATATTCGGAGAGAATGTTTGTCTCTACCAAACAAGTTTTCGGAGTACAAAGTGAAAAAAAAAATAGTCGATTTTTTTGGCCCACCCTCATATATGTATATATATATATATATTGTGACGTGGATTTTTCCCGCTCCTCGGTCACTCGGAGAAAATGACCGAAAACTTACCGCGTGCACAATAAATCGGTGTCCGCGAGGTATCCTGGACCTGAAACAATATCGCGAAATTTGTTGGGCGCCTGGCGTGATCAACACGCCTCGAAATCGGTAATGCGATATACCGCGACCATATACTTGGTAGCTCAGTACCGCGGAGAGGGGAGGGGTAATTTTTGGGTAGAGAGAGATACGAAACACGTACGCCGACACGTTATTTTACGAAGCACTGATAAAATCGACAAATATATTTCCATCGAATGATAATACTAACAAAAAAAATATACAAAAAAAATCATTATTCAAACGTCGCTCACTGCGACTCAAAATACCACGAGAAGTTATAATTCGTAATTCGCTATTCGCGACTCATACTCAACTACTTGGATCTAACAAACAAAAGAAAAGAAAACAATATAACAGAAAAGAAGAAAGAAAATTAAATGAATAAATCGGGATGACCCCTCATTTATACGGGCGCTAATCGCCACTTTACTGCCAAACAATAATTCAAAAGAAAAAAACAAAACAAGGGAGGTGACTCGACGCGCTAACCGCGACCGTCCTCTACTATTCACGGCGTTAATCGCCACGTAACAATAAACCGCTAGACAAAAACTTAACCGAAATCATAATCGACGCGCAAACCGTTATCGTTAATAAATCTAGAAAATTCCTTATGCCTACGTGCGCTAATCGCCACCTTACTGATGAACAAAAATTTATGAACTGAACCAAAAAAACGTAACTCGACGCGCTAATCGTGACCAAATTAATAATTCTAGGAAGCTTTTCTTTTCGTGCTTGCTTATAGCGTATTACTACGCATCTGAGCTCCAGTCGTAGTCGCTATTTCCAAAAAAGTTTGCAAACCGTCCCGTGAACTTGAGCGTCTACGCACGATGATACGCGACCTACACGAGAGGTGACACTTTTTACCTACGCAGACTCGACGAGACCCTGTGCAGCTTAATTTGGCTACACTCAATTTGAAACCGAAATTGGCTCCACGCACAACCGTGACTTTACACGAGACTCTACGGGAACCGGATTGACTCTATGCGTTATCGCGAAACTCAGGCTACGGTCACCAACAAGGAGATCGGCAAACGAATTTCGAGTACTACTCTAACTCAACCAGGGCTTGGCCAACCGGGTGCCGGTGCGCCGATCTACTTGCACTCGAAATGCGTCTGCTAGGAATTGAAAACGCTTACCGCTTCGTAGCCACACCAAGAACTCGCCTACGCCAGTCTCAGCCATGTCAGTCACACAAAATTAAAAGTTCTTTTTTTTTTTTAATATTTCCTTTTGTTTTTTTTTTTGAAAGCTTGACCGTCGCGAAGCGTCGTCAGGACTCAAGTGTCGAGCTCTGCAAATCGGAGCCGCAATTCGAACATGCCTCGAACATAGGCGCTATCCGTGGTCAAAATCCTCCCGATCTAATTGGGGTTCTCGTGACGAAATTATGTCGATACAAACAAGTATGCGGCGTGTGCTTATTATTCGTGTTTCGGATCTCGGCCCAGACGGCCGATCTCAACTGTACAAAGAACTGTGCTAATTGTTATCAAGAACCTGACTGCCTTCGTCCTTCTGTTTAAAATCCTAAATGGTAGCAGAGCTTGGTTGATAACAAGGCGAGGCAGTTCACGGGTGACTCAAACCGTCGAAAAAACAAAAGAAAGGAAGGCGGCCATTGCACTTGTCGGCGCGTTTAGTGTGAAACCGAATCAGAGAGACTTACGAGGTCCATCAGAATGAAACCTAAGTAAAAATAATATATACATGTATATGTATATGAATTCTATGGCCCGATAGTGAAACGGTAATTGTGCGTGACTGTGAGTAGTGTATATACGACAGTTCGAAATCAAGGATGGCAGCGCTCCCCCAAGCTCCCCCCCCTCCTCGGCCCGAGAGTTCTGAACCACACAATGGTACGCTCCACCCCCCCCCCCCAGCTCCCCCCTAGCTCCCCCCTAGCCCCCCCCCCCCGTTGATCATTTTCGCGGTTTGCCAGAAGATGGCTATTTTCATAGGATTTGACACACACACACACACACACACACACACACACACACACACACACACACACACACACACACACACACACACACACACACACACACACACACACACACACACAAAAGAATTCCTGTTGAGACTTGTTTGGCGCCGGAAAGCCGCACATGAATCGAATAGGGTAAAAACCCGATGAATCTATTGAAAAAATTCCAGAAAATGACCCCTGAAGGAAGGTTTAAAATGGCGTTTTGGATGCTTTTGACAATTTTTTTATTTAACATCAATTACATTTAGTTTTCTTATTCTATTCTCAATTATCTTATTCTGAATTTTAACGAGTAGAATTATACATATTATTTTCAATATCCATATTAATTGAACATATTATTATTCCAAAATTGACTCACACCAATTTTTTTACAGTGCCACTAATCGGATTATATTCAACAATGCGGTCATGCAAGATCATGCAGTAGGCAGAAGTGTGTGGTGGGAACGTAATGCTGGAGTCAAATTCCAATCGAATGTCCACATGTCCAGTTTTCAATGTTTCGTTCTGCTTGGAGCAATCGATGACGATAAGGGGAGCTTGGCTTATAAATTCACGCCTCGATAGCAAAGGCTCAGCTTCTTTGTTATAGTAGCTCATTTGAAATCGAACATACATATCATAGAGAATGGCGTATTGATTATTGTATACATCAAGATTCATATTTCCGTAGGGATAGCACTGTGAGTTGAGGAAGAGTTTTACATCTCTGATCCGACGATGATCAAATACGCCAGCATTTTTCAGTGGCTCGCTTCTCCTTGCAGTTTGAAATCCTAGAACGACATATCTCGGCTTCTCAAGCTGCGTCGATGTCTTGACTGACCATATATGCCGCGTTGTTGATGAGATACACGGACGTTTCCCAAGAACGAAAACTCATGGATATGGCCTGATTCTTGGCGATGTAGTTAAGTAGCTGGATTTTCGGTTTATCTGCCAGTTTGATGTAGGGCAACAACCACTCGATTTTATTCAGGGTGATTTTAAAGTTTTCCGTCGCCGAGGTCTGAATCACGGCATTCAAATCAGTGTTGGAACGTGTGAGAATTAACTCTTGTTTAGCATTGACGATGACTCGACGATAATCTTCGGCAAAGACTAGCACATAATTAAACGGTAAAACAATATCGAAATTGCCAGCGGCATCGGTGAGTTCCTTATCCCCACTCAACCACCCAGTATTCTCAAGACTATATTGCTGGCCCGGACTTGAGGATACGTAACCCTTCATAGTGCTGGTGATGCCAACATTTTTATCACGATCAATTTCTACACCGTTCAACTCGTAGCGAACTTCCTCAAACAAATAACAAACAGCCATATTGATCAATTTCGTAACCGTCACCGCAGCCACACCATCATCCTTTGTAATTTTTTCCTGAATGTGTAGAAAGCTTTCACTGGGCAGTAGACACAAGTCTTGATGTTGAACAACAATATGGATTTCATCGTTGTTCTGGAAGGTGGATGATGCAAACGGCTGATGAGCATGAATCTCAGAGTGCGCGATCGATTCGTCGAATACCACAGGTTTGTGTATTCTTATTATTTCTTCCATGGTAACACACACAGGATGCAGCGAACACGAATTCTTATTTTCCAAAATTTCCACGTAATCGAAGACCCAGGCTCTGGAGAAACCGTACATTCAGATGTGTCAGTCTCGCGGGTGGTGTAAACGTTGTCAGAGGTGTCGGGCGACTGCTGATTTTTGACCATGACGTTTGACTTTTATAACTTTTGCCCAACTTTCTCGTCTCAAACACGATTTCCATTATTTAAGTGATTTCACGTGTAAACGTACAGTAATCGTTTCGCCGCGAATATTAATCAGCTCGTTGTCTTGATCGACTATTCTCAGCTGTAAATGATGTATCGACTGTACAGCGATTGGCAGGTAAATGATGCTGGTAGGCACTTCGACAATCTTATATCCTGGTGAAACGGCTGGGAAAAATTCGTGACTCGTGTGAGCTCGATGCTCGTTTATGTACGCCCCTGTGGTTATGCTACACTCAACGCGTAAAGTATCAACCTTCAGTATGGCTACGGGTAATTCAGATTTATGAGTAACGTTTCGTGATAGCTCAACCGCCTTAAATCCCAATAATCGGCCAATGGAATCTTTGGGCTTAAAGTCTACCACATGATCGCATGTGACTTCACTGTTCGGCTCGTTGTTGTTAGCTGTCAGACTAAGGGTGATGTCGGAGGGTAGCTTCTTATGCAGAAAATTTTCAATATCCTCAATTTCACAGCTTCCCGTGGGTATCGCGATGCTATCTCTGCTGTTGTCCGCTCGTTTCAGGTGAAATTTATTACACCTCTCATGAATATTGGGTATTGAATTGAATGTCAGGAACTCGACAAGTCCGAGAACATAGTTCTTCTCTGGTGATAACTCGATTGGGGGGGAATATTGAGCCTCCAGCACGGAGGATGTGCCTGACAGTGTTAACGTCAACGATTCCGGCATGACTAATGCTTGCTCATGTAACACTTGTCTTTTTATAGTTGTTTGCTGAAAAATTTGAGACACGAGTGGCCGCAAATCACAGTATCATATTCTTTATACCTCTTATGATTGTATTCAACGCTACCAACACCGAGATACCTTACCAAGTCCTTAGGCGGTTTCGATTCACCGAAAATATCGAAATACACAACACGGTCACCATTTTTCTTGTACGCAACCAAATGTGTCCCCGGACCGTTTTTATCATCAAGATTAATGATTGCGGATTCCAGCATTTTTGGTCCTGATTTTGGCAGATCATTCCGCACGAAAACACCACGAAAATGCGAAATTTTCATATCTTCAGCATAGTTGCTTAAATCAATGTTGGTGAGAGCTCGGTGTGTCAGCTTTACTAGTTTTTTGCCGGACGTAAGTACAGGCTCATTCCGCTGCGGTAGGGTCGCAGGTATAATCCCTTGCCCAAAGCAATCGCCTCCATTGTTGTATTGTGCCGTTTGGCCTCGTTCAACTGATGTTTGTTGACACTAGCTTCGTTGACAGTTGTAGCTATACCCGCAGCACCACCCGCAAGAGCCCCAGTGGCGCTTAGACCGGCCAGAATAGGAATGAGAAACGGCAGGATGCCGCCAATTTTATCAGGCACAGGTATAACGCGAGGCATACGAATATTCTTCCCTGTCCCACGCGCAGCCGCACGAGCACGCGCCAACGCCGACTTGACAGCTTTATAACCCGATCGCATGGCAACCTTTGCTGCTTTGATGATGGACTTAAGATTCACAGTTCTCTTCCGCTGTTTACTCTTCCCGCCAATTCTTGATTTCTTCTTCGCAGCCACTCCAAGTTTCGACCGCTTCGCAGCTAAGCCCATTCCGAGTTTAGATTTAGCTCTCATGGTGTTGGTGACTCCTCAGGGTACAGCCTTTTTACCCACACTAGCGTCCTTGGCCAAGCCGCAATTTCACGCCTTCTCAGCGAGCGCTTTGTCGGGAAAATTTCTCGCTGCGATATCGCGATTCTTTGCGTATGCAAAGTCGTGGTCTTTACATGCGGCATCCAGCGGATTGATCCCCAAATCTCCACGCGCCAACCTCTTGGCCAATTTTGTTCCAGGTCCGCAGTACTGATACCCTGGCACATGCAATTCAACTGGGAGGTGATTGACGATTTTATTCAACAAACCACCACCGCGTTTCTTCCGTGTGCACATCCTCATAGCCGGGCAACAACTAACGTGACTTCTATAAAAGGCGGAATTTATTTACCGTCATCTCAGTTTTCGTTGTCATGCTAACGAAGCATCATGAGATTTCAAGATCAGCCCGATAAACTACCTATCGCAAATTTCGATGAAATGGTTTGAAGTGGGAAGAGGAAGATAGGAAAACGACATGGAAAATTGCTGACAAATACCGTGAGAGCAATTTTTTGCGGGCCATCCAATTGCGGTAAAACTAACGCTCTTCTTGCATATATCACCCACGGCAATGGATTGCGATTTGAAAATGTCTACGTCTATTCGAAATCTCTCATCCAACCAAAGTATCAATTTTTGCAAAAGTTACTAGAACCCGTGCAGGGAGTGGGTTATTTCCCGTTTCGCGAGAATGATGAGGTTGTAAAACCGGAAGATGCTCGCCCCGACTCTGTTATGATTTTTGACGATGTGGCCTGTGAAAGGCAGGATAATATCAGAGCATACTTCAGCATGGGCAGGCATCGCGATATCGATAGCTTTTATCTGAGTCAAACGTATGCGCGCATTCCAAAACACCTAGTGCGTGACAATGCAAACTTAATGGTGCTGTTTCGGCAGGATGATATGAATCTGCAACATATCTACAACGATCATGTGAACGCGGACATGACGTATCAGCAATTCAAAGACTTGTGCTCGGCATGCTGGAATGATGACAATTACAGTTTTACTGTAATTGACAAGGAAAGCGAAATCAATGGAGGGCTATATAGGAAGGGGTTTGACTGCTTTATAAGCATAAACTGACATAAGCTTGCACAGTTTCGTTGCAACAATCGAGCCGGCAACATGGAGAGTGCCAAGATTCGTAAGCATAGCGATACATTGAGTGAAATATCAAAAGCATCCGATGTCATACGGCGGAAGCATAAGATGCTCAAGTTGGACAAGGACACGACCAAACAGGTTATGGGAGAGATATTCAAGCCTTTAGTAACACCGTTGCAAGAATTGGTTGATACCTCAAGACAGCAGCAGCAGCATATTAAAAGTGAAATTAAAACGGAACTACCGGATGTGACAATGAAAAAAGAAGAAGAAAAAGATGACGAGAGTACCAGGGATGATGATGATGATGATGAGGAGGATGAGGGTATGGATGTGGGGAATTTCATAGATGCAAATGAAAAAACACTGAAGTTTGGTGAAATTTCTACTACAAGTACGCCGGTGAAGAAAACAACGGATTCTACGGCACAATATTTGAAAATGTTCAGCTCAAGTAACAAGAGGGATTTGGATACCACATACGGTGTTTAAAAGTTGACAAGCGGTATGATGATTTGTGATACACCGATCAATTTCACTGAAAATCTGGTCCATGTGGGGGATAAAAGTTATGAGAGAACACCCGGATTACTCGAATTACTGTTTAAAAAATCACCCGATGCATCGGGTGTAAATGAAGCGGACAAGAATAATTATATGAAAATTGTAACGACGACAAATGCGCACCGAAAACGTTACCAAGCCGATGAAAGCCTTCGAGATGATTTAAAAAGCGCAAAGTATAGAAATTTCATTGCACAACCTGTTGGCTCGCCGAAATAATCAGGTAAAGGCTTACCCGACTACAAGATTGCGCGAAAGGAGGGGCAAGATGTTGATTACGTCTAGTGGGATGATCCAAATGAAATTGTAGATCGTCTCCGGCTGCTTATGGCGTCACAGGCTGCAGGCAATACCAGCCATTTCAACGAAATAGTCTCCATTATTGAGGAGTTGCGCGAGGCTGGAATCGTTTATTAGCGGCGTGTAAACATAAAATCATCATTTATTCAGTGACCGTCCAGTGATGAGCAGACATATTCGGGCGACACTCGGAGCGTGGTGGGGGTAAAAAATTTATTCGGGGGCCTCCGGGTGTTGGATTCAAAACCACCAACGACAATCAGTATGACTCGGACGGTGAACGATTGTGTAACATAGCTGATCCGCAGCACTTCACCGACGCCGTTTCCTTAAAAGTTCTCAATACTGCCTTACAGTCTATGGCTGCGGATATTGTGGATACTTTTCAATCAAATTTTGAGAGTTTCGCGCATAATCACAACGAGGAGTTGAAACAGCTACGCATAAATAACAAAATCATAGAAAATACGTTAAGTCGCATCAAACATATTGGGGAGCAGGCAACACCAATGTTGGGACAGACCAGCAGGGCATTAGTATCAATTGAGAAACCAGAGTGGTTGAACGGCAATTCAGAAAATTGATAGGTGAAGAGTTGGCAACAATGAAGACTGCAATAGCTGCCGAACTTCACAGACAGGCTCGACGCAACTATCCGCGCCGATTCGTAGATGTACGCGGACTGGATGAGACCTGGCAAGCTGATCTCGTCGATATGACCGCATACAGCTTGTGCAACAAGGGATACAAATACCTACTAACAATCATCGATATATTTTTCGAGTACGCGTGGGCAGTGCTGATAAAGTCCAAGAGTGGGAAAGATGTTACTGCTGCTATGAAATCTGTACTGATCCAGAGCCGTATACCTACACATCTGCACATTGATCGAGGCAAAGAATTTTACAACAGCGAATTCAAAGCCCTCGTGAAGCATCACAATATCAACATGTATTCGACATTCAGCAACTTGAAGGCGTAGATATGCGAACGTTTCAATCGAACATTGAACAATAAAATGTGGAAGCGGTTTACTCTCCAAGGATCGTACGAGTGGATTAATATTTTGAATGATTTAATGAAGTCCTACAACAACACCAAAAATCGCATGATTCGGATGAAACCAGTGGATGTTAGCACGGAGAACGAAAAACAGCTGTATCGTAGCATGTACAAGCCTCGGCGAATCAAACGAAGTGATCGAGCGCGGAAATTCGGTGTAGGCGATCGAGTTCGAATCAGCAAGTACAAGAATGTATTTGAAAAAGGCTATACACCCAATTGGACGACTGAAATATTCACCGTGAGTGAGGTGAAAAATACCAATCCACCCACCTACAAACTTACCGATTATCAAGATCATCCCATCGAGGGGGGCTTCTACGAGGAAGAGCCCGCCACAGTGGAATATCCCGACGGCTACCTTGTGGAGAAAGTATTACGCAAACAGGGGAATCTGTTCTATATAAAGTGGTTGGGTTTCGACAATTCGCACAATAGTTGGATAAATAAAACAGACATGTAACATAATTTTTAAGTATTTTCCGAATGACAATAAAAGATTTTGAATATCCAAATATTTCTACATTTCATCTCCTTTGTACACACATGTGCCATACTCTGTACTACGAGAATAATAATAATAATAATGATACTAATAATGATGGTAATAATGATAATAATAATGACAATATGAAATTTTGCCACACGATTATAACACATTTTATTTTTGGAATGCCTTTTTTTCATTTTCTGAAAACTTTTTTTCGTTTTCTAAAAATTTTTTTTTATTTTCTTAAAACTTTTCTCGTGTAAACGAATAAATATGAATAATTGCTCGATATACTAATAATAAATAAATAAATAATTGTTGAGTGTATGAATTCGCATTTTGAAACTTCAAATCCATTAAATATCGTATCGATCGTGAAACGTTTCCGCCCGATGGTGGATGGTTCGAGGCGTCAAACATCAAATATTTACATCAATTCCATGTCTACGGTTTATCATATAGTTATTGGGGGGCTGGGACAAACCCCCAAGGTACGGTGTCGGTCTGTCAAGGTATCAATTGCCGCTTGTCATCCTGCCAACTCAGAGCCAATTTTTTTTGTACGATGTGCTTACTTCGTGTTTTTTGCTGCGTATTAAACACTGTGGAAGAGTCAACTCTTGGTAAGCCGTCAGACAGCGCTTATAATCATCAAACGTGATGCTATTTATCGATGAATTTTTTATTTCCTTGGCGCGCTTACTCACTTTTACGCCACTGTCATATTTTCCCCCATCCTCACCCATCGTAGTGAATGTGTACAGCTTTGCTCGCAGTCCCACAAACTCTGTCATAATTTGACCATTATTTTCATCCTTCATTAGCCTTCATTGTTTTTTGTTCTTGAGGGGAATACCATACACATTGTCGGGCGGATAGTCAGAGGTATCAAACATTGTATCCGCATCACATTTGATGATATCGTAGATATGAGGCACATTGAATTGATGAATAAGGCTGTCTGTGTCGGTATACATCAATTTAGCTTGTTTATTCGAAAAGTTGGTTTTAATATAATTATAGTGAAAATCGTAGAGAAAAATTTTTGACAGATCTAGAATTGATGCGCCGACGTAAATAGGTTTGGCAAAGTGAACTTTGACACGATTCATTTCAATGATAACCATATCAGTGCCAAATACGGTGCAGTTGTGAAAGTTTGCTCGGGCAATAAGCGTTGTCGCACCACCTCTTCCCTCCCATTTTGTGACCAATTTGACATCTTTATGATTTTGCACATTCTCCATAGTCTTGCCGAACACAGCGTTATTCATGAGTTTGTAAAAGTTTTCCTCAAATTCATTCCTAGATTGCTCACGCATGTCTGTGTTGAGAGTGATGTACGGCTCGAGTCATGGAGATTGTGCAAACTTCAAAATTCTATGCACTTTCGTTAATTTCAATCCTAAACTCAAACACCGTTTCAAATTTCTGTAGTGCAATATATACTTTGTTTTGGGGTGAAGGGTGGTCGCAAGTTTGGCATTTTTACCACCTGGAGGAGTAAAGTGTTCGGGACAAAGAGGTAAGTCTTTGTGATCCTCGTGGAGTTCTACAGGGTAGTCCAAATCTACCTCCGGAAAGTGACCGATCGGCGAATCGTCCGGATTGTTCGTTATATCGATGTGCTGATACTCCCACTCGAACGAACCGATTGGTAAATGCACGCTCGTAGCTGCACCGAACAGATTATTCACGTCAAAATACGTGAGATACGATTCCGCTTTGTTTGGATCAAAATCTGTTCCCATGAATCTATTATTGACAGGAGCGTGTCGGTTACAACATTGTGCTACGCCGCCTCGAATGGCTCTTTCAATAAATAACACCATTTCAGGCTTGTTTAAAAGTTGCAAATTTACATTAGTATGCTTGAGCATCGCGTCAAAAGCAAGTCCCGGAGCAGTGTAGTAGTGCAACGGATCTAAATCGTATGTTTTGAAGCAGCGAGCACGGAAATTTTCGAAAATATCGGCAAGCAAAAGAACATCGGTCTTCAAATATAAATCTGAATAGCCTCCCAATGACTCTAAATGGAATTCCTCCCGAACAGTTTTCGCGTGCTCGTAATCGGCGTCCCTGATATTTGAATTGGTAAGATGAGAATAGAAATGCGTCTTTGCAGGTAATCGCGTTTCATCGAGTTTAATTCAACAATCGACGTATTCATAGGGGAAAATGCCTTTGTGGGTCATCAAACTGAACTGAGTCGGGTTATTATAAAATTTGCGTGTTATGCGTTTATCGGTATCGGTCAAATATGTGGAAAGTTTATCGATGCTGCCGGCCATAAATCGAAACGAATCGATGAATCTCAAGTGCATCATTGTTTCATCGACGCGTTTCGTAAAGGATGTATATTTTTCCTTATTCATGGGTAGCAGTATAATTTTACCGGGGAAAGTTGACGCGAGGGATTTCAATAGAAAGTGAGAATCGTAACCGGACAAATTGTGGAAAACTATTGGAATTGTGTGCGACTTTCTGAAATTCAAATTACACTGATTATGAGCAGGACCACGATATTTACCCGTGAAGTGACAGTGATCGTAACACTCTTTCTTCTCAGGGGTAAACGGTTTTTCACAAATATAACAATTCTTTGCGCGCATGTGATGATCGCGTTGCACTTGGGTAAGAGACTTCATCGGAATTATGTTTTTAATGCGTGACTCTACTTGAATTGATAAATCCATAAGCTGTTTCATAAACCAATCTATGCAATCGACACCGCGTTTACCGTGAAACTCCGACAAAGTCTTATTGTACACGCAATGTACATAGTACGCTACACTGTGCGGGATATGCTTTCGAATTTCACAAGTCTTACGAGTTTCAAATTCATCAACAGGTTTGGGGATTAATATACATTCGAGATCGGCGTATACGACAAATGGAACGGTGCCTTTGTTTCCAAAATTGGAAAACACTAGACCTTTACACTTGGGAAATTCCATGCGTACTTTATTTAGCATAATACAATCTTGTCGATGATTGTCTTAGGCGTGTTCCACGCTGAAGTGGCACAAACAATTGTCACATAAAAACAGTCGACCGTCATGATTAGACAATTGTTTGCTCACGAATCGGGAAAGATCTTTAATCCAAGCAAAGTGGAATTTCGGTGCGAACTCACCAGTCATATCGTTTTCTGGATTACTCTCAACCATTAGAAGATGGATCGTGTTAATGTTCACGCTATGCAAATTTTCACTCAAATAAATTGGCACAATGACGCTTTTATTTGATTTTGCATGATGCGAACAAGTTTGAGATTCTATACCATATACATTGATGCGCAAATTATTCAATCTTTCAAGCTTTTTCACATCATGTCGAGTAGCAGGGAATTTGATACCTGTACAGTCAAAGTCGGAAATATAGCGACGATAGTTGTAAGTCCTATCGGTTTTGATCTTGACCGGGTGGAGGGCTGCTATGACGGACCAGAGGAGACACCTTTCGTCCTCGTTTCTAACGTTCACCACCGCTCTCTTCCGTTGAATATCTTGGGGCAGCTCGACGAATGTTGAAGCTCCCGCGGCCAGAGGCTGGTAGCGATTGATATTTAGAGCGATGTTAAGGATCTCAATCATACTCCAGCCGGAATCACGTTGCTCGGAATCTTCCACCTTTGATAGCAGATCATCCTGTGCATGTGTAAACCAACCATTTATATCGCTCGATGGGAGAAGAATCGCCACGCTTGAGGTGTTGAAACTCTTAACTTCGGTGGAGATCTCTTTGTGCTTGGCATTTTCGAATTTGCACGATAATATAAGGTTAACCTTCACATTCCTCTCCTCGCGCAGTATCAGCTTCAACTTCTCGGTGACGACGCGCTGCAAATCGTCCAGTCAACGAAAAACAGGTAGCGAACAGTGTTTGATGTGAGAAAAATCTTGTCTAGCCCGTTCCCGACCGGCTGGTATGTGTACACACGGTTTTGGGTTTTACGACTCTACGTAGCGAACAAGTCCGAGCCTGCACATCCCCAACCATATTAGCGTGGGGTATGCAACGAGAAAAAAATCGGCAAACAAAAAGCTGGCGAGTTCTTGAGAAAATTTTCTCCTAGCTTATACCGCCTCCCCCGCGTCACTCTTTTGTCTGTATGTCACGTGGTGCGACTCCTTTAGTATAAATTCGAACAGCGGTTTGAAACTTCTCTAGTAATTTTGAAAATCCTTCGTGTGAAAACAGGCGTTTTTGATAAAGTGAGCTGTGGGAAAGAAAAAAAAATCGGTATTCATTTGAAAAATCTCAAGACTTCAACGAGTTTATATTTTTTGTGAGTACTTCATAGAATACACGTATATGTATATGTATATGGTGCTACGCCAATCCTCTCACGATACGGTGAATGTTGATTTGAATTCCGTAATGATTATCGCATTTGATAAGTATGTTTACAAAGTTTTTCGATTTGTTTCAACTTTTCTGTATGCCCTATCATCGTATCCATAAAAATTCTGGAAAAATTTTAGAATCGTATTAAAAAAATATGAACGGATGGAAAAGAGGACCATCAGACTCCCCACCCAATTATCATCATGATCGCCAACTTATAAGCGGGTGTGCAGAGAGGTGGCGTACGATGAGGAGGAGGATGATGATGATAATGTTAGCGAACAGGATACTGATAATGATTTTATGGATTATTTCGAAGAATAAACCACGCTAAATTCATAATTATTAAAAATTCATAACATTTACATTTTGTGTGACGAGAATGGGTGAAAGTTATAAAGATATATATTTGTAATATTTGTAATCCTATTTCTAGATTATAATTTTATCGAATAGTGAATTTTTTTGATTTTATGTATAAGCTATGATGTAATTGAGATTAATTCTATTGAATATTCTACATATAAATCCGAATAGAATTGTGTATATTGTAAAAAATTCTATTGTTATTTTGGTAAATATTGTCCATATTATCTAGACACACGATTGCAACCTAGACTGTCTTTAATTAGAGGATTCGGTCCATCCACGATATCGCCATCGGGTCCTGGTGTGTAATGTACGCTACATCTGCGGAAACTTGCGATGACGTAGTCCATTTTCATATTCTCTGGTAGTTTATCCTACGCATCATTGATGGAGTTTGATGCGAACGTGCGGATAAATTCTTTTGGTAAAAAAGCTATATCCTCGGACATCATTCCCCTCAAACCGTCCAATTCGTTGTACAGACGGAAGGATTTCTCGAGGGAGCTGGTACACTCCTTCGCATACCAACTCCTTAGTGGCTGCACATTTTCAAAGGCGCAATTGTATGCCGGGATGTATTCAGAGTTGTCATCATACCAAATTGAGCCTTGCGCTGCTGCTTGCTGGAGGTTATTCGCTGCAGAGTATTCATGGTTCACGTCGTGCCACGGTGCCGCTTCCATATACCTCAATTTTTCCATTGCAGGGGGTATGATATGCAAATCTTCCATATTAATAACCCTCGTTGTACCATCGACGATCTCCGTCAGCCGTGCTTTCTTCTCCGCCCCTTTGACGTATACGTAACACGCATTTCCAACCATTTTTCTCACAATCTTCGTTACATCCTCGTGAGATTTGTTGCCCGCATGCCATGATATTCCGTGGTGATTGTGTGTCAACCATACATTGGTAGCTCTACATTCAAGTGGTAAGCTTGCCAAATCATAGGGCGGCTTGAAAATGATGTAATCCAGACCCGACCCGTTTACATTCATGACTGCGACTTCCTTGGGTACAAACTTCATGTTATGACCGATAAAACATTGCACGTCTAGGATCATCGCCATGTTGAGGAGTGGGAATGTTGCGCTCGATTATATACTGACGAGTCTGCATCGGATGCGTTGAGCTTATATATAGGCCGATATATCGCAAGAATTTGGGAAGGGTGCGCACTGCGTTCTGCGCATATCGGAGGGAAAAATGACGTCAGAGATGCGGTGCGCACTGCGTTCGGCGCATCTCGGAGGTAAAATGACGTCAGAGACGACTGGGTCCACCCTTTTTTCGACCCGCTATCCCTAAATTTTTGGGTTTTATCGCTCTCCCGGCTCTGCAGAGATGATGAAATGCATGTACCAAAATGACGTCAAAGACGGCGGGGTCCGCAGTCCCCGCCCTCACCATCCCTAGATTTTTGCGGTTTATTGCTCGTTTGAAGTCACCCGGTTCCTCTGCTGCATCTTGCCTAAAAGCGTGTTGGAACAGGGTTTCACCCTCTCCCCCTCCCCCTCTCCCCCTTCCCCTCTCCACGAACCCACCACCGCCTACGATGGATGCCCACCTAAGTATAAAAATCTGCGCAAATGCTATGAGTAACGTAGCAATGTATAGTTTACCGAGCATGCACTGGAAATCGGTCAACGAAGTGCAGGTCGTGGGCGGTGCAGGTATAAAAAATCGGGGCCCAGAGCTCTTGCCCCGAATACCTACGTTTATGACGTTCGGCGGAAAACAAGTCTCGACAGGAATTATTTTGCGCGCGTGTGTGTGTGTGTGTGTGTGTGTGTGTGTGTGTGTGTGTGTGTGTGTCAAATCCTATGAAAATAGCCGTCTTGCGGCAAATCGCGAAAATGATCAACGGGGGGGGGGGGGGGGCTGCGGATTTGGGGGCGGGTCTAGGGGGAGCTAGGGTGGAGCGCCGCGGATTTGGGGGGGGCTAGGGGGGAGCTAGGGGGAAGCGCGCCATTGTGTGGTCGAGAACTCTCGGGCCGAGGGGGGGGGCTAGGGGGGAGCGCCGCCATCTTTGATTTCGAACTGTCATATATACACTACTACTGTGCGTGCTGGGTTTCTTCCTTTTTCTCTCTCTCTCTCTCTCTTTCTCTCTCTCACTCTTGTGCGTGCGTGAATCGGCGGGGTTTCGTGGCGCGCTTGTGCGAAGTTCAAGTGTGTGGCGGTCTATTGCCGGGCCCGTATTGGCTTCATTCGCCGGTGTGTATCGCATCATCTAATGGTCGCTGTCGCGCTCCCGGAGAGTCAAGCATCTTGTGCGTGCGCAAGAAGCGGTAGGGAGTTTTCGCCTATCTTCGTGCAGCCTTGGGTCGATACGTGACTAGCTGGTTGTTTTTAGTCCTATACATGTCACGTACCTCTCTCGTGTGAATAAGGGAAGGGAGGCCCGCAGTTGCAGCTACGCAATCTGAATTGAAAGTGATCAAACTACGAATTTGCTTTCGAGAATAAAATCAAGAGTTAATAAATTTGAAATAAGTGTATGTTTATGTGTATACATGTATTGTGACGTGGATTTTTCCCGCTCCTCGGTCACTCGGAGCGAATGACCGAGAACTTACCGCGTGCATAATAAAACGGCGTCCGCGAGGTATCCTGCACCTGAAACAATATCGCGAAATTTGTTGGGCGCCTGGCGTGATCAACACGCCTCGAAATCAGTAATGCGCTATACCGCGACCATATACTCGGCAGCTCAGTACCGCGGAGAGGGGAGGGGTAACTTTCGGGTAGAGAGAGATACGACACACGTACGCCAATACGTTATTTTACAAAGCAATAATGAAATTAAACAATATATTTTCAGCTAGCGATAATACAAAAATAAAATAAAATGATAATACTGCGAGCGTCGTCGTCGTGATTCCAGATACAGAGGCTTAGATATAACCAAAAAAAGGAAAGAACAAACAACAAAAAAAAATCAATAGATCTAGAAGACCTTTCCGGCCTACGTGCGCTAGTCGCCGTCTTAATGATAACCGCTAACTTCCAAACTAACAACAAAATAGGACCCGACACGCTGCCCGCGATCGTCCTCTACAGAACGGCGCTAATCGCCAACTTAATACTAAACCCCTCGACGGAAACGGAACCGAATTCTCGGCCGACGCTGTCCGCGATCGGCACTCAGTCAAACAAAAGAAAAAGAAATAAAACTGCTTATGCCTACGGGCGCTGATCGCCAACTTATTACTAACTCATTATACCAAAGGCCAAACGGAAACGAGGCTCGTCGCGTCACCCGCGACTATCCTCTACAAAAGAATATTCTTGTTAACACACACCCGAGCTCAGCTTTCTCCGCGACGGCGGGACGCGGTCGCGAATTCGAACGCTCCCCGTTAGACTGCTCGCGACCTACACGAGAAAGGAGGCTGTATCGGACTGAGTTGACGTGACCCCGTGTAACGCAATTCGGTTACACTCGAATTCGAGACAATAGTGTCTCAGCTCAACCCGTGACTCGACACGACCTCCTCGATCACCCGAAAGTAACGCTACTTCATTACGTGCAACTCAGGCTACGGTCACCAAGCAGATGTATCGGCTAAAGAATCTCGAGTACTGTCGTTAACGCCAATCCTCAATGGCTATCTGTTCCTCGGCAAGCCTTTATTAATTATCTCTCGAAATTCTCTCGCAAGAAGGTTAGCAGCGCTTACCGCTCCACATCCAGGACACGAATTCGCCCACTCCCTCGTGATCCTTGGCAGCCATTCTCCCTCGCAATCACTAACTTCTGCCCAACACACTCGCAACCCGAATCTATATCGCAACACTACTACTCTGATTAGTCGCCAGAACTCAAGTGATCTCCGATGGCCGATCGGCCGCAACGCCGATCTCGTCACGCTAATCCTCCGTGACGTCATCACCCTAAGAATGCGCAACAATCGCTCTGTCATCGATTTTGGGGATTGCGCAACTTGCCGCGCACCTGTCGTCGCTACGCGGCATAGAACTTAAGGCTAGATCGCGATGTCGTCTCCCGCGCAGCTCTACGGGGTCCTGGGGTTGGGCGGGGTGGTGCTCCCTCGTCGCTAGCTGGTCTCTCGCGGTTGTCTCGGTTGGGCGTAGGCGGGGTGAGCGGGGAGGCTGCGGCGCGCCGGCCGCCAGCGGGAATCGCGTCCGCCTCGGATTCCCGCGTTGCAGGGATCTGCGTTGTCTCCCCCTCCGCAGCCTCGGTATCCTTCCCGCGAGATCTCCGCGGTTCCGCCTGGCCTCGAAATATCCTCGGCATCGGAGTTGGTCGCGGGCTGGTAGCCGGTGTACTCGAAAAAAAAAATAAAAAAAAACAAAAACCTGTATTATCTTGTTCGCAATGCGCTATTTTGTCCCTGTCGAAGCCCGGGTGCGTGACTCCAGTTCTGGCGCTCTCTAGGATTATTTCGCGACTTGATTTTCGAAACCCTGATTCCTGGATTCCGCCCAGGGTTCAGGGAGTCTCTTGTAACGGGCAGGCCTAACCGAAATGCCACGTTACAATATATATAAATGAAATCATTCAAAGAAGGTTACGTTGTGGTTGTAAGTTGCCGAATGAAATCTGAGATTTTTCTTCACTGCAAAAAAAAAAGAAAGAAAAAAGTACCCCACATGTGTGCGTGTACAACCCAAAACCGACGGAATTTTACGGTAACGCGTGAAGTCGATCATCGGTGAGCGGTGTGCATGTGTGGTTTGCGCAGCAGAAGAACCCGATCTCTCGTTTCCACTTCAAGTGGTTCGTAGTACGCTCATTTGAGGTGGAAGCATGTAGGATTTCTTAGTTAGTGAAAATAAAAATAATTATCTGGTATTGAAAGAAGAATGAAAATTGCATCCGTTTTAATCAAGGAGAGATGACATTCAGATAAAAGATGATGATGAAGTCAAAATGGTAAATGTAAAATGTATGTAAACAAAAATTATATTTATGCTAACTGAGTCTTAAAATCCTAGAACAGATGGTCAATAATAATGGTGGAGAGTCTGATCAACAAAACAGCGTCGACATGGATGAAGAATCTGCTGAGTAAATGAGGATCCGGAATGGCACGGAGGCCAATACCGTTGATGAAAACGAACAAAGTTAGAATCCAAAATTATACTAACCATCTATTATTTATTGAAAAATTCAGAAGTGATGTGAAATAGTTGCAGAGCTTAGACAAAAAGCTTGAATAGTGAATTTTTAGAAAAGCTTTTAAAGTCAGAGGTTAGATGGTCAGATCTGACAATTTATTTTACAAAAAGCCAGATAATTAAGACGTTTTATTTGTACAGCAGCAACCACAAAACCGAAAACTTCAGAGGCTGGGACTGAGATCATACAAAATGATCTACAAATGAGCGATCAAGATGGGGGTGCACATAGCAGCGGCAACGCTCCGTCACAGATTGCTGGAGGCTCATCTCGCGGCCCTTACAAAAACCACTCGAGTCATACGGCTGCTGAAGCAGAAGCTCAATAGTTGGGGGTTCATATGATGAACAATGCCATCCAGAGTGCTCAGATGCTTGCTGGGAATGGTATTCAGAGTAATCTGATGGATCAAACCTCATGCAGCCTGGTTAAAGAAGCTGTTTATGAACTGATTTGAGCACATCAAAATGTGCTTGAATTGGAAAAATTGAGATTAAAGCGCATGCAATCCGCAGAATCCAGAAGCCACGAAAAGCAAGGTTCTACTACAGATGCAAAATCAGAAAATTTGAATGAGTTTAGAATGAATGTACAGGAAATTACAAACTGACGTCTAAATCAAACTTCGCAGTCTGGTTGGACAGTCTCAAGACAGAGTTGACGAGCTGGGAGCTACTAGACTTAGTAGACCCAAAGGTTACTCGTCCAACCGGGATCCCTGTAAGAAGTGATTCCCAGAGAAAAAACTCCGTCAAAGACATTATCATCAACCACATTGACAAAGACTATCACAAGAAAATTCTGGGACTGACAGAGCCTATGAAAATACTGCAGAAGTTGATAGATAGCAGAAGAGGTGAAATAAGCATAACACCTACTTCGGTGAGAACAAGGCTTTACAATCTGAGGATGAATAAAGGTGAAAGAGTTTACCAATTCTGTAAACGTTTCGACCAAATTATCAGAGAGCACGATTTAAGCGATGATCCACAAAAGCTGACTGAACAGAAAAAACGAGCCATGTTTTACCAGGCCATCATCAAGGTCATGCCTGAAATAAGACGTACAGACTCGACCATGATCGCTGCTACAGGCAAAGAGATAGATATCGCAGCATTGAGAGGAACGATGCAACGCATTCAAAAAGACAACGATGCTGCAGAAAATTCAGATGTAAAAGATCAAATTCGAAACCCTGCAGCATCAAGAGCACACATCGACAAATCAACGAAATCCAACAAGAAATGCTTCAGATGCAATAAACAGGGTCATTGGCAGAAAAATTGTAACCTCAACAACACCAACAGTTGGTTCTGTTACTTCTGCAATTGTATCACGGACCATAAGGGTGACGATTGTCCCACTGGATCTAAGCGGTCAACCTTCAATAAACGATCGAACAATCAAGAAGCTAACTCATACGAACCTGCTGCTGAAAGGTATAAGCCTTCAAGTGGACAAAACTTCAGAGGGCGAGGTTGAAGAATCAACCGGGACAATCAAAGTCGAAACAGAGGTGTCAGCAGGGGCAACTGCAGAGGCAGAGACAACATCGTTCGTGGATCGAAAAATGGTGCGACAGCTCGAAAAGCTGACTATGGAAACGACGAAACTCAACCTTCAAATGGTGAGTACGGGTTCGAAGACAAAGCCCATGCAGGAAAAACCGAAGTACGAAGTATATTAAAAATAGTTGAAATAATGACAGTAACGTAGAATTCATAGCTGATTCAGGGGCGACCGAACATATAGTAAACAACAGTTTCATTTTATCAGATTTTAAAATATCTGAAAATGGCATAATTAAAAGTGCCAATAACAATAATTTTGCAGACATCATGATTGATGGAAAAGGGAATCTTTTGTTAAAAAATGATCAACTAAATGAGAAACATATAAAATTAACTAACGTAACTGCTGTAGAAAATATCTCGGTAAATCATTGTGAAAATTAGTCGACGCGGGTCTCAGCATTTACCTAGATGACAAAGTATTCAGATGTTATAACAAAGAAAATAACAAAACAATATTTGAGGGGACATACGAGAAACCTAACTGTATAGTTAGATTCGAAGTTCAAAAAACCACAAACGAAAACACTATGTCAGCCGAGGAATATAATAACTATAGCTACACCGCGTTCATGACAACTGATAGTGAGTCTTCCGAGTAATCGCAGACTAATAGTAGTAATAATCGTAACAACAAACAGTTGTTAAATTTGGAGGGAGATATGTTAGACAGTACAAAAAAATTGCCCATCGAAATAGCGTCTGCTATTGGGAGGAAGATTTTGGAAGATCTTACTGACGAAAACTGTGAATCAGCAAATTCAGATGTGCCTTTAGAATGGAACGTCAGCCTTACATGTCATAAAATTGTCAAAATAGATGATATAAAAGCTTCTGATGATTTGAAAGAATTGCTAGTAGAAAATCCGGTTGCAGAAGCAAGGAAATTAGCAAAACAAAGTGAGGCAATGCTTTGGCATGTCAGACTAGGCCATAAATCTCTAAAGTATTTGAAAAAACTACACAGATAGAAAAGAAACTAGAAAGTGTCAAATTTAACGAGTAAACTAAAGATTGTGAAATATGCATATTGGCCAAAATGGAAAAATTACCGTTTAAAGAAGTAAAAGCAGAAAGGCCACTTCAGATCGTTCATTCGACGTAATGGGCCCAATCAAGCCTATCTCATGGCCGGGCCAAAAGAGATACATCATAACTTTCATCGATGATTATTCCAGATTAGCTAGAATATACTGTCTTAAATCAAAAGACGAATCAGGCCAGGCCTTAAAAAGTTATTTGGTATCTGCTTACAATGTACTGGGTAAAAATCAAAAGATTTGTTACATTAGGTCGTATAGAGGTACTGAATACTTGGGTGGAAAGTTTGCAGAAATTATGATACATGAAAAAATAGAATCTGAGTGTGGCTCACCTTATAATACAGAACTTAATGGCGTAACAGAAAGATTCAACAAAACAATTAAGAGAATTGTCAGGGCATATAGGTGTGAATCAGGATTACCATCAAATATGTGGGAAATGGCAGCATACGCTGCGGCTCATTCTTACAATATCACACCATACAAATCGATCAACTATGAAGTCCCTCTAACAAAATACTCACCCAAGGCAAAGTGTCATTTAGAGCAGATTAAGAGATACGAGTGTATTGCATATGTGAAACTTCCTAAAACGGAATCGAAATTCAGTCCAGTATCTATAAAAGCTGTTTTAGTGGGATACAGACAAACTGGATACATTATGTGGCATCCCGACTCAAGGAAATTCTTGGAATCTAGACACGTACGATGCATGGAAAACTAGTCTATAAAAATGTTTATAAATCGGAACAAAAAGAAACCCCAGGGGACAAGCAGATAACCTTGATATTGAAACTGGAAAGTCCCTTGATTTCAATATAGAAAATTCAGATGTACCTACAGACAAACCTAACTTGAAAGATTCAGAAGTAAATAAACCCGAACCTAAGAAAAGGGGTAGGCCAAAGAAAGTACCTGCAAAAGAGAATTAAGAACAGGACAAAACAAAATTACAGAATACTCAAATAAACAAAAATGATGGTCCTTTAACAAGAAGTAAAGCAAAGGAAATTCAAGACGTCAGCTTTGCTCGTTACACAAAAGGATGCGAAAAGGGAAATGATGAACTAGGTCACATCCTTTTAGCATCAATCCAGAAAGATCCGATCACATATGAGGAAGCCAATAATTCAGACGAGAAAATACACTGGAAACAGACTATTAAAGGAGAGTTAGATTTCATGGAAGAAAACAAGGTATGGGAACTGATTAACAGACCTAAAGTTGATATAAAGGGGAAACGCCCAATCTAATAGACTGTAAATGGGTTTTCAAAAGGAAAACTGAATGTGACGGTACAATAAAATATAAAGTGAGACTGGTCACAAGTGGCTTCAAAGATAAAAATGTATATGACTTAAAAGAAACGTATGCACAGGTATCAAGGTTATCGTTAATAAGAGCGGCCATTTCCATAGCCAATAAAGAGAATTTAGACATGTGCCAAATGGACGTGAAAGCTGCATTCCTGAATGCGAAACTCACAGAAGAAGAAGAAATTCTAATGGAAATTCCAGATGGTTTAGACGTTCCTGAAGGAATACGATTGACCAAAGTATGTAAGTTAAAAACGTCACTTTATGGGTTAAAAGTAAGTCCAAAAAAATGGAACAAAAAATTCTCAGATTAAGCACGTAAGCTAGACCTGGAAAACGATCTACATGACCCATGCTTATTCACTTGGAGACAAGAAGGAAAAGTGGCATTAGTTATTTTATATGTAGATGATATGATAATTGCCAGCAACAAATCAAAGAAGTTGAAAGAAATCAAAGCTCATCTAAGTGAAGTGTTCCAGATGAAAGACATGGGAAAACGCACTACTTTCATAGGAATGACAATTCAAAGAGATAGTGAGGAAAAAGAGATTACAATACACCAGGCAGCGTATACAAGTAGAGTCCTAGAAAAGTTTGGCATGTCAAATTGCAGGCCGGTGAGTACTCCAATGGTGACTCAACAGGTAAGTAATAGAAATAGAATGGACAAATACTAAGGGGAGACCTTAGAAAACATACAAGAAATAAAAAAGGTCCCTCACAGAGAAGCTATTAGGAGCCTAATGTATTTGACAAATACCACGCGACCGGATATAGCTTTTGCAATAAATTATCTGGCCAGGAAGCAGCTAGATCCAACAGAGGACAATTGGAATGAAGTGAAAAGAGAGGCACGATTGATCTGTGAATTGAATTCACGTCCAAATCAGAATCATTAGAAGCACTGACAGATGCAAGCTTCAGAGATTGTCAAGATTCGACATCCACTGGCGGATATGTTATAAGATTATTCGGAGAAGTCACAAACAATCATATGTGACGTTGTCCACCTGTCAAGCTGAATACTTGGCAATGAGTGACGCATGCCAGGAATTGATATCGTTGGATAAATCAATTAGATACATGATCGGTCGAACCTTGTATCCGGTAAATATATGGTGTGATAATAGATCAGGGAGAGATTGCACAGAAATGGATGGAAGTCACAAACTTAAAACCTTTGATCAAAGCCTAGAAAACATTTAAAAAGAATTGACATTCATAGAAAAATCTGGTAACAGAAGGCACATGGCTGACACCCATGGTGATTTTTTCAAGCAGTGTGTCCATGAAGGAAAAGTGAAGGCACTTTGGGTATCCACTGAGAAGAACTTAGCGTATATCATGACAAAGCCTCCACCCCAAGGAGCTCACACTTATTTGAGAGATGAAATAACTAGAATGAAACTGATAAAACAGAACTAAAACAATTCAGAGATTTACCGAAGTAAACTAATATTTGTCTTTGTATTCTTTCAGAATAGCGGTAATTGGAATATGTCCAAGGGAAGGCAACTAGTCGTAAAACCAATGATATGTAATCAAAGTTTCCTGTTATATTAATCCTTAAGTATATATATATATATTAATATGTATTCATTAGTTTAAAGGAAAATAATTCTTACACACTCGAGACTTTTTTTTTTACTGGTGAAACAATATATATATATATTTATTTTATTTAGAGGGGTTTACTTTCGGAGTTGGCTAGGGTAAGGGCTTGACTTTACAATGATATAAATATAAATTACATTAACGCTGGGCGTACAATACTTAATTCTCGTTGGGATATTCGCGACTTACCCACGCGACACCCAATCCATGCAGGGTCCACGGCCATGGACTTCCGCCGAACCCTGACTTTCTTTTTCCCGCAATAATCGATTGCTCTCGCGACTCTCGTTCCAAGCGCTCGCTTATCACTCTCACATCTCACTCTCTCCTCCTCGCTCGTTTTGCGCATATATATATAGCTCCTCCATTAGCTCCTCTTATTCATCAATATAGCTCCTCCCTCGGTTTCTCGAACCTTCTGGAGACTTCTAGACTATTCTAGCTTAACACATGGCCGCTTCCGCTTCCGGTTCCCTCACGCCGTCTCTCGTACATACGTTTCACAACCTTCGCGCGGCAAATTCGGTTTCGGTTCAATTTTTCTTTAATAATCAGTTCAATGTTGACACATAAGAGTTTAATTCTACAAAGTATTCGGATAAATATTCCAAAACTTAACTTAAGGTGAAATCGGCAATGGGAGGGAGTTTAAGGTACATGTAGATATGTTTAATTGAGACCTGTCCTTAAAAAGGGCAAAATCGAATTTTAATGGTCTTACCCCACAAATTGGTTCGAAATAATTAAAAAAAATGTCCGAATTTTTGAAAAATTTTCCCTCCATATTTACCCACGCCTAGGAAGCCATACTTTTTCCCATAAGAAAAGCATTGGTTTTTGAGGATTTTGAATCGTTTTTTTACCGCTGCCGTAATTATCAGCTAAAGAATCGCAAATTATCAGAAAATGTTGACAGTTATGTTACCTTTTTGTCCAATTTTTTGGAATTCGATACAAGCATTTTTGGGCTAGATCGATCGACTTTTTTCCGCGTTTTTCGCAACATGCAGAGAATAAAGATGTGATATATATACATATATGTCGGAGAGAGAAGAATGGTCGGGTTTTTCCCTGAGAGTGAAAATTCCCAAGACCATAGTGTAAACATTTATAACCGTAATAAGTAGTTAATTTAAACATGAGGGTAGTTGTTTTAGCGAGTAACAGTAGAGGAGACTCGTGATCTGGTTTGGTACAGGTCGTCACAATAAAAAACTGCGCGCACTAAATTTAGCAAAAAAAATTATAATTTCATTTATTGGACACACTATATACAGTTAGCGAATTACCCGATATATACAATGCCAAGAGCAACACGTGGTAGCGAATGCACCCAAATTCACAATTAGTTCAATAACTGCTTTAAAGCGAATTCTCACACATTAATTATTGTTATCAATAGCCAAATAATTAGTAGAATTAGCGACAAGAAAAGAACACGAGGTGAACTAGAGGTAGCCGAAGTACAATAATGGCGGAAACCGTTAGAAATCGCGTCTTCTTCCCCGTGAGGAAGACTAAACATGTCCCAAAGCTAAGAGCCAATAAGAAAATTCATAGCGAATGACGTCAGAGAATAGCGAAATGCGCAAGAGACAATAAATTTGAACTAAAAATTCATTGATTGGCTATCGATTGGCGGGTGATCTATGCTCTGCTTAGTGCTGCCTTCTTGCTGCGAGTAAGCCGAACTTCGCTTCGCCCGGGCAATTTGGGTGTTGACTGAACAGTAGTCGTTTATGATATTCGCTGATTGGGTTCGGGGTGACACATCTGGTCACCGAACGTAGCCACGGTCGCGGGATAGGTACCGTTATCTACCCGTAGAGGTAAAGAGGGAAAAGGGGAGCGGGCTGAGGAGCCCGGTGAAGCTTTTTGGAATATGAAGGTGCGAAGGAAGCGGCAGTTCTGATTGAGAGGCAGTCTAGTAGGGACACATCGAGTATCCTGTCGACCGTGGGTTCGTTACCGAACTACCCATAACTCATAAGGGATAGATTGAGTGCCAGCTATCGTTTTGAGAAACATTGAATTGGGAAAACTCAGTATTGTAATATCGAAGTTGTACATTGATTATAAGCATCATTTGTAATTCCTTTCATTAAATATGAATACCCGTTCGGCAAATGCAAAGAGTTCTGACGCCACGACTACTACTCCGACATATATATTTATGTATTGTGACGTGGTATTTCGTACCCCGTCACATTGTTTGACTATCGCACTCCCCTAGGTACAAATATCGCTAAAAATCACGACAGCACATCTGAGGCCAATACTCCAAAAATGAACGACTAATTATCTTTAAGCTGAATTCTCTCTATTAAGCTAATTTTATCTTATTTTCTAATTCTGTAACGCTCTACGAAAACCATCTACGAGACCTTCGCGTCAAGATACCAGGACACTACCTCACAGGGGTCACTAACCAGCTCAACACCGACCACCACCGACTACAGACGAACGAATACCGCTGAAACCACTCCCGATGGATGCCTATCTAGTTGTCGAAAAGGGTCGTGCGTGATGCACAACAGCACCTCCAACTATTTGAGACTTATCGGCCAGGAGCCGAACCACGAACGAATGCTTCTACCGCTCGGATGCATCGTCAGGCGGCGTACAGGGCTGTGCGTCAAAAACACAACAAAGCCTCCCGTCGACGATACTTATCAGCCTGGAGCTGAACCGACCACGACATCTACTAAGTCGTTGTCTATCAAATAGAGGACGGTTTTCTCTTCACGAACCGTCTTATCGAAGGACTGCAGCGTGGAATAGGCTAGACTATGCATGACCACGTGGATCTGGTGGGTATAGTGTGGGGATCCGGGTTGAGGGCCATCACCACCAGATCGTTCCGGCATGAGGGCTTCAATGAGCGAGGGCCGGCATGCAGCGCGAACGAAATAGCTACAACGGGGAGTACCAGTAAAGCAAGGAGTGAAATACAGTCGGTCGCAAGTCCAAAGGACCGGTGACGTAATATTGTCGCACACCTCATATCGCAACACATGAGCAGTACGACCTCCCCTCTTACCAACGATACCGCACAGCTGAGGGAAAACATCTCCGACCACCTTCCGACGTCCCGATACCTCGATACCTGGCATCGAGGAAGAAGAAAAACAAGCGGCGAGGGATTATCGCCGCCTATCCGTAGACCAGACCTACGCGACCTGCTGACCAATTAGAATACCGCAAATTTGGGGAAAAATCACGTGACAGCAGCTCGACGAAAATCAGGATCATCGCTCGTCTCGTCACTCTATGTTCAGTTATCGCTCTAAGAAGACGTGCTATCGCTATATCGTACCGTTATTATTATCTCTTGTATCTCTCGTATTGTAAATTCAGTTTTGCTATTATTATCTCTTGTATCTCTCGTATTGTAAATTTAGTTTTGCTACTGTTACCGCATCTTCGGTGCCTTCTCTATCTTCTTTTACGTAAGTGAGGTTCCTTTTCCATTTTGTGAAGCCACGAGATTACTTGCAGTATATCGTATCTTTATCTTTATCGCTCTCTCTTTATCTTCATCTTGCAGTTGGTCTGCTTGAGCCACCTGGGCTCGTACCTTATTCTCTATTATCACTTATCTTGTCCCTTTCTCTTTCTTATTGCAAGTAACTTCGCGACTGGTTAACTATTACTTACGCATTGTTAGTGACTATCGGTTTATTTTATTATCTTTCTCTTATAGAATATCTAACTGTCTAATATCGCTGTATAGCAGCGTGTTCTCTTAGATGATCAATTCTTATCTTAGTTATTGAGCATTGCTATTTCGCTATATTTTTTCTGATTAGTTCATATCTGTCTCTTTACCTATTACCTTTGATTGATTTATCTTAGTGAGTGTACCGCCTGAGCGATCTCACATCGCCGCGGGGTGCCGCTCGTCGTTTATTTGACATTGGAGTATTGTGCCGTATCGCATAACACCTTTTTCATTATTTTCTTCGCTAATATCGCTGATCGTAGTTGTCCGTAGTCTCTTTGGTTTGTCGTATGTTGCACATCAATTTTCTTGAATATTATTTGCCTTATCTTAAATTATCTTTTACCGTACTGCGTATTACTTTTCTTCCTACTCGCGCTTACCGCAAACTAGAGACTACGTATTATCTGTTAGTACCTATATTTTATAATAATTTTCTACTCGACCTATTTCCTTGAATTTACCTCGTAATTCATAATTCCCTGTCTCTGTTATATCGCTGATAATTCTGGTAATGTGATAACTATTACAATTTTTGTATTTCGAACGTGTTTTCTAATCGCTTCTCATATTTTATGGTTCACTTGATCAATGCTTAATTTAAGTACCATATATCTTTTTCTGTTCCGCATATTCGTTATGAAACCGTATTAATTATTACCTCGAATCATAGTATCGCGAGCCTACGCATACCTCGCGCTTATTCGGAAAACGTTCCGTTATTTGTTAAATCTCTCGCTTAACTTTTCTCGGGCTGTAAATATTACTTATCGCATTTATCGTAATTGTATCTCGATCTCTACAGTGGTTTGCCTGTTATTAAAATTTATCGCTTCTTAATCAATATATTCGATACTATTTCTGCTTCACCTGTTTCTTATTTTATCTATTGGATTCAACCCACCCCTCTACCATTATCTTTTTTATACTGAGCAAGCTGTGCAAAACCGTCGTAGAACCTGACCTTACCTTTGCCTATTACCTTTACCTTCACCTTTATCTTTTTCTCTAATTATCTATTCTCTTTGACGCATGTGCGTCTGGCGCGCAACAATCATATCTTTCTCTTTTCTTACCCCTCTTTATGTCTAATTATTCAGGTTAGTGACTGCGCCGTAGGGTAACAAATTATCTCATTTCTTCGTCTAACCCTCGCGAAAAATTTTATGGTGACAAAATAGCGCCCAACGTGCGGCCACGATAGTAACAACAAAGATATCTGGTATATATGGAGTCGAGTTCCAAAACACGAATAGTAAACACACGCCGCTTACTTTTTTGTTCTTCCGCGCGAATATACATCAATATATATATATATATACCGGGACAATCTCTTGAAACTATACATATAATGCGCATGCGCGAGTTTTATCGGCTGCTCGGACAGGCTGGCCACTCCGAGCTTGGAAGAGACGCAGCAGGTGGGTGGGAACATTTGATTTGATCACTTTTATTATTTCGTACATTAGAAATGACAATGAAATTTTTTTCTATCAACAGGTGATACGGCCAAAATAATTACATCTCTAATATTTACTGTTATCTGCCTATTCAATTTATCACACGCACAAAGATCATCGCCACTTTCAAGCAACTAAGCAACTTTCTCACTCTCTTGTGATTTCAGGTGGTAATATTGAATTCTATCACTTTTGAAAATGAGACATTAAACCGAGCGTTCAAGAAATTTGAATATCTCACTTTCTGTAACAGAATGGTGAATCTTTTTTTTTCTTGAAAATAGTTCAACAAAATTTACAAATAGTCGATAGTCAATGTATTTTTTCCGATCAATCAATTATTGCTACTACTTTGAAAAATTTTCCAGTGATTATCAGAGTTCATTTCGCAAATTTTCAATGAAGTTCGATTAAATAAATGAAGGGAACCTAATACTCAAATTGAAAATTCAAGTAATATTAGATTCATTAAAATGATTTCTGTATTTCATGTTAGTGCGGTTCGAAACAAAGAAAATCTAATCGGAAGCGTAGAACTCAGGAACGTAGAACACATCCTGTGACACAAGTTGTAAATCAACTTTCTCAAAATGCGCCCTAACGTCACAATTAGCTTCAAGGACAATCATGTTTTAGAGTAATGTCAGAACATCATTACGAGGATATTGACTTATCGGATTCATGATTGTGCCCCTTGTTCCATCAAAATAAATGAATATCTAATTTTTAACAAAGTTCATAAAGATTTTTTTCCAAATAATGTAATCCGATACAATATCTTGTTCATAGTCCTCCGAACATCACCTTGTAACAAGGATATTTGAAAAGAGTCCCTTTGTTGCAGGAACCATTATAAAATTCATGGTTTTCAATTCGTGCTACTGAATAACTTCTGCGTTTCAGGTTCCATTTTCAATCTCAAAATGAGATTTTTTTTGCTCCAGACAATGCTAATATGAAATGCAGAAATAATTGCGCTAAATGGAGATTCACAAGCTTTTAGTCTTAGCGTAGGACCCTATAAAGAGTGTAAAATTGAATGTGGTTTTAAGTTATCGTGCAACTAGCTAGCCAGATGACACCGTCAACTAAAATTAAATTTAAAGACATTTTTAACTGAAGTTATTTAACAATTCTAGATTTAGATTGATTCAGTTTGCCTAGCAAAATTCAACCCTACAATCTAATTGAGGACTTGAAAAACTATTTATCTGAATTTATTGCCAAAGAGAGTAACAGTAAGCTTCAAAATAAGATACTCAATTAAATGGTATAAAGTTTGAAAAACAATGCTGGTCTATTGACCAGAATAATAATGCTTGAATTACAATGCTGCGCAGAATGATTCCTCGGTAGAATGAATTGGCAGCAACGGTTGAGTAACAAACTTATCGCTATTCGCTCGATCAAAGTGAAATGATGGGATATTCAGCCATTATCATCAGTAGTATATCCCTCTCTTCAATTTTGCCTCAACTAATGTTAAGAAGGTGGCGATGACCTGATGAAATTCACTCTGGCACCTGATGTCTGACGGAATAACCAGGTTCTATGGTTATAATGATTGCACCGCTCGAGAAACCAGGATCCTTGCCACCTAAACGTTTTGACCATCAGGTATCAGGCATAATTTTCCGCATGTTAATCAAAGTTTAAACTTTGAGCCTGCTAAAAAAAAACTAATTTCATCATTGAATCCATGTTAAAATATTGTAATAGTCAAAGATCACGTAATTAGAAATTTACCTAGATGCTTCCATGCCTGACAAATTCAGTCCCGCTTTGACAATGAATTATTTCGTACCTGAAAATATTAGAAGCTATTATTATCAGACAGGATCTTTTGGTATTTTTTGATACAACTCATTTCCAATAAAATGCACAAAACATAAATCGTTAATGAGACGCATTTTTAATTTCATGTAAATAAAGAATCTGTTCACAATAAACTTTGTTTTTACTTACCTACCTCTGTTTGTCCAGACTCCCACTTGTTAATGACATTTCACATTGAATTTCAGAGTTCTTCTTTCAATAAATAACACCAATTTCTGTATCATTTGATATTTGCTTTTCCGTTAAATTCTTTATTGCGTCGGTTGGATATCTTCCGATGTCGACCGCGGTATTGCTGAACGATACTGTTCTTCCTAAACAATTCACGTTACGTGAAAGCAAAAGGCAGCATAACCTCAGTCCACGGCTTTACGCGCGAGAGTTTTACAGCTTTAGTTTCATTTTGTGTACGTTGGCGCTCTGCTCAGCAGACGAAAACATCGCCGCAGAGCGATTTCATCGACCAATGAGATCGAATTATTTGGCGTATGCGCATTGTATGTATAGTTTCAAGCACGGTCTTACATACAGGTCTTGCGACTCTGAGTTTCGACGTGGGCCTCTTAACGTGTCAAGCCGCTAGCGTCGCTGCGATCGAGGGATGCCCGGTGCGACAAGGATGACGATAGTCGCGCTCGCGCGTCACATGGGCGTGGAATCAGTCGTCAAAGGCTTATTCAAACATTGTAGGTTATGTTGATGCATCCCTCGATCGCAGCTCCATCTGGATTTTTCTTCAACAGAGGAGCCACTCTCTACCATTGGAATTCTATTGAGTCGCAAGACCTGTATGTAAGACCGTGGTCTCAAGAGATTGCCCCGGTATATATGTATGTATGTATGGCTTTGCCAATTCACAACGGTGACGCTCTGCTCCTCCCTGTCGGTAAGCAGTGCGAAGCCACGCGCGCGGAAGAACAGAAAAGTAAGCGGTGTGTGTTTATTATTCCTGTTTCGGATCTCAACCCAGACGGTCGATTTTGTCAACCGAAGTGTGACTGTATTGAATAAAGATTCAGAGTATTTATACACAAGGAACTATGCTAATTGTCATCGAGAATCTGACAGCCTTCGTTCTTCTATTTAAAATCCTATATTCATTAATGAAGAAATTTCTTGTAACAATTGGGAAAACGTTGTCGATGGTCGCGAACAACCTGTAATAAATACTGCAACTGTTGTTTATCTTTAGTTAGGCAGCAGTTATATTCTTCAATTAATGCGACTCCGCGTTCAGCAACATCGTTGGTAACTTTCAAGGTTTTGAAAAATTGAACTTTGATCTTGAATCACTTTTGAACGAGTGGACTAATCAAAAAATGTTATCAGACCTTTTTTGTAGAACGCTCAATTCTCCACAAAGATCAGAATAGCGCTTTTTTAGTCTACTGGTCGTTTAAAAGGTATAAAAAGCAGAAGAAGCGAAAATTATTTTTCCTATGTTATTCTTATGGGAATCAAAAAATGCGATGTCGACTATCATAATATTAATTTTAAGGGCTCATTCTTTCACAGTAATTTTTTTATACTTAAACGAAACTTTTGAGCCTGTTTGGAAAAAAAGAATTTTTTTTTGAATCACCCTAATAAATATCGTATTTAAAAATGAGAGAAAATACAACTGATCTTTGGCAATGATATTTTCAGACACAAATTTACAAATTTCTTCATACGTGTAAGAATGAACATCTAGAGCTGTATGCCACGCTGTCTTTGGTTTTTCTTGACATTTCTTTGATGCCACTGTATTTTTGTAGTTTTTTCGGCATAAGGCATGGTAAAAAATCATTTCATCTCGCAGTTCCAAGTTATGCAATTTTTGCACGATTTCCGTATTGCTTAAGTCCACTGCACTTTGCCGTATGCCTGTCAATGCTTTTTCCCTCTCTAATAAATGTAACTGTTGCTCTCGGCCTTGATGTTTCTTGCGGTTGTTATTACAAAACACTCAAACAGGAATTTCCAATACCTCTTCAGCCGTATCAGATTCCTAAGCCTCGTCAACTGCAGCAATATTGTCACCTCCATCGACATTCTCATCTTGAGCATCAGCGTTCTCCGCGTTTGCAACATACTCGCCACGAGCAGCCTCGCCTCGGCCGCCGTCTACGTCTTCAATGTCAACTTCAACAGCACTATCGTATGGACTGACAAATAATTCATTGATAAGTCATACATGATATGTAAGATAGTACGATTATAAAGATTAAAATTATGCAAACGCTACGTAAAAAATTTAAGTAAATACTTTGTGCACAGCGGAATTATAAGTTATGCCCTAAGGTAGACAAAATTTAAATATTTGCTGAAAATATACAATTTGCGTAATAGAAATACTTACTCTGTCGTTAAAGACGGGGATGCTTGCTTTTTCGGGTCATATCCTCTCTGTTTTGGCGGTAATGCTGTGAAACGGTTATGGCGCCGACTATGATATTTTTGGAGGTTGTTTGCATTTTCCCGCGATACAACGTTAGCTAAAGCCAAACCAGAGGCTCTCGCAATTTTGAATATAGCTATACACTTGTTCAGCTTGTCCGCACCGAAAAGGTTTCATTTTCCAGTTTCTTTTAAGCAAAACACACAAAACGGCTGTACAGTGAACATCTTCGCAGCTCCGATCGGTCCAAGTTCAACGGTCGCATTGAATAGCTTGGCCGATTTCGGAGCAGAGACACCAAATTTAAATAGAAGAGGGCTCGCTGCAACCGAGTGTTCTATTCATGCAATTTTAATGTGCGAATTATATAGGCTATATAAATATTTGCGATTCTTACTTTTATGTGTGAATATTCATTGAAACCCTTTATATTCAAAAACCTCTGAGATACAAAAACGGCATGGACACGTTGTGTCGAGTAATGACAAAAATATAGAGAAATTGTGGATTCGAATATTATAGGTGAATTGAAAAATTAACGACGGAGCCAAGAATCGAACCTGGTATCTAGAGATGCTTTGCCGGAGACTTACTCCGCTAGACCACCTAGCCGTCCTGACTACCATCTGATTAATTTCTTTCATCACCTGTATTCGAATTTCTTTTGGTTGAGTGTGCTGTGTATTCGTGTAAGTTGCAGATTTCGTCGCAAGAGGCACAATTTGAGACATGTGTATGTGGCTTGTTTACAAGTGTAACTCAGTACAGTCTAATATATAATATTTTCAATACACCTAAAATATTCGAATTCACAATTTCTCTAGCATTTTTTCTCGCTTCATATTAGATATGATTCTTTCATATCGTCTCATGAACGGCTGGGTCGGTTCTAAATGGTTTAATATAGTAGTATACTGACAAGGAAGGTCACCTTGCTGTACCCCCACAACCTGGGTCAAAAAAGTTATATTTTGTAGTTCACACCGAAGTATAAACCCTCACAAAAAATTAGCGGCCTACTCGCATATTTGAGGGGTGAAATTAATCCTCAAAAATCGGTGGTTTTTTTCGTTTTTCGCTGATATCTTCGAAACAAAAATAGATACGGCAACAGTTTAAATAGCAAAAATGTTCATTTTTCAGTGCTCTGCAATATTACGTAGTCGGAAATTATATAGAATTTTTTTGTTTTTTATTTTCATAAAAAAAACGGGTTTTTTTACACATCTTTCTCTATCATTGCATAATAAAACGTAATTGTTCCGATTCCACATTTAATGATTTCAATCTACATTTGTTTTTCACGTCTCAAGAGGTCATGGAACCGGAAAGTTATTTTTTCAAACGCAAATTTTTTTTATAGATTTGGACTGATTACATGTTCTCACCATAATCAAACTGTGAGGTCGACTGTTTGAAATACGCTTTATTTTTCCATGATATCCCATCTGAAATGTTTAATACCGTCATATCAGTAAATAACGAGGCTCTATATAAACTGACTCTTGCCACATTTAAGTTAGTATTGACGGTTTCCGTTCATTAAAGTTTTTTGGTTATAGGAGTGCATTATGAACAACGTATTGAATACTGTGAACTTTTTCAAAAATGTATATCAATCCCCTGAATATCATAAATATTTTGTTGACTTATTTTATGATGATGAATTTGCCTGAAACACCAGTGAATGAGAATGAAATGAAATTAGCAGATACAATTAAAGAGTTTCTAATTGAAAGCATAAACAGATACACGAGAATCAAAATTGAAGAAGACGAATGTTTGGAATTGCAGGAAAAATTCAAACACCATGAGCATGAAAATATAGAAGACAGTAAATTGGAATGGGATTCAATTTCATCTGATGAGGCCGATGACTCTCAATGTACAAAAAATAAAGATAAGATTTCATTGGATTACAAGAAGAAAGCTGTGGAGTTTTGGAGAAGTGGAAAAACAAAAAATTTGAATATTCGTACAGTTGCACACCGTTTTAAAAAGTGATTTCTAAAACACAATTGAAGTGTTGGGCTCATCAAATCAATAAAGGTGGGACTTTTGAAGAAAAATTATATGAGATATCTCAATATACTTTAAATCGCTTCATTGAAGTAACTGAATGTGGCAAGATAGCACACGATATTGATTTGCGACGATGGGCTTTGACCGCACATAAAAATTTCATGAATTCCGATGCACGATTCAAAGCGTCAAAAAAATGGGTGATTATGTTCAAAAGAGCACATCGCATTACGTCTCGGAAAATTACAAAATTTATCACCCGGAAAACTATAGAAGACTCAACAAATCTCAAAAAAGCGGCTGAAGAGTTTACAAATAACATTAAATCTGTTATCAACGACCTTGGTCTGGAAAACGTTTACAATTCAGATCAATGTGGATTTCAATTTGAAATGCATTCTCGTCGCACTCTTGCAAACCAAGGATCAAAAGAAATTGAATGCGTTGTTCAATCGATATCTTCAACAACTCATTTTTATACGATTCAACCAACGATATCCGCCGATGGAAAATTACTTTTACCGTTATATCTTGTATTAAAAGAAATCGGTGGTGACTTTGGCCCACGCGTAGATAAAACGTTGTTCAAACACACAAACGTTTTTGGTTCGGCATCGAAATCTGGAAAGTTAACATCAGGTAAGAACTATTTAAATCATACATTCTTGTGGCATATTAAATATTGTAAACCAAATCAAATTAAATATTTCTTTCGTTTTTTCGACAGATCATTTCAAACAGTGGCTAACCGAAATCTATTTTCCGAATGTTGGCGTCAACAGTGCGACTTTAATCGACTCCTGGAGTAGACACTGTTCAGAAGCAGTTGATGTAGTAACTCCTCCCAACAAAAAAATTGTATTAAAAATTATTCTAAAAGGGACAACAGGACAAATACAACCATTAGATGTGTTTGGTTTTCGAATATGGAAAAATTTTGTTCGGCATTTTTCAGATATAGTAATTCTCTCCGGTAGCGATATAAATCTGCATTGAAGGAATAACATCATCAAACTGCAGTCACTTGTTCACAATCAACTGTCTTCCCCACGTTATATTAATATGCTTAAATATGCATGGTACAAAAGTGGGTACATAGAAAATACACCCCCTGAGTTCATCAATCAGGTGACGTTTGGTTTTGGAGATAATTCGGAACCACGATGTCACATTTGTGGTGATTTAGCTGTTATAACATGTTCGTGGTGCAAAAAACTTTTGTGTCTCAAACACTTCTTTCAGGAATATCATTATTGCAATGAATACATTTCATAATACGAAATGAAGAAACTGATAAGTGCATTGTCTGCTTTTTTTCCTGTCATGAGTACTAGACATTTTAATAGCTATATAATATATGAATTAAAGGTTTCTAGTAAATAAATAAACGACATGCATGTTAAATGAAGTTTTATGTAAAATGAGAAAAAATCATGTGATACTTATTTGCTGGTACTGAAATGGATGCACAAAACTAAACTAGATGTAAAAGATTTATGAGTATTTTACGATAAGGGTGGAACAGCATATGTGGATTTACTAAACCTATGTATAAATGTCAACATATTCCGTTTGACGGATTTGTCAACCTTATTTAATTTTTAGGCGAAATAAGAACTTTTTCAGTGATCAAATGACGAAAAATGTATTAAAAAACACTTTTTTTCAAATGATAAAAAATAAAAAAATTGTTTCCAATTTTTGACTACATATTATTGCAGAGCACTAAAAAATGAACAACTTTGCTCTCTAAACTTTTGCCGTATCTATTTTTGTTTCGAGGATATCAGCGAAAAACGAAAAAACTACCAATTTTTGAGAATTAATTTCACCCCTTAAATAAGCGAGTGGGCTGCTAATTTTTGATGAGGGTTTATACTTTGGTGTGAACTACAAAATATAATTATTTTAACCCAGGTTGTGGGGGTACAGTAAAGTGACCTTCCTTGTCAGTCTCACCTCTGCGTGTCGATCTTGAGTGCCGTATACACAATACGCCAGAGCGCGAAAAAGACAATTCCCGTCGGGAATCATCTTGATAATTTGTATGTTTATTTTTTGCGTGGCAGAAACAGACACCTATAAAGATATTTATCAAAGACTGTCATAAACAGTCGAGGACAGCTGTCAAAGGAAGCTTTGTTTGCTAGATGCGTTTTGTTTTGTTTTCGACATCTCACCCCACTGCCAACTTCGTGCGTACACTATTGTTATTGTAGGCTCCAGGCTTCCCTTTTATTTGTTCGAAACTTTTTTATTAGATAGAGAGATGATGTTCTCAGATTTATGAAACGAATACAATGAATGAGGGAAATCGGAATGTATTTTATTTTATTAATCCGAACACATCAGTTTAGTTCCAAGTCTATAGTCTAATTCTTTTTCGCTTTTTCCGGTCTGATTTCTTCGCTATCCGTCGACCGTCAAGTGCACATCATTGTACACCGATGAATACAAATTTCGACTTACTATGAACCCTAAAATATATTGAATTACAACAATAATTCGTTATTTAATGTCACATAATTTCCGTATTCGGAGGAATATGCATTACATTATTCATTATAAGTACTACAATAATGGTAATCGTCGGGAAAATGATAAAAATATAAGGATTTCTTGCACCAAGAATAACGAATATTCGCAATATTATCGCATCCTGAAATTTCACAATGTGAGGAACACGTTTCTCCGAAAGTGTCCACAGGATTTTCTAATCTTTCTGGCTTCACTTCTGTGTAACTACTTTTAAACCAAGAATACTTGAAAAGGTTGACATATCGTCGAGAAGATAATTGATTGTGAGTCAGGGATTGCAATTCAATAATTTTATTTCCCAGGTATACATTTAGATCATAATTCATCAATAATATACTGTCAGAGAAAAGTCTGACAAAAGTTTTCCACACCCTAAAACCATCAACGTCAAGGGGTCGGATCTTTCCGGTTGCTTCTTTAGGGATAATTTTCAATGTAACGTCTGTATTCGGAGGTGCTGCCTTACGTACAGCTGTAGGGCATTGGCTTCTCCATGAATCAATCAATAGTACACTTTTTGAATCAACGTTAGAGAAAAAAAAAACATGTTACAACCAAGTTTTAAAATTTTCTGAAAATCTAATAATATGATACTTCCTACTGTACTCACTACTTTTTCATTTCCATAAGTGAATAATCATGAAATTTATAACCCGTTCATACCTGAAGTAATTTATTAAACTTCTATACTTCTATGTACACATTATCTGGTCTAAACAATGTCTGTTGCACACTTGGACCGAACATACCACTTGTTTCTTTTAGGACCAAAAAAAGTGGGGAAAGAAGTATTCCTTGATCCGATATAGTTGACTGAATTGTGTGACTGCATATAGTAGAAGCAACTGACTGCACTAGACATTCCACCTTTTTTTCTCCTTCGACTGCTAAAGTTCTTCTAGAATGCATCTCCAATTCGAAACCACTTGGATCTGAATTATACACATTCGATAAATCCGTGTATTGTTATATTTTACTTCACACCTTATACAAATTGTTCAACTTGTTCTCTTAAACTTTCGGCATTTTCAATCGTTTTTTTTTTGGTGATGAATTTATAAATTTTCCTTAATACAATACGATGGGCGATTTTGAATGAATTCACCCAATGTTCAGATGCTTTAAACGAAAAGTCTTCATGGCCTATTTCTTTTTGGGCTTGTAGCGCCCACCTTCGTGAATCATTATCGTGTACTGGTAATCCAGCATCAACAGCGGATTTGAAGTTTCGCTATGTATAGTCACAAATTCTAGCTATTTTTTCCTTGTATGTTCCGCCCTTATTCAAATAATCATTCTGATGACGTAATTGGCGAACAGATTTTACTTTTTTGAACTTCTGGTGGACACTTTCAATGTTCAAATTCTTTGTTTCAGACCTCCAGTAATCAACTGCTTTTGACTTGTATTTGTATGACAAGTTCTCCTCATTGCTAGTGCATGCGTCTGGGGGCGATTTTGGTTCATGAATTGCAGATGCCCATTCTTCATCCTCTACTATTTCCATTTCTAATTTTTTATACGGTTCTGCAGGGTACGGGGAACTTTCTTCCTCAATCTCAACGCCAGTGTATTCCTCCATTGCATTTAACAATATAGTTTCGAAATGATTTTCCAATGTATTTGAATTCCAATTATTTGAGCAATATTTATTGCTTGAAATGTTGGCGAAAGTAACTGTAAAACGTTGAAAGGATTCATATTTATTTTTGTTATGGAAAAGCATTAATGCACTCTCAAATTCTCAATTACATATAAGCCACAAATAATTTATGCAAACACACCACTGCTGATTTAAGAATATGAACTGAAAGCTGCCAGCATATAATGCCTGCTGTTGATGAACTGACCGCCCGAATTTCCAGCGAGAATTTAAACAGTCGCGAGAGCGGTGGGGACAAGCTATTTCAATTTTTTGAGCTCTACTGGTTTTCACGCCAGTCAATCAGAAAAACTGATTTAATTTTATCTCAAGTCTCGCATGATACGTCGCAAAAGGCAGATAAAATTAGAACTCCGCCGAAACAAAATGTAATTGTTTTGGTGCTTCTGCGTCACAAGATAACTTCAATTTCTTCAATGGCATACAAGCCATTCCATGTTAACTTTCCGATTTTTTTCAATGCTTCAAAAAATAATAATAACCAAAGTCCCAAATGTTTACAGCATTACACATGTTGATTCCAAAATTGTAAGCTCGAAATCGATTCCAGTTACCTCACAAACTACTGAAATACCGGGCTCCGGAAGATTTCACGATCGTAAAAGAAACTATGCCAGAAACCGTTCGGCAATTTGTGGGAGTGTTTTTTGTTATAAATGCAACCGAAATCGATTGAAACGAAGAAACTCCCAAATTGTTGCCTAGAAAGAGCTTTGTAGTGTTAAATAACACGAATCGAAGCGAAATAGTGCGATTCTAATGGGAATTCGGCTGCACGTGTATAAAGGTAGTTCACCCCTAAGAAACGTTATGTCGAAAAACGCAAAAACACGTGCCCCCTACTTTCTTCTGCTGTTTCAAATGCAATTAATTTCATTAAAATCCGAACAATAGTTTTTCAGTTGTAAAACTTTTTTAACTTTCAACCCCTACAATTTTAGACTATTCAACCCTGTCGTAATCGGACAAAATACATTGTTCATTATTCGTCACAGGAATTATTCTCCAATTAGTTCAATTCAAATATCTCAACTGGAACTATGCAAAACTGTGAAACAACCACTGAAGATGCCCAATTTTGGGGGCTGATATCACCCCTTCAAACTGTTTTTCGCGATTAAAAAAAATACGGGTCTCTCAAATTTCGATGAACAAACACATGCTTGAAAGGTCGAAATTGGGGGGCGGGCGGGACACCTCAGCAGTTTCCTTGTCATGAGCAACCTGCAACATCATAGGTCGGCGTCGAAGCAACAAAATACTATATGCTTATGGTAGGAAAGAACCACTAGATACATTGAGAGCGTTTAAATCAAATATTGAATTAACCACAAAGTCGACAGCAGTCGACGCAGCAGTAATAGTTCTCGATGGAGACGGTGGGGCACTACTAGGGAAAGAAACGGCATTAAAGCTAGAAGTACTAAAGATTGAGACAAGTATCAACGCGGTAGAACAGAAAAAATTAACAGAGAACTGGGTAAAGGAATTTGAGGAAGTATTTGATAGAACGTGTACTGTGGCTGATCAAAGACTAAATTTATTTCTTCATACTGACCGGAGGTAGGCAGTTACAACGATACAACATAGATGGCGCTAGTAGTACATCAAATACATTATTTTGATATTAATTCTAACATCTCCACTTATCAAAATAATCTGAACTTTGTAACATATAAACTATTTTTGACAAACAAAAAAAAAAATGCTATTAATTTACAGATAGTCACCTATTAAACAATGTTTTGAATACCTAACTTTTTTACAAAATAGTCATGTTTAACACTATCTAAACCCTTGGTCAGCAAGTCTGCTGGCATTTCAGATGTTGGCATGTGGACTATCTTTATAAGATTGTTAGCAACTGCTTCTCTAACAAAATGATGACGCACATCTCTGTGCTTCGTTCTTTTATGAAATAAAGGATTTTCAGACAGCTTCTGAGCACCTTGATTGTCATTATACAATATAATTACATAATCACAACTGTTTATAATTTCAGAAAACAAGTTTTTTAAATAAATAGCCTCTTTACAGGCTTCAGCAATCGCCATATATTCTGCCTCTGTACTTGATAAGGCTATAGTACGTTGTTTTTTACATTCATATGAAATAACAGTTCCAGAAAGTTTAAAATAGAAACCTGTATAGGATCTCCTATCTAGTGTATTTGAAGCCCAATCTGCATCAACGAAACCCTCTAATTTACAATTATCTTTGATAAACATTAAGCCATAAGATTTAGTTTTACATAAGTATCTTAGGATGCGTTTCGCATGCTTCCAATGAGTATAGGAATATGAATTATTAAATTGGCTCAAATAACTCACACTATAGGAAATATCTGGGCGAGTCAAAACACTTAAGTACATTAGGCTTCCTATTAGTTGTTGGAATGGATATTGTTTACAAACATCTACACTTTTCTCTAGTTTTAAATTTTTCTCAATAGGAGTACCAACAACTTTACAGTTTGTCATATTAAACTTACTTAAAATATGATCTACAAACTTTTCTTGATCTAAGGAAATACTGCCATTCTGATACATTTTAACTCTCATACCCAAACATTGTTTTAATTGGCCCAAATCCTTAATTTTAAATTTTGACATTAAATTTGTTTTTAACTCATTAACCATATTACTACTGTTTGAAAAAATGAAAAAATCGTCAACAAAGATTGCTATTATGATCTGCTCCTTTTCACGATTTTTTATATACAGACATGGTTCTAACTTTGACTTAACAAAATTTAATCATTTACTCTTTCGTTCCAAGCCCTGGCTGATTGTTTTAGACCATAAATTGCACGATTTAATTTAAGAACACTATTTTCTTTACAATCTAAATTAGGGGGAACTTGCATATGCACATTTTCATTTAAGTAGCCATTTAGGAATGCAGTAGTTACATCTAAGTGAGTAATTTCAAAGTTAAGTTTGACACTTAAAGCAAATAGAAATCTTAGTGTAGAGTAACGAAGCACTGGTGAGTATGTGTCAGCGTAATCCACACCCTCTTTTTGGGTAAAACCTTTTGCCACCAGTCTTGCTCTATATCGCACACTATTGTCACTTTCGTACTTTTTCTTGAATACCCACTTGCACTGTACCACTCTATCAGCTTCTTTCCTATCTATAAACGTCCATGCTTGATTATCGTCGAAAGCTTTCAGTTCATCTTCCATCGCTTTTCTCCACTGTTCCTTGTCTGGTCCATTTATTGCAGCTTCATAACTGAGTTCTTCATCACATGACTCCGGATTATCCAGAAGACAGAGATTGGTTATCCCATATCTTTCTACTGGCTTTCTCTTACGCTTGGCTTCAATTTGAACTTGATTCTCTGCAAAAGACTCTTCTTTAGTAACAGATTGATATGAGTCATCTTGGGAAGACGATGATTCACAAATATATGTTGAATCATTTGGATCTGAACCTGAATTTTCTATTAAGTTTTCATCTTCTTCTAAGTTTTTATCTTTCTTTGACTTATTTTCACAATCGTTTACTACAATCTGAGCTTCGTCCAACTCTAATTTTTCCGTAATGATGACATCTCTGCTCGTAGTAATTTTTTTAGTTCTTGGGTTATATAATCTGTATCCTTTCACATTATCTGGATACCCCACTAAAATTAATCTGTCAGCCTTCTTATGCCATTTTTGTCGTTGTACTTTGGGAACATGCACCATTACTTTACTGCCAAAAATTCTAACGTGGCTGAGGTCTGGTTTCTCACCTGTCCACCTCTCAAATGGTGTCATCATGCCTAAACTGGCGGCTGGTGTTCTGTTCTTTAGGTAAACTGCAGTATTAACTGCTTCAGCCCAAAAACTTTTGTCGAGACCTGCTTCAAACAATAAACATCTTGCCCGTTCAACTACAGTTCTGTTGAACCTCTCTGAGAGTCCATTCTGCTCTGGAGTGTGAGGATTGGTCTTCTGATGGACGATACCTACTTGTTTTAAGTAATTTTCCATTTCACGTGAACAAAATTCACCTCCATTGTCGGTTCTCAGTATTTTTATTTGGTTTCCAGTTTGATTCTCAACTAAACTTCGAAATTCTTTGAACTGCTGGAACACCTGGTTCTTTTCCTTCAAGAAGTAGACAAAAGTCATTCTGCTGGCATCATCCACAAACAGAAGAAAGTACTTCGCCTGACCAATTGACTTGGTCTCCATCTGCCCGCATAAATCTGAGTGTACTACATCCAGTAGTTTTCCACTTCTATGGTTTGCTGATGGGAAGGGTAAACGTGATTGTTTTTCCTCACAGCACACTTCACAATTCTGTATCTGTATGTCAGCGTTCTCGTGAAAAGAAACTCCTTCTACTGCTCCTTCTTTCATTTTTTGTAAGGACTTACTATTTATATGTCCTAACCTTCTATGCCATGTTGACATTGCCGATAACGAGTTCTCGAATTTTTTTGTGTTTAACTTGTACACTCCATTTGTCAAATTAGCTGTACCAATAAGCTCATTTACTTGGTTGTATACAAAACAGGTATCCTTTTTGAATACAACTTTATTACCTTTAGCTATAAGTTGGCTTACGGATAGTAAGTTTGCCGTTAGATTCGGTATATACAATACGTCCTTCATAATCACTTTATACTGAGAACTGTTCACGCATGTCGTTATCTGTGTTTCACCAACACTAACTACAGGCACCGTCATTTGATTTGCGACAACGATTTCTTTTGTTTCGTGTACTGGTCGAGTTCGGAGTAAACATTTTTGGTTTGACGTCATATGCGCGCTTGCGCCTGAGTCAATGTACCAGTCTTCTGTGTTATAATAACCATTGAAAAACGCTGCGCTAAAAGCATTCAATTGTTTATTTGCTTTTAATTCAGGACACTTATTTTTGTAGTGGCCGATCTTCCTGCAATTATAACACTTTATTTGTTTACTGCTGGTTGACTTTGACATTTGCTTGTCAGTGCTGCCATTTTTATTTCGCTGTTTTGACCAAAAATCAGAATCGATTCCAGTATTGCCAACCTCCGAACACATGTCAAGTAACTTTGTTTTGATGACGTCAGCGCTAACGGCTATTCCAGAGTGTTCTATTGCCATTATCATCGGTGAATACTTATTTGGAAGTCCCGCTAAAAGTAATGACCCAATCCACTCGTTTGTGATTTCGAAACCTGTCCCTTTCAATTTATGTGCTGTCTCAACCACTTGAGATACATAGGATGTCATGGATTCGCAGTTATCGAGGCGTATTGAAATCAATGTACGGAGCAAACTTATTTTTCGTTGATACCCCGTGTCATCAAATAACTGTTTTAATTTCTTCCACACACCGTCCACTGTAGTTTCACTTTTTATATGCACATATAATGAACAGTCAATAGTCATAACGAGTTTTGCTTTAGCTTTTTTATTCTCAGATTCACTGATAGTTGCTGGCACATTTTCAATGTCAATGCCTTCAAGTAACAAGAAATTACTTGTTGCAAACGCCCAATCGTCGTAATTTTCGCGTCCCTTGAGTTTCGGCACATTCACTAAGTACCCCGACGTCGACATAGTTACTTTAGCACGAGAAATTATTTTAAATTTAGCAAAAATCGGTCTGGGCGCATAACCTGATAGAACGTGTACTGTGGCTGATCAAAGACTAAATTTATTTCTTCATACTGACCGGAGGTAGGCAGTTACAACGATACAACATAGATGGCGCTAGTAGTACATCAAATACATTATTTTGATATTAATTCTAACAGTATTTACAAGATTGGGGAAGTTGAAAGATTTCCAGTTACATATACCAATCAAAAAAGACTTCACACCGGTAGCTTAACCCGTAAGAAGATTACTACATCACCTCAGGGATATATGAAGGACAACTAGTCAACGCACTGTTAAAGTCGGACATAATCGAACGAGTCGAGGGACCGACACATTGGGTAATGCCAACACACTTAATACCAAAGACAAAAAATAAATGGAGATTATGCATCGACATCGAAGAGCAAATAAGGCAATTGGAAGAGAACGTTTTCTGATACGTACTATCGAAGAAACCCTACACTTGTCAATTTTTCGTCACGATTCATACGAGACCTTGCAACAACAAGCGAGCCGTAGAGAAGATTAACGAGAAAAAATTATAAATTCAAATGGAATGAAGAACAAGACAGAGCCGTTCAGAAAATCAAGGAAGCGATAGTCCAACCAAGGATATTAGAATTTTTCCAAATGTGTGTAAAGACACAAGTCATTGCAGATGCCAGCCCAGTAGGTCTTGGAGCTGTATTAATCGAAATATAGAAAGACGGTCCTATCCGACGTAGAAAAAAAGTACTCTCAGACTGAGAAAGAAGCCCTCGCATTAGTATGGGCATATGAAAAGTTTCACCTGTACCTATATGGAAGGGAATTTGACCTAATAACTGATCATAAGCCTTTAGAAGTTATTTTCGGGCCGAGATCGAATCCCTGTGCGAGCATAGAACAATGGGTCTCACGCCTGCTGACCTACAGGTACAAAGTAATCTACAAGCCAGGGCGATCCAATATTGCCGACCCCTTGTCAAGACTTTTGGACCTTCAAGGAAAGCCAAAAATAGCGGAGATTGATTTGGTACGAGTCGTCGTTGAGGCTGCAGTTCCAAATACAATGAATCTAGAGCAAATCAAAAAGGAATCAGATGTAGACGAAGAAACACAAAACGTAAAGAAAAGCTTGGAAACCAACAAATGGGAAAGAGAACAAAAGATGTACTAAGTGGTTTGACATGAACTAGGAGTAGTAGATGTCATACTTGTACAAAGCACACAAATTGTCCTACCAAGAAGCCTACACAAAGAAGCAATGGAAATAGCCCATGAAGGACACATAGGAATCGTTGGAATGACGCAAAGACTCCGGACCAAAGCCTGGTGGACAACATTGGCTAAGGATGTGGAAAAATGGTACAAATCTTGCCACGGATGCCAATTAGCTGGGGCACCTGACCCGCCAGAACCAATGACGAGGACAACCCTACCAAGTGGACCATGTGAACTAGTCAGCATGGATTTTCTGGGATCACTTTCATCGGGACACTATCTATTAGTTTTGGTCGGCTACTATAGTCGATTTTACGAGATGGAAATTATAATGTCAATTACAGCTAATAAACTACTTGAGAGATTAAAAATAATATTCGCCCAATATGGAATTCCAAACACCGTTATAAGCGATAACGGGAGGACATTCATTGAGAGGGAATTTAAGGCTTACATGCAAAAACATAGAATACACCAACACTACAGGACTCCGTTATAGCCTTCAGCGAATGAGGAGGTTGAATGTCAGAACAGATCAATAGAGAAACGATTAAGGATAGCTCACGCGACAGGGAAAGATTGGAAAGAGAAAATCTGGAAATACCTGTTTGCATACCGGACTACGTCACACAATACAACAGGAGTAGCACCTGCAGAACTCATATTCAATCAAAATATTAGAACAAAACTACCCGACTTGACTCTAACAAACTTTGAACCGCATGATGTAGAAATCCAAGACAGAGACCGTCTAAATAAGGAAAGAGGGAAGATATACGCCGATGACGGAAGAAATGTGAAACCAATGCAGATCTCGGAGTGAGACCTGGTATTAATACAATAACAGAAAAGAAATAAACTGACGACACCACTCAAGTGAACACCATTGACTGTAGTTCAAAAAGACGGAAACTTTACAGTAGCTGAAACACTGGACGGAACGAAATACCAAAGTAACTCTACGCAATCCAAGAAATACGTTGAAAGGCAAGACTCAGCGAGAGTATAGCTGAGAATAATCCAGTTACAACTAACGCGACCGAACAAAATACACAGACTTGACCAGAGTCACAAGATGGAGTAAGACCTAAAAGAAACATGAAGACACAAACCGATTTAATGATTATATCTCAGCATAAGTAAGGAAATTTTTATGAAGAATGTTATATTATATATGAATATTTATATATGAACATTATTGTGATTTGAAGGAAAAAAAAAAATTACAAAAAAATTTACATGTATGTCGAAATAGCTTAACCCTTATGTGTGCATCCGGGTACCCACCTCGTCACATTCTTGCTTGTCATTTTGTGAAGATTTTTCTTTCAATCTGAGCCTCTGGATCTAAGCAGTTAAACTCTTCACGAAGAGATTCCCATAGCTATATTTCGAAAAAAAAAAATTTTTTTTGCAATAAAAATATTAACTTGAAGTACGGTTAGTCCCAGGGGCACCTAGGATACCCGGGTACCCACTACAGAAAAATTTGATATTTGATTTAATGTATTGATCTGTAAATCAATGTTAATGTTAATAAATGTTCCTAACTGAGCAAATGCGTCACTTCTGGGCCTTTGTATACTTGAAAAGAGATGTAACTATCTAACTACCACTTCCACAAACATTTAGAACATCTGCTGCTCGATAAAGCCAATATATTGACTGCGGAGCACTCGAGATCTCCTCCTTCGATCTCTCTTTGTGGTAACTACATGATACTTTTAGATATAAATATAGCTTAATTACTTTTTAATTATATTCACTCAATTAAGTTAATCGATTTATAATGATTCTGTTCACATCTGAACTCAAAAAGTAATTAGAACTGGAGGTGGGTACCCGGGTACCCTGGGTGCGCGCATCAACGTAGGAGAAATTGGGTGCGCACATAAGATTTAAAAGAAAGAAGAGAATGTAGTGTTTGAATAGAATGATCTAGATGGCAGTATAATGCGAAAAGAGGATAGTTAGAGAAATCAAAGAAGGGGTGCCAATAAAGATATACGTGTGCAACATTAAGTCCGAGTTTTAATACGTTATCTGCCTAATAAGTAAGAGAGCAGACATTAAATTGGAAAACGAAGAGTATTATAGAGCCTATGTTTCTAATGTTCACAAGTTGAAACAAACGCAACCAATAAATGTATCACTTCGTTCAATCGTATTCACATTGATACCTCATTATGATGTAAGTGATGCATTTCGACCATACGCGTCCTTTTTATATCATGTTTTCTTTCACAAGGATACAGATTATTGTTTTGTTATTTACCTGTTCCACTTTCTTGAAAACCCTCAGTAGGTTGAGACCTGCTAACTTTTTGACATCATCTTCTGTCCATGAAGAATCTTCCAGTAACGCTGCTAAGAGTTGGGGATACTTTGACACATCTTCCAAGCCCGTCGGCGTACTGAAATGTGCATCAGTGCGATTATGTAATATTCACCACGGTAAAGATTAGATTATTTCATGCTAAGTGAATTTTGAGATTTATGGAAGAATAACCCATCCACTAACTATAGATAATGAGTGCATTCGCGTAGCTTGTTCATTATCCACTGATTTCTAGCAGCCAACCCCATCTATACTTCAAGTTTGTCATTTTAACAAATATAATATGTATAAAATGGTAGTGCGTATTTTGGACCTTTTGGAAAGACTAGGATATCACCCACATTGGTTCCAAATAAATAAACATAAATATCTTTGAAAGCACAGGGATTTTTCCCAACCCTCAACCCTCTTAGAAGTATGTGAAGTTTGCCATTTAAAATATATACATTCTCAATCAACTTTGAGTAGACGTCGTAACGTGAATTCCTGGTGAGCCCGAAATATATTCCACGTTGTCACGTGCAGACCATGATCTGATAGATCTCGTCCAGCGTGTTAAAAAGAACATATATATTGTAACGGACAGCTGATCGAGGTCACCACCGACATCAGCTATGGCCGTACATACGACAGATCACAACAATAACAGACGGTGACCGATGCCTCGCTGACACATACTAACTCGACGATTCACCGGCCAGGTCATGGATATGGAAGAGACGACGACGATGTAGCGTGATGTGCGATCGCGACGAATATAAATAGGAGAGCCGTGGAGAGGATCGGCAGCAGTTGACCGCCATAGCGCCGAACTGACCCACTCGTTATCAACTTTTTTGAAGAGCAGTTGTCCGGCAAAGAGCCGAGCTGAATCACCCAGATCTTTTAATGAAGTGTTCCTCATCTGGGGGGGCACTGTCGAATTTAGCTTCGGTAACTCGTAAGATAGAAATCCAAGTAAAGCGCTTAGATTCAAACTTAGAAAATTTCACAAAGAGTAGAATCCACGAAAGCACGAGATTTCTAGAAAGATAGGAATTTCAGCACAGAGCATAATATAAAATTTGAACCATAAAAACGATCAGGAGTAGAACCTATGAATTCTCACAAAAATATTTTATTTTGTTTTTTTTTTCACTGTTCATTTTAAAAATTTAGTTATTCTGAGCGCTGAGCATGATATTGTATCATTTCATTTGTTGGCTTGAACAATTTACTTTAATTAAAAACTTATATTGGTTGACTTGCAAAATTTATACAACGCGTCTATTTCTCTGATCTACACGGTTTGTTTATTAAAAATTATGAATTGCATAGAATAAACAGGCAGTCAAGGCCATTCCTGGTCTACAGGATAGGCGTTGTATAGGGGTCATCAACTCACGACTGAAAGTAGGCAGGCGACTCTGTTTACAGAGTTCGCAGATACAAGGAAGCACAGGGAAGCCTGTGTCTCCGAATAGATGATATACTCCTCAATCTATTGTCTCCGATAGATTGCATAAGCAAGACTGCTGTTGTCATGCGTAAGGGAGCATAAGAGAGAGAATATTATTCATAAAAACAAGGCGGCTGTGACTCATATCAATATGTAAGCGAGAAAAATTTACTAGAAAGTGTCCGTTCTAATTGGCTAAAATTAATGTAATGTACTATGATATACACACATTAACAGCCACATAAAGATGTCTAATGTGCACATGTCAACAAGTCACACACACACACAAGTCTGAAATGTGCCTCTCGCGACGAATTTCAAAAATGTATCTGTAGAACATCCAGTCACGCTGCAAGATAGTGCATGAAATAATGGTAATTGCAATTACGCAAAACCTAATCATCCGACAACGCCTGCGTTGTGCACATATAAAGCATCTATCAAGACGTACTATCGCGCGGAGAGCCTGCGCTACAACTTGAAAAATGTGCGAGTTAAGGATTTTCGAAAAAACGGTGATTTTTACGGTTTTTCCGGTTTTTCTCTGTCAATAATAATTCGATCGAGTCGGTTTGGCGCTCATTTTCTTCGTATTTCAATTTTCTACAATTCGTCTGTTCAGAGCAACGAGATTTCTTTATCAGTTTTCATTCTTTAAGCGAAAAACTTGGAAAAACATGACTTTTGGCCCTTAAATTTTCATAAAAAATTATTAAATGATAGCTGCGTGTCCAAAAAATGGCAGAATATAAATACGGACTGTCTTTCGTGTAATGGCACAAGTGGTATCCAGCTACTATTTTTGCCAGGCAAAATTCTTTATTGCTTTTGTCCAAATCAAGAGTCACTTCATTTGCTGTGTACGCGATAATGACAGACTCTGTCATAAAATATGTATTTCAGGAGTCACGTTTTGGATCGTATGGATTAGAAGAAATTCCTACGTGACGTTATCTTCGAACATTTTTAGTAAATGCAGTGCCTGCATCAGGGGGATCTTGTATGTTATTTTGTTCGGCTTGTTCCCATGTACAATGGATACTACAAAAGCAACAGCAAATACTCCACAATCTGAGACGTTGGATTGCCATTGAACCTTCAAAAACCTTATGGGCTTACTATCAAACGGATAGAATGAAAACAGGTGTTCTAAATACTACTACGTATCTTTTTCGAATGTTTTTGAATTCATAGAATCATAATACACATTCAGTGATTGCCACCCCTATGCAGTATTTCAATGTGCTTCTCAGTTCCTGAGACAACCTTGATTGTATTCAGAAATTGTGGTCGACATTTTTCACGTGGTGAATATTCGAAGAAACAGCTTTTTATGAGAGAGCTATATAAACTGATCCATGTGTTTATCAGTTAACCTTTTGCCTCAATTATACCTGTATGTACAGACGTCTCATCCAGAATTAGGCGCTATATGCGTTGTCTCAGTTACTACATTTGTGAGAACATTGCCGTCTTGCGTTTGAGGAACACTTTTGTTCATCATATTATATTCCCATTTAGCTTGTGAATGTATTTTTTTTTCAATTTTTTAGCCATGCTCTATTGCAGATTTCGCGGATTCGTCGTTTGTGATCATTTCTGTGGTGTATGCGTGTACGACATGAGCGAGACATCGAGCGTGAGGGGAATATAGAATGTAAGGGGTGAGACATCAGTTCGATGGTCACGTCCGCCAAATAAAGATATAACGATAATTCGTCTCTCCGTATTATTATCCTGTTATCCCTAATACACTACAGTGGTGACGAGGAAAAGAACCCGGAGTCAGCAATAGTGGTCTTCATACAGTACGAATGAGCGATAAAACAATAAAGCACAGTGACGTGACTGAAAGTCTGTATGAGGACGAACTCAGTGATGAAGAGCAGGGAGAAGAAAAGTGTATGGCAGAAAAACCGAGCAGCAGTAAGGGAAAACTGACCTCGTGGATATACAAATTAAACAAAGCAGAATTACAAACTAAGCTCGCAAATATTCCTGTGCCATTCGATGAAGGTGCAACTGTTGATCAACTACGTAAATTGCTGGTGACAAGAGTTGAGGGCCAAAACCATAGCCAAGAGGGAACAAGTGTACAGCCAGTCGTGATGGCGTCAGGGACAAACAACAATAACCAGAATGTATTACTAAAGTTTAATCTGGAAGAAGATGACTGGGAAATTTTTGTGGAACAGCTGGAATTCCATTTTGTTGCTTGTGATATTCCGGATGCAAAAAAACCGGTGGTTCTGTTGACACGGTTAGAAGTGAACACGTATAATCTACTCCGATACCTGGCGGCTCCAAGGAAGTTAAAAGAACTCACGTTCAATGAACTAAATAATTTAATGCAAAACCATCTAGCACCACCTCCGTCGGAGGTCGCCGAAAGAGCGAAGTTCGCGAAGAGCACGCAAAAACAAGCAAAATCTATCGCGAATTTTGTGGCTGAATTGAGATTGGCTGCGCGATATTGCGAATTCACTAACAGCGATGAATGACTGCGCGACCAGTTTATTGCGGGAATATGACACAAAGCAGCCAAAGTCGAGCTATACAGGAAAAAACCACAAACATTCAGTGACGCGGTAACTCAAGCTACGAGTTTCGAGGTCGCCAATAAGTACGCTGAAACGCCTATCAACACACCGATGAACGCCGGGATACATCACTTCTGTCGCGGGGGACCGCGGGGGCAGAGGCTGGAAAAATCCGAGGATCCAAGAACGAGGCCGAGCAAAGGAGCCAGCAACACCGGAGCGACGGAGTCAACAAAGGGCGAGCACGTCAACAAAAACGATGGCATTTTGTTTTTGCTGTGCAAGATCTGGGCATGAGACGTCGGTGTGCCGTTATAGAGATTACCCATGTCACCGATGTGATCAAAAAGGACACTTAAAAGTAAGGTATAGCAACCCAGCGAAAACATTGACCATTGACAATACAGAGGCCCTAAAAAAAGAAGAAAATGACCACGAGATAGAGGACTACAGCGAAGACGATTTCCATGACTATCATGGCCAATACGCATTCGAAACGGTACACGGCGATCAGCAAAAGTCGATAAATCAAATCCGTGATTGCGTGGATCCCCAGTTCGTAGATATTGCGATAAACGGAATATCGGTTCGTATGGAATTAGACTCGGGGGCCGCGGTAGCCACAATGTCAAAAAAAGATAACATGAGATTGTTTCTGACAGTCACGGTCGAAGAACCGAAGCAGGAATTTCGGGTCGTGGGCGGAACAATAACCAAGCCGTTAGGGGTGATGCGTGATTTGGAGATCGAATTTAACAGGGTAAACGCAAAAGGGGTCTGTTATATAGTCGAAGTGGAAACACCGTTACTCGGTCGGCCGTGGTTAAAAAAATTAGGGATGTGGCCATGGCCATGTTTAGCTATAAAAACTGTCCAGCATTCGAAATCAAAGAATGAGAGGGTTTGATTGAGAAAAAATTTCCGAGTCTATTTTACAATGAAATCGGGACCTTCGCGAACGGTAAAGTGTCAATTCAAGTAAAACCGGGAACTCAGCCAAAATTTTGGCGACCACGGCCACTACTGCTTGCGTTAATTGACCGAGTCAGTGCAGAAATCGATAACTTAGTCGACAGGGAAATTTTAAAACCAGTTAACAGCAGTGAGTGGGCAACTCAAATCGTGCCAATCCTTAAGAAACCAGACGGGTCAGTAAGAATCTACAGAGACTTCAAAACAACGTTAAACCCCTCATTGATCGTTAACCAATACCCGCTGCCGAGAAAAGAGATGTTATTCAGGCGGTTAGCGGGGGGGGGGGGGGGGGGGGGGGTTAGATTTACAAAAATTGACTTGAAACACGCATATCAACAAGTCTTACTCGAAGAGAATAGTCAAAAATTCGTGACGATCAACACGTACAAAGGGTTGTTTCGCTATACGCGCATGCCGTTCGGGATATCATCGGCGTCAGCGGAATTTCAAAATATCATGGATAAGCTCACAGCTAGTCTTCCGGACGTTCAATTTTTTCTAGATAACTCGATAGCTACAGGCACATCGAAAACGGAACATTATTACAATGTTATAAACTTGTGCGAACGATTTGAAAAATGTGGGCTTAAAGTAAATAAAGGAAAATGTGCGTTTTATAAGAATAAGATAGAATATTTTGGATTTATCGTTGACAAAGAAGGAATTCACCAGATGGAAGAAGCTATTCGCGCAATACGGGAAGCTCCGAGACCGCGAGACGTTGAATAATTAGTCCTTCCTGGGCGGAATAACTGTACACGATGTGTACATCGAAAATCGAGCACAAAAATTATAACCACTGTATAAACTGCTGCAAAATAAAGTTAAATGGGAATGGTCAGAAGAATGTGAGAAATCGTTTATTGTAATTAAAAAAGAAATGGTTTCGCCGAAAGTTCTAGCTCATTACGACCCAAATCTCGAGCTTATATTATCGTGCGACGCGTCGGTGTATGGGGTAGGAGCTGCATTAACGCAACGAGACAGAAACAAAAAAGAGCGACCGATCGCGTTTGCATCGCGAACCTTATCGTCTACCGAGGAAAAATATACGCCGATCCATAAAGAAGCTACGGCAATTATATGTATACGGGCTGACAAAGTTCTACATTTATTTATACGCGCGACACTTCATCCTTCGGACAGATCACAAACCGTTAACACTTATTTTTGGACCAAAAAAAAAGTATTCCTATTATTGCTGCAAATCGATTACAACGGTGGGCATTGTTCTTAACGGCGTTCCAGTATACAATTGAATACGTAACATCTCAAAAGAATGTGTTAGCAGATGCGTTAAGGGGTTATATACAGTTACAATTTTCAAAAAATCGATTTTTTTTTAATTAATTTTCTCAATTTACATATATTTAAGAATACACACAGGAAATTTCATATCGTTCCGGTGAATATTTTCAAAGTTACACGCAAATTTGAAAAGGCATTTCAGATTGCTTGAAAGTACAAGGCCGGAGCGGAAGCGCTTACCTGGAACGCTGTCCCTTTTATGCACCTGCCTATTGTAAATGTTCCCTTCTATTATATTTAGATGCGTAAAGCAACAGTGTGTTATTATTTTTTTCATACCTGAAAGGTAAATTTTTATTTTTCTCTCCCCAAACTTTAAAGGCGTTTTTTCCAAAATGGTGTTTACTAAGTCGGTGACCAACATCACTCGAAAACGGCTAAACCGATTAGTCTCAAGTTTTAACACGAGCTTCTTAAATGTATTTTTTAGTCATTAATCGAAGATTTTTTCTCACCGATAAATATTTTTTTTTTATAAACAATTCAAGGCCGAAATTTTGGTCAAAAATCGATTTTTTTTTTTTTTTTTTTGGGAAACCACCATTTTGTCAAACAATTTTATCTTGCTTATTCCTTCGATTAATTACTAGATTTAACATTACTTCAACAAAATCTGTTTGGTTTTTTGATCTCTGAGGATCCAGTTCAAAGACATAGTGGTCACCGCAAAACGTCTTTTTTGAGAGGAGCTCCCGGAGATCAGCTGTAGCTCCTTTCCAAATGAATATTTTTACTAATACTAAGTCTTAAAATACAGTCAAAAGATACCATAATATGTGTACAAATTTTTAGACCAATAAATTTAAAAGTTTTCTCAGAAAAAATTCTGGAAAATTCGCTTTTTTTCGGCCTTCTAACTGTATATAACCCCTTAAGGGGTTATACGCAGTTGCGAGGCTCAAAAATAAGGTTTTTTTACGATTTTTTTGTGGACACAGCTTTTATTTACTAAGTACAAGTAATAGTAATTCTGAAAGAGCACACTTTGAAGAATATAATTTTGTATTACTCGTGTCAAAATATTGATGTGCACCGCCTCTGCAGATGATATCCTGAACGACCTCCAAAAAAAGGCGCTCGGCGGTGAGCACGATTTTGTCGGTTTGGATTATCTGAAATAAAAAAAAAAGGTGAATTCTTTTAAAGGATAGATAAATGCAGGTATTGAACGAAGGAATAAACAAAATTTTCATTTTTAACAAAATGGCGGCTATTTGAAAAAAATTTTTAGTTTTCGATGAAAATTTTCGCTTTAAATTGTCCAAAAAAAATAGTAAAAAATTTTGTACATCTTATTCCTTCGTTCAATACCTGAAGAATGTATCTAAAAAGATTGTGTCAAAATTTCAGCCCGATTAGTTGAGCCATCTCTGAGAAATCTTGCTCACCGACTCTGAAATGACAGTTTTGAGATAAACGCGTTTAAAGTTTCAGAAGTAGTTTACACATAGGTAAATTTTTTTTTTTTAAACTTACATGGTATCATCGATTCCAGGGCCATAAGAGGGACCTTGTGCAGGATCCCTAGCTTCCAGTAAGTCCAGCTGGTGTTGTCGTCGAGCCATTCTTTCTTCGCGCGTGCTCTCTAGCGCTCTCGCGTTGGAGATCATCACACGCTCTGCGTCCTCTTTCTCAGCATAATTATGAGCTGAGGTGCCTAATGAAAGCCCTAATGCACTCATCATGTGTAACAATGATGTTGTACCTTCATTATATGTTACAGCTGCAATGTAAGCCGCTATTTCAACAACTTTAGAGCCACATGGAATAATTTTCGGACAGCAGTTTCAAATTTTATGTTTCCCTTACAAGACTTACATTGCACATATTCACTTATCGCAGCAAATACTGTAATGAAGTTTAGAATTCTATATTCAATCGAAGGATCACGTGAAACTAAAATCTCTTTCTGCATTTTAAATTTTTTCGCAGACGCACTAAAACTACTTTCATCCGTTTCAGTAGTCTTTGGATTAAAAGTCTGTGTTCTCTTTTTTCTTCTAGATAATTGGACATTTTCGGTACTTCTGCGAGATCTCGAACATTTACGAGGCATTTTTTTAATGTTTAAATAAAATTCACTAGTAAGTCACTGTGTCGTAAGTTCACTGAACGCACGACTTTACCACTCAGCAGTACAATTTAGACTGACGAAACACTTTTCTTAGGTTATAATATAACTGCCAGTGACCTTCAAGTCTTTAGTATATCTGACTATTATACTCGTATTCTACAAGAGAACAATAGAATAAAGGGTCTCAGGTAGCGCGCCTCATGCATGCAGCTGCTCGTCCAGTTCTTACTGACCCTACTTTCTAACGCTCTGACGTGGCCTTACAAATTCAGGTAAATCTCCGAAAATATTTATCGGATTGACTTCAAATTTTCAGAGAATATACTCAAATATATGTACATTCCGAAAATGCAAAAAAAAAAAAACGATTTTTTGAAAATTCTAACTGCGTATAACCCCTTAAGTTGATCACCGTTACCAATAGCTGCGAACGATAAAAAAAAAAAAAATTCAGGGAATTTCACACCTGGAAGTGTTGGAAGTTGGAGGATTGATCGATTCAAAAATTGTCGCAAAGGCCTCAAGACGAGATTTAATTTGTAATCAGGTTAAACGCGCAATGATGGAAGGTTTGCCGCGAGAAATGCAAAACTCACATTCGGAACTCAGTAAATACGCAGTCGTCGACGAGTTAAGGGTGGATGGAGATTGTTTATTGTGGGCCGCGCGAGTCGTGATACCGCGAGAATTGAGAGCGGCTATTCTCGAGGCGTTACACGCTAGTCATTTTGGAATTGTCAGGATAAAACAAGTCGCGCGATCTTATCTATGGTGAAAAGTCGTACGAAGCATGTCTGGAAAAGGGTAAGGCGCCACCGTGGGTAACGTTGACGCCATGGAGATGGCCGGAACAAGCTTGGTTCCGCATACATGCTGACTTTCTAAGTCCGTCTCATGGACTTGTGTTTCTGGCAATAATCGACGCACACTCGAAATGGCCGGCATTGCGAATATGAAAAACACCACGACAGCGGAGAAAACGATCGAATTTTTTAAAGAGATATTCGCGCGCCACGAATTGCCATATCAAGTGGTTATGGATGATGAAACAGCGTTCACAAACGTAAAATTCTGGGAATTTGTCGAAGGATCAAAAATTAAGCATAAGCTTACACCACCTCACATCCGGCATCGAACGGGGTGGCGGAAAACTTGGTCGGGACGTTTAAAGACAAAGTTCACAAGATGATACGTAGTGGCGTAAGTTTAGACGATGCAGTAAGAAAGTTTCTCTTCGATTATCGTACAACGCCTCACGTAACAACCGGGACTACCCCAGCATCGCTATCGTACAAACGGGAATTGTGTACGCGTTTTAGCCTTCTGCAACCATGCATCAAGGAAAGAGTAGAGAAACAGCAAGCAGCGTAAGTGAAGAATAGCCCGAAAGGGTGTAACGTGATTTTTGAGGTAGGAGAGAGAGTGCGAGTGAGAGATTACGGCAGGAATGCCCCTGAATGGTCGAACGCGACGGTGATCGAGAACAAGACGCCGGTAACACATGTAGTTCGAGTGAGTGGGGGGACTAGCAAGCGACATACTAACCAGATAAGGAAATGTTCGCAAAATTCGAGTGAGGGGGAATCACAAGCGACGACGCGTGGTAATAACAAAACGGTTGACAATGAGCTACGGAGATCGAAATGCTCGCGACAAGGAATAATGTTTGAATTATATCGAGTCACGTAAGTAGTCATTATGATGGCATAATGAGGCTGGAATATTGTATTGGAATATTGTATTTGGAGTGAACAGAAAATAGAGAAAAATCGTTATACGTCAACGCAACCTTGTTGTATGAGAGGCGAGAAGTGTGGTGTATGCGTGTACGACATGAGCGACACATCGAGCATGAGTGGGAAGAGAGCGAGACAGAGCGTGAGGGGGACATGGAATATAAGGGGTGAGACATCAGTTCGATGGTCACCTTCGCCAAATAAAGATATAACGATAATTCATCTGCCCATATTATTATCCCGTTATCCCTAATACACTACAATTTCAATATTGAAATTATTGCTGATTTCGATCAGTTCTCATTTAGGTACCTGTACATGGTGAGATTCCATTTGTACAAACGAGAGTAACAGAATTATTAGGACTGTCAAACGCCATCTTACTTTCAGACTGTAGTTAAAGAGCTTTTTTGTTGCGCTGATCACTCTCATTCTTTCCTTTTTTTGATTTTGTACCTCAGTTCTTTTGTTGACTGTATGAATAATGGAAATGTGGACTATTTCTTTAACTATTCTTTTATACCAGTTGTTTTCTTTATCTAATATTTTGACACAATCGAAATTGAAATTGCGACCTTTAGTAAGTGAATGTAAGTCCAACGCTGACTTATCTGGATCCAGGGATTTGATATCATATTTTTGATTTGAGATACGTTTTTTTGAAGTCTTTTTTAATTTTAATATCCATTTGTAGTGAATATTTTTTCTGAATGCTCTCATTACCGGACTGATAGTTATAAACCACATTGTTTTTTTCCTGACCGTAGTATGGCATATTAATGTGAAAAGTATATATAATTTGAAAAACTGGTAAATTCGAAAAATTAACGACGGAGCCAGGAATCGAACCTGGTATCTAGCGATGCTTTACCGGAGCCTTACTCCACTAGACCACCTAGCCGCCCTGACTCTGATGTCGTTAATTCCTCTCATTACCAGTAAGTTCAAATTTGTTTTCTTGTGCTGTGATAGTATATGTGAATATAGAAAGTGTTCTTCCTCTTCGAGCACAATTGTAAGAGTGTCTGTAAGTGTGTTTACATTTTGGTAACTTACTCTTCTTGGTGCGAAGCTCGTAAGACAGTCAATGACCGTCTGATATTAAATTGCGGATCGTATAATATTGAAATGCGGATATGCATCATCAATATTAATATTAATCTCGAGGTAATTTTTCATTTTGTGAAAAGTATATATAATTTGAAAAACTGGTAAATTCGAAAAATTAACGACGGAGCCAGGAATCGAACCTGGTATCTAGCGATGCTTTACCGGAGCCTTACTCCACTAGACCACCTAGCCGCCCTGACTCTGATGTCGTTAATTCCTCTCATTACCAGTAAGTTCAAATTTGTTTTCTTGTGCTGTGATAGTATATGTGAATATAGAAAGTGTTCTTCCTCTTCGAGCACAATTGTAAGAGTGTCTGTAAGTGTGTTTACATTTTGGTAATGTTTTGCGATCCGCAATTTAATATCAGACGGTCATTGACTGTCTTACGAGCTTCGCACCAAGAAGAGTAAGTTACCAAAATGTAAACACACTTACAGACACTCTTACAATTGTGCTCGAAGAGGAAGAACACTTTCTATATTCACATATACTATCACAGCACAAGAAAACAAATTTGAACTTACTGGTAATGAGAGGAATTAACGACATCAGAGTCAGGGCGGCTAGGTGGTCTAGTGGAGTAAGGCTCCGGTAAAGCATCGCTAGATACCAGGTTCGATTCCTGGCTCCGTCGTTAATTTTTCGAATTTACCAGTTTTTCAAATTATATATACTTTTCACAAAATGAAAAATTACCTCGAGATTAATATTAATATTGATGATGCATATCCGCATTTCAATATTATACGATCCGCAATTTAATATCAGACGGTCATTGACTGTCTTACGAGCTTCGCACCAAGAAGAGTAAGTTACCAAAATGTAAACACACTTACAGACACTCTTACAATTGTGCTCGAAGAGGAAGAACACTTTCTATATTCACATATACTATCACAGCACAAGAAAACAAATTTGAACTTACTGGTAATGAGAGGAATTAACGACATCAGAGTCAGGGCGGCTAGGTGGTCTAGTGGAGTAAGGCTCCGGTAAAGCATCGCTAGATACCAGGTTCGATTCCTGGCTCCGTCGTTAATTTTTCGAATTTACCAGTTTTTCAAATTATATATACTTTTCACAAAATGAAAAATTACCTCGAGATTAATATTAATATTGATGATGCATATCCGCATTTCAATATTATACGATCCGCAATTTAATATCAGACGGTCATTGACTGTCTTACGAGCTTCGCACCAAGAAGAGTAAGTTACCAAAATGTAAACACACTTACAGACACTCTTACAATTGTGCTCGAAGAGGAAGAACACTTTCTATATTCACATATACTATCACAGCACAAGAAAACAAATTTGAACTTACTGGTAATGAGAGGAATTAACGACATCAGAGTCAGGGCGGCTAGGTGGTCTAGTGGAGTAAGGCTCCGGTAAAGCATCGCTAGATACCAGGTTCGATTCCTGGCTCCGTCGTTAATTTTTCGAATTTACCAGTTTTTCAAATTATATATACTTTTCACAAAATGAAAAATTACCTCGAGATTAATATTAATATTGATGATGCATATCCGCATTTCAATATTATACGATCCGCAATTTAATATCAGACGGTCATTGACTGTCTTACGAGCTTCGCACCAAGAAGAGTAAGTTACCAAAATGTAAACACACTTACAGACACTCTTACAATTGTGCTCGAAGAGGAAGAACACTTTCTATATTCACATATACTATCACAGCACAAGAAAACAAATTTGAACTTACTGGTAATGAGAGGAATTAACGACATCAGAGTCAGGGCGGCTAGGTGGTCTAGTGGAGTAAGGCTCCGGTAAAGCATCGCTAGATACCAGGTTCGATTCCTGGCTCCGTCGTTAATTTTTCGAATTTACCAGTTTTTCAAATTATATATACTTTTCACAAAATGAAAAATTACCTCGAGATTAATATTAATATTGATGATGCATATCCGCATTTCAATATTATACGATCCGCAATTTAATATCAGACGGTCATTGACTGTCTTACGAGCTTCGCACCAAGAAGAGTAAGTTACCAAAATGTAAACACACTTACAGACACTCTTACAATTGTGCTCGAAGAGGAAGAACACTTTCTATATTCACATGGCATATTAATGATGGATGGGAAGTTTGCTATTACGTCATCTCTGAAAATTAACAGTGAGTGTCTTCGCATTAACTGAACATCGTACACAATTTTTCCGGTTTTTATCCATTAGGGACTGAGATCGCTGATGCGATGGTAAATACTCTACAATATCGGTCAAGTTGAGCTAACGTTGAATTATGGGCGTTTACACCGTCTTAGTGTCAAAGGGCTAAAAGGGAAAGAAATTTCTTAAATATGTCTTATGGTTTCTGCGAAGAATTTTTGAGTTAAATGAGTGATATATAAAGATACACATTGCTCTGCAGTATTTGTATCTGCTCTGAATTTGGTGAAATGGGTCCGATTGTATCTGGCAGACATTTTTGGTTATGTCTCCTGATGTAAGATATTTATTGAAGTTAATTTAGAAAGGAAAATTTATTGAATTCGACGAATAATGGTGAACCTACACCATTGCTGTAGCAGGGTGGTAAGTTTTAAGTGAATAATAATCGATAATAATGAAAGTCAAGGAATATAACCAGCAGAATTCTCATCATCGAGTTAGATTTCACCATCATGCCAAACGACGGTTAGGCAATGAAATACATTTACTACATGATATTCATATCTGATTACGTTATCATCAATTTCATTCCAGAGTGGTCATATTCTGTACATTTAACATATTTTTCTCAAATAAAGTTGATGACATTAGACACTCCATCAAAACTACCGTGCAAAGAAGCTGACAAATTTTCCACAGTCACGTTTAAGCTTGACTCTGTCGCATAGGGCCCTTCGTGGTCGCGTGATTTCTTGTTGTATGTATTGTAACGTGCCGTTTTAGAGCCGCCTGTCACAAGGACACATAACGGAAGAAAATCTCTGGAAAACGCGTTCCTGACGGGGTACTCCAACAGAACTCGATACAAAATAGGCAATACAGTGAACTCCCGTTTATCCGAAATGATCGGCACGGAGGACGGTTCGGATAACGAAAATTTCGAATAAACCAAAGTCCCGCGTCAAACACCCCGAATTGCATCAATACCGCGAAATATGATCGTAAAACGTGCGTACGTAGAATGCTATTAATATGGTTGTGAATAAGCCTGTATGTTTTTGACTGAACAATTTGTGTTGACGGGTTAAACAGCTTTTAAATGCTTAATAACAAAGCTCGTTTATTTTGCGTTGATACAGAAAAAATCCATCTTGGTTGGCAGCGCGAAAAAACAGGAGTTTCAATTCTACTACGTACTCTTTGAATCAAAAAATGGTCTAGAAAAATATGAAACAAAACTAAAGATTACTCAAAGAAACAAAAAGTTTATCAACAGGAACTTTAAAGTAAGAAAACAAAAAACTTCCAACTTATGGACGTTGAAGTTCTAGGACGCTTCGTTAGAATTTATTTTTTGGTAAAAAAGTCTGTAATGTTTTTTTGCTTTTTGGATTGAGAAACTTTTGTTGCGGCAGTATTTCTCCAACGTTGGAATCAAACGATTTCGGGATAAGTCGCCTCCTCCTGTTGACTGATGTACTCCAGGGCGGTTTGGATCGCTTCGTAACCGACAGTGTGAGGAATCTTTTTCTTTGCTTCATCATCAGAGACATCTTCTTCTGACGCTTTCTGATTGGTCACAATTTGGACGATTTCTTCCTCCGTCAAATCAAAAAAGTCGTTTTTCATCCACTCTTGAACGTCTTCGAAGTTCGCGTCTTCACAACCCGGTAACTTCTTTAGTAAATTCACCAAAGTTACGTAATTTTTATCTGTTTCTGGCACGTCAGTTGGAGTTTCAGTGTTGCCTTCTTCTTCCGACCACTGATGAGTTGCCTTATGATCTAAGAGTTTTTTCTGAGATCTCATGAGAGAAATTGGAGGAATTAGATTCCAAGTTTCAGCAATCCAATCAACGACACTTAAAACATCAATTTTTTTAAGAGCTTGCACACAATCTTCTTCAGCATCAATCTATAGTCACCGATTAAGTATACCAACAGCTTGCGTCTGTAATGTTTTTTCATCGCCTCAAGTACAACTTGGTCCATCGGTTGACATAAAGATGTGACGTTTGGTGGGAGAAAGTCAACCCCATCTTATAGATCATCTGGGTGAGAAAGAGCGTTGTCCACGAGAAGTAGCGCTTTTCGAGTAAATCCATTTTCTTTCATGTATTTTTCTACAGCTGGTGCAAACTCTGCCTGAAACCACTCTTTGAAGATGACATCGTTCATCCATGCCTTAGACTAATTCGTGTACCACAATGGCAACAGTTTATCAGCTGGTTGCCGCCTAAATGCTCTTGGTTTTTGGATTTGCCAATTAAAGTTAGGCGCAGTTTATGATTGCCAGTGGCATTACTGAATGCGAGGACAGTTACTCTTTTTTTGCTTTTTTTATATCGGGATGCCGTTTTTTCTTGTTTTGAGGCGAGGGTTTTTGTTGGCAGCATTTTGCAATTCAACCCGGTTTCATCATAGTTGTAAAGTTGATCGCCAGTATAACCTTCTTCATCGATGATTTCGTGCAGTTTCTTCTTAAAATCAGTAATAGCGGCTTCATCCCCGGATAGTGATTCGCCGCTGATGGCAATTTGACGATTGCCATGCCGCATTTTGAACCGATCCAGCCAGCACCATCACTTTCAAGGAATTCTCGCTTCTTTCCTTCAATCAGCTCATAAAAAGCCATCGCCTTTTGACGAAGTAGACGACCGGAAACTGGCACCCCTTTGGCTCTTATTTGTTCGTGCCAAAAAAATAAGACTCAATTGAGGATGTGCACCTTTTCTCATTGTTTTTCGAGAATTCACTGCGCTGCCTGACGCTTGCAGGGAGCAAAATTTTTTAATTTCTGATTGATTTTTCTTCGAATCAGTAATTGTACTCCTACCGACGTTCAAATCCGCAGAAATTTTCGCGGGTGGCTCAGCAACATCTATTCTCTGCAAAGCGCGAAGCTTCTGTTCCAATGAGATCACATTATTTTTTCGTTTCGCGTCGGTATTTACGTTCCGCGTTTTTTTACCGACACTGGACTGATCTGTTTTTCGTTTTTGGCCAGTTTTATCTCTGGACACTTCAAAGCATGTAGTGCGAGTACGAAACGCGTTGAATCAAAAACCCACAGACGCACGACTTGACTCGAGACGCACTAGACAAAGCTTTTGACTTTTAAAGGCATGAAATATAACTACGAGACACACTAAAACTTCAACCAACACACGCACGAATTAACGACACTCGGACTTTTTATACGCGCCAGTGCACTGAATAGCAGTAGACTGCCGAAAAATGTAAACAAACACCAGCGGATGCTTGGCTCCGGGCGCAAACAAGTTGATACTTGTCACTTGCGGGTGGCTGCGGCACGAGCGGCGCGATGCGTCAGACAGCGCCAATGTGAGCCGCGTAATTTACGTGGTTGCTAGAGTACACGGGGAGAAGGACCCCGTAAAAATTATAAACTTTGTAGATGGCTTTCGGGTTCCCGTGTTGCTAACTTGGACAATTTTACAATGTCAGCTATTAAAAATTCACCAAATATACGGTACATTGTGCTGCAATGTATAGTACAATCTTCGAAGTTGGTACCAGCACGGGATCCTGAGTGCAATCTACAAAGTCTATTTTTACCATAGCACGAGGCAATTTATACCAGTTCCTTCTCTCCGTGTATGTGTGCACATACATGAAGAAGTGTCACGAGAAAATAAGTAATCGGTCGCGATGGTATTCGGTGGGTGCGGGTGGGGTAGGTTCATTCGAAAAAGTTTGTTCGGATAAAGCGGATTTCGGATAAACGTGCTTCTGATAAACGGCAATTTATTGTAACTTTTAGCTAATTCTTTCTTTGTAAATTATGTATTTCGCGTTCCGGCACATGCCAACAAGGTACACGGACGACGACGATCCCGACCATCGAGGGACCAACAGCTACCGATAACTACCGTTTCCAGCTCTCGATGACTTCGACCACCCATGGTCCAATAAGGCTACACTGGCTAGCTCGGTGTACTTCTAAACACCTGGTCTAGCATCCATCCGAACCTCTCGTAATGCCTCGACTGCCGGTGAACAGGGATGTGAACTACTCCCGACAGCCGAGGGCACAACTTCTCAAGGAGAAACCAGCCGCCCGCTTTTTCGGATGACGTAAGGATGACATACGGGGCAGACCGCAGCCTGCTATCTTCCTACTTACCGGCCTAGTGCCGGACCGACCCCAAACCACTACGGGCAGTTCGAGAAAGCCCTCGTTTGAGGATCGACGCAGCCTTCCTATCGGTAAGGACTTTAATCATGTGAGTCATGGTCCACGGTTTACAGTTGCATTCCGCCGTCGTGTGACTGCATGGTCTCTCCGATAAATCGTGGGCAGCTGGCCACTGCCTATACGACGACGCCGGTGAAAGCGAACAATGAAGCGTCGCCTTCCAGTCGGTAACTTTGACCGAGAGTTACCCTGCGTATGCCTCTGTCAAAGGAGTCCCCAACGATAGACAACCTGGACAGTAAATTGAAACAGCTACTGAATCATACAAGTTGGTGTCAACGACGAAATCACGAGCAGTACATTACGCAACATCTAGCGGTAATCTTCGAAAACGCATTACCAAGCCGTAATCGATTTTCGTCACAGGGGGATGGCCTAACTATGGAAGAAGTCAAACAACCAATCAAAGGAAAGAAGGATCACCTCACGACAGCGGCACGATCGGCGACCCGCACTCCGACCTCCGTCTATTCTACGCGTGACTCACCAGGAGACAGCTACGATTTCTGATATACTCTCGTCTTAATCTACCGTACCTTTTCTTCCTTTATCGCTTTATCGTTATTCTATTTACCGTTTATTCAACACCCTATATCGTTGCCTGCCATTAGCTTCTTCCTTTCCTTTAGATAACCTTCCTTCCTTCTCGTTTTCTTTTGCAAATTTTAGGTTTCTTTTCAAATAAATTCAGTGTTGTGTGTCTGAAGTCACCAATAATGGTAAAGCATTTGCCTTTCTATTCTATCGTTACGAAGTTGTTCATAATTTCTGCTTTCTTTCTTATTGTATTTGTTTTTCTTGGTTGTGTCACGAGCGCCGCACATTTACCCAAAATTGTAACATAACAATTATCATTTTTTTTTCATTATTATTATCTTAGAGACAAGGAAGCATAGTTTAGTTTGACCATATAAAATATCTTATTATAATCAGTTCGTGGTATAGCCAAGCGCAACGGCGTAGCTGGACAGCCAGCAACGTCAGCGTCTTCGCGCCCGCCGGATCCCGGGTGTAATCAACACCGGGATGAGGCGAGCGCGAAATCACGCGCTTCGAGGATGACCGTTGCGAGGCGAGCCTTTGTTTAAAATTGCAAACTCAGCAAAAAGCTCGCTCGCCGTCCGACGTTCCAAGGGGTGTCGGACGAGCGAGCGAAGACAGTCCCGTTAGAGACAGCATCAAACCAACATCTACGGAATCAGGCTCCTTCAGAGCTGTCGAGTAAAGAGTTATCAGTCTTGGGTCTCCGACGATCACAGAGAGAATTCCCTGTAAATCTATCCGCGGTCATTCAAGCATCTCGCGTCGCGACATCAGTCTGTGAAGTTAGAATTAAGCGCAATAAGCAAAGCCACGAACTTAATCAAGCCGTGTAGTACGTAAGTGAGTGAGTGAAGGTGTAAGCTTCGGCACCTTCGAGGCCGAAGCAGAATCCACACGTGAGATTGCGGAAGAGCGAGAACGTGAGTAGCGTAAGAACATACTGTAAGCTTCCTTGTCTAAATATCGCTGCTTCTAGTTATTCCATTAAATATTTCTACTTGCTTCCATTCAAAATTAGTACACAATAATTGAAATCCTCCAAACCATTTCCCACGGAACGCCCTGTAGAGGACGTTCACCCCCGAATCCACCAATAATTAAATAAATAAACCTCGTTAATAACAAAGAGGGTAAGTCGTCGCGTGCGAGACCGCTCCGCACGTGACAGTTGCATCGTATGACGCCAGTTTTGTGTAAATCATGATCCACGGCTCAGAGTTGTATTAAGCCGCCGCGTGACTGCATGGTTTCGGTAAATTGATACATTTGGTACCTGTTTCTTTCTTATGGTTTTTGTGTGAATCATGGTCCACGGCTAACAGTTGCATTGAAGCACATTGAAATGCTTTGTTACGAACGGCCCTTTTTCTTGATATTTCTCAATATTTCCGAAGCACTAAGCCAACGCATTCCTGTACACGCTCGATTGCCCGAAAGTAGAACAAGGAAGGGGATAACTCGAAGGAGTTGCAGAAAGACCAAGTTTGCTGATGTTGCATCTTGCCCCATCAGCGGACGATTTTGGAATCAGAGCAAGCCGAGGTTTCTTTATCGAAATCTCGGTGATGGTCACTCACAAGGAAGGTTTCCCAGCCCGAACTCTTCGATTTGATTTCTTTTGTAACATGTTGTAGTAGACTAAAAACCAAGCGACACGTATTTTTTTTTATCGGCCATGAAACACTTTAAAGGGAAGACACCACCCTTCAAAGTGAAGCATGTCAAGAGGCAATTTGGCAGTTTCACCCATACAAAAATAATATTTTTTAACCAATACAACAGGAAAAGTTTTCTCATGAAGAGAAATGGATAATGTATTTTTCGCAAAAAAAAAAAAAAATGTTACGTCTAACGTACCACCTCTCTCTATTTTTCCTAGTTGCTAACTCTCCCACAGTTCTTACGTGAATCTCATGGTCTCTGTCCTGTCCTCTTGTCTCTACGTAGTCTCACACTATTCACTATCGCGCTTACTCATCAAATTCTATTCCCTACCTTTAGCATCTTCACACCTTTGCTGCACCCGTATGTTTCAAGTCTTTAGTGACACTCCTATTCAAACTCTCGACAACTTTACATCTAAACTTCTTATATATCTTTCGCACAGTACACTTTATACCTACCAGTATCTCAACTTTCACGCAATAAACATATCATCGGTATATCAAACATACCCAAGGTTATTCCACCCGCATCCCAACTTCCGGTTGTCCTAGGACGTGAAAGCGAAGCCAATCGGTTCACTCTTACCGCTCAAGAGTGAACTCTACTCACGGACGTAACATTGGTGGCAGCGGTAGCCTTCGCTTTCCGGACATCCAGTGATACAATTTTTACGTGTGTGCTACGCATGAAGTGCCATCTGATAGACCGGTTCCAAAGTGTACAAGCTCAGTGATGGTAACACAAAAGTAATACCACTGTGTGATAGTGTTGAAGATACTCTGAAAGTCATATCTTACGTTTAACGCAATCAACGATCTCTGATTTACACAAACGTCACAAACAAATCCGTATCTCCAAATCGATATTGCTGCAAAACTGTTTCCTCCAGCTACTAGGAGGACATCTTCATTCTTCACGACTTTTAGTACAACACAACGCACACCGACATCATCACCGCCTACAGACACGAAATTGCTATACCAACATCCTCACAGAAGAATGCAACATTGTCTACCATTTCTTCTCTTCATCTTTACTCTGTAAGTCGACAAATCCTAGATTGAAATTTACAACATGGCTACCGAAAGCACGTTTCCGCACCTGCCTTTTGAAGATGCATTGGCTATGATTCCCACGTTTAATGGCACTAATATGCCCGTATCCGAACTGATAGCTAAAGTAGAATGCGCAAAACAAGCTGTCTTAGCCAGAGAACTGAATTTATTCTCCACACTTATTCGCACGAAAATCAAAGGCGACGCGAGTAAATATATTGAGTCAGATAACCCGGATTCTCTTCGAGATTTGCTAGACTGCCTAAGACAGGCCTACTCATCTAAACAACACCTCCCAGATATCCAGCTAGACCTCGCACAATCGGCACAGAGGCGAGACAAGAGTGTTTTAAATTACGGTACTAGTGTCACGAGCGCCGCATATTTACACCAAATAATCATAAATCATGTCAATCATTAATATCGCTTTAGAGACGAGGAAGCATAGCTTAAATATATTAGTTAATCTATATAAAATATTTCTTACAAAACAGTTCGTGGCATAACCAAGCGCAACGGCGTAGTTGACGGACAGCAACGTCAGCGTCTCCGCGGCCGCCAGATCCCGGGTGTAATCAACACCGGGATGAGGCGATCGCGAGATCAGGTGCTTCGAGGATGAGTGTCGCGAGGCGAGCCTTTGTTCCAAAATTGTGAATTTAGCGAAAACTCCGAATTGCAAATTCAGCGAAAACCTCGCTCGCCGCCCGACGTTCCAAGGGGTGTCGGACGAGCGAGCGAAGTCAGTCCCGTTAGAGACCGCTTGAGAAACCACATCAACGGAACCCGGCTCCTTCAAAGCTACCGCGTGTAGAGTTTATAAGTCCTTCTTCCGACACCGACGATCAGAGTGTAATACTCTAATTCTATACGCGGCCGGAAAGGCTTCTCGCGCCGCGATCTGAGTCTTGTAAAGCTAGATTAAGTGCAGAACTTCGAGCCACGACCTCCTTAGAGAAGTGTAGCGATAAGCGTATGTGAGTGTTACTATTGAGTATAATCGTGTGAGAGCGTGAGCCATTTAGACTGTAACCACCGAAAAGTGAGTAGTTGAATGAGTGGGAACAACTAAATTAAGAACATATTGTAAGCTTCCTTGTCTCGAATTTTCTCTTGCTTTTCCTTCATTTTGATTTCATTAAACATTTTGATTCCATTCAAAATTGGTTACATCATAACAGTTTCTAAAAACATGAATATTGAATCCTCCAACCCTATTCCCGGGATCGCCCTGTAGAGGACGATCACCTCCCGACCCACGAAAAAAAAATAAGAATAAACCTCTACGGTTACCTAGAGGGTTAAGTCTGCGTGCGAGACCGCTCCGCACGTGACACTAGAATAAAATATCTGTTAAGACAAGCGTGCGAATCAATAGAAGCCTCAGAGCCTATCAGTGATGCGCAAGTGTTAAGAAAAAATATCAACGAAACCGCAAGACTGAGATTTATAAAAGGTTTACTAGACTAATTGGAAATAAGAGTGGCTCACAAAAATCCACAAACGCTACAAATAGCTATATATACGGCCACCAAGACTGAAAAACTAGTATCAGATAGACTTAAACTAGCCTCGTTCCGTGATACTAAGTAAGAAGCACAAAACCGCGTGAAATGTAGTATATGTAAATTAACCGATCATATCGATAACTATTGTCCTGAGCGACCTTTCGTATTAATTATGTATACGTACTGCAAGACGGCAGGTCATAGTATGGAAGAGTCCAGTACAAGGCAGCGCAATAACACACCTTGCACGCTGTGTGGTTGCAAAGGCCACTCAAGCAATGGGTGCCGTTCAAACCGTTCCCAATATGCCTAGAAACCAAATATTGATCAAGATTTAAGCGTTTTCCAAAGCAAGACTAATCAACAACAGAAGAATCCCAACACCCAATATCGAGTACAAGACCCGACAAACCAGCCTTTAGATCAGACGCGAATTGCCAGTTAACGTTCACAACGATATGTTATACCAAATTCTTTGCAATCAAATTTTAGGGTTAGTTATGTAACACAAGATTACTTAGACGATAATTGCGATGTAGACGTCCACCCAGAAGTTTCATTCGAAGCAGAGCAACACCGCGAATATTCAGGCAACGCGAGCCATTTAAATGAGTTCAGGAACGGCTGCGCGGACGCATCGACCCCCCTCAGACCGAAGCAGCTTCCAAACCATACGTCAGGTCTGTACTAACCCGCGAACCAGTAGAGTCTGGACCTCCATATGTTGAAACAAAATGCCCACAGTCAATGAATGTGTACGTGACACTAATAGCGCTAATATTAATTTGATAAGAATCGATGGAATTGACCCAAGAGTCCACGTCACAAAGACAGACGTTAGGCAGATTTCAGGGATAACGGAAGAATTCATCAAAACAATGGTAAGTCAATGAAGTCAATACGTCGAGTGAGCTAATACACGCCAAGAATTCCATCTTGTTGATAACTCCTTGCCTAGTTTCGAAGAAGGTATACTGAGTTAAGACTTTTTACGTAATGAAAAGGCGACTATCTGTTTCAAAAGCAGCTACCTTATCTCTCGCGAAACCGGTGCTATTTCCTTCAACAAGCATAGAACCAACACAAAAACACCACCGCGTATCCTCGCAACATCTGTCACACAAACACCGAAGGTTCAAATAACCACCGCTGACCTTACACGACCACCCAGCACATTTAGAGTTGACACCGGTGCTGATGTAAACATAATTAAACTCGGAGCAATGCATCCGCATGTTCCGTGTGAATTACTCGAAAGTCAGACCCACGTTACCAGTGCTATAAATGAGACAATAATAGTATTAGGAACAACTAGCATTCAAATCGGTGACAACCTTCATATATTCCATATAGTTGTTAATCTTTTCCCAATACAAGAAGACGGAATCTCAGGATCGATGTTTTTACGGAACGAAAATGCATCGATATCCCTGGTTATCAACCAACAAGGGTTTGCCTACGTTTATGCAATAAACTTTAACGAATCAGCTGTGGAAATAAGAAGACCGGTCGTAACACTAGAGGTCGATGAATTTGCGAGCACCACCACGCTCAGCGCAAACACACACCAATCGCATACAAGTACTGCAAGCAGAGGACAGTTCTTACTAGCACAAAACCATGACAATAAAAAAAGGATCGAGAATCGCGTTCTTCTTAAATCCCTAAATAACGATTCGTGACGCCTCGACATTTTGAAAGAAGAATTGCGATTGGACCATTTGAATGACGAAGAAAAACAATTATTAATTAATCTAGCTATCAAATTCAACCATTTGTTTTTCCTCCCAGGTGACACCTTGAGACATACAAACTTAGTCAGCCATACGCTCCCTACAACTTATGACGCACTAATTCATACCAAACAAGACAGACACCCAAGAGTACACAAGGATGAAATACAAAGACAAGTGACCAAGCTCCTTGACCAAAACATTATCATACATTCTTCATCTCCTTACAATTCTCCGGTTTGGATCATCCCCAAGAAATCAGATGCTAGCGGTGGAAAGAAGTGGCGAATTGTTATTGACTTCCGGAAACTCAACAAAAAACCATTGGCGACGCTTACCCGCTACCAAATATCGTCGATATCCTAGACCAACTAGGCTCCGCAAAATGTTTCTCAACGTTCGACCTGGCATCCGAGTTTCACCAAATTCCAATGCATCCCGATCACAGCTCACAGACCGCTTTTCCGACTCCTCACGGCCATTTTGAGTATACTAGTATGTCATTTGGCTTGAAAAATTCTCCATCCACTTTTCAACGTCTAATAGATCAAGTTATATCGGGATTAAAGGGTACCGATATGTTTGTCTATTTAAATGAAATAGTCATTCACTCCCGATCCGTGGAGGAGCACGAAACAAAATTTCGAAAACTCATGAAGATATTGTCTGATGCGGGACTAACCCTCCAGCCAGATAAGTGCGAATTTCTGCATAAAAAAGTAGCATACTTAGGTCACATCATCACTCAAAAGTGATTGAAACCTAATCCGGACAAGATATGAGCAATAAAAAACTACCTAGTTCCCAAGAATCCTAAACAGATAAAACAGTTTTTGGGCCTGATAGGCATCTATCGAAAATTCATTCCCAACGTTTCAAAAATTGCTGGACCTAATAATAATTTTCTGAAGAAGAATGGCCTTTTCCCATGGACAGCAGAATATCAATTTGCATGCGCAACTTTACACGATAGTCTATGTCGGGAACCAATACTGCAGTATCCCGACTTTGAAAAACCCTTCGTCCTAACAACCGACGACGCTTCAAAGTATACAATAGGAGCAATACTCAGAAGGAAACTGCCTCAGGTGCCCCCCCCCCCCCCCCCCCCCCGCCCACCGATTTCGACCATTTGAGGATATGTTATTCTACATCGAAATCTAAGCGACACTTATTTTTTTTTGTCGGTGGAAAAACGGTTTAAAAGGGTGATATCAGCCTCAAAAGTTCGGCATTCTTAGTGGTTGTTTCACAGTTTCGCATAGTACCAGTTGAGATATTTGAATTGAACTAATTGGAGAATAATTCCTATGACGAATAATAAACAACGCATTTTGGCCAGTAACGACGGGGTAAGATAGTCGGAAATTATAGGGGTTGAAAGTTGAAAAATTTTTATGACTGAAAAACTATTGTTCGGATTTTAACGAAATTGATTTTTGGAACAGCAGAAGAAAGTATGGGATACATGTTTTTGCGTTTTTTGAAACAACATTACTTAAGGGGTGAACTACCCTTATACACGTGTAGCCGAATTTCCATTACAATCGCACTATTTTGCTTTAATTCGTTTTATTTAACATTACAAAAGTCTTTCTAAGCAACAATTTACGAGCTTCTTCGTTTCAAGAAAAGGTCGGTCGCATTTATAACAAAAACCACTCCCGCAAATTGCCGAATGGTTTCTGGTATAGTTTCTTTTGCGATCGTGAAATCTTGCGGAGCCCGGTATTTCAGTAGTTTGTGAGGTTTCTGGAATCGATTGCGAGCTTGAAATTTTGGAATCAAAAGGGCTAATGCTGTAAACATTAAGGACTTCGGTTATTATTTTTTTCCAAAGTATTGAAAAAAATCAGAAAGTTTACATGGAATGGCTTGTGTATACATTTATGAAATTATAGTTATCTTGTGACGCAGAAGCACCGAAACAATTACATTTTGTTTCGGCAAAGTTCAAATTTTATCTGCCTTTTGCGACGTATCATGCGAGACATATGATAAAAATGAATCAGTTTTTCTGGTTCACTGGCACGTAAAAAAACATTAGAAGTCAAAAAATTGAAATAACTTGTTCCCACCACACTCGCGACTTTTTAAATTCTCACTGGAAGTTCGGGTAGCCAGTTCAATAGAGGTAGTCATTATGTGCAGCCGAGCATCAATTGATATTATTAGTTCAGACCTTGCAATTTTGGAATCATTGTTTGCTGCCAGCTTTCAGTTCATATTCTTGAATCGGCAGTGGTGTGTTTGCATAAGTTATTTGTGACTTTTATGTAATTGAGAATTTGCGAGTGCACTAATGCTTTTCCATAACAAAAATAAAGATGAATCCTTTCAACGTTTTACAGTTACTTGTGACAACATTTCAAGCGATAAATATTGCTCAAACACACGTAAGTAACGAGGAAATACATTGGAAAATCATTTTGAAACTATATTGTTAAATGCAATGGAGGAATACACTGGCGTTGAGATTGAGGAAGAAAGTTTCCTGTAATCTGAAGAACCGTATGAAAATTTAGAAATGGAAATAGTAGACGATGAAGAATGGGCATCTGCAATTCATGAACCAAAATCGCCTCCAGGCGCATGCGCTAGCAATGACGAGAACTTGTCATACGAATAAAAGTTAAGAGCAGTTGATTACTGAAGGTCTGGGAAAAAAATAAAAAATTTGAACATTGAAAGTGTCCGGCAGAAGTGGAAAAAAGTAAAATCTGTTCGCCAATTACGTCGCTGGGCTCATCATTTAAATAAGGGCGGAACATACAAGGAAAAAATAATTAGAATTTGTGACTATACATGGTGAAACTTCAAATTCGCTGTTGATGCTGGATTACCAGTGCACGGTAATGATTGACGAAGTTGGGCGTTACAAGCCCAAAAAGAAATAGGCCATGAAGACTTTCGGTTTAAAGCATCTGAACATTGGGTGAATTCAGGGGGGAGGTCCATTTCGTCCGATCAAAAATTCTATTTGCCGTTTTCTGCATTTTCATTCAGCTTATAGTCTTGAGAATATTCCCTTCAAATATTATTAAGAATTTCGCAAAATTGGCGGAGTTATAGCGATTTGAATGGATGGGTGCGTAGCAGGTATAAACTTAACCGCCAGGCGATGTCTCGTAGCGCGCTAGGGGTCTAGGCCTGCTCGGACCTGCAGGTGCTATTCCGAGAATTTTCATATCAAGAAACCCTCTCCCACCCTTTATCCTTTGTTATTTCCGCAACAAGCAATCGACGTGTCGTACGTTAGTATTGCTCAGGCTTTCGAAGTGAGAGTACCTATTTGATTCACGAGTGAGAGTGCAGTAATTGTTGAGTTGAAAAATGGATATAAAAGGCAGCCTAGTTGATCGTGTACGAGCAGATCGTCAGAAGAAGAGGAGGTTTCGAGGGAATCAGACAACAGCAGAGGCTGATTTGATTTGTAAATCGACGTCAGCGAGAAAATTACGGAATGCACAGGATGATCAAGTTCCGCGAGACAGGGATAGCAGCTACGTGATTGTCAATTTCTTCACGGTGTTCACGGCACTGAGTGCATATATGAAGTACAAAGAATGTCACAAGGAAGTGAAATTTGGCCAAAAAAGCTGACTGGGCTCAGTTACAAAATTCAATTGGAATGTGCCTGTGGAGCCAAATTCGTTGATTCGTCTCCAAAGATCGGCCGAGCGTCTGAAATAAATCGTCGGTTTGCTTTTGTTTCGAGGCTTCTACCACCGACAAGAGCTGGTATGAATTTGTTTTGTGGCCTCATGTACATCAGCAAAGGTTTCACAAAGAGACTGTATACCTGTCTCGAGGACATACATGTCGCCAGCAAAACAGTTTTTGAGTCTGTACTCGAAAAAGCTGTTCAAGAAGAAAAGCAGAACATCCCTCGCGGACGAGTGGATACAGAGCTGACAGTATCGGGAGACGGCACATGGTAGAAAAAAGGATTTTCTTCACAGTACAGTGTCACAACTCTGATAGGCTGTTACTGTAAAAAAGTCATCGACGCAGTAGTCAAACCGAGTTTTTGTCCGGGATGAAAAACATGGGAAACTTGGCAAGATACTCCAGAATTCGAAGACTGGATCGAAATACATGCTGAAAAATGCGAGAATAATCACTCTGGAACCGCCGGAAAAATGGAACCTCACTCCGTAGTGAAGATGTTTGAACGGTCCAGGAAGTATGGCGTACGGTACGGCACTTACATAGGAGATGGTAATTCGAAAACGTATACCGCCATCAAAAACGCAAAATCATATGGTGATGGATCGTTGGTGCAAAAAAAAGAATGCGTTGGCCACGCGGAGAAGAGAACGGGAAGGAGACTCCGCAATGCAAAGTCTACCAATAAAGGTATCGGAGGAAATGGAGCCGGAAAACTCACCAATAAAGCCATAATTTCTCTTATGAAATATTATGGCTTGACAATCCGGAGGCATCCCAATTCCATGGAAGATATGCGCAAGGCCGTGTGGGCTACATTTTACCACCGGAGTTCAACCGACGCCGAACCCCAGCATCAATATTGTCCTGAAGGGCCTTCGAGCTGAGGCAAATATAAAAAAGCTGAGGCTCAAGGCGAACTGTCAAGCTTCAAACATGTTCCACCGTCCAACGCACAAGTTTTAACAGTCATCCGACCAATATATGAAGATCTGGCAAGAGAAGAGTTGCTGGAGAGATGTCTAGGAGCCTACACACAGAACAGCAATGAGTCTTTTAATTCTACGCTCTGGAACGGGAACCCCAAACATCTGCATTGTGGCCTTTGCTCGCTTGAAATTGCTACATATATAGCATGCTGCCATTGTAATGAGGGATTCACCCCAATCCTGCAAATCGTGTGTGCTGTGGGTCTGCGTATTGGGGACGAGGCACATGATTTTGCAGCTACGCGCGACAACGAGCGCATCGACCGTGCTGACAGAATATCGTCTTTCGAGGTTCAGAAAGCACGGAATGCGGAAAGAGAGGCTGGTAGTGTTCAGTACGATTTTCACTTGGAGGAAGAAGGACCCCAATATGGCGCCGGAATAGCTGATTGAGCGTAAGTGACTGAAATCAACGATTATTTCTACCGATTCAGACCGAAACTTTAGACGCGTTTTTTTCGAAACCAACTTTCTCAAACTTGTGCCCATGATATCTCAGGAACCACTGAATCGATTCACCCAAATTTTTCACGAGCTTGTTCGGAATAGATCTACCTACAGCTCCTACCGCGGATAATGGTGTGCATTAAAAATTACGACATTTCCAACCTGAAGAAGACTGAAAAAATGTGCCAAATTAAAAAAAATTCGTTATCTTGGCGCCATTGTGTGATTTTTAATTTTATCAGTGTGATCGAGCGGCGGGCTATAGAGGGTCATCTGAAAAACAGAAATATATTCGGATTTTTTGTTTCAGATCAGTCAAACGCGCGTAATCATGGGTACCGATGAAATGCAGCCTCTTGCGGTCCAGCACGCCCAGCGAGTGAAACTCAACGGAATGTCTTATAAAAATTTGTATAAGCATAAAAAATATCAATAAATATTTACGTGAAAAGACTTTTCAACAAGTCTTACTATTTCAACAAAAACAATTCATAAAAAACAAGTTTTGAAAACCTGGTAAAACAGACCTCCCCCCTTCTTCTAAAATTGCCCATCCTATTTTGTTTTGGAAATGATCTACGCAGGTTAATTTATCACAAAACATGAGTTCTTTATTTTCGTACATTCTCCTCTTTTCGCCATATTGCGAGTGACTCTCTCTCTATATATTTCACTATTTTCACCGACTGCGGCGCTGTACTCGCGAACATCCCACCTCCCTTGAAAGACAGCCTTTTGAACGATAAACTTTGATACATGAAATAAAATATAATAAATGCCAAACTATATAAACTCAAACCAATAAAAAAAAAAAAAAAATAACTGAGATAACTTTTAAAGAACTTGTCTCTGTTACCGAAATCTCTTTTCGAACTGAACGTGTTTTGATAAACTCAGAATTCAATATATTGTCCTTTTTTTGGCTGATCCGATTAGAATAAACTGTATCAACTAATAAGTCTTTTCCGTGGATTCAGCCATCGATTGGCGGTTGATTCCGTTGTTATCTTCTTCCAGTGGCAAGGGGCAGTTTTTTCACAGCCCTCTTTCAACAAACCGCCTGATGTACGAACGGTAGCCACTCTGACGATGTTCTCTTCTCCCGCATGAACCCCAACGACTCGTCCAAGAAGCCATTGGAGCGGTGGAATATTATCTTCTTTCAGTAGCACCAAAGTGCCTACCTCCAGATTGTTGTCTTTGGCATGCCATTTGTATCGTTTCTGAAGTTCGCACAGGTACTCGTGATACCATCGATTCCAAAAGTGTTGCCTTACTTTTTGTAAGTGTTGCCAACGAGATAAACGATTATCGGGAACTTCCAGATAGTTATGTTCTGTCGGAAGTAAAAGTGAGTCCCCTACTAGGAAATGGGAAGGGGTTAATGCTGCTGTATCGTTAGGATTGCTCGAGAGTGGCGTAAGTGGACGTGAATCAAAGATTGATTCGATTTCAACAAGAAGAGTATAATACTCCTCAAACGCGAAGACTAGACCTTTTGTGACTGTATTTAGATGTTTTTCAGTGCATTTTATGGCCACCTCCGACAATCCACCGAACTGAGGAGCCCTGGCAGGAATGAATTTCCAATCGATACGTTGACGAGCTAGATGATCAGATATAGCTTGCTTCTCATTCTCCAAGAATGCGTATAGTTCCTTTAACTCTTTTGGTGTACCGACGAAATTTGTTCCATTGTCGGATATCATACTCGAGCAAATTCCGCTCCTCGCTACAAATCTGCGTAACGTTGACAGAAACGCTTCCGTTGTCATCTCTGTTACGAGCTCCAAATGCACAGCCTTTGTTGCGAGACATGTAAAAACTGTAATCCTGGCTTTCGTTGTGTGAACTCTACCTCTCCCACGACTTTCCCGTACCTGCAATTGTTCCGCGTAGTCGACGCCTGCATTTGCGAATGGTTTCAAACAGCCTCGTACACGTTCACTGGGCAAATCACCCATCATAACGTCTGGTACCTTTGGTTTGCTACGATAACACTGAACACAATTGCTCGTAATCTTTCGAGCTTCTCGCCGTCCAGAGAGAAACCAGTACCTTTGTGGAATTGAGTATAATAATTGTTCCGGTCTACAATGATGTAAGCGAAGATGCTCTCTTCTCATTATTACCTTCGTTAGGTGATGGCGATCCGGTAAAATGATCGGATATTTTTGTATTTTGGGAATGTTGGCTTTTGATAATCTACCTCCCACGCGAATAAGTTCGTCTTTGTTCAAGAATGGGGTAAGAGAGGTGAGCTTGCTTCCTTTCGGGACTTGCTTACCCTGCTCCAATGCTTTGTGTTCCGGAAAACATGATTCTCGCTGAGTCATTTTCACTATAGCTCTTCCAGCTAGCTCGAGCTCTTCAATCGTTAAAGAACCGCTTCGTTTTGTGCCAAAATTATTAGTTTTGAATCTGAGACAAAATGTAATTACTGTCTCGAGTTTTTCGTAAATTGAGAATTTTCTCAACACGTTATTCGTGCTTTTTGCCGAAATGAGTACGGCCGACGGTTTCATTTCCGATGTATCGATGTCAATTGTTTCTCTGTTCCGGCCATTTGCCGGTTTTTAGCCAAGCAGGCCCGTGCCACCACAAGTCTCTTGTCGTCCAATTTTTGACGGTGATGCCTCGTGATATTAACCCTTTCAGTACGGACGCATTCTACGTCGCGCCGTCCCCGCTGACCGAGCAGTCGCGGCAAGCGTCCGTACCATGGTCACCGCTCGTACAGAGCGAGCGTCAGGCGTTGGGTGACTATAGTCACCGCTCGTACAGAGCAAGCGTCAGGCGTTGGGTGACTATAGTCATCGCTCGGACAGAGCGAGCGTCAGGCGTTGGGTGACTATAGTCACTGCTCGGGCCGAAAGGGTCAAGTCCGCCGGATTATCCTCGGACGGGACATGAAGCCACACCGCATTGCGCGTCAAGTCTTGTATTTTGGTCACTCGATTAGCGACGTATGTTTTTCGGAGATTCGGCGACGAAGCTATCCAACTTAATACAATCGTCGAGTCGCTCCAAAGATAAATACTTTGAATTCTTTATGAGAATGCTTGCACCGCTGTATTGCACAGTTTCGCGAGAACAAGCGCTGCATTGAACTCGAGTTTTGGTAACGAGATCGTCTTCAACGGGGCTACTCTACTTTTCGAACATATCAAGAGAGAACTCGTCTCCCCTTTCGACTTTTTTGATACTGCGTAAAGACAGGCTCCATACGCTTTCTCGGATGCATCTCCGAATCCGATGGGATCGAATTTTCTTTCGTCGTTTCCCGGGATTTATATTTCTTGGTATGCGTATGTCATTTATTGTCGATAATGAGTTATAATTATTTATCCAAGGCGTCTTGAAGATGTGACGGTAAATTCTCGTCCCAACTGGTTTGCAATTGCCAGATTTGTTGCATGATGCACTTTGCAGTTATCGGCACAGGTCCGAGTAGACCCAAAGGATCATAGATTTGAGCTATCTTAGATAGCACGAGTCGTTTTGACAATTTCGTTGATTTTTAAATTGTCACGCTATATTGCATGTCATCTGATTTTGCATCCCATAGGAGGCCTGAAGTTTTTAGAGCTCCTTCTTTGTCGAGAATCAATAGACTGTCTGTCTCGGAATCGCGTGATCAGCTTGCTAACGTTCTATCATCGTTCGAGCGCCATTTCCGGAGCTGAAACTGTCCTCTTCCAAGAATTTGGGAGAGTTGTTGCTGCAAAGCGACGGTCTTCTTTATCGTGTCCACGCCAGTTAATACGTCATCCATGTAAAAGTCCTCTTCAATTGCTCTTGCTGCTCGAGGATACTTTGTGTCTTCTTCCGCGAGTTGTAAACACCGAATGGCCAAATACGAAACTGGAGCTGTACTGTAAGTGACGGTGTTCAATCGATACATTTCAATAGGCTGCGATGGATCCGCTCTCCATAAGATCGTTTGCAAACTTCAATCTTGCTCTCGAACGAAAATCTGTCGAAACATGGCTGTGATATCTGCCGTTAAAACGAATTTATGCGATCTGAATCATAAAATGATCCCAAACAGATCCTTTTGAAGGTTCGGTTCAACCATGAGCTTTATCATTTAAAGCTGTTCCGAGTGACGTCTTGGCCGAAGCATCAAAAACGACTCGTGATTTCGTCGTTATACCATCCGGACGAATTACTGGTTGGTGCAGCAAAACAAATGTGCTTAGCTTGACTCTCTGACTCGCCTAGTTTAACGTCCGATTTTTGTGGCAAAACTACAACAAATCTTCCGTCTGTATCTCGTTATAATGAATCTGTGAATTGTCTCTCACACTCAATTTCTTCTCTCGTCCTCCTTCGTATTTCATGAGATTCTTCTTGATTCCAGAATCTTTCTAATTGAGTATGAAGCGTCGTGTTAGCCACCAATCCACAAAATTGTGAGGGATTTCTCGATGTCGCATCGACAAGCTCTCCCCCTACAATCCAACCTAGAAGAGTGTTTTGAAGCCTTGGTAGACCTTTTCTTTGTTTCATCGAATCTGAGCAGAGAAGTTGCTAAAACAAACCCGCTCTTACGAGCAGATCGATTGTACGTGGTTCATAAAAACACGGATCGGCCAGGTGCAATCTCTCAGGTGATATGAGCTTCGTATCTATTTTGATTTATGGCAAGCGCTCGGTAATCGTTGGTAAAACCAAACAGACAATTTTTGTTTCGTAATCCGTGTATATCGATCTGATTTTGACTTCAACCGTTTTTGCTATACTCATTTGTGATTGATTTACACCAGTGATAAACTCGTTTTGCTTTCGACATCGTAATTTCAGCTTGCGCACGAGATCTTCGGTAATTACGTTCGATTGCGAGCCTGGGTCTAACAAAACACGTTCACTCTGCTGAATACCGTTTGCGTCCTCTATTTGAACTCGTGCTGTCGATAGTATAATCTGCTTGCTCGTCTTTCGTATGATGTTCATCGCCGAAGATATCTCTGTTGGCGTATTACTCGGTTGATCGGCCGTTGCGCATAGCTTAACGACTGGATTTTTTGCTGTTTCGTTATTCTTTTGGCTCGTCGTTGAGCTTCCAATTTGGTCGAGATGTAAAAGCGTGTTATGTTTCTTTGACACTTTTTACATCCTGATGATCTGCAATTCGTTGCATAGTACCCTTTGCTCAAACAATTGAGACACAACCTTTTCGTTTTTGTTTCCTGTACACGGTTCGAGATGGATAATTGCAGAAAGTCTGGACATTTATATATCGCATGAGCGTTGTTACAAACTGGACAATTTTGTTGCGATACAGTTGTAACTGATACTGAATTTGTTGGTTTTCTCGGTACCGACGATTTCGTTGTTTCGTTTTTATTTTTTCCTCGGTCGATTATCTCGATAGTACGACAAAAATCGTTCAAGAAGGTTAGAAATTCTTCTAAAGTCTTTCTAGCTGCTCTGTCTCGGTTGGCCTCTTCCTCCCAGTCTCTATGTGTACTATAATCGAGCTTGGATTTTATCATATGGATTGATAAGTATCTCAATGCTGAATCGAAAGTTAGAGTGTCCTTAACGTTTTCAGTTGTGTGCGAATGTGTACAATAAGTCGCCTCATTGTTGTCGGTTTATCTTCTGCGACGGCTGAAAAATCGCGCAGCTTGTTGAGATGTGTGTTTACTAGTTCTCACGCGTTCTCATAGTTTTCCGCCAACGTTACCAATCCTCCGATCACCTGTAACGCTTCTTCTTTGAGAGAGCTTCTCAAATATTGGAATTTTTGTATCGGTGTGAGGCTGGTGTTGTCATGTATCATCGATTGAAAAGCATCTTTGAAAAGAAGCCACTCGTTGAAGTCAACTTTGAACTCCGGTAACGTCAGAACCGAAAATTTGATAATACAACGCTGTGGTTGGTCAGGTAAACGCCGGTGTCCACTCTCATTCAGTTGTACTTGCTCGTTTGCATGTGGTAACGAATTGACTGGTAATTGTTGTGCGAGCTGCTGCTCAAATTGTCGCTGTTGATGGGCGTGCAATGCATCTTGAAGCCTCGTTGCTGTTGCATAATAACTGTTTTCGAATACCGTTCTTTCGGCGTCTTGTGAGTCTTGTGGAATCGCCGTTTCACTTTCTTCAGTGCTTCCGGCTGCATTTGATTCTAATTTCGACAATCGATACTCGTTTATCTGATCTTGAATTTCTTCAAAATTTTCCCATAATTGCTCGATTCGCTGTAACCTAACTTGAGTTTCTGCTACCGATATATCGTTAGAAAGAGCGTTGCTCACTTGAGTCAAATGTTCCTTTATTGATGCTCTGTTACTCGTTAATTTTCTTAGTTCTGCCATTATTTTTTTTTTTTGAATCAAATCAAGGAATAGGATCGGGATAGTAGAGAACTCACTTACCCTCTTGTTGCTGTTTCGCCTTCCTCTCGGATGTTACGACTGCTTGGCTGTTGCCTGTACTCTCGGTCTGTTGTCGAGTTTGCTTCTGAATCCCCGTCACGTGGATCGTCCCGAAGGAATTCCTTCGTTGATATTTCACGCAAGCCTGCGCCTCGTTTTTGACTATTGTTTACTGTTTCTCGATGATCGTCGTGTACTACGACCACGGTGCGGGTATATATCTATCTCTCTCGTCGCGCTCTCGTATCTCGTACGCGACGCTTCTCTCTTTTTGCTTTGTTTCGCTTGTAGCTCGACGTGTGACTGTATGTCCCCCGCCCCGCTAGTCGCGCGTTCACTATATGCTTGGACTCTGACGCCCTACTACACCGACACCGAGTCAATGTTTTTCAATACATCAATCGTTCGATACGAACGTCGACAATGAGCGTTTATCCGACACTTTTCGAAGTAATATAACTATATTTGTATTTTCGATGACACTTTTATCGTGCTCGGATGCTCATTTGTTTCACTATATATGATTAAGCCACTGCTTAAATGTTTGTTATACCGCGAAACGGATATTCACGAATTTTTACGCACGAGTTCTGTCGTGATCGACTGACGCCATTAATCAACTTTTTGCATGGCCGCGGCCATGCTCGCCTCGTGACGTCCCGCCACGATTCACACGTCGTTTTTATTCTGCAAATTTTCTTTACCCTTAACGCAATTCTCAGTCGATTATTGTCTACAACTTTGCCCCACATGAGTTCGATAATGCTGTTGAGCGCCAATTTATTTTTTTGGAAATGATGTACGCAGGTTAAGGACGTTGCCTACCAAGCTGGCGCGGGAACTTTGGCTTCCCGCGCGACTCAAGCCAGGTGGCCAGGGGGAAGAGTGGGCGGGACGTGGGCGGGACTTAAGTTTATGCCCCTCGCGTGATATGGCCCCCCACCCTGCACTCCGTTGGAACCAGGCCGCTTGCACTTGAACGTTCTGAAGTTCTCACGTACGAGGACTACAACTGAAAGCCCGTATGAGTTTCGCGTGGTTGATGAGATTAGGATACGTTTATCCAAGGAGAGGTTGGCACATATACATTATAAGTTCAACATGTTTTATTTTGAGCAAGCAACATAGATTTTAACAAATAAACCATTCACAAAGGCATTCCCTCACGTCACACACACTCCTTCACTCACAGAAGATTTTTGTACTTGATATTGATGAAATTTCAAGTTCACGATTAAAATTGAGGGAGAATTTCGTTCAGTAAAGGCTAATAAATGAGGATCGCTTATCTGAGTTTTGTGAACTTTCCCACGTTGGCTCTTTCCCTTGTTCCGAGGTCTGATGATCTGCGTGTTGGGCGACGTCGTCGCGCTTCTTGCCCTTGAACGAAGATGATATTTTAGTCTCTGAATTCGCCTGGCCAGGACGAGTGGGGACTTCGCGGACGACCCCAGACCGCGCTGTCGATTCGATCTTGATCGGTTGACGACCCCGGAACGAAAGAGACAGAGCTCTGGTCTCACTTGTCGATCTCGCTATTAATTTTTAGGGTGGGGATTGGCGTGTCGTAATATCGATTCGACGAACTAACTTCGAGAAATCGAAGCTGGATAATCGATATTGATCCTATCGATCATTGTTCGTTACAAAATCCCCCCTTTCTTTGTGTGTTCGCTAATAGATGAACGGCACAAAGAATATAAGCGGTGGATTGAGATTGATTAACTATTGGATTTCGTTCCCATTCATTTTCTTTTCATTTTTCGTTTCGCAGATAGACATACTCTTAAAGGAACAAATAATATCGATATTCACATACATACATTCACACTCTTATCCGCGCGCGCATACAATAAAGATACATAGATTAAAATATACGTCGATTCGTGATAACAATCATGTCCTTTCTCCTTACAAAATAGATCCTCTAGTTTTTTTTTTTTTTTTTTCTACCGACATGGCCACAAGAATCTCCTTCGAAACGGGAGCATGTTGCGCTTGGGCCTGTTAATAATATTCGCAATGAAACGTGATTGTAATCGAGATCAACATCCCGATTAATCGAGTCCCTTAGAATTATATTTTCGCAAGTTGCAGCGATTATATGTCCCGAGCGTTTTCTCAGCGTTATTGAGGTCAGCAAGGACGAAAGCATTTTCTCCTTTTTGTTCAACAATTCGATGTGGACCCTTAAATAAATGGAAGAATTTTTTTATTACCCGATCGAGAGCATTTGAAAAATGTCGCACCCTCAGCAGAACTAAATCTCCTATTTCAAGTTTGACAGTAGAAATTCTCTTGTGTTGTTTTTGTCGACGCTCAAAACTGTTACGCATGTTATCGTAAGCGAGGGTAAGAATTTGTTCATGAGCTGGTCCACGACATTCAGGAAATTCTATCCATTTTTGGATCGAATCGTTAATCGGCCTTCCAAATTGTAGTTCGATTGGAGCAAAACCAGTACTCTGGTGAGTAGTCGCATTGAATAATTCTTCAATTTTAGGAACAAATTCTACCCATTTGGTGTGCTTGTCGGCACAAAGCGTCCGGAATAATCGATCTAACTCTCTCATTACTCTCTCTGTTGGGTTTGATTGGGGGTGGTGAATAGAGCTAAAAAGAACTTTTATACCTGCAGCTTCTAATTCCTGTCGCCATAGATGCGAAGTAAATTGTGTCCCATGGTCGAATAAGATACGCTTTGGCGTTCCAAATTTCGGGATATATTTATCAATAATCTTTCTTAAAGTCACTCAAACGGTAGCTTTTCTCATTGGATACAAGGTAACATATTTCGAGGAGTCGAGCACTACAAAAATGTATTGCATTCCACCATGTGCAGTTGCTAGGGGGCCATAGTAATCGACAGTTATCAGATCATTAGGGCCTTTCGATGGAATATATTGAAATTCTCCTTCCATCGAAAAAGTAAGATGTTTCACCTTTAGACACAGGTCACAACAAAGGATATATTTTTTCACTTGTGCTCGCATTCCTTTCCACCAATAAAATCGCTTTAAGTATCCAAGAGTTTTGAACACACCAGGATGCCCCAATTTCGAGTGAACTTCTTCGACGATCGTCTGACAAAGATTCCGGGGAACAACGTCTTGCCAATGGGCCGAATCATTTTCTCGATGAAATAAAATATTATTTTGAATCATGAAATTTGAAGGTGCATTATTCACCGACCATTCCTCCACTTGCTTACCAATAAATTCATCTTTGAGCTGCCATTTGCTCAATTCTTTCAATTTTCGAGACAAATTAACGTCGTAGTTAAGTATGGCTATCAAAACTAACGACGAATCCTCGACACAATCATTTGGCAAAAAATATTGGAGCATGGCCGAAACAATGAGGCTTTTACTTTTTTCATCGTGAAAATGACCATCAGGGTTTCGACTGAAAAAATCGGCAACTGTATTGTCAATACCACGACAATGCGCGACTGAGAACGAATACTGCTGCAGTAGTAAGGACCATCGATGCATCCGTGCATTTCGGAAAGCGGCTGATTGCAAAAAAGTAAGGCAGTGATGATCAGTAATTACTTCAAAATTAACCCCAATTAAATAGACTCGGAATTTCGTGATAGCGTAGACGATAGTGTGGAGCTCCTTCGCTGTGGTAGTATAACGCTTCTCGCATGTAGTTAAACATCGAGAAACGATACTGACCAGTCCGAGAAGCCCGTGACCATCGACCTGGTACAATATCCCGCTGATACCGTTGACGCTGGCATCCGTTGGAACCCTATATGGTTTTCCAGGCAAAATGTGTTTCAATTGAATGCAATTTTGAAAATCTTTCTTTAATTGTTCAAATGCCTGGCTGTGCCTAGTCTCCCATGCCCAGATGGCGTCTTTTTGCAATAATTCCCGGAGCGAATCTACCGATTTGCTGTGGTTAACATTGAATTGAGACGTTGCTGGATGGAGATGGAACGGAACTGGATACGTGTGTTTTATCGATGGATTTTTTGTTGTTAAAGTAATATTGTGTTCATACCCTATGGCACAACCGGGTTTGTTTGAAAAAAAGTTTACTAAATTCCTGCAATAAACTCGCAAAGGATCGTCTCTCTTCCTCTCCTAATAGTAAAAGATTACTCGCGACAGCTCGGGGATCAACGGGGGCGCTACTCTTGTTCGCGACACTTATTTCGCAAATTTGCGTGAACTTATTTTCATTCATGTCATTGATAATATTGACCACTCTATTTTCTACGGCGATTCTTTTTGAATCCAATATACGATTAGTTTCATTCAGTAAACCGCATCCACGTTCGGGATCGTCGGTGGTTTCCGTTATTTTGCATCCATTTTTATCTTCAACATCGTGATCATATTCACTAGATCCTGAATCACTTTTCACTTTAGCCGTCGGTTCTGGGATTGTATTCTTTTCCTCAAAACCGACAATTCGTTTTAACTCAGCGACATTGACAATGAAAATTTGCATTTCGTTATTCTTTTGCGAACAAATCAACGTCTCCGTCGAACCCCGCTCGAACACCACATTCGAGGGAGAGAGAGCAAGTCCTTCAACTATTATCTTCATTCGACTACAATCAATTATTACATTATTCCTCACCATTCAATCGTGTCCCAGAATTATTTCAGATGTTAAATAGGGTATCACGTAAAACACTCTATCGATAATTCTACCGTCTATTTCTATAACGAGTCTTATTTGGCGTTTAACCGCCGTCGATTTTTTCTCTATAGCCGTCGTCACCGAGAGGTTGGACAATATATCCACTCGGGTATGCGCGATAATCTGTTTATATTTTTTTTCTGAGATCGCAGTGATCTGGCTCCCCGTATCTATCAAAGCCATAACATTAATAAATGGGCCCTTTAAATGTACGTGCGGGCTCTGGGCTATAACGTTGTCGTTTATTTGTGGTGTTGTTATCGCTCCGCGTTCGACACCAATTGCTAGGTCGTCGACGAAATCAAAGTGATCGGGACGCGCTTTCGGAGCGCTGTAAAGCGCGTCGCTACTTAGTTTAAATTATTTTCGTTAGGTCTCCCGTTGTTATTTCCGTTAGGGTTGGAGTATCCGTTATTCTTCGTTTCTTGAGGAAGCGGAAAACGAGTATCTGGCATTCGGAAATCTGATCTGGCTTGGTCAAAATTCTCATTTGAGTTGTAATAACCACGATAATTCCCGTACTTTCGTCTTCGATTATTTCTGTTATTATTTTGATTATTATTCCAATTCCTTCTGCCTTGATTCTGTTGTCCTCCCACCTGTATCCTCATTCCGTTTATTCTCGGAGCGTTATGTTTGTTTTCGAAGTGAGGATTATTAGCTCTGTTCTCCCATGTTTTTCGTTTTCTGACAACGTCCAAATTGCTTAACGTTTGCGCAATGGAATTTGTATCTGTGAAATTTACGGTCGATAACGTTTGCCAAAGACAATTTGGATATTGTTGTACGATATTATAGTTTGTTTCAAATTCCGAAAGACGGGGAATAAAATATCTAGCGTTACCCAACTGTTTATAAAAATAATTCTGTAACGACTCTTTTTGAGCTTCATAACGACTCTCCATCCAATTTTTCTTAAAACGAACACGTATAGGTATCGAGTAAAATTCCTCTAGAAATTCTTTTTTGAAATTTTCGTAATCTGTAGAATTTTCCTTCAAACTGAACCAAAGACTGACTTTTCCTTCGAGGGCATGTTCTACCATCGACATCTTTCTATTCTCTTACACGTTTTTAGTTTTTATATATTTTTCTAATTCATTTATGAATTCCATTCGGTGTTTTTCTGTCTCGTCTTGAAATTTCGGGATCTTTATATCAATATGAATTTGTTGTACGTTACTCATAACCGCTGCTACTTGCTCTACCACGTTGTGTTCATCTGTTTGGCCTTGTGGGTGACCACGATAAGGTGGCCACCCCCCTCCAAAATCTAGTTGTGTGATAATTTGAGAAATTTTTTGCATGATTTTCAAAGGAATTGCGACGATCTCTCCGATAGCGAAGTCGAAATTTTTTTAGAAACAACCGTTTTTGCGCGCGAAAAAAAAATTTCTATTTCGGGACTAAAAATAGGGTTTAATTTTTTTTCTGAAAATACGCAAAATCCTGAGTGCGGATATCAAGAATTTTCCGGGATTCGTCAAACAAATCACCCAGAAATAAATCTCAAAATTCGAACTTTTTGTCGAACATTCGGTACTAACTGGCGGCACAGGTGGAATTGAAATATCTGGCAAAATCGACCAGCGCTAACTCCACCCGAGTCCAGGTAGCGGTATACGATATGTCATTGACGATTCTGCGCGATGAGTTTCGTTGGACTGACTTTCTCTGTTTGCAGCTAGGCGAGCAGCAAGATTAGTAGTTTGAAAATATCTGCATTGAGAGAAGCGTGACAAAAACGTCCGCATTTAAAATTATCAATGATAATTAACACAAAGGCAGCATAACGGGAGGTTAACAAGCATTTTGTTATCATCGGTTGCCAGTGACAACCGTTGTAGCACGGAGGTTAGCGAACGCTCGCGCGTCGCCGATCCGGCCGATCAAGATCCCGCTATTACCGTTTTCCGACGCGGCGACGTCCAGATGATGTAGCGCAAAAATTGCAATTCTTTCGAAAATGATCATCGAATCAACCCGATTCTGTCAAAGTGCAGCCTTATTGACAAAGGCTTATCACTCTTATTTTACACAAAAATGATTTGAAGAAACGAACAGAATCCACCCGAATTTTGACAGTGTATTGCTTGTTCATCGCAAAATTCTAGGTCAGTTTATTTATATTCTGGAGAACGATGCGCGAAAATTGGTTAATTCTGACACCGTGTATTTACTTTCGTACGTCGAATATTTCCGCGGCAGCAAAGCACATGGGTGGCCGACTTTTCTGTGATTCTAGTAGTAACAATGAGTGCAATATTGCCACGACCCAGCGTTATTTTCACGCAATGATCAAACCGGGGACAGTAAACTACGGTTCGAAATTATTTTCGATGAAAATATGCCGTTGCATTTTGGAATTTCGTTAATTGTCCGACAAATTGATACGTAATGCGTAAGAACGAAATGACTCGCATTTGTTGAGAACGAAACCCTTGCATTGCTCTTTACTTAGATACGAAAATCGTACTATTCTTATCCAGATGACAGAAGTATGTGCGAAGCACGACAGGCTGAGGTATCGTTAAAGTACGGCGGAAGTATGGCCGATGTTATGACAGAAGTAGAAGCATGAAGGAATAATCGTCAGGTTATGATTCATCTACCTTTTACCTGTGATTTTTCCATTTCGTGGGCGACAAAGACAGTATTTTTTCGTAAATGCGATCGCCACGCTTCACTTTCCATTTCAATTCAATGACAGTTCGTCAATGACAATAATTAGCAAAATAATATTGAGTTTGTAAACCGATGCAGAGATTTGATACTTAATTCTATACAATTCCTTACAAATATGGTAATACAAATGTTTGATTGGTTTTTACATGTGCAATGAAATATTTTGTTTCATTCAAAATATGTACAATGCGTAAATTCGCGAATCCGTTATTTTTTGGGATCGCGCATAGTATTGCACAACAGAATTATGCACCTTCGATACTCCTCTTATGTTAATCCGTCCTCCTCACTGAAAATTTTTTCAACGAATGCTGAAATTTACAGAGACGCGGGCATAATATTTGCAATGTTGCCCGCTACATTTCATACATTGAATAATGCGTAATTACTTTTCAGTGCGTAATAAATATTCTCCGGCATTGCTTCGTGTTTGCCTTTCCCGGTTGGACTCATCTCTGTCAAACTATCGTTGTCTAAGATAATTTTGAAGAGTGCTCGGTTCGTTTCTTTCCGACTCTTGTACATAATCTCTGTGACGGCGGCCATTTGCACATTGTCAACCCACACGTCGTACCCTATGCTTAACCGTACTTGATGACAATTTAAAAATGATAATTATCTTATCAAAATTAGTGACAATTTAGTGTCAAAGTATTACCAACAGATCGTTTTCCGCTACTCGGTGCTGTTACTTTCAGGACAATTTGAAAAGTGTTCCATGAACTCGTTCGATTAACGCATTTATTCGTTTCTTTGTTTTAATTGCGACTGTAGTCGCAGTTTCATGATGTAGCTACACAACATTTTGTTGGAGACATTGAACTGATGCATTATTTACTGAAAATTTAATGCATTATGAAACGGACGCAGCATTATTGTAAATGGTGTATTTTTTCACAGATCACGAGTGCACCACCTCGACATACAAGTTTAAATTTCTGAATCGACGTGATCTGAGATACTGTATTCGTGCGTGTACATATAATTATTTTTAATTATTTAATTTATTTATTTATTTATTTATTTATTTATTCATTCATTCATTTATTCATTCATTCATTCATTCATTCATTCATTTAATTATTCATTGATTCATTCATTTATTCATTCATTGATTCATTCATTGATTCATTCATTGATTCATTCATTTATTCATTCATTTAATCATTCACTTACTTATTAATTTTTTTTTTTTCTTTTCTTTTCCTTGCGTATAGCCAAATCGGTGGGGAAATCCTTTATGGACCACCCCAGGTAGGGTACCGTCACTCCCAGGAGTGTGGGACTCGCCTTACGGAATACCCACTAAAACCACCACCAAAAACCGTTCCTTGCTGTCGTCCACACCCCACGGAACTGTCGTCGTACCTGTTTTTGAGAATCAAATATCACGATTAGAACAATACGAGGCAAATATTTTGATAAAATTAAATCTAACAAACGGATGTGAACTAGACTTTTCACCATTTTCGTGACACCATTCTCGCATTACAGAAACGCTGAAGCTCAAATTTCTTCGCAATAAGAATCAATCATTAGAGTTTTGTAGTGTTTAATACGAGCGTTTAATAAGAAGAAACTTGCCTTGCGTTTTACGTCTGATTTTGCCAGCTCTTCGTGCCCGCCGATAGCCGTACCTTGCTTATTCTCGAGACTCCACGGGACTGTCGTCTTACCTATTTTCAACATTAAACAGCACAATAAGAAAAATACGAGGTGCCTTTTTGATGATAACGATTCCTATGTTATTCAAACATCAGATACAGTTCTGTGTGCGGTAGCAAACAAAGAGAGTTTTGACGTCCCACCACTTCTGTTATATTATTTTCACACATCTGAGGATTTTTTTTTCAACCCTCTAAATAACAATAATAATAATTCATGACAGTTTCGCGTTGTCAATCATTGAAGATTTGTAAAAAGAATCATATCTCACATTTCATTCCTGGTTCCGTTGCCTGAGGAGATGCTCGATGTGCCCTCCGTTCTGCTGGACAGTGAGTGCGAGCCGTTTTCGGATCGACCCTCGCACCCGTTGCATCTCCCTAACAGGAATAGCGGCACACGCTTCGGCGATGCGGTGGCGCATGTCGTGTTTCGTTGTGGGGGCCCGTTCGTAGACGATTTCCTTGACTCTACTCCAGAACCGGAAATCACAGACGGTAAGATCTGGTGAGCGCGCTGGCCACCTATCCGGACCTCTCGTACCGATCCAGCGCTCCGGGAACATGGCGTCCAGGATTGCCTTGTTCGCGTTACTGTTGTGGGCAGGGGCCCCGTCCTGCTGCCACCAAACCTGGTCCATACGGATGGGGTTTCCGTCCATCAGGCGTGGGAGTTCCTCGGTGAGTACGGTCCTGTACTTGGCAGACGTCAGATTTCCGTCGAGGAAAATGGGCCCGAGGATTCTGTCTTGTAATACTCCAACCCAGACGTGGAGCTTCCAACGGTGCTGGTTATCCTGTTCGACGATCCAGTGTGGGTTTTTCGGAGCCCACCAACGACAGTTCTGCTTGTTGACGAGTTCGAGGTTCGTGAACAGCGCTTGGTCCGTGAATCACACGTTCCTGAAGAAATCGGGATCCTCCTGCAGACGCTCCAGTCCCCAGCGACAGTACGTCCGTCTTCGTTCGGCATCACCTGGGCACAGCTTTTGCACCGGCTGGTACTTGAACGGACGGTTCAGTTCACGTGCGATTTTTCTCACAGATTCTCGAGGAACTTCTGTAGGGAATTAATTACTACTTTTAGAAAGCACGAAGAGACAATTATCGCATTGACCCCTAAATATACGTTGAATTTGTGTCCAGAATTGTCTCGTCTCTAATAAATCTCACCCAACAGAACGAGGTATGACTTGGTAATAAAATTTCGCATCAAACCGACGGGGAAATATCTCGCTGAACTGACGAGTCAATGGATTTTCGGCTCAATTACAATTCACCTGAATGAATGTAAAATAACTTGATTAATGAGAATTAACTGAATCACTAAATTTGACTGAAATGTTGAGAATTAACTGAGACACAACTGAATTACGGAAAATTAAATCAAGTATATTCAAATTACTTTGGGTTCATGCCAGAATTATATATTCACAGAGAGTAAAAATTAAATAAAAATGTGAAATCAAGTAGAGTTAAGAAAAATAATTTGAATTAATTGGAAATGCGATAGAATTAATTCAAAACTTTTCAACCTCACTTGAATTAGCGTGAATTATCAAGAATTGAAATTTATGAATTGAAACGAATCAAGTTGAATTATATGAATCTACCTCACTTAAAAGAATTGATTTCAAATAAGAAAATTAAGTTAAACTTCATTAATCTATTCAGATTAATTCAACTCAAACAATTACCGTGTCACTCAAATCTCGAATTATTTCTCCCTCGCATGAAACGAACAGTTCAGGTTGCCCGCGCACCATTGATTTTGATGTGAATAACTGAAATACGGTTAATTCTGGTCAGTTGGAAATTTCTGGAAACGCCGGAAGCAATATTTAAAAAATCATCTAATCACGGGGTCAATCTGAAATTGATGAAAACACGAAATTGAATTTTTTAGCGTTCTCACAGGTCCTGGAAAAGGTTTGGATATTTTTCACCCCGAAGCGGATACACGGAAAAATGTTGCACGGCAATTGGTAATTTTATAGACACTATTGCGTCAAAAAAATTCAAGAAAACCAACAATAGAGAGTGTTGAAATTAGCGAATTTGGCATGGAATGCCCCATACGTACATCTCAGAATGAATTAAATTGAGAAAAATATAACGAAGAAAAAAGAAACATACGCAGTGTCCTCGCGAGGCGTCTGAGACTCCGTCTTCCGTTTTCCTGGACGGCGTGTTCCACCGCTGCTCGGACAGGGCCATCCCGCACCGGCTTGATGCGCTGCTCTCGTGCCCGCTTCAGCACGCCGCGCGCCGTGCTCCGGCTCCGTTGCCGCTAGCCTAGAAATGAAGTTTCGCATACTCGAATCATACATTGTTGCAAAGTTTCCCAAGCATTGGCTTCTTACAGGAAAAAAATTGACGTAGCCGACAGTTATGTCGCATAAATGTTTAAAATATATTATTCAGGGCAATGCGCGCAAGCTGCATAGAGTTCTGGTGCAAATTAACACGATTATGCAATTCTGAAAATTATATCATTGCGAACGTCGTACCTTCGAAAGGACTGCCTCGACGGTGGCTGCCCGTCCTCCGGGAATCGCTCTCGGTACAACCTCGCCGATCCTGTAAAGTTGTTCCCGGTCTCCGCTAGTATCCGATGCATCCTGGTCGTCCGCAAGTCCCTGTCCAACGTAATCTCTGATTTTCTAGCAACAACTTTTCTACCAATACAGCTACAGTAACTCAACGTTGGTAAAATTGGTGGTGAAATAAAAATATTCTTCAACAGCTAACTACGCTACAGTTAAACGTGTAAAATTAACAATTCTCACAACACTTCACGGTAACTTGACGATTATAAACGTAATGCGAATATTTAAATGATTAAAAATATGTGTAATGCTACGAATAAACGTGGAAATAATCTGGATTTTGGAGAAGTTTTGAGTAAAACTCTGATTTTCGTTGTTGATGCTTCGAGTAAATCTTAGTGTCTGTTTGCTGAAATTAGCGCGAAACAATGCCAGATCTTCGATTGTTGTTTAATACGCCTGACGCGCCGAGCTGTGTCTGTTGGTTATTTCACGAACTCTCGGACAGCAGCGTGTAATAACAAATGAATACATTCGGGATCGTACGATATCCTAATAGTTGTAACCAACGGACGCAGCTCAGCGCGTCAGGCGTATTAAACAACAATCGAAGATCTGGCATTGTTTCGCGCTAATTTCAGCAAACAGACACTAAGATTTACTCGAAGCATCAACAACGAAAATCAGAGTTTTACTCAAAACTTCTCCAAAATCCAGATTATTTCCACGTTTATTCGTAGCATTACACATATTTTTAATCATTTAAATATTCGCATTACGTTTATAATCGTCAAGTTACCGTGAAGTGTTGTGAGAATTGTTAATTTTACACGTTTAACTGTAGCGTAGTTAGCTGTTGAAGAATATTTTTATTTCACCACCAATTTTACCAACGTTGAGTTACTGTAGCTGTATTGGTAGAAAAGTTGTTGCTAGAAAATCAGAGATTACGTTGGACAGGGACTTGCGGACGACCAGGATGCATCGGATACTAGCGGAGACCGGGAACAACTTTACAGGATCGGCGAGGTTGTACCGAGAGCGATTCCCGGAGGACGGGCAGCCACCGTCGAGGCAGTCCTTTCGAAGGTACGACGTTCGCAATGATATAATTTTCAGAATTGCATAATCGTGTTAATTTGCACCAGAACTCTATGCAGCTTGCGCGCATTGCCCTGAATAATATATTTTAAACATTTATGCGACATAACTGTCGGCTACGTCAATTTTTTTCCTGTAAGAAGCCAATGCTTGGGAAACTTTGCAACAATGTATGATTCGAGTATGCGAAACTTCATTTCTAGGCTAGCGGCAACGGAGCCGGAGCACGGCGCGCGGCGTGCTGAAGCGGGCACGAGAGCAGCGCATCAAGCCGGTGCGGGATGGCCCTGTCCGAGCAGCGGTGGAACACGCCGTCCAGGAAAACGGAAGACGGAGTCTCAGACGCCTCGCGAGGACACTGCGTATGTTTCTTTTTTCTTCGTTATATTTTTCTCAATTTAATTCATTCTGAGATGTACGTATGGGGCATTCCATGCCAAATTCGCTAATTTCAACACTCTCTATTGTTGGTTTTCTTGAATTTTTTTGACGCAATAGTGTCTATAAAATTACCAATTGCCGTGCAACATTTTTCCGTGTATCCGCTTCGGGGTGAAAAATATCCAAACCTTTTCCAGGACCTGTGAGAACGCTAAAAAATTCAATTTCGTGTTTTCATCAATTTCAGATTGACCCCGTGATTAGATGATTTTTTAAATATTGCTTCCGGCGTTTCCAGAAATTTCCAACTGACCAGAATTAACCGTATTTCAGTTATTCACATCAAAATCAATGGTGCGCGGGCAACCTGAACTGTTCGTTTCATGCGAGGGAGAAATAATTCGAGATTTGAGTGACACGGTAATTGTTTGAGTTGAATTAATCTGAATAGATTAATGAAGTTTAACTTAATTTTCTTATTTGAAATCAATTCTTTTAAGTGAGGTAGATTCATATAATTCAACTTGATTCGTTTCAATTCATAAATTTCAATTCTTGATAATTCACGCTAATTCAAGTGAGGTTGAAAAGTTTTGAATTAATTCTATCGCATTTCCAATTAATTCAAATTATTTTTCTTAACTCTACTTGATTTCACATTTTTATTTAATTTTTACTCTCTGTGAATATATAATTCTGGCATGAACCCAAAGTAATTTGAATATACTTGATTTAATTTTCCGTAATTCAGTTGTGTCTCAGTTAATTCTCAACATTTCAGTCAAATTTAGTGATTCAGTTAATTCTCATTAATCAAGTTATTTTACATTCATTCAGGTGAATTGTAATTGAGCCGAAAATCCATTGACTCGTCAGTTCAGCGAGATATTTCCCCGTCGGTTTGATGCGAAATTTTATTACCAAGTCATACCTCGTTCTGTTGGGTGAGATTTATTAGAGACGAGACAATTCTGGACACAAATTCAACGTATATTTAGGGGTCAATGCGATAATTGTCTCTTCGTGCTTTCTAAAAGTAGTAATTAATTCCCTACAGAAGTTCCTCGAGAATCTGTGAGAAAAATCGCACGTGAACTGAACCGTCCGTTCAAGTACCAGCCGGTGCAAAAGCTGTGCCCAGGTGATGCCGAACGAAGACGGACGTACTGTCGCTGGGGACTGGAGCGTCTGCAGGAGGATCCCGATTTCTTCAGGAACGTGTGATTCACGGACCAAGCGCTGTTCACGAACCTCGAACTCGTCAACAAGCAGAACTGTCGTTGGTGGGCTCCGAAAAACCCACACTGGATCGTCGAACAGGATAACCAGCACCGTTGGAAGCTCCACGTCTGGGTTGGAGTATTACAAGACAGAATCCTCGGGCCCATTTTCCTCGACGGAAATCTGACGTCTGCCAAGTACAGGACCGTACTCACCGAGGAACTCCCACGCCTGATGGACGGAAACCCCATCCGTATGGACCAGGTTTGGTGGCAGCAGGACGGGGCCCCTGCCCACAACAGTAACGCGAACAAGGCAATCCTGGACGCCATGTTCCCGGAGCGCTGGATCGGTACGAGAGGTCCGGATAGGTGGCCAGCGCGCTCACCAGATCTTACCGTCTGTGATTTCCGGTTCTGGAGTAGAGTCAAGGAAATCGTCTACGAACGGGCCCCCACAACGAAACACGACATGCGCCACCGCATCGCCGAAGCGTGTGCCGCTATTCCTGTTAGGGAGATGCAACGGGTGCGAGGGTCGATCCGAAAACGGCTCGCACTCACTGTCCAGCAGAACGGAGGGCACATCGAGCATCTCCTCAGGCAACGGAACCAGGAATGAAATGTGAGATATGATTCTTTTTACAAATCTTCAATGATTGACAACGCGAAACTGTCATGAATTATTATTATTGTTATTTAGAGGGTTGAAAAAAAAATCCTCAGATGTGTGAAAATAATATAACAGAAGTGGTGGGACGTCAAAACTCTCTTTGTTTGCTACCGCACACAGAACTGTATCTGATGTTTGAATAACATAGGAATCGTTATCATCAAAAAGGCACCTCGTATTTTTCTTATTGTGCTGTTTAATGTTGAAAATAGGTAAGACGACAGTCCCGTGGAGTCTCGAGAATAAGCAAGGTACGGCTATCGGCGGGCACGAAGAGCTGGCAAAATCAGACGTAAAACGCAAGGCAAGTTTCTTCTTATTAAACGCTCGTATTAAACACTACAAAACTCTAATGATTGATTCTTATTGCGAAGAAATTTGAGCTTCAGCGTTTCTGTAATGCGAGAATGGTGTCACGAAAATGGTGAAAAGTCTAGTTCACATCCGTTTGTTAGATTTAATTTTATCAAAATATTTGCCTCGTATTGTTCTAATCGTGATATTTGATTCTCAAAAACAGGTACGACGACAGTTCCGTGGGGTGTGGACGACAGCAAGGAACGGTTTTTGGTGGTGGTTTTAGTGGGTATTCCGTAAGGCGAGTCCCACACTCCTGGGAGTGACGGTACCCTACCTGGGGTGGTCCATAAAGGATTTCCCCACCGATTTGGCTATACGCAAGGAAAAGAAAAGAAAAAAAAAAAATTAATAAGTAAGTGAATGATTAAATGAATGAATAAATGAATGAATCAATGAATGAATCAATGAATGAATCAATGAATGAATAAATGAATGAATCAATGAATAATTAAATGAATGAATGAATGAATGAATGAATGAATAAATGAATGAATGAATAAATAAATAAATAAATAAATAAATAAATTAAATAATTAAAAATAATTATATGTACACGCACGAATACAGTATCTCAGATCACGTCGATTCAGAAATTTAAACTTGTATGTCGAGGTGGTGCACTCGTGATCTGTGAAAAAATACACCATTTACAATAATGCTGCGTCCGTTTCATAATGCATTAAATTTTCAGTAAATAATGCATCAGTTCAATGTCTCCAACAAAATGTTGTGTAGCTACATCATGAAACTGCGACTACAGTCGCAATTAAAACAAAGAAACGAATAAATGCGTTAATCGAACGAGTTCATGGAACACTTTTCAAATTGTCCTGAAAGTAACAGCACCGAGTAGCGGAAAACGATCTGTTGGTAATACTTTGACACTAAATTGTCACTAATTTTGATAAGATAATTATCATTTTTAAATTGTCATCAAGTACGGTTAAGCATAGGGTACGACGTGTGGGTTGACAATGTGCAAATGGCCGCCGTCACAGAGATTATGTACAAGAGTCGGAAAGAAACGAACCGAGCACTCTTCAAAATTATCTTAGACAACGATAGTTTGACAGAGATGAGTCCAACCGGGAAAGGCAAACACGAAGCAATGCCGGAGAATATTTATTACGCACTGAAAAGTAATTACGCATTATTCAATGTATGAAATGTAGCGGGCAACATTGCAAATATTATGCCCGCGTCTCTGTAAATTTCAGCATTCGTTGAAAAAATTTTCAGTGAGGAGGACGGATTAACATAAGAGGAGTATCGAAGGTGCATAATTCTGTTGTGCAATACTATGCGCGATCCCAAAAAATAACGGATTCGCGAATTTACGCATTGTACATATTTTGAATGAAACAAAATATTTCATTGCACATGTAAAAACCAATCAAACATTTGTATTACCATATTTGTAAGGAATTGTATAGAATTAAGTATCAAATCTCTGCATCGGTTTACAAACTCAATATTATTTTGCTAATTATTGTCATTGACGAACTGTCATTGAATTGAAATGGAAAGTGAAGCGTGGCGATCGCATTTACGAAAAAATACTGTCTTTGTCGCCCACGAAATGGAAAAATCACAGGTAAAAGGTAGATGAATCATAACCTGACGATTATTCCTTCATGCTTCTACTTCTGTCATAACATCGGCCATACTTCCGCCGTACTTTAACGATACCTCAGCCTGTCGTGCTTCGCACATACTTCTGTCATCTGGATAAGAATAGTACGATTTTCGTATCTAAGTAAAGAGCAATGCAAGGGTTTCGTTCTCAACAAATGCGAGTCATTTCGTTCTTACGCATTACGTATCAATTTGTCGGACAATTAACGAAATTCCAAAATGCAACGGCATATTTTCATCGAAAATAATTTCGAACCGTAGTTTACTGTCCCCGGTTTGATCATTGCGTGAAAATAACGCTGGGTCGTGGCAATATTGCACTCATTGTTACTACTAGAATCACAGAAAAGTCGGCCACCCATGTGCTTTGCTGCCGCGGAAATATTCGACGTACGAAAGTAAATACACGGTGTCAGAATTAACCAATTTTCGCGCATCGTTCTCCAGAATATAAATAAACTGACCTAGAATTTTGCGATGAACAAGCAATACACTGTCAAAATTCGGGTGGATTCTGTTCGTTTCTTCAAATCATTTTTGTGTAAAATAAGAGTGATAAGCCTTTGTCAATAAGGCTGCACTTTGACAGAATCGGGTTGATTCGATGATCATTTTCGAAAGAATTGCAATTTTTGCGCTACATCATCTGGACGTCGCCGCGTCGGAAAACGGTAATAGCGGGATCTTGATCGGCCGGATCGGCGACGCGCGAGCGTTCGCTAACCTCCGTGCTACAACGGTTGTCACTGGCAACCGATGATAACAAAATGCTTGTTAACCTCCCGTTATGCTGCCTTTGTGTTAATTATCATTGATAATTTTAAATGCGGACGTTTTTGTCACGCTTCTCTCAATGCAGATATTTTCAAACTACTAATCTTGCTGCTCGCCTAGCTGCAAACAGAGAAAGTCAGTCCAACGAAACTCATCGCGCAGAATCGTCAATGACATATCGTATACCGCTACCTGGACTCGGGTGGAGTTAGCGCTGGTCGATTTTGCCAGATATTTCAATTCCACCTGTGCCGCCAGTTAGTACCGAATGTTCGACAAAAAGTTCGAATTTTGAGATTTATTTCTGGGTGATTTGTTTGACGAATCCCGGAAAATTCTTGATATCCGCACTCAGGATTTTGCGTATTTTCAGAAAAAAAATTAAACCCTATTTTTAGTCCCGAAATAGAAATTTTTTTTTCGCGCGCAAAAACGGTTGTTTCTAAAAAAATTTCGACTTCGCTATCGGAGAGATCGTCGCAATTCCTTTGAAAATCATGCAAAAAATTTCTCAAATTATCACACAACTAGATTTTGGAGGGGGGTGACCACCTTATCGTGGTCACCCTTATAAATATTATTTTCGTCATTAGCCATCTAATTGTGACTATTTATTATTCAACATATTCTCCTTTCAATTCAACGATAAACATACACGCAAAATTAGTCACATTTATTTTCATTTTGTCAGAATTTGAATATAATTTTAAATTTCTTGTATTTGCTTTCATTTCATTTCATATCTTTGAAAAAGAGGAAAATACAAACGAGCTTTCGATTTCAGCTCTTGAAATCTTCAGACTCACGTATCTCTCGCGTTGACCACGAGCCCCACGTTGGGCGCCAATTTGTATGTTTAACATGTTTTATTTTGAGCGAGCAACATAGATTTCTACAAATAAACCATTCACAAAGGCATTCCCTCACGTCACACACACTCCTTCACTCACAGAAGATTTTTGTACTTGATATTGATGAAATTTCAAGTTCACGATTAAAATTAAGGGAGAATTTCGTTCGGTAAAGGCTAATAAATGAAGATCGCTTATCTGAGTTTTGTGAACTTTCCCACGTTGGCTCTTTCCCTTGTTCCGAGGTCTGATGATCTGCGTGTTGGGCGACGTCGTCGCGCTTCTTGCCCTTGAACGAAGATGATATTTTAGTCCCTGAATTCGCCTGGCCAGGACGAGTGGGGACTTCGAGGACGACCCCAGACCGCGCTGTCGATTCGATCTTGATCGGTTGACGACCCCGGAACGAAAGAGGCAGAGCTCTGGTCTCACTTGTCGATCTCGCTATTAATTTTTAGGGTGGGGATTGGCGTGTCGTAATATCGATTCGACGAACTAACTTCGAGAAATCGAAGCCGGATAATCGATATTGATTCTATCGATCATTGTTCGTTACAACATTTTATTTCAAATATTTATTGCTTATGCAAATAATAATAAGTTACAGAAATCATTCAATAATCTTCGAGTTTTCAAGAGTCCGATCGCATAACTCGTTGCAGTAAAGTGATAAATAGTACAAGAGAAATTACCCGAAACCGCAGTTAGCTAATTCATGACTAAATACTAGGGATGGGCGATATCAAGCAAACGATCGATTCTCAGAATCGATTTGAATTAATTTTGGAAAAATCGATTCATCCAAAAAATCGCATACAAAAGATTGATCTTTAGAAGATCGATCGTTATTTTTACTTCTTAGTTTAACCGGAAACCGGTAGCTGTATCGAAGATTAAAAATCGTGTCACAAAAATGTAGTACTTATTCAATAGTTTTGATTTCTAACAATAGTTTGCTTTGGGTCATATTTGTTTATCACAGTAATAGTTCTCATATACATATCACACAAATCCAGCCGACTAGGCGAGATGCTTTTTTTTTAGTTGTGATATTAGATTCATTCAGCGCTAGAAATTGGTCGATTCTTTTATATTCTCAAACCTATATTATCCATAAAATACAGAACGCCAAAATAGACTTTCAAACATTTTTTCAATTGAAGATTTAAAAACCTAATCCGATCCTTGCAGACTAGGAATCGATTCCAGAAAAAATCGTTTTGTGAAGTATCGATACAAAAGATCTATTTTCTCGACCCAAAAGATCGATTCTTGAGTGGATGGATCTAGAATAGCGCATCTCTAAAAATACATTGCCATCAATCACCCAGGTCTCACCACGTGGAGGTCGCTGCGATGAAGAGACCCACCCTATCCGGTCCCAACCTCCCAACAATGCCAGGAAAAATGAAAAGTATTACATACATCGATACATATTCAATAGAAAATTAGTAAATCAAAAAAATTGAGTTAGACATGCAGGAGTATATTAGAAATTGATAGATAAGGCGTATTGAAAAATCAGCAAAATTTATGGTACAAAACATAATCAAAAGGAATGGCCCGTCAATAAATAAAATATATACATTCGATCGCGCGACCATACTTTTCGCTGTCCGTTATGACGTTTCTTTGGTATAACAAGTAATTATTATAGAAATGAAACAAATCTTCAAAATAAACTGTTTCAATGATCATTATGGAATGAAAAGTGCAAACATTCAGCAAACGAATATGAAAGATCATTATTCAGAAATTCATTCATTTCTGAACTTGAAAACCTAATGTGAAAACACGTTGTATCCGTGCAAAATTTCGAATGGGCTGTAACTGAAGAATGAAAATTTAACAAGCAGGATATACATGCGAGGGTTGGTTTGTTATACGAAAAATAAAAAAATGGCCTACACACAAAGAAAACAATCCTTGAATCAAGAATCAAAATATTCTTGAATCAAGTCCTGAGTATTCTTCATTCAAGAATATGTGATATTTTTATTGAAAAAATAGCATACTCTTGATCCAAGAAATAAAACATTCTTGAATCAAGAATCGTTTACTGTGTGTGACGTTATTGTGAAATAATTATAAATGAAAGGAAAAATATAGAAATATGTAAAAACGTCAGTATAGTTACTCATTAGTACTGTCGGTTGTCGTTTTCTTCTTCTTACGGTTGGAACATATCTCAACATGAGTCGTTGAGTGTTTTGATTTGACCGCAGAATTTCTAGCTTCAATGATTTGACGAGGATCGCAAACCGGAAGTTGTCGAGCACGTCTGGAGTCTACTATTTCTGGCAAAAAGCAGAACTTTACGCTGCAACAATGTCTGCGATAGCACGTCAGGTTTTCAATTCATTAGTGTATTGTGCATTGACCTTGGCAAGTAGATGTCAAATATCACAATCAAATAGTCAGTTAGGTAGATCAGTGTGCAGTAAAAGTCATCGGTAAGTTTTTAATCGTGAGTGGACGAAAGATGGAAAATGATTTTCGGAAGAATGGTTGACAAAACACACATTGAGAAAGGGACGGTAAATAATACTTCAAAGAGATTGTTAGGAAAATACGATGTTCTGAATTAATAAAACGTGCATGTTAGTTAATCGGTCTGAAAATGAAAACAATCAAGTCTATGTAAGCAAACTTGATGCCATTCTATTTACCTTAACTACTCCCGCTGATAAGCCACCAAATTTTTCCAACCCTGGCCCTTTTTCTTACTTTTCCGTAACACTTTCCTTATCTTAGTCATAGCGAATGACCGATGAACACTTATCAAGGAGTTTTAGATACTTTACAAATATTTATTCACGAAGAACACACCGAATAACACTCACGGCTCGTGGTTTGAATTACGGGTTTGCACGTGTTAAATGCAGACTGCTGCTACGGCCGTTAGTTCGTACGACGGGCGGCCTAAGCCAGAGATGGCGCCAGCAAACAATCGCTTTTCGTGGCAAAAATCCGCTGTTTCATGCTTCAGCTCGTGCAAGTTTTCTCGCAATTTTTGAGTTAGATTTTATTGCTCTGAATCCTAAATTGAAGGTGAAGTATGTATCTGTGCCGTGTATTTCGTAGAATTGTGAAAAAAATTCGTTCTTGTTTTATTACAACGGGAAATTTGCTCACTTTCAGTGCTGTTTTTTACGACTCTGAAAAAAAAATTTGAAATTCGGAAAAATACACGGCACAGATTACTCCTTCGCCTTCAAAATGCTTCTAACAGAAGTTCGATATTTTTATAAATGACGGAGAAAACTTGCATCGCGTGAACGTCTGCAAGCATCAGTTCCGCCGGGAGTAGGCAACGTCCTTAATCTATCACAAAACATGAGTTCTTTATTTGCGTACATTCTCCTCTTTGCGCCATATTGCGACAGACTCTTTCTTTCTCCATATATTTGTCTATTGTCGCCAACTGCGGCGCTGTAGTCGCGAATATATTGTATCGAGGAAAATTAATGAATTCATCACCAAAAAAACGATTGAAAATGCTGAAAGTTTGAAAAAACAAGCTGAACAATTTGTACAACGTGTAAACTTATCGAATGTGTATAATTCAGAGCAAAGTGGTTTCGATTTGAGCGTCACAAGATAACTTGAATTTCTTCAATGGTATACAAGCCATTCTGTGTTAACTTTCTGATTTCTTTCAATGTTCTGGAAAAAAATAATAACCAAAGTCCTAAAAGTTCATAGCATTAGACATGTTGATTTCAAAATTAAAGCCTCGCAATCGATTCCAGTTACCTCACAAACTAATGAAATACCGGGCTCCGGAAGATTTCACGATCGTAAAAGAAACTATGCTAGAAACCGTTCGACTATTTGTAGGCGTGGTTTTTGTTATAAATGCAACCGAAATTTATTGAAACGAAGAAGCTCCTAAATTGTTGTTTGGAAACAGTTTTGTATTGATAAATAAAACGACTAGAAGCAAAATAGTGCGATTCTAATGGGAATGGCATCTGTATAAGGGTAGTTCACCACCTGAGTGTCGTTATTCCGGAAAACGCAAGAACACATGTCCCCTACTTTCTTCTGCTGTTTCAAATGCAATTAATTTCATCAAAATCCGAACAACAGTTTTTCAGTTATAAAAATTTTTCCACTTTCAACCCCTATAATTTTAGACTAATTAATCTAGTCGTAACCGGCCAAAACGCATTTTTCATTATTTGTCATAAGAATTATTCTCCAATTGGTTTGATTCAAATCGATCAATTGAAAGTATGCAAATCTATGAAACAACCACTGAGGATGACCAACTTTGGTGGCTGATTTCACCCCTTCAAACCGTTTTTCCGCCAATAAAAAAAAAAATACGTATCGTTTAGATTTCGATGTAGAATAACACATCCTCAAATGGTCGAAATCGGGGATGTAAGCCTCAGGCAGTTTCCTTATCAGTCAAGATAAAGATGGCGAAGATTTGCCAATCGCGTATGCATCGAGGGTGTTACAAAAGGCTGAAATCAATTACTCGGTGACAGAGAAGGAATTCTTAGCGGTCGTTTATACCGTCAAACATTTTCGCCCTTACTTCTACGGTAGAACCTTCACGTTGGTAACAGATCACGAACCACTAAAGTGAATCAAAAACGTGCGAGACCCGACTTCTCGTTTGATGCACTGGAGACTGAAATTGAAAGAATGTTCGTACGTCACAAAACATAGAAAAGGAATCGCGAACAGTAAATAGGTTATGAGAGTTCTCGATCCAAACATGGCGGCGTGCACCCCCCCATTTCGATGGCCATTTTGATGGCGGCCAATTTGATTTTTTTGATGGCGGCCATTTTGATTTTTTTGATGGCGGCCATTTTGATTTTTTGATGGCGGCCATTTTGACGGCGGCCATGATTTTTTGATGGCGGCCATTTTGATTTTTGCTTAGCCGGATGAGCAGCCATTTTGATTTTTGCTTAGCCGGATGAGCAGCCATTTTGATTTTTGCTTAGCCGGATGAGCAGCCATTTTGATTTTTCATCGCCCGACAGTTTGATAACATGATTTTCGCTATGACGTCATCAGCATAATCGACCGATTTTACCGTCTGACGAGCAGCCATTCAGACAGCGGCCATTTTGATTTTCATCGTCCGACAGTTTGATAATATGATTTTCGCTATGATGTCACTAGTATAATCGACCGATTTCACCGTCTGATGGTGGCCATTTTGAATTTTGCTCAGTCGGATCAGCAGCCATTTTGATTTTTATCGTCAGACAGTTTGATAATGTGATTTATTTCTCGGTCGGACGAATAGCCATTTTGATTTTTCGCCGTTACCCGTAAACTTTCGCGCCAATAGTTTGCCCCAGGCAAAAAATAATATCTTCCACGTACTTCGAATACATTCTTTTGCGTTAATCGACCGGATGGTGACATCGCAATTAGATTTCGCGCTAATAGTTTGCCCCAGGCGAAAAATAATATTTTCCACATGCTTGGAATACATTCTTTTACGTTAATCGACCGGATGGTGGCATCGCAATTAGATAGACAGGGAATGCTGATGACGATCCGTAAACTTTCACGCTAATAGTTTTACACCCCAGAGCGAAAAATAATATTTTTCATGTACTTCGAATACACTCTTTTGTGTTAATTGACCGGATGGTGATGCCGCAATTAGATAGGTCGGGAATGTTGATGATGATTTGTAAACTTTCGCTTTGAAGAATTTATTAGGGGGGAGAGTGTGGTTAGTTGGTATACATATAAATCGCGAGCTCATTCAACACGTTATATTGTTCTCAAAGTTTTCCCATTGTGAACTTCAGTATCCATACTACGTCAAATTTATAAAATCTACATCGAACGTGATGGATCTAAATAAAATCAACCTCGTCTGTCGCCTGGAAACGCTCCTCACCAAAAGAATGTCAGATCTGGAGGTTGGGGAGAAGTACAGCGTGACGTGGATAAGACGCGTAAATACTAAGTACGGCACGAGTATTCTTCTCGCGCTCAATGAATAATTCGAAATATTTTTACCCCGACGAATTGTAAGCCTCATGGAAAATTATGTGGTGCAATTCAACGCCATGCAACGACGATAATCGAGGGCATTCTACGAATGAAATATCACGGAGGCGAATACAACAAATTTGAATTTGTGTGACAGATAAGCAATTTGAGCGTAACAAACAGCACTGTTCCAACTTGCAATATGGAGATGATCATGGACATTCAAAGTTCCGTTGGCCCCAACGATAAATTTATACCCAAGGAAAGTAGATTGGCTATGAGAGTTCTAGATCCAAACATGGCGGCGTGCCCCCCATGCCCCCCCCCATGCCCCCCCATGCCCCCCCACCTTTTTTTTTTTTTTTTTTTTTTTGATGGTGGCCATTTTGATTTTTTGGATGGCTGCCATTTTGATTTTTTTGATGACTGCCATTTTTGATTTTTTGATGGCAGCCATTTTGACGGCGACCATGATTTTTTGATGGCGGCCATTTTGATTTTTTGCTTAGTCAGACGGGTGGCCATTCACACAGCTGCCATTTTGATTTTTGCTCAGTCGGATGGGCAGCCATTTTTATTTTTACCGTCAGACAGTTTGACAATGTGATTTTCGCTATGACGTCATCAGTATAATCGACCGATTTTGCCGTCTGCCGAGCAGCCATTCAGACAGCGGACATTTTGATTTTCATCGTCCGACAGTTTGATAATATGATTTTCGCTATGATGTCACCAGTTGGCCATTTTTTGATTTTTGCCCAGTCGGATGGGCGGCCATTTTGATTTTTATCGTCAGACAGTTTGACAATGTGATTTATTTCTTGGCCGGACGAATAGCCATTTTGATTTTCGCCGTTACCCGTAAACTTTCTCGCTAATAGTTTGCCCCAGGCGAAAATTTTACATTTGAAAAATATTAATAGAATTCATTGTAGTTATATATTTTCGCCGTTACCCGTAAACTTTCGTGCCAATAGTTTGCCCCCAGGCGAAAAATAATATTTTCCACGTACTTCGAATACATTCTTTTGCGCTAATCGACCGGTTGGCGACATGGCAATTAGATAGACAGGGAATGCCGATGACGATCCGTAAACTTTCTCGCTAATAGTTTACCCCCACAGCGAAAATTTTACATTTGAAAAATATTAATAGAATTCATTGTAGTTATATATATATTGTTACAAAGGGTGAAATCACCCGTTTTGCCCCCTCTTTAATGATCTAGTAGTCAGCATAGATAAAAGACGTTTATAAACCTCTTATGTCTTTAAAAAGAATAAGGTTGCTGCGCCAACCGATATTATTGTAAAAACAGTCTTGTTTCAGACTTTAAACGAGAAACACATATTTCGCATTAAAAGCATTTTCACGATATTTTTGTTCACGCTCTTGATTTGATAATAAGTAATCTCGCGGATCCATATTTTATTAACGTAACGCCTAAAAACGTTACATTTGGTGTCAGAAGCGGGATCTTGAGTTCTTATTAATTGAGTCAATTCAGTGCGCGAACTTTAATTATGAGTAGCAGTCGTTTGACGCGCTCACGTCGAAGAGAAAGTAGCGGAGAAGAACCTTTCGTTATGGAGAATCCGCGGGTCCCTGAAACGATTCCATCACCTTCAGTGGACCCTCTTTCAATTCCTTCGACAATCTCTCAAATTGATCTGTTAAAGATCTTAACACAACAACAAGAAGCGGCAAGACAACAACAAGAAGCTGCTGCTCAACAGCAGCAACAACTAATCCAGCTGCTTCAAGAGCAACAGGAACAACGGAGGCGAGAAGCGGAGGCTCGAGAGCGTTCAGAAGCTAATCTTCAGGACCTTCTTCGGACGACTGGAGAGGCTCGAGAGCGTTCAGAAACTAATCTTCAAGACCTTCTTCGGACGACTGTGGCAGCTCTTCAGTCCGTTCATCAAATGAGTGGCACTGGAGAACCGGCTGTTACACCGCAGGGTTCTAGAGTCGCTACTCCTGTTCCCTCTCCTGTTCCCTCGCCTGTTCCTGTTCCCGTTGTACAAGAAATCCGACATCCAGGACGAATCCAGGATGTTCGAGATTCAAGGTCTGTGCCTTTTACTAAGGGAGTAGTTGAATCCCCAGTTTGTAGAAATAGAGTAAATAATGAGGTTGATTTTTCCGAGCCTCTGTCTCAGGTTCGGCCTCAATACTCTCATTTGAGCCAATTAAATAATTCGAGACTTCCTGGGGTTATTTCTCAGATTTATGAGAAACCCTTTTGTCCTTTGAAACCGCCAATTTTTGATGGAAAGATTCCATGGGCGGAGTACGAACGTCAATTTAATACAATTGCTAAACATAATCAGTGGGACTCCGCCATGAGGGCCCACAGCCTTGCTTCTTGTCTTCGGACGCCGGCTCTGAATGTTTTAACGGCATTGTCTGAAGAAGAAATTTCTGATTACGAAAAACTTAGTTCTGCACTAAAGTTAAGATACGGAAATGACCACTTGACGAAACTGTATACGGCTCAATTACAGACTAGGAGACAAGGACGAGACGAAGACCTCGCGTCTCTTAGCCAGGATATAGAACGGCTTTCACGTGTAGCATTGCCAGATCACGAGCCGTCTCGTAATTTATTAGCTACTCAAGCCTTTTTAAATGCAATTAGTGATCCAGAAATTAAAATGGCCGTTGGAACATCGGGCCTCACTTCTCTGCGGGAGGCAACGGCCAAAGCCCTCGAGGTGGAGGCAATGAGAAAGCAATATTTTGGGCTGGGCAAGCTTCGTCGGATTGAGGTGCCCGAAAACACCTCAGAAAGACGAAGTTTTGAACACTCGGAGGAGTCAAAACCTCAAAATTATAAAAATAGAAATAACAGTAACAATTTTAAACCAAGAAATCGAGGTTCTTTTCAAAACCAACAAAACCAGCGTATAAATAAAAACGTGGTCGTAACAAGTCAAACTGGCTTGACTTGTATATTTTGTAAAAAAACAGGTCACGACGCCAATCATTGTTTTCTAATTAAGAAAATTAGTGGAAAACCGATGCAAGGTTCGAATCCAAATTCTTATAATTGGCGTAAGAAAAATATAGAAATAGGGGAAGCAAATCCTCAATCGAGTTCTTCAACAGGAACTCACCCAAAAAACTAATTCCAGATGATTTGTCGGGGCGAAAATCATCGCAGATTGTTAGAAGTGAAAGCCCTCTTGGAGAACAGTTTTTAATTAGAAGTCTACGACAGTCTGGTCTTTACGCGCGCGGTACTGTTAATGGCGTCGATTGTCTGTGGGTAATAGACACGGGCGCGGAAGTAACCGTAGTTCGATCGGATCTCTTTAAATCCGATGACCAGATTGTTCCCTCTTTTTCTCTGCGAACAGCCACTGGAGAGACGACCCCGGTTTTGAGACAGGTTACTGTCCAAATTAACCTTTTTGGTGTATCGACTCTCCACATAAGGTTTTTATAGCAGATATAGAGGATGAAGGTATTTTGGGAATAGACTTTCTTACAGCTCATAACTGTGTTATCTCGACTAAGAGAAATTCACTAGCTTCAAACAATCGCGAAATAACTCTTTGTACAAATAGGAATGGAATTTATTGGACTCCTCCTAGAATTCGAGAAATAGAACTTTCGAAGGATGATTTGCAACAACATTTTCCTTTACATTTACAGAGCCTTGTTGAGAAATCTTCGATTTCGTTAAATTCAGCTCAGGAAGAATCGTTTAAATCTCTTTTGCTAGAATTTATAGATTCTTTTGCTAAAGATAGTGGTGATAAGGGCCGATGTACTTCTGTCAAACACAAGATCGATGTCGGAGAGAGTTCACCAATTAAACAAGCTCCTCGAAGACTCGCTCTCAACGCCCGAGAAGAGGTTAAGAAGCTTGTGGAAGACATGCTAAAGAACAATGTTATTGAACCATCGTCTAGTCCCTGGGCTTCACCAATCGTCCTTGTTAACAAAAAGGACGGATCCAAACGATTTTGTATCGATTACAGGAAGCTGAACGATACAACGAAGAAATATTCTTACCCTCTACCCAGAATCGACGAGACACTCGACCTGATAGCTGGTGCAACTTGGTTCAGCACCATAGATGTTCAGAGCGGATACTGGCAGGTCGAAATGGATCCTCTAGATAAAGAAAAAACAGCTTTTGTTACGGGTTCAGGAGGATTATGGCAGTTCAAGGTTATGCCGTTTGGTTTGAGTAATGCCCCGGCTACCTTTGAACGAATGATGGAGGCTGTTCTCCATGGGCTCACGGGTAAAATATGCCTCGTTTATTTAGACGATACAATCGTTTTTGGCAAGAACTTTGAAGAAGAAGTTCAAAATCTCAGACAAGTTTTCGCTAGGCTGAAGCAAGCAGGTCTGAAAATGAGCCCGAAAAAATGCCATCTGTTCCAGAAAGAAGTAGGCTTCCTTGGACATATCGTTTCAGCACAAGGTGTGAAGACCGACCCATCCAAAATAGAGAAGGTTTCTTCTTGGCCGACACCTAAGAATAAAGAACAAATTCAAAGCTTTTTAGGCCTTTGTACGTATTACAGAAAATTTGTAAAAGGTTTCGCTAGTATAGCTAAACCTCTCCATCACTTGACCGGAATCAAGATTCCTTTTGACTGGACACCGGAATGCGAAGAGGCTTTCAAGAAATTAAAAGAAAATCTTATTTCTTCGCCGATTTTAGCTTATCCTGAGGTCGAAATTCCTTTTATTTTAGATACGGATGCATCTCTTTCAGGAATAGGCGGGGTTCTGTCACAAATTCAGGGAGGTCAAGAGAGAGTGATAAGCTATTTCAGCAGAGTTTTGAGTAAAACTGAGAGGAATTATTGTGTCACTCGTAGAGAGCTTTTAGCTGTTGTTAAGACCGTAGTACATTTTCACCATTATTTGTACGGCAGGAAATTTTTGATACGTACAGATCATGCTTCTCTCAGGTGGCTACTTTCGTTTAAATCTCCCGAAGGTCAGGTAGCTAGATGGTTAGAAAGGCTCGGTCAGTACGATTTTGATATTCGTCATCGAGCAGGAATTCATCATGGAAACGCCGATGCTCTCTCTCGAAGACCCTGCGAGGAAATGCCAGAGTGTAAACAGTGTGCACGATTAGAGAAAAATCGTGACCCCTCTCTTATAATACGGAAGATTTATTTCGAAAATAACCAGGAGGAATGGAGAAAATCGCAACAAGAGGACGACACTTTGAATCAAGTGAAGTCCTGGAAAGAAGCAGAAACTCGCCCGGACTGGCAGGATATATCTTTAGCCGAGCCAGATTTGAAAATTTATTGGGCTCAATGGGACTCTATTCTTTTAATTGATGGAATTTTATACCGAAAATGGGAATCTGCAGACTTGAAAGAAATCAGGTGGCAACTTTTGGTTCCCAGGTCACGAGTTCCAGAGATTCTTGCTCTTCATCATGATTCTCCTGCAGGCGGACACTTCGCGTCAAATAAAACTCTGGGCAGAATTCGCAACTTCTACTTTTGGCCCCGTTGCCGGATGGACGTTGAAGGTTGGTGTCGAAGATGTCGAATCTGCACGGCAAAGAAAGGACCTCGAGCAAAGGGACAAAGCTCTCTTCAGATTTACAACGTGGGAGCTCCATTTGAAAGGATAGCAATGGATATTCTTGGACCTCTTCCGATAACCCATTCTGGAAATAAATATGCTTTGGTTATTGCTGATTATTTTACTAAGTGGCCTGAAGTGGTTCCTCTCGCTGATCAAGAAGCCTCTACTGTAGCACAGGCATTCGTTAAAGAATTTATTTGTAGACACGGAGTTCCTCTAGAACTTCATACTGATCAAGGCCGAAATTTTGAGTCAACCTTAATGAAAGAGGTTACTCAGATTTTAGGGGTTAGAAAAACTCGTACAACTCCTTTGCATCCACAATCTGACGGCATGATAGAGCGTCTGAATCGGACTTTGCTACAATATTTGTCGTCCTTCGTAGAGCAGAATCAGAGAGACTGGGACTCCTGGATCCCTTTCTTCCTCTTATCTTACAGATCTGCGATTCATGAGACGACGAAGCAGACGCCAGCCCTCATGCTTACCGGAAGAAATCTTCGACTTCCGTCAGATTTAGAGAAAGGCCCTGTTCCTGTGCGAAGACAGCATCAAACAGATTATGCCTTTTCATTACAACAACGTTTAGAAGAAATTCATCACTTTGCTAGGAATAGAATTTCTATGGCTTCAGATAAATTGAAAACTCGTTATGATATTCGAGCCAGAGATTTAAAATTTAATCCTGGGGATCCTGTCTGGCTTTTTCAACCTCGAAGACAGAAAGGACGATGTCCAAAACTACAAAGAAATTGGGAAGGCCCTTACTTAGTGGTTAACCGGATAAATGATGTTGTTTATAGAATCCGAAGATCTCCTCATTCGCGTCAGAAAGTGGTTCACTTGGATCGTCTCGCTCCTTTTGAAGAGGATCGACCTGGAACAATCTCTCCAACACCAGGGACATCCTTCGAGGTTAGATCTTCAAATGAACACCCTTGACGACTGAGATCGATTTGGCCTTCTTTACAGTCGGTCATCGATTGGGAGAAGAATTTACCTTTCGGAATTCGTTTGAGTAAAACTCGACCGCTTACGATTATTATAGAAGGAAATATCGGATGCGGAAAAACAACTTTCACCAAGAGGTTTTTAGCAGATCGCCAGGTCTGTACACTTTTAGAACCTCTTGAAGAATATCGAAATGTAGCTGGAATTAATCTTTTAGATTTGATGTATCAGAACCCAGATCGTTATTGCTATTATTTTCAGCATTTCGCTCAAATGGTTATGTTAAACAGACATCTGCAGACGACTTCATTGCCTGTAAAGGTGATGGAAAGATCGATATTCAGTAGCAATTGTTTTGTAGAAGCTCGTCGAAGGTTAGGTAATTTTCGCGACTTCGAATCTCATTTATTGACAAAAAATTTTGATCTTCTCATTCGCTCGTCTGAGCTCAGAGTAGATTTGACCTTATCGGCTCCTGTTTTGGTTATCAATGCAGAATCCACAGCCGACCAAGTTTATTCTAGTTTTTGTTTTGCAATGACACACGGACAAGACTAGAGAAATTTCTTGTTTAAAAAAAAGATTTATTCAATAAGAAACTTTATTCTAATTTTAACAAACAATATAATTAAAAAAGAAAATAACGAGTAACATTTTTAATTTTTTTAATTTCCTCTTTCACTTTTTCGCATTCATTGCACCCACTCGTCTCTCTTTTTGCGATGAATAGACTTTGGCCACAGATCCAACATTTAGCCTTTTCCTCATGGAATGTGAGGTGAAAGGAAATTATATGGTCCAGTAATTTGGATTCTGAGCTGTTTTTAAAAAAAAAAATATTTTTATGTTTATAATTTATTTGTGTTATTCGATATGATGAACTTATTGGAGGATGAAGCAAGATTCGCAAGAATAATCCGTTCTGCCTTTTTCTTGAAAGCCTTCTAACTTGCCGCATGACATCTCTTTCCATTTTGAATCAAGAAAATCACAGATTTCTTTTTCTGAGAGGTCTTCGATATTGCTTGGGAGACATTTACGCGATAATGCTCCCGCATTCAGGGAAATATGCTCTTTTGAATTAGGGTTCATGATATGTCTTCAATGACTACTTTTCTGATAATGATTTGTTATTTCTGGGTTGCTAATCAATTTGAAATTTGTTTTCTTTGATTGTTTCTTTCTAGAAACTTTTTTTCTGGAATCGAGTTTTGTGTCGGTTAGGCTTTGGTTTATTAATGTGAAAAGAGCCACGATTATTTTTCGAGGTCGATGAGCGATTGCTTGATTTTCACATTTTATTAACCTTAAGTGTCAGTTTTTGTGAGTACTTTTTCAGGATACTTGACACAGCCTTTTCCCATCCAATCTTTTCCCGATTCCTGAAGATGACTGGTGGTCTTATTTTGAAGAAGAACGCAGAAATGAATCAGATAAGATCGTTTCTTTTCTTTTGAATACATATTCAATTTATTTTATTCAAGTATTCTCTCAAATTCACTTAGTGAATTTGAATTGTTATACCACCACTCACATTTGTCCTCCAAACTCTAGGGTGTGCTGTCTCAGAAGAAGCTTTGGATTCAGTCACCCCACTATTTCCTTATTTCCTATGAAGAGAAGTCTGTTTTATCTTATTTGGTCCTGGAATTGTCGGTTCCCGCTTCGATGTTTTCATCCGAACCTGTTTCGGAGGGATCCTTTATGATGAAGATTGAATTTCTTTCCGACATCAATCTGGGCCGTTGCGGATAACTTTGAATTCATGAAGCCACATTACACTCAATAACACTAACCTTTATAAAACATGGCACATAAATTTTTGAGATTATTTAATGCTCAACTATCTGCTCAAGGTTTTCTGTGGTTTACCTTGAGACTGTGGGCAAATGCCAGATAGTAAAAAAGGGAGTTCTTAAATTTTTAGAGCCACAGCTCCAACTCACCTTTGAGCACTGACTACTAGAATACTTTTATAATTGTTTTATCTTTCCCGAGTCGGGACGACTCTTTTCCTCGGGGGGGAGTAGTGTTACAAAGGGTGAAATCACCCGTTTTGCCCCCTCTTTAATGATCTAGTAGTCAGCATAGATAAAAGACGTTTATAAACCTCTTATATCTTTAAAAAGAATAAGGTTGCTGCGCCAACCGATATTATTGTAAAAACAGTCTTGTTTCAGACTTCAAACGAGAAACACATATTTCGCATTAAAAGCATTTTCACGATATTTTTGTTCACGCTCTTGATTTGATAATAAGTAAACTCGCGTATCCATATTTTATTAACGTAACGTCTAAAAACGTTACAATATATATATATATATATTAGGGTGCTTTTTTTTTTTGGACTATTTTTTTTTTTTTCGGTCCCATCGTGAAATTTTGTTGGAAGTACAACAAAAAAAATTCCCCGAAAGATTGAGCCCTTAATATTAATATTAAGTGCTCGCCCAAGGCATGTAAAGATTTCCCGCTTAAAATACACGTAAACTTCAATTTTTTTCTTTAAAACATCTACAGTTCAGAGGCATTCTATGGTGTAGTCTAGGACGTCAGTAGGTTTTCTTCGGAATGAAATGCTCTACAAAAGTGCTCATTGCGGTGAAGTCGTAACTCACACCGGCGAAGTCGTATGGGCCACCCAAACCCAATTTTTTCATGAAATTCTTGTCTTTTTGCCCGTATCTCGTAAATAACAAGAGCTACAAAAAAAAATATTTAACAAATTTGTAGGAAATTTAATTTCCTAAAAAAAAGTTCCAGAAAACCAAATTGCTAACATCGATATTTATTGAGATATTGGGCTTTTAAGGTGAGGAAGTATGGAATTTTTATGAATAATTGAGTCAAATTGTCGAATTATTGATTGTCGAATATATTTTTGTTTTGTAGCTCTTGTAATTGTAATGACAAGAATTGTAATTGTAATGACAAGAGCTACAAAACAAAAAAATATTCGACAATCAATAATTCGACAATTTGACTCAATAATTCATGAAAAATCCATACTTCCTCACCTTAAAAGCCCAATATCTCAATAAATATCGATGTTAGCAATTTGGTTTTCTGGAACTTTTTTGTAGGAAATTAAATTTCCTACAAATTTGTTGAATATTTTTTTTGTAGCTCTTGTTATTTACGAGATACGGGCAAAAAGACAAGAATTTCATGAAAAAATTGGGTTTGGGTGGCCCATACGACTTCGCCGGTGTGAATTACGACTTCACCGCAATGAGCACTTTTGTAGAGCATTTCATTCCGAAGAAAACCTACTGACGTCCTAGACTACACCATAGAATGCCTCTGAACTGTAGATGTTTTAAAGAAAAAAATTGAAGTTTACGTGTATTTTAAGCGGGAAATCTTTACATGCCTTGGGCGAGCACTTAATATTAATATTAAGGGCTCATTCTTTCAGGGAATTTTTTTTGTTGTATTTCCAACAAAATTTCACGATGGGACCGAAAAAAAAAAAATATAGTCCAAAAAAAAAGCACCCTAATATATATATTTCAAATTACAGTTGCACTTAAAATGTTGATAGCGATTCGTAAACTTTCACGCTAATAGTTTACCCCCAGAGCGAAAAATAATATTTTCCATGTACATCGAATACACTCGAATTACAGTTGCACTTAATTCGTTTAAGTAAAGCTGGGGAAGTTCGCTACAATTAGATAGATCGGGGATGTTGATAGCGATCCGTAAACTTTCACGCTAATAGTTTCCCTCCCAGGGCGAAAAATAATAGTTTCGGCATGTCATTTTGATTTTTCACCGTTACCCGTAAACTTCCACCATCTGTATAAAAAGGGTTGGCACATCAAAGTTGCACATCAGTGAGTCTATAATTCTTGTGAGACGAACGCACTAAAATCATCATGATACGTAGTAACCAGTTTACCGACGAAGAAATAATTATAGGATTCAGCGACGCGACTTCGGAGTTTTCGCTCCAAGATCTTCGGCGACTCGTTGAATGTGTCCGGAGAGCTCGTGCGCAACCGCGCAGGCCGCACAGGGTATATGTTGGGGACATAACATTAATCCTGCATTTCCAAAAATGGGGAAATGAGGTGATCGCGATCTTTTCGGACATCGAACCAGATGACGATGGACGCGAAGCAGATTGGATCGAGCGTCGTCAAGTCAACGAGGAATAATATACGTCCCGATGTATGATTGTGCGCCCGGAAAACGTTCAACGACTGCAGCAATGTTTGCCCTCAGAGTGAAAATAATATTTTCACCATACTTCAAATACATTCTTTTGTGCTAATCGACCGGGTGGCGGCACTGCAATTAGATAGGCTGTGAATGTTGATGGTGATCCGTAAACTTTCACGCTAATAGTTTACCTCCAGGCTTATTTCCCACTCGATGTGGTGAGTGGTATATAAACGTAGGCCTATTCCGATGATGACGCCGTTCTCATCGTCTCTTCGCGTCGTGAACTGCTCGTACTAGTGAAAAACAAGAAACCGATTGAAACGCGATGGATCTAACAAAAGTTAACCACGCCGGTCGTCTGGAGAAGCCGCCAACCAAAAAGATGTCAGAACTTGAAATTGGAGCGACGTACAACATCACGGGCTTACGGTTGGTCAAAACGAAATTTGGGGCACGTGTTCTGGTGATGATCGATGAGGATTACAACGTCTTCTTACCACCGAGAATCGCAAGGGTCCTGCAAGAAGATTCAAATCAGATGGCTGAAATGTGCAACATGGCGGAGCAAAATCGCCTGCAAATGAAATATCTTGGAGGGGAATTTAACAAGCTCGAATTTTCATGCAGTTATGCACCATAAATAAACTATGCGATCCCCAACCATCACCTCTACAAAAATTCACCCGCGAGGGGATGAACGCAGGCATGCTGGGGATCGAACTTTCACCAAGTGGATCCGAGCGGGAGTTGTAACGAATCTCGGAAATATCAACCGATACCAGCCTCTCGCTGCGGGGCTTTCGACATTCGTTGAGCTGCCCAAGGACATTCAGCGGAAGAGGGTGGTGGTGAACGTGAAAAACAAAGATGATTATTGTGAATATTTACGTTTGATGCCTCTGGTGATCCGCCATCATGCGGAAATGATTTAGACTAGATTTGAAAATGTGAATTCATATACTTAACATTTATTTATGTACTCATTTATTTATTTATTTATTATCAATATATTGAGAAATTATTCATTTTTATTCGTTTACCACGAGAAAAGTTTTCAGAAAACGAAAAAAAGTTTTCAGAAAATGAAAAAAAGTTTTCAGAAAATGAAAAAAAGTTTTCAGAAAACGAAAAAAAGTTTTCGGGAAATGAAAAAAAGTTTTCCGAAAACTTTTTTCCCATTTGATTAACACGTAAAAAAAGTTTTCAGGAAATGAAAATAAGTTTTCTGAAAATGAAAAAAAGTTTTCTGAAAATGAAAATAAGTTTTCTGAAAATGAAAAAAAGTTTTCTGAAAATGAAAATAAGTTTTCTGAAAATGAAAAAAAGTTTTCTGAAAATGAAAAAAGTGTAATAATCGTATGGAAAATTGCAGATTATTATTATTATTATTACTATTATTATTTTCATGGTATCGAGTATGGCACATGTGCATGCAAAGGGGATAAGTGCGGAAATATTTGTATATTCAAATCTTTTATTGTAATTCGAAAATACATGCAAATTATGTTACATGTATGTTTTATTTATCCTGCTATTGTGCGAACTATCAAAAACCCAACCTCTTCACATAGACCCGATTCCCTCGTCTGCGTAATACTTTCTCCACAAGATAGCCGTTGGGGTATTTTAGCATGCGGTCATATCGACGAGATCAGCTTGCCAGGTCTCATCCAGTTCGCGTACATCTACGAATCGGCGCGGATAGTTGCGCCGAGCCTGTCTGTGAAGTTCGGTTGCTATTACAGCCTTCATTGTTCCCCGCTCTTCACCTTTCAATTTTTCGAATCGCCGGCCAACCACTCTGGTTCCTCAATCGATACTAATTCCCCTGCTGGCCTGCCCCCGCGTCGGTGTTGCTTGCTCCCCCCAATATGTTTGAGGCGACTCAACTCATCTTCTATGATTTTGTTATTTATGCGCAGCTGTTTCAACTCCTCGTTGTGATTATGCGCGAAACTCGCAAAATTTGATTGAAAAGTATCCACAACATCCACAGCCATAGATTGTAAAGCGGTATTGAGAACTTTTAAGGAAACGGCATCGTTTTCCATCTGAGGATCGGCGATATTACACAATCGTTTGCTGTCTATATCGTAGTGGTTATCGGCGGTGGTTTTGAATCCAACACCCTGCGGCCCGCGAATAAATTTTTTACCCCCACCACGCTCCGAGTGCCGTCCAAATATGTCTATACTCATCACGGGGCGGTCACAGAACAAATGATGATTCTATGTTCATCTGCCGCTAATAAACCATTCCAGCCTCACGCAACTCCTCAATAATGGAGACTATTTCGTTGGAATGGCTGGTATTGCCTGCAGCCTGTGACGCCATAAGCAGCCGGAGACGATCTACAATTTCATTCGGATCATCCCAGTAGACGTAATCAACATCTCGGCCAGCCTTTCGCGCAATCTTATAGTCGGGCAAGCCTTTACCCGATTTGTTTGGCGAGCCGACGTGTTTTGCAATGAAATTTCTATACTTTGCGCTCTTTAAATCATCTCGAAGGCTTCCATCAGCTTGATAACGTTTTGGATGTGCATTTGTTGTTGTTACAATTTTTATGTAATTATTCTTGTCTGCGTCATTTACAACCGATGCATCGGGCGATTTTTTAAACAATAATTCAAGTAATCCTGGTGTTCTCTCATAACTTTTATCTCCCACTTTGACCTGATTATCAATGAAATTGATTGGTGTATCACCAATCATCATGCCGTTCGTTAACTTTCGAACACCGTATATGGTATCCAAATCCCTCTTTTTGCTTGTGCTAAACATTTTCAAATATTGCGCCATGGAACCCGTTGTTTTTTTCACCGGCGTACTTGTAGTAGAAATTTCATCAAACTTCAGCGTTTTATCGTTTGCATCCATGAAATTCCCATCGCTCATATCCTCATCTTCCGCAACGTCACCATCATCATCATCATCATCATCATCATCATCATCTCTGGTACTCTCACCATCTTTTTCTTCTTCTTCTTCTTCTTCTTTTTCTTCTTCTTCTTCTTTTTTCATAGTAACATGCGGTAGTTCCGTTTTAATTTCTTGTTTAATATGCCGCTGCTGCGGCTTTGAAGTATCCACTAATTGTTGCAACGGCGTTATTAACGGCTTGAATACCTCCCCCATAGCCTGTTCGGTCGTGTCCTTGTCCAACTTGAGCATCTTATGCTTCCGTCGTATGATATCGGATGCTTTCGATATTTCACGCAATGTATCGCTATGCTTACGAATCTTGGCACTCTCCATGTTGCCGGACCGATTGTTGCAATAAAACTGTGAAAGTTTATGCTAGTTTATGCTTATAAAGCAGTCAAACCCCTTCCTATATCGCCCCTCATTGATTTCGCTATCCTTGTCAATTACGGTAAAACTGTATTTGTCATCATTCCAGCATGCCGAGCACAAGTCTTTAAATTGCTGATACGTCATGTCTGTGTTCACATGATCGCTGTAGATGTGTTTCAGATTCATATCATCCTGTCGAAATAGCACCAATAAGTTTGCATTGTCACGCACTAGGTGTTTTGGAATGCGCGCATACGTTTGACTCAGATAAAAGCTATCGATATCACGATGCCTGCCCATGCTGAAGTATGCTCTGATATTATCTTGCTTTTCACAGGCCACATCGTCGAAAATCATAACAGAGTTGGGGCGAGCATCTTCCGGTTTTACAACCTCGTCGTTCTCACGAAACGGGAAATAACCCACACCATGCACGGGTTCTAGCAACTTTCGCAAAAGTTGATACTTTGGCTGGATGAGAGATTTCGAATAGACGTAGACATTTTCGAATCGCAATCCATTGCCGTGCGCGATGAGTGAGAGAAAAGCATTAGTTTTACCACAATTCGATGGCCCGCAAAAAATTGCTCTTACGGTATTTGGTAGCAATTTTCCATGCCGTTTGTCTATCTTCCCCTTTGCGCGTCGAACCATTTTATCAAAATTCTCGATAGGTAGTTTATCGGGCTGATCTTGAAATCTCATGATGCTTCGTGAGCATGACAACGAGAACTGAAATGACGGCATATAAATTCCCCCCTTTTTATAGAAGTCACGTTAGTTGTTGCTGGACTATGAGGACGTGCACACGGAAGAAACGCGGTGGTGGTTTGTTAAATAAAATCATCAATCATCTCCCAGTTGGATTGCACGTACCAGGGTATCAGTACTGTGGACCTGGAACGAAATTAGCCAAGAGGTTGGCTCGTGGCGATTTGGGGATCAATCCGCTGGATGTCGCATGCAAAGACCACGACATTGCATATGCAAAGAATCGCGATATTGCGGCGAGAAATCTTGCCGATAAAGCGCTCGCTGAGAAGGCGTGGAATCGCGTCCTGGCCAAGGACGCTAGTGTGGGCGAAAAGGCAGTAGCCTGGGGAGTCACCAACACCATGAAAGCTAAATCTAAACTCGAAATGGGCTTAGCTGCGAAGCTATCGAAACTTGGAGCGGCCGCGAAAAAGAAATCTGGAACAGGTGGAAAGAATAAACATCGGAAGAGAACGGTGAATCTTGAATCCATCATCACAGCAGCAAAGGATGCCATGCGACCGGGTTATAAAGCCGTTGAGTCGGCGTTGGCGGGCGCTCGTGCGGCTGCATGTGGGATTGTGAAGAATGGTCGTTTGCCTCGCGTTATACCTGTGCCCGAAAAAATTGGTGGCTTCCTACCGTTTCTCATTCCAATTCTAGCTGGTCTGAGCGCTACTGGAGCTCTTGCGGGTGGTGCTGCAGGTATAGCTAAAGCCGTCAACGACGCTAGTGCCAACAAACATCGGTTGAACGAGGCCAAACGGCACAATACAACAATGGAGGCGATTGCTTTGGGCAAGGGATTATACCTGCGACCCTACCGCAGCGGAATGGGCCTGTACTTACGTCCGGCAAAAAACTGATACAGCTACCACACCGAGCTCTCACCAACATCGATTTACTCAAATATGCTAAAAATATGAAAATTTCGCATTTTCGCGGTGTTTTCATGCGGAATGATCTGCCTAAATCGGGGGCAAAAATGCGGGAATCTGCAATTATTAATCTTGACGATAAAAACGGCCCAGGGACACATTGGGTTGCGTACAAGAAAAATGGTGACCATGTTGCGTATTTCGATAGTTTCGGTGATTTGAAGCCGCCTAAGGAGCTGATGAGGTATCTCGGTGTTGGTAGCGTTGAATACAATCAGAAGAGGTATCAGGAATATGATACTGTGATTTGCGGGCACTTATGCCTCAAATTTCTCAGCGAACAGTTATAAAAAGACAAGTGTGACAGAAGCAAGCATCAGTCATGTCGGAATCGTTGACGTTAACATTGTCAGGTACATCCTCCGTGCTGGAGGCTCAATATTTCCCCCCAATCGAGTTATCGCCGGAGAAAAACTATGTTCTTGGACTCGTCGAGTTCCTAACATTCAATTCAATACCCAATATTTATGAAACATGTAATAAATTTTACCTGAAACGGGCGGACAACAGCAGAGAGATCATTACAATACCCACGGGGAGCTATGAAATTGAGGATATTGAAAAATTTCTGCGTAAGGAGCTACCCTCCGACGTCACCCTCAGTCTGAGAGCTAACGACAGCGAGCTGAACAGTGAAGTCACGTGCAATCATGTGGTAGACTTCAAGCCCAAAGATTCCATCGGCAGATTGTTGGGATTTAAAGCGGTTGAGCTAGCACGAGGCGTTACTCATAAATCTGAATTACCAGTGGCTATACTGAAGGTTAATACTTTACGCGTTGAGTGTAACATAACCGCTGGGGCGTACATAAACGGGCGTCGAGCTCATACGATTCACGAATTTTTCCCAACCGTTCCATCAGGATATAAGATTGTCGAAGTGCCTGCCAGCATCATTTACCTACCAATCGCCGTACTGTCGATACAGCATTTGCGGCTGAGAATAGTTGATCAAGACGACGAGCTGATTAATTTTCGTGGTGAAACGATTTCTGTGCGTTTACACGTGAAAACACTGAAATAATGGGAATCGTGTTTGAGACAAGAAAGTTGGGCAAAAGTTATAAAACTCAAACGTCATGGCCAAAAATCGTCAGTCGCCCGACACCTCTGACAACGTTTACACCGCCTACGAGACTGACACCTCTGAACGTTCGGTTTCTCCAGAGCCTAGGTCTTCGATTACGTGGAAATTTTGGAAAATAAAAATTCGTGTTCGCTGTATCCTGTGTGTGTTACCATGGAAGAAATAATAGAAATACAGAAACCTGTGGTATTCGACGAATCGATCGCGCACTCTGAGATTCATGCTCATCAGCCGTTTGCATCATCCACCTTCCAGAACAACGATGAAATCCGTATTGTTGTTCAACATCAAGACTTGTGTCTACTGCCTAGTAAGAGCTCTCTACACATTCATGGAAAAATCACAAAGGCTGATGGCGTGGCTGCGGTGGCGGTTACGAAATTGATCAATATGGCCGTTTGCCATTTGTTTGAAGAAGTTCGCTATGAGTTGAACGGTGTAGAGATTGATCGGAATAAAAATGTCGGCATCACCAGCACTATGAAGGGTTACGTATCCTTGAGTCCGGGCCAGCAATATAGTTTGGAAAATACCGGGTGGTTAAGTGGGGATAACGAACTAACCGATGCCAATGGAAATTTCGATGTTGTTTTACCGTTAAATTATGTGCTAGGCTTCGCCGAGGATTATTGCCGAGTTGTTGTTAATGCTAAACATGAGTTAATTCTCACACGTTCCAACACCGATTTGAATGCCGTTATTCAGACCGCGGCGACGGAAAACTTTAAAATCACCCTAAATAAAATCGAGTGGTTGTTGCCATACATCAAACTGGCGGATGAACCGAAAATCCAGCTACTCAACTACATCGCCACGGATCCAGCCATATCCATGAGTTTTCGTTCTTGGGAAACGTACGTGTATCCGATGCTCCCGTCAACAACGCGGCATATATGGTCAGTCAAGACATCGACGCAGCTTGAGAAGCCGAGATATGTCGTTCTAGGATTTCAAAATGCAAGAAGAAACGAGCCGCTGAAAAATGCTGGCGTATTTGATCATTGTCGGATCAGAGATGTAAAACTCTTCCTCAACTCGCAGTGCTATCCCTACGGAAATATGAATCTTGATATATCCAATAATCAATACGCCATTCTCTATGACATGTATGTTCGGTTTCAAATGGCCTACTACAACAAAGAAGCTGAGCCTTTGCTATCGAAGCGCGAATTTATAAACCGTGCCCCTCTTATCGCCATCGATTGCTCCAAGCAGAACGAAACATTGAAAACTGGGCCTGTCGACATTCGATTGGAATTTGACTCTAGCATCGCGTTTCCACCACACACTTCTGCCTACTGCATGATCTTGCATGATCGCATTGTTGAATATAATCCGATTAGTGGTGCTGTGAAAAAATTGGTATAAGTCAATTTTGAGATGGTATGTTTAATTATTACTATTATTGTATGAATAATGGAGATGTGTGTAAAGTTATTTGTGCAATTTAAAATATGCTGATCCATCACCATTATGTCTAGCTGAAAACAGAATGTAATTGTTGATGAATAAAAAATATCTACTCAATGCATCCAACAGCCATTTTAGCGTGAAAGTTTACGAATCGCCATCAACATTCCCAACCCATCTAATTGCGGCGAACATCCCAGGCTTTACTTAACATTAAGTGCAACTGTAATTTGAAATATATATATATATATATATATATAAATATATATATATATATATACTCGTATATATAACTACAATGAATTCTATTAATATTTTTCAAATGTAAAATTTTCGCTGTGGGGGTAAACTATTAGCGAGAAAGTTTACGGATCGTCATCAGCATTCCCTGTCTATCTAATTGCCATGTCGCCAACCGGTCGATTAGCGCAAAAGAATGTATTCGAAGTACGTGGAAAATATTATTTTTCGCCTGGGGGCAAACTATTGGCACGAAAGTTTACGGGTAACGGCGAAAATATATAACTACAATGAATTCTATTAATATTTTTCAAATGTAAAATTTTCGCCTGGGGCAAACTATTAGCGAGAAAGTTTACGGGTAACGGCGAAAATCAAAATGGCTATTCGTCCGGCCAAGAAATAAATCAGATTGTCAAACTGTCTGACGATAAAAATCAAAATAGCCGCCCATCCGACTGGGCAAAAATCAAAAAATGGCCAACTGGTGACATCATAGCGAAAATCATATTATCAAACTTTCGGACGATGAAAATCAAAATGTCCGCTGTCTGAATGGCTGCTCGGCAGACGGCAAAATCGGTCGATTATACTGATGACGTCATAGCGAAAATCACATTGTCAAACTGTCTGACGGTAAAAATAAAAATGGCTGCCCATCCGACTGAGCAAAAATCAAAATGGCAGCTGTGTGAATGGCCACCCGTCTGACTAAGCAAAAAATCAAAATGGCCGCCATCAAAAAATCACAGTCGCCGTCAAAATGGCTGCCATCAAAAAATCAAAAATGGCAGTCATCAAAAAAATCAAAATGGCAGCCATCCAAAAAATCAAAATGGCGACCATCAAAAAAAAAAAAAAAAAAAAAAAAAAAAGGGGGGGGGGGCATGGGGGGAGGCATGGGGGGCACGCCGCCATGTTTGGATCTAGAACTCTCATAGCCAATCTACTAAGGAACTTTGCATTATAAACATAAACTCATCGGGTTTGAGTCGCATTCTCTTCAAACCGCCGTACGCTTGGGCGGATCTACCAGCTCAACACAAAGCTACTAACGCTTGGCTAACACAATTTTCATGGAATACCCTGGAATGCGGGAATCGAACCTTATGCTGAGGTGCAGAAAATTGTAAAAAAGACTGTTAAATACGCATGCTATGTATATGTCAAAGGTAAGGAGAAGAAACGGTGGCTGACAGAGATCCTTGGTGGGACAAAACAAGTAATAAACATGGAAGATTTACACATTTCACCACCATCACTGGAAAAACCGAAAGATATGGAAGAGGCGGGCTGGTGCTGCGATTATCATGGAAACGCTTCAACGGGATACAACTGCGCCTTCGAAAATGTTCAGCGTTTGAAGAAGTGGTATGTCGAGGAGTGCACGAGGTCTCTCACGAAATCGCTCTGTCTTTTCGAAAAACAGAAAAAATATTAATAGAATTTATTGTAGTTATATATGTGTATATATATGTATTTCGAATTACAGTTACACCTAATTTTAAGTAATATCATTCATTCAAATAAATGTAAAATAAATATATATGAATGTATTGTTGAAGGCAGCATCTGTTAAAGAAATAAAAATACTCATTATTGATTATGTCTACTGGGATGATCCGAATGGAATTTTAGATTGTCTCCGACTGCTTATGGCGCCACAGGCTGCAAACAATACCAGCCATTCCAACGAAATAGTCTCCATTATCGAGGAGTTGCGCAAGGCTGGAATCGTTTATTAGCGGCGGATGAACTTAGAATCATCATTTGTTCAGCGGCCGTCCAGTGATGAGTATAGATATATTTGGACGACACTCGGAGCGTGGTGAGGGTAAAAAATTTATTCGGGGGCCTCCGGGTGTTGGATTCAAAACCACCATCGATAACCACTACGATATAGACAGCAAACGATTGTGTAATATCGCCGATCCTCAGATCGAAAACGATGCGGTTTCTATGAGAGTACTCAACCAAAGTGTACGGCGAGCGAATGATGTGCTCCAGAACGATGTCAAGGGGGGAATTCGTATCATTGAGGTAAAGATTGCAAATAATGCCAAAGAAATTCGCGAGGTTATAGGATCCATGCTTGAAAGTATCAAAAGTTTAAGGAGCTATTTGAATTTGTTGCGGAAAACCGTTGAAGGCATGGCATGGTCGATAATTAAACGAAATGAAAAAGTCCCAACTGTTCCAACGAAATAGTCGCCATCGTTGAAGAGTTGCACGAGGCTGGAATCGTTTATTAGCGGCGTGTAAACATAGAATCATCGTTTGTTCAGTGATCGTCCAGTGATGAGTATAGGCATATTTGGACGACACTCGAAGCGTGGTGGGGGGTAAAAAATTTATTCGCGGGCCTCCGGGTGTTGGATTCAAAAAATCATAGAAAATGAGTTGAGTCGCATCAAACATATTGTCAAACATATTGGGGGGCAAGCAACACCGACGCCGGGGGCAGGCCAGCAGGGAATGAGTATCGATTGAGGAACCAGAGTGGTTGGACGGCGATTCGAAAAATTGAAAGGTGAAGAGCGGGGAACAATGAAGACTGTAATAGCTGCCGAACTTCACAGACAGGCTCGACGCAACTATCCGCGCCGATTCGTAGATGTACGCGGGCTGGATGAGACCTGGCAAGCTGATCTCGTCGATATGACCGCATACAGCTCGCGCAACAAAGGATACAAATACCTACTAACAATCATCGATATATTTTCCAAGTACGCGTGGGCTGTGCCGATAAAGTCCAAGAGTGGGAAAGATGTTACTGCTGCCATGAAATCTGTACTGACCCAGAGTCGTATACCTACACATCTACACGTTGATCGAGGCAAAGAATTTTACAACAGCGAATTCAAAGCCCTCGTGAAGCATCACAATATCAACATGTATTCGAAATTTAGCAACTTAAAGGCGTCGATATGCGAACGTTTTAATCGAACATTGAAAAATAAAATGTGGAAGCGGTTAACTCTCCAAGGATCGTACGAATGGATAATTATTTTGACTGATTTAATGAAGTCCTACAACAACACCAGACATCGCACGATTCGAATGAAACCGGTGGATGTTAGCACGGAGAATGAAAAACAGCTGTTTCGTAGCGTGTACAAGCCTAGGCAAATCAAACGAAGTGATCGGGCGCAGAAATTCAGTGTGGGCGATCGAGTTCGAATCAGCAAGTACAAGAATGTATTCGAAAAAGGCTATACACCCAATTGAACGACTGAAATATTCACCGTGAGTGAGGTGAAAAATACCAATCCACCGACGTACAAACTTGCCGATTATCAAGATCATCCCATCGAGGGGGGCTTCTACGAGGAGGAGCTCGGCAAAGTAAAATACCCCGACGGCTATCTTGTGGAGAAAGTATTACGCAAACGGGGGAATCGGGTCTATGTGGAGTGGTTGGGTTTTGATAGTTCGCACAATAGCTGGATAAATAAAACAGACATGTAACATAATTTGTATGTATTTTCCGAATTACAATAAAAGATTCAAATATACAAATATTTCCACACTTATCTCCTTTGAATGCACATGTGCCATACTCTATACCATGAAAATATTATTAATAATAATCTGCAATTTTCCATACGATTATTACACATTTTATTTTTTGGAAAACTTTTTTTCATTTTCAGAAAACTTTTTTTCATTTTCAGAAAACTTATTTTCATTTTCAGAAAACTTTTTTTCGTTTTCAGAAAACTTATTTTCATTTTCTGAAAACTTTTTTTACGTGTTAATCAAATGGGAAAAAAGTTTTCGGAAAACTTTTTTCATTTTCTGAAAACTTTTTTTCGTTTTCTGAAAACTTTTTTCATTTTCGGAAAACTTTTTTTCATTCTCTGAAAACTTTTTTTCGTTTTCTGAAAACTTTTCTCGCGGTGAACGAATAAAAATGAATAATTTCTCAATATATTGATAATAAATAAATAAATAAATGAGTAAATAAATAAATAAATAAATGTTAAGTATATGAATTCACATTTTCAAATCCAGTCTAAATCGTTTCCGCATGATGGCGAATCGCCCGAGGCGTCAAACGTAATTTTTCATTTTCTGAAAACTTTTCTCGAGGTATGCGAATAAAAATGAATAATTTTCTCAATATATTGATAATAAATAAATGAATAAATGAATAAATAAATAAATAAATGTTAAGTATATGAATTCGCATTTTCAAATCCAGTCAAATATCGTTTCCGCATGATGGCGGATCGCCCGAGGCGTCAAACGTAAATATTCACAATAATTCTACGTCTACAGTTTTATCTTATAGCTATTGGGGGGCTGGGACAAACCCCCAAGGTAGGGTGTCGGTCTGTCCGGGTATCAATTGCCGCTTGTCATCCTGCCAACTGAGAGCCAATTTTTTTTGTACGATCGTGCTTACTTCATGTTTCTTACTTCGTATCAAACACTGGGGGAGGGTCAACTCTTGGTAAGCCATCAGACAGCGCTTATAATCATCGAACGTGATGCTATTTATCAAAGAATTTTTTACACCTTTGGCGCGCTTACTCACTTTTTCCCCATCCCCGCCCATCGTAGTAAATGTGTACAGCTTTGCTCGCAGTCCCACAAACTCTGTCATAATTTTACCATTATTTTCATCCTTCATTAGCCCTAGTCGTTTCTTGTTTTTAAGCGGAATGCCATACGCATTGTCGGGCGAATAGTCAGAGGTATCAAACATTGTATCCACATCACGTTTGATGATATCGTAGATGTTCGATACGTTAAATTGATAAATAAGGCTGCCTGTGTCAGTATACAATAATTTGACCTCGCTGTTCGGAAAGTTGGATTTCACATAATTATAGTGGAAATCGTAAAGAATGATTTTTGACAGATCTAGAATCGATGCACCGACGTAAATAGGTTTAGCGAAGTGAACTTCGACACGATTCATTCCAATGATGACCATATCAGCGCCAAATACGGTGCAGCTGTGAAAGTTTTCCCTGGCAATAAGCGCTCTCGCACCACCTCGCCCCTTCCATTTTGTGACCAGTTTTACATCTTTATGATTTCGCACGTTCTCCATAGTCTTGCCGAACACCGCGTTATTCATGAGTTTGTAAAAGTTTTTCTCAAATTCATTCCTAGACCGCTTGCGCATGTCCGTGTTGAGCGTGATGTAAGGTTCGAGCCATGGCGATTGTACGAACTTTAATACTCTGTCCACTTTCGTTACTTTCAATCCGAAACTCAAACACTGCTTCAAATTTCTATAGTGCTATATATACTTTGTTTTGGGGTGGAGGGTGGTCACGAGTTTGGCGTTTTTACCACCTGGAGGAGTAAAATGCTCGGGACAAAGAGGCAAGTCTTTGTGATCTTCGTGGAGTTCTGCAGGATAGTCCAAATCTACCTCCAGAAGGTAACCGATCGGCAAATCGTCCGGATGGTTTGTTACATCGATGTGCTGATACTCCCACTCGAACGAGCCGACCGGTAAATGCACGCTCATAGCCGCTCCGTACAGGTTATTCACGTCAAAATACGTGAGATACAATTCCGCTTTGTTTGGATCAAAATCTTTTCCCATAAATCTATTATTGGCACGAGCGTGTCGATTGGAACATGACGCTACGTCGCCTCGAATGGCTCTTTCAATAAATAATACCATTTCAGGGTTGTCTGAAAGTTGCAAAGTTACATTGGTATGTTTGAGCATCGCGTCAGAAGCAAGTCCCGGTGCAGTGTAGTAGTGCAACGGATCTAAATCGTACGTTTTAAAGCAGCTAGCGCGGGAATTTTCGAAAATATCGGCAAGCAAAAGAACATCGGTCTTTAAATATAAATCAAAATAGTCGCCCAATGACTCTAAATGAAATTCCCCCCAAAAATTTTTAGCGTGCTCGTAATCGGCGTCTGAAATGTTTGCATCGCAGAGGTGCGAGTAGAAATGCTTCTTTGCGGGTAATCGCGGTTCATCGAGTTTTCCCCAACAATCGACGTATTCATAGGGAAAAACGCCTTTGCGGGTCATCAAACTGAACTGAGTCGGATTATTATAAAATTTACGTGTTATGGGCTTGTCTGCATCATTCAAATATGTGGAAAGTTTATCGATGCTGCTAGCCATAAATCGAAACGAATCGATGAATCTCAAGTGCATCATTTTCCCATCAACGCGTTTCGTGAAGGATATATATTTTTCCTTATTTATGGGTAGCAGAGTAATTTCACCGGGAAAAGTTGACGCGAGGGATTTTATTAAAAAGTGAGAATCGTAACCGGACAAATTGTGGAAAACTATTGGAATTTTGTGCGACTCTCTGAAATTCAAATTACATCGATTATGAGCAGGACCACGATATTTACCCGTGAAGTGACAGTGGTCGTGGCACTTTTTCTCCTCAGGGGTAAACGGCTTTTCGCAAATGTAGCAATTCTTTGCGCGCTTGTGGCGGTCGTGTTGCACTTGGGTAAGAGACTCCATCGGAATTATGTTTTTGACGCGTGACTCTACTTTAGTCGATAAATCTTTAAGCTGCCGCATGAAACAATCTATGCAATCAACGCCGCGTTGACTGTGGAACTCCGATAAAGTCTCATCGTCCGCGCAATGGACATAGTACGCTACACTGTGCGGGATATGCTTTTGAAATTCACGTGTTTCACGGGTTGAAACGTGATTTTGGAATTCGTCAATCGGTATAGACTCTAATATGCATTCGAGATCGGCGTAAACGACAAACGGGACGGTACCCTTGTTCCGAAAATTTGAAAATGCTAAATCCGTCGACTCGGGAAATTCCATGCGTACTTAATTTAGCATAATACAATCTTGCCGATGATTGTCGTAGGCATGTTTCACACTAAAGTGACACAAACATCTGTCGCATAAAAACAGTCGACCATTATGATCAGACAATTGTTTTCTCACCAATCGTGAAAGATCTTTAATCCAAGCAAAGTGGAATCTTGGTGTTGACTCGCGAGCCATATCATTTTCTGGGTTACTCTCAACCATCAGAAGATGAATCGTGTCAAAGTTCGCGGTACTCAGATGATCGCTCAAATAAATTGGCACGATGACGCTGTTATTTGATTTTGCATGATCTGAAAAAGTTTGAGATTCTATCCCATATACATTGATTCGCAAATTATTCAATCTCTCAAGCTTTTTTACATCATGTAGAGTGGCAGGGAATTTGATACCTGTACAGTCCAACTCGGCGATAAAGCAGCGATAATGGCTAGTTATGTCGGTGGAGGCGTTGGCCGGGTGGCGTGCTGCAGTGATGGACCAGAGAAGACACCTTTCATCTTTGTTTTTCACATTGACCACCGCTTTCTTCCGCTGAATGTCCTTGGGTAGCTCAACGAATGTCGAAAGTCCCGCAGTAGAGGCTGATATTTACGGCGGTATTGAGGATCTCGATCATGCTCCACCCAGAATCGCATTGTTTAAAATCCTCAACCTTCACAAGTAGATCGGCCCTTGCGTATGTAAACCAACCGTCGATATCGCTCGCGGGGAGGATCGCGATGTTGGCGGTGTTGAAGCTTTTAACTTCTTCCGCAATCCCCTCGTGCTTTATGTTTTCGAATTTGCACGATAATGTGAGGTTAACCTTCACATTACCCTCTGCGCGCAGTACCAGCCTCGATTGTTCAACGATGATCCGTTGCGCGTCGTCGAAAAAGGCGTCCAAATTCTTATGCCCGAGATTCGTTACAACCCCCGTTCGGATCCGGTTGGCGAAAGCACTTCCAACTTCGTCCCACTGCACGCTCGCAGGACCACCGATGTTCGCGCCAATTACCACGGCGTGCTGCTGCTGCTGCCGCTGCTGCTGTCGCTGCCTCAGCTGTTGCCGAATCTTTGCTATCCAGGATTGTACGAGCGTGATTGTGTGCTGAATTTGCAGTTTCGCACCTATGCTCGTTCTCGGTCGCTTGGAAACATCACACAGAAATTGGAGATTTTCCATTCCAACGTCAATCCAATGCATGAAGATGTCATCATTCTCCTGCTGGGGATGCAGCTCGCCCAACAAATCGTGCGCGTTCTCCATCGTTTTGACGATATATGAGTATGTTTCAGCGGCCATGACTTTAACGCTGATATTTACAGAACTTTGATGAACTTTTAACTTGTACGTATCGTGTCAGACTGATGAGACTGCATCGGATGCGTTGAGTTGATATATGCAGATAGATCGTAAGAATTTGGGGGAGTGATAGTAAAAGCAAACTATTGACGTGAAAGTTTACGGATTGTCGTCAACATTCCCCCGACCTATCTAATTGTGGTGAACATTCCCGACCTATCTAATTGCGGCATCACCATCCGGTCAATTAACACAAAAGAGTGTATTCGAAGTACATGAAAAATATTATTTTTCGCTCTGGGGAGTAAAACTATTAGCGTGAAAGTTTACGAATCGCCATCAACATTTCTCGACATATCCAATTGTGGCGAACATCCCCAGCTTTACTTAAAATTAAGTGCAACTGTAATTCGAAATATATATATATAACTACAATAAATTCTATTAATATTTCTCGAGTGTAAAATTTTCGCTCTGGGGGTAAACTATCAGCGTGAAAGTTTACGGATCGTCATCAGCATTCCCTGTCTATCTAATTGCGATGCCACCATCCGGTCGATTAACGTAAAAGAATGTATTCCAAGCATGTGGAAAATATTATTTTTCGCCTGGGGCAAACTATCAGCGCGAAATCTAATTGCGATGTCACCATCCGGTCGATTAACGCAAAAGAATGTATTCGAAGTACGTGGAAAATATTATTTTTCGCCTGGGGCAAACTATTGGCGCGAAAGTTTACGGGTAACGGCGAAAAGTCAAAATGGCTATTCGTCCGACCGAGAAATAAATCACATTATCAAACTGTCTGACGATAAAAATGGCTGCTGATCCGACTGAGCAAAATTCAAAATGGCCACCATCAGACGGTGAAATCGGTCGATTATACTGGTGCCATCATAGCGAAAATCATATTATCAAACTGTCGGACGATGAAAATCAAAATGGCCGCTGTCTGAATGGCTGCTCGGCAGACGGCAAAATCGGTCGATTTTGCTGATGACGTCATAGCGAAAATCATATCATCAAACTGTCGGACGATGAAAAATCAAAATGGCTGCTCATCCGGCTAAGCAAAAATCAAAATGGCCGCTGTGTGAATGGCCACTCGTCTGACTAGGCAAAAATCAAAATGGCCGCCATCAAAAAATCATGGCCGCCGTCAAAATGGCCGTCATCAAAAAATCAAAATGGCCGCCATCAAAAAAATCAAAATGGCCGCCATCAAAAAAATCAAAATGGCCGCCATCAAAATGGCCATCGAAATGGGGGGGGGGCGGCGGGGGGGTTTGGCACGCCGCCATGTTTGGATTGAGAACTCTCATAACCTATCTACTGCGAACTCCAACGCAGACGCATTTTCCAGAAATCCACCTTTCGATTCTTTCCGAATTCTGCCTAAAACCTCAAAACGGGCACGACCCGGTACGTAATGCTCATCTACTGACCCCCACAAGCGCGCCAAAGTAGCTCACCAACACCCAACACGTGCTCGCGAATTAAATATGCTATCTTCGTCCACTGGTGCTTACAAACGCATTAAACATAGGAACCAGTACCCGACACGAGCGCGTGGGTCTGCACACGAATTCACTAAGCCTTCCCCACGGAGACCAACCAAAACATTACAAGACACCTCCACTTCTACTGTTACCTCCGACTCAAGTGTCAGTATGACTGACAATAGTAGCGCAATGGAGCCACCGATTGTAAGAGATAAAACGATCAAGCAAACTACGGAACGAGTTTAACCGCTTACCTCATCTAAACCAAACCAAAACTCCGATAAACCCCGGAGCCGTAGTATTAAAATACGTAAAAAACAGTCTGACACACTCAATCAGCCGACATCCGAAGCCACCACCAGCAAAGGATGAAATTTCGCCCCTCGATTTACGGAATTCCTGATAGACCCTAACCACCTACCATTATCGTACAGTGAATTTATTCGAGAAATACGTGCCAATCTTCTCAACAGACAAGATAACTCAGTCCATTGCATCTCAGCAGACTGCAAAACATCACGAGGAGTCGCGGTGCAACTAATCAATAGGAAAATAATCATCCGAGATCAACTACAACAGTTAGATCCTGAAGTAACGAGCGTATTGACACTACCATGAGGTAACCGCCTCATTTACAATCTAGTAACCAGAAAATACCACTACCAAAAACCAACTGAAGAAACACTGTTCGACGGCCTAGTAAACCTAAAGAACTGCTTAGAACAAGATGAAGTCAAATCGCTCTCGATCCCAAGACTAGGCTGCGGCTTAGATAAGTTGGATTGGAACCTTGTTAATCGGATGATCCGTTACATATTTAAAGACTCTGACATAACGATCACCATTTTTAATCATCAAAACCCGACTTATGACTCGACATCTTCTGAATCTGAAGCAGAAGCATCAATACCCAGAATCCCTGCTCCTCCTTTGACTCGTCGGCCGACGCGTCAGACCGGCCCTAGGTCGGCTCCAAGACATGCTTCCGTTTCTGCTCACTCGCGCTGCTTAACTGATATCTCGGAGAGTGACTCCGTGACACATGATCCAGAGTCAGCTGTTGGAGACACGGATAGCGATGCATCCGTTGTACCTATGGCAACGCTACCACTTTCACGCTCACAACGTCGCTACACTACCGTAGAGCGAAATCCGGACTGCCCCCATATTGACAATGATAACTTTTGTTCCTCATATAACTTCATACAAAATCAAAATGACATATTACCAACACCCAACGTAACCAAAACTAATGACGGACTTCTCATGTTGTGCGACAATTACGCTCATTTCGTATCAGCTAAATGTCGTTAGACAGAAGGACTAGAAACACAGTTGATAGACGAAAATCTGATAAGCATGGAATCATTTCAAAACCAAAATCCAGAAATATCAGATGTAATTAAAACCAAGTTGAAAAACAACAAATACATATATCCCTTGTAGTAAAATCACGCCAATCAGACCCGAGCAGATCTGACGACATTTTCTAAACGTTACTTAACTTGAGAATTATTTTGTCCGGACTAGACATTCGATCGATATCTTTCCCTATGTCAGGACCAGGAGTAGATGATATTTGTTAGGTATGGGTAGGGTAAGTAATCAACACGGTCCTGTTACTTATACTAGATTTATTTAACCACAGTTCTGTTACGGCGGTGCCGGAGCGCCTGTGTACTGGCCTGGGGTCAGTACGCAACTGCCTAACGTGAGAGCGCTGTCTTAGAGTAGCGAGTGCGCTACTAGCCGTATCGCACGTATTCACCTATGGGTATTAATACTATCATAGGTGAATACATCACAACTTTCCCCCTTTTTTATTTAAAAGTCTCTGAGATCGCCGTAGCGGTACAATTAATTGGTCGATGTGCCGCTTATGCAATTTTCCAGAATCGGTCTGGACGACATAAGTGGAAGGAGCAGTTTGCTTTACAACTTTACCTTCAACTCGGTTTCCGTCTCTTACGCCGTGCGCGTCCATATACACACTATCTCCTACGCTTACATCTGTTTTTCTATTCCCCAGGCGTGAGACTATTTGTCGTCTTTGTTGATTTTCAACATACGCAGATACACTCGGTTTCAAGCAATCGAACCGGGTTCTCGGATTCCGATTGTACATTATATTTGCAGTACTTCTACCCGTCGTACAGTGTGGGTAATTTCTGTAATCAAAAATGCATTTATTTACTGCGTTTTCCACATTCTCCCCCTCTTTTACAATTTTCGCTACCTTATGCTTGAACGTTTGTATAAAGTTTTCCGCAGCTCCATTCGTTGCTGGATGATACGGAGGCGAAAAGGTATGCTCTATCTTATTTTTTTTAAGGAAATTACAAAATTCTGCGCTTCTAAATTGCGGACCTCCGTCTGTTACGCAATGAATGGGTAATCCAAATCTTGTAAACAGAATTTTGAATTCTTTTATGAGCCTTTTCGCATCCGTATTTTTTTTACAATTTATTATTTCTGGCCATTTGCTGTGAGCATCAATTACAATTAAATACATGTCACCTTCGAATTTCGCGTAATCACAGTGTATGCGGCCCCATACTTTGCTTGGAAATGGCCACGTTGTCAGTGGTGTTTTATTCGGTGCTTTTCTATCAGTTAGGCATGTTTTACATGAATTTGCGATTTCTTCCATCGCTGAGTCTATACCCGGCCAATACACGTATGAACGCGCGAACATTTTCATTTTAACGACTCCGAAATGCGTTGCGTGTAGTTCGTTTAGTATTGCGAATTGCATTTTGTCTGGGATGCAAGCGCGCACTCCCCAGAAGAGGCAATCTTTTTCTACATTTAACTCGAATCTAATTTTATAAAAGATTTTTTTTTCCTCTGTGAGATCGTTGTAATTTGGCCAGTCGCTTGTTACATAGCGTATCACATCGCTAAGGACTTTGTCCTTTTTGCTTTCTGCTACAAGCGTTTTACTGTTGAAAGCAGTTGAGTGCTCTTTGAAAAAATGAACCTGTGACGGAGTATTACTATACATATTTGAAATGTCCGTATCGTCCTCTACTGGCAGGCGCGACAATGCGTCGGCGTTCGCATTTTTCTCGGATTTCACATGTTCTATTTTGTAACGGTATCCGGAGAGATAATATGCATATCTTTGCAATCTATTATCCGCCGTTTGCGGTATCCCTTTTCTAGGTCCTAATATTAACTCTAAAGGTTTATTATCCGTGCGTAACGTGATCTCTTTACCGTATATAAATTGATAAAATCGTTTAAACCCGAAGACTATCGCCATTGCTTCTTTGTCAATAATCGCACGTTTTATTTCAGTCTTGGGTATTTTCTTTGACGCATACGCAATTGGTCGTTCTGATCCGTCTTTATATCGGTGAGACAAAATCGCGGATAACCCGTAATCTGATGCATCATACGCGAGTAATATTTCCTCGTTTGGATCGTAATGAGCTAAAAAATTCGGGTTTATCAGTTAATTTTTTATCCAATTAAATGCGGCTTCGCATTCGTCATCCTATTTTGTTTTCTCTCCATTCAATAAGTCATAAAGTGGCTTTAGCTTTACTGATCTATTTTTTTAAAATCTGGCATAAAAATTTACGAGACCTAACAACGATGCAAGTTCCTTTTCGTTGGTTGGTCGTGGCGCGTTTATCATTGCGTCAATTTTCGATTTTGACTTGTGTAGTGCTTCCTTATCAATAACAAATCCTAACACTTCAATACGCGGTTCCATGAATTTACATTTTTTCAGATTTAGCCGTAAGTTGCATTCTTGCAATCGCTTACACACCTTATTTAAATTTTCCGAATGCTCTTCTTCAGTTTTTTCCGTTACGTATATATTGTCTAAATACGCGATAACACCGTCTATCCCATTCAAACACTCGTCCATTTTACGCTGTATGTCCGCCGGTGCGGGTGAGATTCCTTCGGGTATTTTTGTGTATCTGAATAAGCCCTTATGCGTAACTATCGTTAACAATTCCGCGTTTTCATCATCGACTGGAAATTGCATATACGCATGCTTTAGATCTAATTCGGAAAAAAATTGACCGCCTTGCAGTTTTGCGAAAATTTCGTCTATAGTATGCAACGGGTATTTATCTACAAGTAAATACGGATTTATTGTTATTTTAAAATCTCCGCAAATACGTATTTCTCCATTGCTTTTTAGCACTGGCACGATAGGCGTTGCCCACTTTGATACATCAACCTGTTTTAGGTGTCCTAATTCGACTAATCTATTAATTTCCTTTTCAAGCTTTAGACGTAATGCATATGCGACATGTCTACATTTTAATGCTATCGGTTGCGTATTCTCTTTGATATGAATTTTAGTTGTACTCTTATTGTATAATCCAGGCGTATTGCTAAATAGCGTCGGATATTTTTGATCTAGGTAATCACAGAGGTTCAGTTCGATTTTGTTTACAGTATTCGAATCGAATTTTGGTATAGATAAAGGCCACGCGCCGAACTGTGTAAGCCATTCTCGGCCCATTAGCGCTGGTGCCGTTCCCGGCAAAACAAAACATTTCAATATTCGCGTCGAATTCTGGAATGTGACCTCTAAGTCAGTTAGTTCGCCTAGTGGTACTAAGGCGTGTCCGCCATACGCTCTTAAGTCTTTCTTTGTTTCCGTAATTTTACTTTTACTGAAATATTTATTAAACATTTTTTCAAAAATCACAGTTGCGAACATACCCGTGTCAATTTCAAATTCTAGATTTTTTCCATTTATTTTTAGATCTACGTACATGGGTAGTGAACCTGTGCTATTTTTACTTGCATGATTAAATATCTCTTCTATACTATTTCTATCTATGATAGAAAAAAATTCCGTTTCATAATCTCGCGTTTCATAATCACGCGTTTCATCGCTATCTTCGTCTGCGGTTAATTTTTTTACTTCATAGGACCTTTGCGTTAGAATTTTACCGCTTTTACACGCTCTTGCCAAGTGCCCTTTTTTATGGCATTTATTGCACGCATAATCCCGAAAACGACATTCGCTGGTCGAGTGATTTACCTTGCCGCAGCAATTACAAACCGCTCTCGATGATCCCGCAGAATGTCCACTTGGCTGCTGCTGTGTGTTGTTGTTGTCGCTGGCCGCCTTGCCGCTTGCTCGGTGGCCTCTGCGTTGCCATCCCTTGTGCTCGTCACCTTGTATAGCGTGTACTTCGTTTCTTACGCTTTTATTCTCTAGCGTGATATTCGAATTTGTAGCGTTTTTCACTGCTGCTTCTCGCGCTATTGATATGTCTTGCGCTTTTTTCAATGTTAATTCTTTTTCTTCGAATAGCCTTATTCTGGTGTCTTTGTCACTGATTCCACACACTATTTGGTCTCGAATTGCATTGTCTAATTCTGTAAAATTGCAATGCATTGCCAATTTTTTTAGCCCCGCTATGAAGTCTGTAACTGACTCGTGCGATTCTTGTTTTGTTGTGTGGAATGTGCATCATTCCATGGCTTCCGATGGCTTCGGTTTTAGATGATCCGACAATGCTTTCGTCAAGTCCGCGTAGGCGGCATTTTTAATTTTCACTGGTGCGATTAGCTGCTTCAGGAGTGCGTGTGATTCTGAACTTAATTTTGTCACTAGCGTGGCTGCTTTCACTTCATCGTCTGTTATTTTCTTGGCGATAAAAAAACAGTCGAGCTTTTCCTCGAAAAGTTCCCAGTCATCGTCTTGATGAAATTCGAATTTCGGATCGGCCATGTTGTCTTCTTCGTCCGACTCGGTTGTTGGTTCTGAACTTTCCGGCGTCTTGTATGCTTCGTTTTCCTTTTTAATCGATTCTCTCAGCTTTTCTCTTAGATTATTGTAGGTATCTTCTTTTTCAAAGGTTTCTCCTCTTTTTTCTAACTCTGCGGTAATTTCTGGTTTTTTGAAACTCTGAATCCACGCTGTTCCTACCGGCTTTTCGTCCATTAGTCGGGTTTCCTGTGGCGGATATTACGTCGCGGAGCTTGGCTCTACTCACGCGGTTTTGCGTTACTATATAATCGCACTTGCGCACCTGAGTTCTAAAAATCCTCGTCGCCAGTTGTTAGGTATGGGTAGGGTAAGTAATCAACACGGTCTTGTTACTTATACTAGATTTATTTAACCACAGTTCTGTTACGGCGGTGCCGGAGCGCCTGTGTACTGGCCTGGGGTCAGTACGCAACTGCCTAACGTGAGAGCGCTATCTTAGAGTAGCGAGTGCGCTACTAGCCGTATCGCACGTATTCACCTATGGGTATTAATACTATCATAGGTGAATACATCACAATATTCTACGATCTATCTTCAAAAAACTCATTCATCACATTTTTGTGGATTCAGACTTTCGAGTAACACTTTGTCGAGATACTATCATTATATCAGATGAACGATTACGCGAAAACGTGATCAAGGAGTACCACGCGTCACTGATTGGAGCACACCAAGGCGTTACACAAAATTTTCAATAAAATGAGAGAAAAATATTTTTGGCCAAATATGAAGAAGCAAATTCAAAATTTCATGAGATATTGCGGGAGTTGCCAAAGAAAAAAACTAGTCATGATCAAAACGAAATTACCCATGGCTATCACTTGGTCGGAGAGTTAGTAACGCACGTTTCATGAAGTGTTTGATGCATCTTGAAATTTTGTCTAACAGTATCCACTAGATAGATGAGCAGGTAAACATGTGTTGGCTTGAGCTACCTGGGGACACCAGCTACTGCGCATAAGAGAAAGGTATAAAAAATTATCGCCCGAAAAAAGTATTTAATTCAGAGGCCAACAAATACTACTCGAGATTTAGGAAAATTTAAAACACAGAAATGAATAAGGCAGACACTTTTCAGGGGGTTAACATTGAACGAAAATACCCCAAAGTTTTTTTTTTCAAATTACTAAATGAAATATTTTATTGGAGGTGAAATTTTAACAGCGTCTCAATCTCTTTATCTAATAAAAAAGTTTCAAACAAACGAACGTAGAAAAAGATTATAATAACAATAGTAAAAAAAAGATTATAATAACAATAGTATACGCATGAAGTTGGCGGTGGGGTGAGATCCCGAAAACAAAACAAAAAGCATCTAGCAAACCCTTTGACAGCTGTCATCGGCTGTTTATGACAGTCTTTGACAAATATATTTATAGGTATCTGTTTCTGACGCGCAAAAAATGAACATGCAAACGAAAATTATCAAGATGATTCCCGACGGGAATTGTCTTTTTCGCGCGTTGGCGTATTATGTATACGGCACTCAAGATCGACACGCAGAGGTGAGACTGAGTATCGTTTCAAATATAGTGGATAATTGGTCTACATTTGCGGGTTTTATTACAGGTAATGAGTCAAACGGTGCTGTGATTAGGTTACCTGGTGATTACAAATCACATATGAATAAAAATGGAATATACGGGAGAGAAGCAGAATTAGTTGCAGCTGCGGACATTTTTAAGATATGTTTAATCGTGTATCTCGAAGAACAAATTCATCCACACCGGATCGGATCACAAAATGAAACACAATTCTCGCTACTCTTCACCGGCGACGCAGACAGTGGACACTTTGATGTCTTGCAGAATCAAAATAAAATTCAGATAGTGAGTAATATGTATGAAAAGTAACAATCAAATAATAGTAAATCTAAATATATCACCAAACAGTCAAAAGGACAGCCAGGATTTACAATGACAATGGAGAAAGGAGAAGTTTCAAGCAGCAGACAAGGCGATGAAGATGGTGGATGGTCGGAAGTATCACAAAAGAAAAAGGAAAATAAAATTGTAAGTGCGAAGAACCAAATAAGCCATAGAATATTATGAACAGTATCGCAAATATAGAGAAAAAAATAATATAAAGAAGGTGATTTTGGAGAATAACCGGCAGAGCGGTAGTAAAAATAATTCAACGAAGGGTGTCGAAGAATTAGAAGAATCGATTGTGATTATTGATTTGGAAAATAAATCAAGAGGACGACCAACCAATGTGATGGACATAGAAGAGCGAAAAATTAGACGACGAGAACAGCAGCGAAAATATAGGGAAGCGAACAAAAAATATCATACTGGCTTTTCAACCAACGAACAGAAAGGACGAGTTCCAACCAGCAGACAAGGCGATGGAGACGGTGGATGGTCGGACGTATCACAAAAGAAAAAGGAAAATAAAATTGTTAGTGCACATAACCAAATAGCCAGAGAAGAATAATAAACAAATATTTCTATAACCAGGCAAGAGGACGACCAGGATCTATGTTAACCACAAGAGAAAGAGGTGTTTTGCGGAGTGAACAGCAACACAAATATATAGAGAAAAAAATAATATAAAGAAGGTGATTTTGGAGAATAACGGGCAGAGCGGTAGCAAAAATAATTCAGCAAGTCAAGGAGATAGATCGATATCAATAGAGAAGGAACACCAATTTTCAACCAAAGAATGGAAGCTTAGATTGATGAAAAAAAGATAAGTAAGCACAGAAGGAATTGAAGTGGACAGCAAGTGCAGACCTGTCATCAAATCAACATGAAGGAATTTGCCTGTCTACTAGACAATGCGTAAGGAAATAGTAAGGCGCGCAGCGCCGAGTGCCCGAGGCGCGTAGCGCCGAGATAGGGTTGGCGCGCGAAGCGCGCAGGGGCGAAGCCCTTAGTTATATTAAACACAAGAAACAACCCCTTATTTAAATAGAAATTGAAATTGAATTTTTTTATTTTTTTTTTTTTTTTATTGTTCAAATATTCTTGAAAATGCAAATAAAATAAAATTGAATTGAAAGGTTTAACTTCATCCGTGTATCATTGCAAAACAGAAGCTAAAATAAACTTGATCGGCTGTAGATTCTGCATTGATAACCAAAACAGGAGCCGATAAAGAAGAAAAGGTTTGTTTTACTAGCCAATCTTCATGAACCTCATGAATAGTTCTGAGTAGCTCTAAAGAAATGCTCGATTCCTCCTCACGAGAACGGGAACTAACTCGAGCAAAAGAGATTTCTGGGGAAACTCGCAAATAAACAATCAAATCTACTCTGAGTTCAGACGAGCGAATGAGAAGATCGAAATTTTTCATCAATAAATGAGATTCGAAGTCACGAAAATTACCTAACCTTCGACGAGCTTCCACAAAACAATTGCTACTGAATATCGATCTTTCCATCACCTTGACAGGCAATGAAGTCGTCTGAAGATGTCTATCTGCATAACCATTTGAGCGAAATGCTGAAAATAATAGCAATAACGATCTGGGTCCTGATACATCAGATCTAAAAGATTCATTCCAGCTACGTCTCGATATTCCTCAAGAGGTTCCAAAAGTGTACAGACCTGACGATCTGCTAAAAACCTCTTGGTGAAAGTTGTTTTTCTGCATCCGATATTCCCTTATATAATGATCGTAAGCGGTCGAGTTTTATTTAAACGAATTCCAAAAGGCAGATTCTTCTCCCAATCGATGACCGACTGTAAAGAAGGTCAAGTCGATCACAGTCGTCAAGGGTGTTCGTTTGAAGATCTAACCTTGAAGGATGTTCCTGGTCTTGAAGACACTGTTCCAGGTTGATCTTCTTCAAATGGAGCAAGACGATCCAAGTGTACCACTTTCTGACGTGAATGAGGAGATCTTCGGATTCTATAAACAACATCGTTTATCCGGTTAACCACTAAGTAAGGGCCTTCCCAATTTCTTTGTAGTTTTGGACATCGTCCTTTCTGCCTTCGGGGTTGAAAGAGCCAGACGGAATCTCCAGGATTAAATTTTAAATCTCTGGCTCGAATATCATAGCGAGTTTTTAACTTATCTGAAGCCATAGAAATTCTACTCCTAGCAAAGTGATGAATTTCTTCTAAACGTTGTTGTAATAAAAAGGCATAATCTGTTTGATGCTGTCTTTGTACAGGAACAGGGCCTTTCTCTAAATCTGACGGAAGTCGAAGATTTCTTCCTGTAAGCATGAGGGCCGGCGTCTGCTTCGTCGTCTCATGAATCGCAGATCTATAGGATAAGAGGAAGAAAGGGATCCAGGAGTCCCAATCTCTCTGATTCTGCTCTACGAAGGACGACAAATATTGCAGCAAAGTTCGATTCAGACGCTCTATCATGCCTTTAGATTGAGGATGCAGAGGAGTCGTTCGAGTTTTTCTAACCCCTAAAATCTGAGTAACTTCTTTCATTAAGGTTGACTTAAAATTTCGGCCTTGATCAGTATGAAGTTCTAGAGGAACACCGTGTCTGCAAATAAACTCTTTAACGAATGCCTGTGCTATAGTGGAGGCTTCTTGATTAGCGAGAGGGACCACTTCAGGCCACTTAGTAAAATAATCAGCAATAACCAGAGCATATTTATTTCCAGAATGGGTTAACGGAAGAGGTCCGAGAATATCCATTGCTATCCTTTCGAATGGAGCTCCCACGTTGTAAATTTGAAGAGAGCTTTGTCCTTTCGCTCGAGGTCCTTTCTTTGCCGCGCAGATTCGGCATCTTCGGCACCATTCCTCAACGTCCGTCCGGCAACGGGGCCAAAAGTAGAAGTTGCGAATTCTGCCCAGAGTTTTATTTGACGCGAAGTGTCCGCCTGCAGGAGAATCATGATGAAGAGCAAGAATCTCCGGAACTCGTGTCCTGGAAACCAAAAGTTGCCACCTGATTTCTTTCCAGTCTGTAGATTCCCATTTTCGGTATAAAATTCCATCGATTAAAAGGATAGAGTCCCATTGAGCCCAACAAATTTTCAAATCTGGCTCGGCTAAAGATATATCCTGCCAGTCCGGGCGAGTTTCTGCTTCTTTCCAAGACTTCACTTGATTCAAAGTGTCGTCCTCTTGTTGCGATTTTCTCCATTCCTCCTGGTTATTTTCGAAAGAAATCTTCCGTATTATAAGAGAGGGGTCACGGTTTTTCTCTAATCGTGCACACTGTTTACACTCTGGCATTTCCTCGCAGGGTCTTCGAGAGAGAGAGCATCGGCGTTTCCATGATGAATTCCTGCTCGATGACGAATGTCAAAATCGTTCCATAGTGTACGGACGCGGCATCCGTCTCAACAACCCTCGAACGCAGGAAAGATATTCCGTCACTGACTCTACTGGCCCCTGAGTTCGCGACCTAGCCTGATCCTCCACGCGACTTCCGACTGTCCCGTCCCCGAACCACAAACGTAATGCCGCGTGAAACTCGTCGTACGTGACCCAGCTATCTCGTTCGCAACGCAACCATTCCAAGGCCACACCCGAGAAGATCATCGTGAGCGAACTCAACACCTCGTTCTCGCTCAATTCCGACAAACTGCGCCACTCCTCCAATCGCGTCAAGAAATCCTCGACACTCGGCTCGCCAATCCCAGAGAACTTGAGGTTCCACCCTCGCAGGGCCCTCGGGATGTCACGGATTGTTTCCCGGGTACGCGATTCGATATTTGAATCCCGGGCCCAGGTCGGCCGGGCAGCGGTCGCCATATCGCGAGGAATTGTGGCGGGATCGACCGGTAGCGACCGGAACTCGACCCGCGAAGCTGGTGCCCCCGCCACTAGCCGGGTAGAATCCACGATGGGTTCCTCGAGCCCATGTCGGTGCCCCTGGATTGGGGAGGCCTCTCCCCAGTGCCCCTGGGCTCCGCTCGCCACTGAAAACGGAATCGCGTGGAAGGGTATTTGCTTCGGAACCTGATACGCGGTCGGTCGCGAGGCGCTACCATACACCGCCGAGGTGGTGATAGCCGCCGAGGCGACGGCTACGCTCACCACCGTACTCGTCGTCGCTACCGTGGTTAGCCGGGTCGCGATGGTAATATTCACGGGTTCTAACAGCCGCGAATCGCTAGCCCTTCGGGGCTGTTCCCGCACCGGTTCCGTAATGGTCGCTAATTCGGCCAACCCCGCGAAGACATCCTCGTCCTCCGGTTCCCAGGTGACCGTCAAATCCCCACGCTCACGCAAAAGGTGTCGTACGTACCGGTCACGACGCACCAGTAGGTTACCGGTGGAATTTACCCTCGCGGTCACTAATGCCAACTCGAGCTCATCGCTCGTCATGTTGTACAACCACGCGCCAACGGGTACTTCCGCCATGTTGACTTTACCCGCGAAAATGAAGAGCAGGAATGAAGGTAAAAGCACGCAAAAAAAAAAAGAAGGAACAGTGATGAAAGCACAAGCACGCAAAATCAACTGTTCGGATCGAAAGACAAAAGCCGTAGGTAGAGTCTGAGCGCAAGCAATGGTACCCAGTATGGATACTTCGGCGAAACCTGTTAAATTAATTCGCTATTTTCCACCAGCACTAACAGAACGTGAGAGAGATGTTTCCTCGTTTTGATGTAATCACCCCTATTACCTTAGCGATATAAAAATTGCGAATAAAAGCGCCAACATAAGAAATACCGTAAACAAAATAAAACAGAACAAAAAAAAAAACAAAAGACGGGCTGAAAGAGAAAAAAAAATATGTTGTCGCACCAGTAACAAAACCAAAAAAAAAATTTCAACCGCGATGCTGAACTCCGGCTTTGAAAAACACAAAAAAAAAACAAAAACAAAAAAAAATATTTCGAAATCGCAGAAAACAAAAGAAAAACAAAAGGGGAGTAGAAATCCAAAAGCAATAACAAAAGAAAATAAAATGACACAAGCAAGAGATTGGCGATAAAAGCAGGCGATCTTATCCCTAGTATTAGAAATGTTAGGTGGGAATATACACGGGGTACTTTTTCGTCACCCGGTATATTCTTCAAATCGTAGCCTGAGTCGTAAATCGCAAGTTTCGGTGTTATTCGCCACCCTTTGTATCCAATTTTATTCTCGTCCTCTGTATTCAAAATTGTCTCGCTGTGCTTCAAACGTCAACACGCTTGACCGAAGCGTCCCGCTACCTCTCTCTCCCCTATTCTCCGACCGCTGTTGCTTTGGTTATGCTAGCGCTATCCGTTACTAAGTCAAAATTTCCGAAGCTCGCAACGCTATTATCTTTCTCGGAAATTTACAGCGGAAATTTCGCGAAGGCCCCACGTTGGGCGCCAATTTGTGACGTGGATTTTTCTGCACCTCGGTCACTCGGAGAAAATGACCGAGAACTTACCGCGTGCACAATAATTTGGCGTCCATGACGTACCCTGGACCTGAAACAATATCGCGAAATGTGTTGGGCGCCTGGCGTGATCAACACGCCTCGAAATCGGTGATACGATATACCGCGACCATATGCTCGGTAGCTCAGTACCGCGGAGAGGAGAGGGGTAATTTTTGGGTAGAGAGAATTGCAACACAAGTAAGCCAACGCGTGATGTGGCCAAATTACTATAAAATTACAATGGTATATTTCTCGTCAGCGATATTACAAAAACAAAAAAAAATAAAAATAAAAATAAAAATAATAATAATACGACTGCGCAAGTCGTCCTTCGCAATTCTAAATACAATTTTAAATTTAATCCAAACGACATAAGAAAGGGAGAAACAAACCAAGTTAAAACAAAAAAAAGGTGAATAAATCTAGGAGACCTCTATGGCCTACGTGCGCTAGTAGCCATCTTACTAATACCTTATCTCGCAAAAACCAAAACAAAATCGGACTCGATGCGCTGCTCGCGAACGTCCTTTACAAAATGGCGCTGATCGCCAACTTAATACTAACTGATAATGCAAAACAAAAGAAAAAAACTAAACAGAGGAGAGGCTCGTTGCGACACCCACGACCCTCCTCTAAGAACGCATATTTTTATCAGCGCGCACCCGAGCTTCACTTTCTCTGCGACGGCGGGACGCAGTCGCGAATTCGAAGGCTCCCCGTGAGACTGCTCGCGACCTATACGAGAATGGAGGGTGTACCGGACGAAGTAGAATGACCCCGTGTAACGGACTTCGGTTACACTCAAACTCGAGACAATAACGTCTCGGCTCAACCCGTGGCTCGACTCGATTTCCTGGATCCCCCGAAATTAACGCTACTCCCTCGCGCGCAACTCAGGCTACGGTCACCAAGCGAAAGAATCGGCAAACGAATTTTGAGTATTTTTCGACACGCAAATTCCAAAACGGCTATCCTTTATCTGATAAGCCTTTACTCAATTACTCTCGAAATTCGATCGCAAGAATATCAGCAGCGCTTACCGCTCCACATCCACTGTACGAAGGCACCCACACCCTCGTGACGGGTCCCTGACATCGTCCTCGCAACGTAACAAGTCCTTTTACTGACTCCCAATAAACTCTACCTCGACCTCGAAATCACTCAACCACTTTACGCAATCGCCAGAAGTAGAGTGATCTCGGATGGTCGCAACGCCGATCTCGTCGCGCTAATTTTTCGTGACGTCATCACCCTAAGAATGCGCAACAATCGATCGCGATGTCGTCTCCCGCGCAGCTCTACGTTGTCCTGGGGTTGGGTGGGGTGGTGCTCCCTCGTCGCTAGCTGGTACCTCGCGGTTGCCTTGGTTGGGCGTAAGCGGGGTGAGCGGGGAGGCTGCGGCGCGCCGGCCGCCAGCGGGAATCGCGTCCGCCTTGGATTCCCGCGCTGCAGGGATCTGCGTTGCCTCCCCCTCCGAAGCCTCGGTGTCCTTCCCGCGAGATCTCCGTGGTTTCGCCTTGCCTCGAAAGATGTTCAGCGTCGGAGTCGGTCGCTGTAGGGTAGCCGGTGCACTCAAAAAAAAAGAAAAACAAAAGCCTGAAATATCTTGGTCGCAATGCTCTATTTCGTCCCTGTCAAAGCTCGGGTGCGTGACTCCAGTTCTGGCGCTCTCTAAGATTATTCCGCGACTCGAATTTCTAAACCCTGATTCCGGGATCTCGCCCAGGGTTCAGGGAGTCTCTTGTAACGGGCAGGCCTAACCGAACTGCCACGTTACAGTACAAAGGCCTAAATAGCTTTGAATTTGTTCTTTGTTCTTAGGTGTCGGCCAAGAAGAAACCTTCTCTATTTTGGATAGGTCGGTCTTCACACCTTGTGTTGAAACGATATGTCCAAGGAAGCCTACTTCTTTCTGGAACAGATGGCATTTTTTCGGGTTCATTTTTAGACCTGCTTGCTTCAGCCTAGCGAAAACTTGTCTGAGATTTTGAACTTCTTCTTTCAAGTTCTTGCCAAAAACGATTATATCGTCTAAATAAACGAGGCATATTTTGCCAGTGAGCCCATGAAGAACAGCCTCCATCATTCGTTCAAAGGTAGCCGGGGCATTACTCAAACCAAACGGCATAACCTTGAACTGCCATAATCCTCCTAAACCCGTAACAAAAGCTGATTTTTCTTTATCTAGAGGATCCATTTCGACCTGCCAGTATCCGCTCTGAAGATCTATAGTGCTGAACCAAGTTGCACCAGCTATCAGGTCGAGTGTCTCGTCAATTCTGGGTAGAGGGTAAGAATCTTTCGTCATTATATCGTTCAGCTTCCTGTAATCGATACAAAATCGTTTGGATCCGTCCTTTTTGTTAACAAGGACGATTGGTGTGGCCCAGGGACTAGACGATGGTTCAATTACATCGTTCTTTAGCATGTCTTCCACAAGCTTCTTCACCTCTTAGAAAATAGATGTATTTGGACACAAGCTCTCTTTTTAAAGTCTAGTGACTGACTGTTTTTACAATAATGTCGGTTGACGCAGCAACCTTATTCTTTTTAAAGACATAAGAGGTTTATAAACGTCTTTTATCTATGATGACTACTGGATTATTTAAAAGGGGACAAAACGGGTGATTTCACCCTTTGTAACATTACTCCCCCTCGAGGAAAAGAGTCGACCCGACTCGGAAAAGATGAACAATTACAAAAAATGTGATCTAGCAGTCAGTGCTCGAAGGTGAGTTGGAGCTGTGGCTCTAAAAATTAAAAGACTCCCTTTTTAGTATCTGGCATTTGCCCACAGTCTCAAAGTAAACCACAAAAAACCTCAAGCAGATAGTTAAGCGTTCAATTGAATTCAAAATTTGTGTGCCTTGTTTTATAAAGGTCAGTGTTGAAGGTGAGTTAGTGAGTTCTTCATGAATTTGAAGACATCAAAATCATCCGGATCGTCGTCGAAAAGAAAATTCATTCCTCTTCAGGGAAAATAGTCCGGTGAATCAAACACAGATGAGAACGACGAGGCGGGAAACCATAATTGGGAAAACTCCGAGTCCTAGACAACGTAAAGGCTGATTCCCTCCGAGAACCGGCACAGGAAACAGAAAAAAGGAATGGGTGACTGAATCCAAGACTTCTTCAAAAAAAACAGCACACCCTAGAGTTTGGAGAACAAATGTGAGTGGTGGTAAAACAATTCAAATTCACTAAGTGAATTTGGGAGAATACACGAATAAAATAAATTAAATATGTATTCAAAAGAAAAGGAACGATCTTATCTGAATATCTGGAGAACCCAGGCTAAGACCGGACAAACAGTACAGCTGGAGGTAACATCGGGAACAGCCAAAGACGGCAGATTCGTCGGGAAAAATCTATAAAACTCAAAGAAACTGACAAAAGGGTTGGAAAAATAAAAGAGGATCGACCAAACGCTCACTACTTCATTCAAGCGCAGAACCGAAACACTCTTCAAGCCAAAGAAATCGATGTATTAAAATTTCTCGAATCGAACAACATCGAACTAACCATAACCTGTCAACGAACTTTCTAATCTTCAGAGAGCTACTGAAACGATGCTCTTGACTGATGAGGAGCTAAGCGATCCAGATGAACGACTTTGGATTTCGAACGAGGGGAACGTCTAATTCTAAAAACAACGTCGTTAATCCGGTCCACGATAAAATAAGGACCTTCCCAATTACTTTGGAGTTTGGGACAACGCCATTGTTGCCGACGAGGTTGAAATAACCAAACGGAATCTCCCTTCTCAAATTTTAAATTTCTAGCTCTAATATCATAACGATCCTTAGTCTTATCAGAGACCATACGAATTCTTTCCCTAGCAAATTCATGAACCTCGTCCAATTTTTGACGGAAAACGGAATTAAAACACACCTGGGACGAAGCCACGGAGGGATTGACGCCCTTTTCTAAATCTGACGGAAGTCGAAGATCCCGACCTGTCAACATGCTAGCTGGAGAAAAACCGGTAGTGTCGTGAATTGCAGAGCGATACGATAAAAGAAATAAGGGAATCCACTCATCCCAATCTTTCTGATCCTGATCAACGAAAGAAGAAAGATAACGAAGAAGCGTCCTATTCAATCTTTCTACCATTCCATTAGACTGCGGATGCAAAGCGGTGGTACGAGTTTTTCTAATCTCTAAAATTTGAAGAAACTCCTTCATCAAATTTGACTCAAAATTTCGACCCTGATCTGTGTGTAATTCAAGAGGAGCTCCGTAACGACAGACAAATTCTCGAACGAAAGCTCGAGCAACGGTGCTAGCTTCTTGATTCGGAATTGGGACTACTTTTAACCACTTTGTAAAATAATCTGCTATCACCAGGGCATACCGATTTCTTGACCTAGAAAGAGGAAGAGGGCCTAGGATATCCATTGCGACTCTTTCAAATGGAGCTCCTACGTTATATATTTGAAAAGAGCTCTTCCCTTTTTCACGAGGTCCCTTCTTGGCTAAACAAACCGTGCAAGTTCTGCACCAATTTTCAACATCAGCTCGGCAGTGAGCCAAAAAATACCTTTCTCTGATCCTACCTGAAGTCTTATTAGAAGCGAAATGGCCACCGACAGGTGAATCATGAAAGCTTGACAAAATCTCGGCTATCTTTTTTCTAGGAACCAGAAGCTGCCAACGAACTGACCTGGAGTCAGGTGATTCCCATTTCCTATAAAGCAACTGATCGAGGAGAAACAAGGAGTCCCACTGCGCCCAGTAAATTTTCAAAGACTGACTCATAGAAGATATTTCTTCCCACTGAGGCCTGACTCCTGTGGATTTCCAATTCCGAACTAGGAGGAGATCTGAATCTTTTCCCTGGGCGATGATCCAGTCTTCTTTATTTTCAACGAGAGAAATTTGACGAACATCAAGCGAGGGATCTAGCTGTTTATTTAAACGAGAGCACTGTTTGCAATCGTCCCCGCACGGACGACGAGAAAGTGCGTAAGCATTACCATGCAGAACTCCGGGACGGTGTTTAATTTCGAAGTCATATTGACCTAACCTCTCCAACCATCGAGCTACTTGGCCTTCAGGTGATTTGAACGAAAGAAGCCAAGTTAAGGAAGCATTGTCTGTACGAATAAAAAATTTCCATCCATAAAGATAATGATCGAAATGGCAAATAGATTTTACCATCGCTAATAATTCCCTACGGGTAACACAATAATTGCGTTCCGGTTTAGACAAGACCCGACTGAAATAACTAATAACGCGCTCTTGGTTATCCTGAATTTGAGACAAAACCCCACCTATACCACAGAGAGAAGCGTCAGAATCTACGATGAATTGAGAATCGGAGATGGGATAAGCTAATATCGGTGACGAACTTAATAATTTTTTAAGGAGAACAAAGGCTCCTTCGCAACCGAAAGTCCAATCAAAAACAACTTCAATTCCTATAAGAGCATGGAGGGGTCTCGCTATAGAAGCAAAGCCCTTAACGAAACGTCTGTAATAAGTACAAAGTCCTAAGAAACTTTGAACCTTTGCTTTTGAATCGGGACGAGGCCAATTCAAGACCTTTTCTATTTTAGAAGGATCTGTCTTAACACCTTCCGCTGAAACGACGTGTCCGAGAAAAGTTACTTCCTTTTTGAAAAAATGACATTTTTTAGGATTCATTTTTAGACCAGCTTGGAATAAACGACTAAAAACCTGCTTAAGATTTTCCAATTCCTCATCAAAAGTCTTACCAAACACAATGATGTCATCGAGATAAACTAAACAAATCTTGCCAGTCAGACCTTGAAGGGCGAATTCCGTCGCTCTTTCGAAGGTAGCTGGTGCATTACAAAGGCCAAAAGGCATAACTTTAAATTGCCAAAGTCCACCTAAACCTGTAACAAAAGCTGTTTTCGCTTTGTCTAACGGATTCATTTCAACTTGCCAATAACCACTCTGTAAATCAATCGTAGAGAACCAACGAGCACCAGAAATTAAATCAAGGGTATCTCCTATCTGAGAAAGCGGATATGCATCTTTCTTGGTGATCTCGTTCAACTTCCTATAATCTATACAAAACCTCTTGGAACCATCTGTTTCATTGACCAAGACAATGGGAGAAGCCCACGGACTAGAAGACGGCTCAATAACATCTGCTGTTCTCATATCCTCTACTAATTTTTCAACTTCCCTGCGACCGTTTAAAGGAAGCCGTCTAGCTGCCTGTTCAATCGGAGCGTTATTCCCTACATCTATCGAATGCTTAGCTATGGTACATCTCCCGATGTCGGCAGAGTCTTTAGCAAAAGTCTCTTTAAAATCGTTAAAAAGACAAACGAGACTATTAGTCTGAGCGATATCTAAATCTTTAGAAGACCTAGTAAAGAGTTCCGTGAGATAAGAAGGAACGACTAAAGAGTCTGAAACATGTTCTAAAACGCGCAAAGACGAGAGGGTTTCTTTCTGTTCAGAAGAGTTAATAAATCTAGACGTTTCGAGGTTGATTTTACGGTAACCAGAACAGAGAGTCGAATCGCCGGTAGAAATGACGCAGTTGTGAGCGGAAAGGAAATCTACGCCTAAAATGCCTTCATATTCTATATCAGCTACTAGAACTTCATGTGGGGATTGAACACAATCCGCTACTGTTACCTGCACGACCATCTTACCTACGACAGGGGTAGTTGCTCCGGTAGCAGTGCGAATAGACACAGAAGGAATAATTGAAGCAAGAGACGAAATCATATCAGGACAAACAACGGAAATTTCGGCTCCAGTATCTATCACCCACAAACAACTTAGTCCGTTAACGGAACCTTTAGCATATAGGCCGGTACGACGCAGGCCTCTAACCACGAACTGTGAAGCAATAGGGCTAAGGAACTTGGAAGAAACCGATGATATCCGCCTTTTCGAAACATCGGTAGCTAGTTTCCCGAATTCTGAGGAACAGAAGGTTGAGCTGCCCAAACCGGATTAGAGGGAGCCCTCTTGGAGGCATTTTTGCGCCACGAATCTTCCGCAGTCTTCAACTGACGGTCGAGTTTAAAACAATTCTTCGCGATATGTCCTCTTACGCCGCAAAACTGGCACTCTGAGACAGGCCGATTGGAGTTTGATCTATTGTAACGAGAGAAACCACTATTTTTCCTTCCTGGAAGAGAATCTGAGCTAGGCTGATTGACTGAAGGACGGGACGAAAAATTTTCTGAAGGTTTAGCTTGGCTCAATCGATGAAGTTGACGCGAACCTAAATCCGCCTTGTTTATGGCTTCTAATTCTAAGCCTTTAATAATTGCTTCATGTAGAGAAGTTGGAGCTGCGAGCCTCAGATGATACCGAAGCTCGGGATTCCGAATCGCATTAATGAATTTCGCCCGAGCTATCTGATCTCTAGCCTTTTCTGCACATCAGTAAGGGAATGTCGAGCGAGACGTTCGATGTCATTTCCGAGAGAGGCTAAATCTTCCTTGGGCCCTTGACGTCTATTTTCAAACTGAGTAAAATAAAGTTTGGAAAGATGTTCTTCGCCAAACCGGAGTTTAAGAGCCGCACAAATGCTGTCGAAATTTTCAGAATCCGAATCTGAAAGCGATCCAAGAACTACCAAAGCCGGACCAGACAATGACGCTGTCAAATTAGCTGCTTTCTGGGACGGATTCCAACCATTAACCTTACTAATCATGTTAAACTGACGTTCGTATAGACTCCAAGCAGACAAACCGTCATACGAACCCGGCTTTAAATTCGATTGTTTCGAGGGCAACTCTACAATACTCGCGGGAGGTACAGAGACCTGATTGAGTCCGAACGAGCTCTGAGTCTGCGGAGGGAGAACATTGACATTTCCGCGCGAATTTAAAAAGGCCAAGAACTCTGACTGAATATCTACGCTAGGATGAGACGACGCGACAGGAGGCTCAACTACTTCCGAAATATCTCGTGACGGAACATCGTGGCATCGCGGAAAAGAGCTAACCTGAGCTGGTCGTGAGACATGAACAGGTGGAAAATTTTTAGCAACAGGGGGAATTTCTCCTCCCCCATAAATAGCGTCAGACCTTGATTGATCCGGAATTGAATGAATGGAGGTCCTCCTTGCCGGAACCGGGACTGAAGGAAGAAAAGTCCTTCTACCTGGGGATGGAACTGGGCGTATCGGGAATTCCTGCGGCCGCTCCTGAAGCTTCTGCACACCGTGCAGGATCCCGATCAACGCCTGGGACACGATTTCTTGTTGTTGACGTTGTTGCGAGACGAGTTCGTGCAGAAGATTCTGCTGTTCTTGTTGCTGCTGTTGTAGCAGTTGTTGATGTTGTTGTTGCTGTTGTTGATGTTGTTGTTGCTGCTGAATCTGACGCATCAGCAAATCTTGGTTTCCTTGGATGAGCTCTGCCAAGAGAGCTAGTTGGGGCTGGGGCTGAACCTCAGCTTCCGAACGACGAGAAATGGGAGGAAACGCTGGTTCAGGAGAACGCTGGCACGACGAAACGCGTCCGGCAGCTCGTCGCTCCGCGCGTGATGCTCTCGACATAGGAGTTCGTTGCATTATTGTTTTGTATACTTCTTCACACTCAAAATCCACTCAAATGGCACAGAAGAGATCCCGCTTCTGACACCAATGTAACAACGGGGGGAAATTAAGAAAGGTCTAAGAGAATCAAAGAGTTCTCTGTGCGATTTAAGCGAACGCCGAGCCAAAGAAGTCTCACGAACAAGGAATATTTTAGAAAGAAAATAGATGTATTTGGACACAAGCTCTCTTTTTAAAGTCTAGAGACTGACTGTTTTTACAATAATGTCGGTTGACGCAGCAACCTTATTCTTTTGAAAGACATAAGAGGTTTATAAACGTCTTTTATCTATGATGACTACTATATCATTTAAAAGGGGACAAAACGGGTGATTTTACCCTTTGTAACAATATAAAAAAAAAATTACAATGAGTCAGACACTTTTTCTGGGGTTTACTCATCGGCAAACATGAAAATAAATGTTACTTATAATAGAGAGATATAGGCTGTGCGTAGTTGTAAACGTGAGACCACCGATCCCCGACGTACCTACGGTCTTTCTCTGCGCTCTCATTGGCTGTTGGTCACGTTTTCTTGTGCAGATGTACCGGCTATACATTTTCAGTTCGTGTTTTAGCGTAGAATTAAAAAAATGACTTTATTTTGATTTATAACCTACCAGTAAAATTCTCATCTCTTAAGATAGTATATTAATACAATAATGAAGTAAATTTGTAATAAAAAAATTGAATTTATAGTTTATCGGACATTCAAAAAATAATGACTGCTAAGGGTTAACATTAAAAATCTCGTGATTAGTATTGATGACAAATTTTATTAATATCATCATAATAAAAAATTAGGTTATACGTATACTTATTTAGAAATTTAAGTGCAGTTTGCAAAATTACACACATTAAAAGAAAGAAAGTTTTTTCAAAGTTTTCACTTTAAAAAAACATTTGCTCGCAACAACGCAGTATATAACTAGTAATGCATACTCGCTACGAAATATTAACTGAAAATGTATAGCCTGTAAGCCGGTACAGCTGTACAAGAACACGTGACCAACAACCAATGAGAGCGCAGAGAAAGACCGTAGGCACACTTGTGGACAATGAATCTGAGACATCTAATTTTTCACTCTAGATAGTTAAGTTGGCAGCACAGAAAACGTACAGCGCCAGAGTCGGCCGAGCGCGAAACAAACTCATTCTCAATAAACATAACATGACTCGTTAAAATTTCAGCGTAAATAAAATATTTAATTTTATAATTTGAAAAAACAATGAGGTGTTTTCGTTCAATGTTCACCCCCTTAAAAGTGTCTGCCTTATTCATTCTGTGTTTTAAATTGTCTTAAATTTCGATTAGTGGTTGTTGGCCTCTGAATCAAACACTTTTTTCGGGTGTTACGCCCCGACGTACCGCCTTGGCGTAACTTTTTCAAAATTCCATTTCATTTCATTGCTTTAATTTCTTCAATGCACAGATATCATTTCATCAAAATCTTATATTCTAATAACGGCGAGTTCCACCCCTTCTGGCAAAAGTCACGTAGAGACCAACGATGATCCCTAGTATAAGGTTCAACTTTATTCTATTTATCTGGTACCAAGAACTGAGATGAGAGACTGCTGAGTTAGTATCAGTAGCGCTCAGCCTGGAAATATTCCTCTTTTTAAATTAAAATTATAATCAATAACTAGGATAAACCACTACCTTCAGAACCATCAAATTAAAATAGATTACTCATTGGAATGTATGAATGAATGTGTGAACATTGCATGCAAATATCTTTTGTTCATATTTTCAATATGTCACCGACGAGATTGAGAATCGTCGGAACACCGTCGAAGAGCGAGAAGTAACGCTGACCATGTGGATTTGGGCACCAGGAGGTCGCCCTCGCACCTCATTGGCTAATTACCGTTGTAACTAATTACAACTGCAGCTCCTTGGACCCTCGGGCCCAAGAAGCCGCGTCTTTCGTCTGTCAAGTCGCGAAGTGCGTGGACGTAAACCCGGATTAGCCCTCTCGAGCAAGAGTAGCGTTTGGAAAATCTTAATTGTGACCGGCCTAAAGTCTCGCGCTAATTCGTTAAATTCGAGCATTCAGTTATTCTGTTAGCTGCAAAAGACTCACTATCTTCTACATTTCCACCTTTTCTGTTCTTTACTAAATCTCGTCATTTCGCGAATAGACATTTTTATGATATTCCATTTTCCTTAGTTAAAATTGAGTTCGGCCCTGATTCAAGCGAATCAGGTAATTCTAAGTAAAAATAATAATAATTACACTATCGTTTTAATAAATAATCGTTCCAATCAATTTTAACTCATCATCAAAATCACAAACAGACACTTTCAAACTTTCGATAACAAGATATCATTCTAAATTCACAAATACTTAGTGACCAACGTGCAACATCATTCGATTCATCAACTCTTCCAAATTTGAGGTGAGGCCCCTGGTCCAGCATTCTACCGACGCAGACCGACACGATCCGACGGCTCTCAATCTCGTCGACCGATTCACCAAAAAGCTAAGTCAATCCGAGTGTTAATCTTCGAAATTAGACGAATTCTTGTTTCACCTTGATAATCAAAAACTACTTCAGTAAATTCACAAAAACCAAGTCTAGAATTGGTGGCTAGCTTCACTACCCCCAATTAAATTGTACTTATTGTTTCCAAGAACTAACGAATAAGACTTAACAAAAATATACATATAATCGATTTAAGATAATCTAAAAAGAGAGATACAATACAATATTCACGACCAGCTAGTTATAACCATCGTTCAGAATATATGTTCCTGGTACCAAATAATAATATCCATTAGAATAGAACAACACACGATTTTTATAAACTTGAATACTTCATAAATTGTTATTTTCGGCATATATATATATTCATCACCATTGATTGTTACCAAACATTTCGATAACCAAATTGAAATAGAATATACTTCATATTTTACCAGTCAAATTATATTAATCATTTATTTTGAACGACCTTCTTCCTATTTTTATTATTGTAATTGCCTCAACCATTTAAACAAACCTCACAGACCTGTACAGGTCTATAGCAACACGATCCTACAAATTACCGGCTTATCGAAAGGTAAGTCTTTCTCTTAGTTTTAATTATTATTCATTGTCGTTACGTGGGAGCTAGATTATTCAATTAATCATCAACTACCACCGCTCAGTTCCACCCTCACCCCCACGTAACACGGGCAATATTTTTTTATACCTTTCTTTTATGCATAGTACCTGGTGTCTCCAGGTAGCTTAAGCCAACACATGTTTATCTGCTCATCTATCGAGTAGATACTGTTAGACAAAATTTCAAGGTGCATCAAACACTTTATGAAACGTGCGTTACTAGCTCTTGGACTAAAAGCTGACTCAACGGGACCCCGTGCAGCGGAATTTGGCTGCACTCAATTTAAATCAATAGTGACTCGACTCAAAATCGTGACTCCATGCCATACATAAACCAAATGTTACTTCACGCGTTATCGTGAGAACTCAGGTTACGGCTGTAATGTGTCAATGAATGCGTGAAAGAGCGCCACACAGCGGTGTACGCTCGGTATGGGCGTGTGTGCGTGCGCGTGTGGGGTTATAGATGTAGGTGTATGTGGAGCGGGACGAGATGGCCTACGGGTGAGTGAGGCAAGCTAGTAGACGTTTGTCAGAGGCAGACACAGGTGCTCTGCTACTCTACGCACAAAATAATGAAGCACAAATTATACAGGGTGTCCCATTTTAATCTTACATCTAAATTATCTCGAAAAATATTGCTCTGATCAAATTTTGTTTAGAACAAAAGTTTTAGAGTTCAAAGAGGGACGTTCAAAAAAAATTTTCTTGAAGGTCCCAAATTTACAATAGCGACGCTACGATGGCTGACATGGTTTTTTTTAAGGGAAACCTAACTTTTTTTTATGACAAAACAATGCATTGCATTGAAACTAACAACTTTTGTGAGAAACCTTTTTTGATTCAGATTGTGGTTTTCATGTTGGAACTCCATTTTTGACTATTTAGCGCTGTCCGGAAGGTACCATACAAAACCCAAACAAACCCAAATAAACCCAAACAAACCGAAACAAACCCAAACAAACCCAAACAAATATATAATAGTCATGACTCGACGACTGTTTCGTGCAGTTTGCCTCACGGGTCACTGTCTTCTACCAGGAGAAATTCACGTGAGCTATTACTCTTGGTCTTCTTTATGGCTTTATTAAGTCTCAGCCGATCGGAGGATACCTGAGCATCGGCAACTGGTGATCCATACAAATGCTGAAGTATGTTATGCAGAAATAAGCGCACAAGGGAATTCGGCTGAGACTTAATAAAGCCATAAAGAAGACCAAGAGTAATAGCTCACGTGAATTTCTCCTGGTAGAAGACAGTGACCCGTGAGGCAAACTGCACGAAACAGTCGTCGAGTCATGACTATTCCGGAGAAGTCCGACTGTCTTCTCGTGCGATAAGCATTTCTTTCTTCGCGAAAAAAAACAAACATGCCCACAATCGTGCAACCTCAGACACGCACACACAGATGCATGCACACTTTTGTTTAGGTTTGTTTGGGTTTGTTTGGGTTTGTTTGGGTTTGTTTGGGTTTGTTTGGGTTTGTTTGGGTTTGTTTGGGTTTGTTTGGGTTTGTTTGGGTTTGTTTGGGTTTGTTTGGGTTTGTTTGGGTTTGTTTGGGTTCGTTTGGGTTTGTTTGGGTTTGTTTGGGTTTTGTATGGTACCTTCCGGACAGCGCTAAATAGTCAAAAATGGAGTTCCAACATGAAAACCACAATCTGAATCGAAAAATGTTTCCTACAAAAGTTGTTAGTTTCAATGCAATGCATTGTTTTGTCATAAAAGAAAGTTAGGTTTCCCTTAAAAAAACCATGTCAGCCATCGTAGCGTCGCTATTTTAAATTTGGGACCTTCAAGAAAATTTTTTTTGAATGTCCCTCTTTGAACTCTAAAACTTTTGTTGTAAACAAAATTTGATCAGAGTAATATTTTTCGAGATAATTTAGATGTAAGATTAAAATGGGACACCCGGTATTATCACTACGGAGTCACAGTTATTCAGCCTCTTACCGTAACCTTTTGAAACATTACATCTGGTGACGAGGATGAAAGGTAAAGTGCGCGAGAAAGGTGACGGAGAAATCGGGCATGAGCGTGAGGTCTAATACACGCACTGAGACGGTAAGCCGGTACACGTAGTCGGAGATTAGCCGCTATTTCGGAGCAGGCGAGCGTTTCGCAACACAGTGGCCCGGGCAGCTCAGATAATGTATCACGTCATTCCTTTTTCGACTTTCTCGCCATACGAGGAAAATAAAAATTCAAGGAATTCTCAATTGAAAATTATCAGACGCCTATACAAAGAATTTTCGAGAGACGGGGAAAAAAAATATATATATATTTATATTTTTATATATACATTATAGTGTGAGCCAAGAAAATCGGCAATTTTTTTTTTTTCACTTTGTACTCCGAAAAATTGGTTGGTAGAGACCTCAAAAACATTCTCTCCAAGTATGAGCTCTAAATTTTAATAGGAAGGTCCTCCGCCTCGCAGTTTTCTATTTTTTTCTTATGGCGAGGAAGAAAAATACATATCTCAGTATCTGCTATTTATAAAAAAAATGTATATCATATTTTCGTAGAAAATTGAATTCTCTACAAAAAAGGTCTCTTACAATTTTTTTGTATATCTCAGTGTATACTCAAGCTTCATGAGTTTAATAAACATTGACATTCAAAAGTTGAACAAATGGGAGCTAATAGACATTTTGGCGGCTTTTCTGAGTACTTCAACATACGAATTGTTAGGAATTGATGCTTTACGTGGAATGTTGCGAACACTACGTGAACAACAATCACAAGAGTTTAAGGAAGAATTCGAAGATGAACAAGAAATAGGTGCGGCCGGCAGTTCCAAGAACGTCGATGTGTTTACTATAAGCGGCGGGAAATCGAGCGACGGCGATTCGAATGTAGTGGTTTTAGAAACACCATCGATTATTGCAGACAATCCCCCGATAAATCCTGAAATCACTTTCAAGATGGCAGAATCACTGGAGTTCAACCAAAACAAAGATGACTGGGAAGAATACACTGAACGGATAGAACTTTACTTTTTAACGCTAAATATTACGGACGACCATAAAAAAGTCGCGCATTTGTTAACAAAATGTGGCGCAGAGACGTACCAACTCATACGCGATCTCTGCTCTCCACTAAAGCCAAAAGACGTGAAATACGAAGACATTGTGAAAATAGTGGAAAAGCACCTGTGTCCAAAAAAGAGCGAAAAAGCCGAACGTGCACTTTTTCGAAAGACTTAAAAGGCATTTAAATGCAACTTCGGCACGACGTTACACGATAATTTATGCGAACAACTGGCCTTGGGTATACAAGATCAGGAGACCAAAATTGCATTTTACAGCGAAGCTGACCTGACGTATGATAAGGCAATTCGAATCGCAACGACAAGAGAGGCAGCACTGAAACACGCAGCATCAACGAACAGGCAATCGAGCAATCAACCGATGCACTGCATGGGGAAGCAACGGCGTCGTCCCAACAGTAGGGGCAATATCAAAAAGGCGAGCGTGCAGAATAATCGTAGTTACCCAACGAATAACAATGTATGGTTTTCGAAAATCAAACGATGTTACTGCTATGGTTCATCAAACGATCACGTTACAAAAGATTGCAAATATCGAAACAAAACATGTGATTTCTGCAACAAGGTCACTTGGAAAAAGCTTGTATCAGAAATCACGGTAAAAATTCAATTTTCAATAAGAATATCAATAAATAATCGTAACGACAAAAAAGTTCAACACTTGGATCATGAAGAGTCAAACTCCGAATGTGAATCTGAAGCTTCCGATCAAGATAGTGATTTTAACGTTATTCGAGTCAGATAATTAGTCAGGGGAAATCATAGGGTTCACAAAATAGTGGCGAAGCCGTTAATGGAAGAAGTTTTTGTTGACGGCAAACCAATCAGAATGGAGGTTGATATAGGCACGTACGTCACAGCTATTTCAAATCATGATTGGATTGAATTTTTTCCAGATAAAGAACTTAGATATTGCGATTTTTGCTAACATGTTACGGTGGTTTGCCATTGAAACCAATAGGTAAATTGAAATCGTTGACAATTACGTGGAGAAAAATTGCAAGAAAGCTCGACATGTACGTTATGAAAGGTAAAGAGCCAACGCTAGTAGGGAGATAGTGGTTAGCGGCATTCGGCCTGTGGCCTATAAAACTTTTTCCTGACGAACAAAGCAACGTGTTAAATATTGATAGCAATGATATCAGGCAAAAGATGCTGACAAGTTTCCCGACGTTATTCTCTAACACTCAAGGGTGCTACAAAGGCATAAAAATTCGCTTATTTTTCAAAGAAGGGGTGAAATCACTTCAATTGAAACCGCATCATGTGCCTTTTGCATTAGCTTCTAAAATTTCAGATGAAATTGAACGCCTAGTTACCCTGGGTAACTTGGAACCAATAAAATTTAGTGCAGGGCAACACCCATCATTCCTGTATTCAAAAAGAACGGTGATGTCAGAATCTGTGGCAACTTTAAACTGTCAATCGACAATTGATCATAAGAAGACACCCAATACCTTCGGAAGAAAGAATTTTCAACACGCTACGTATAGTAAATAGGTGGTGACAAATTGATCTAAAACATGCTTCTATGCAATTCGAATTAGATGACAAATCTAGAGACGCACTGGCAATAATAACGCACGAAGGGCTGTTCAGATATATGAAGCTAGAAGAGCGCATAGCATCCAGTCCCGCGGAATGTCAAGACGCTCTCGAAGAGATTCTAAGAGGTGTGAAAGACACCGAAATATATATAGACAACATTTACTGTACAGGGCGAACAGAACAGGAACATGTCGAGATTCTTACGGAAATCTTTTCAAGGTTAGAGTGAATCTAGACAAGTGCGATTTTTTTAATGAGCAAATCGAAATTCTAGGCTACGTAATAGATGAGGAAGGCTTGAAACCTAATCCTACAAAAATCGATGCAATTAATAGCGCACCGGTTCCGAAAAATGCAAAAGAATTAGAAGCATTCTTAGGTCTCGTCAATTTTTACGAGCGTTTCTTAGAAATCAGAACGAATTACATTTGGCCTTTATACGAACTCTGCAAAAGTAAAACATGGGAATGGACAGATAAATGTCAAAAGGATTTTGACTGGGGGAAAAAACAAATTACCTCAGACCGTGTATTAACGTTGTACGACCCAAACGTTCAATTAGTATGAGCATGCGACGCTAGTGATAGAGGTTTATCAGCGATACTATCGCACAGATTTGACGATGCATCCAAAATCATTCCGAAAAATGAACGTCACAGAGCAATCGTAGACAAGGAGGCAGGCGCAATAATTTTTGGGTTTAAAAAATTCTATCATTACGTTTACGGAAACGATATTATACTAAAAACTGATCACGAACCTCTGAAATTTATTTTTGGAAATAAAAATATATCGACGATGCTAAACAATAGACTTTAGCGATGGGCGTACTTTCTATTAGGATACAGATATACAATAAAAGTAGTCAAATCAAAAGCCAACGGCAACTGCGATGCTCTATCAAGACTACCGATATCAGACAAAACACCTGTTTTCGAAAACGAATATACCAGCCTCAAGTACACTCAAGACAATTGCACCTTAATCGATTTCACAGCTGTTTCTTCGGCGACTTCAAATGACAAAACGTTAAAAAAAAATAGTATCTTACATCCGTAGCGTGTGGTCAAAAACATGCGACTTGTCTGGCGTAGAAAATTTTTTTTTCAGTTAGCATACTGAACTAGACGTGGAAAACGGTTGTTTATACAAGGGTTATCGAATTGTCATACCGGAGTCACTGCAAAAGGATATATTACAAGAGTTACATTCGTCTCACATGGGCGTAGTTAAGATGAAACAGTTGGCTCGTAATTATTATTGGTGGCCGTATCCAGACAAGGATATAGAGGATATCGCGAACACATGTGATATTTGTTTAGAATCACGGGCAAAACCGACAAAAACAGCTCTTACACCATGGCTATGGCCTAGTTCACCCTGGTCATGAATTCACGTAGACTTTATGGGACCATTCCATAACTCTATGTTCCTGATTATGGTTGATGCTCATTCAAAGTGGCCGGAAGTGATAAATATGAAAAAAAAACACGACCTAGAGTAGGTTGATCAAAGTTCTGGACGAAACTTTTTCCAGATATGGAATCCCAAATCACTTGGTAAGTGACAACAGTCCGCAGTTAACGAGCGCTGATTTTAAACAGTTCTTGAGCAAGTATAATATGAAACATACGTATTCACCCCCATATCACCAAGCCACAAACGGAGCGGCGGAAAATTTTGTGAAAAAGTTTAAAAACAAAGTAGATAAGATGATATGCGATGAACATACGCTAGACTTCACATTGAATAGATTCTTGAGCGATTACAGAAATACAGCTCACATCACAACAAATAAAATGCCAGTACAGTTGATGTTCAGACGCGAACTGCGTACAAGATTCGATCTCTTAAAACCTGAGACGACAAGTATAGTTGGGAGACATCAGTTTGACCAACAGCGATTCAAACATGGTGACAGTAAATGCGATTTCCCGATTGATGAAATCGTTTACGCTAGAGATTACAGAAAAGATACCAACAATAATGCTAAGGCGATAATCGTAGAAAAATTGTCACCCGTAACTTACGATGTACAATTCAGTGACGGTTTTTTGATGAAACGACACAAGAATCAAATTGTAAGAACGAACTGTTCAAGTTCAAGAAGAGGGGAGTTCTAATGCATCGACGAATGGGTGAAAGAGCGCCGCACAGCAATGTGCGCTCGGTATGGGCGTGTGTGCGTGCGCGTGTGGGGTTATAGATGTAGGTGTGAATGTGGAGCGAGACGAGATGGCATACGGTTGAGTGAGGCGAGCCAGTAAACGTTTGTCGGAGACAGACACAGGTGCTCAGATACTGTACACACTAACTCCCCTAACTCAATCATTAACTGGGCAACCGTTGATCGGTGCGCCGATCTAAATCGTACTCGAAATATGTTCGCGAAGAATTAACAGCGCTTACCGCTTCGCAGCCACACCAAGAACTCCTTTACTCCTGTCCCGGCCGTTACGCACTATTATGTTTGTAGGTGGGGAAACAAACTTCTAGTGGTGTATACCCCGGGTTCTATATCACGCAGGATTGAAGGTGAAGAGGAACTATATCGATCGTTCAATGCGCTACTCTTTATTTATTACTTACACTAATATTTACACACACACGAACGGTAAGAAGGCTAGGGTACGAGCGAGCCTTGCTTTCGTACTGTACATTTCGCTCTCTCTTGCGTGCTACGACGGCACTCAACATTGCCGTACCACCTGTACACACTTGCGTCAACCGACGCTATTCCTATGCTCTCTCACACAACGCGCACACTGATAAAAATTTTTTTTTGGGTTTCTCAACTCAAGTTCAACTATCGCGAACGGTCGCCAGGACTCAAGTGAAGAGCTTTGCTAATCGGAAATGACATCCGAACATGCTTCGAACATAGGCGCTATAAGCCGCGAAAAATTCTTCCGATCTAATTGGTTTCCGCCTCACGAAATTCTTATAGCCTGACTTATCGCTATCGGTGACTTCCGCTGTTGCGGAACGCTGATTGGCTGTCTAGTCCTCCGGTGTCCCATCGTTCGGCAGTGGCGTGGTGACGGCTTCGCGAGGTTGCATGACGTCAGCGTGGTGAGGAGAGGCTACGGCTCGCCGACCACCAACGGGAGTCTCGTCTGCCTTGGTTTCCCTCGCGGCAGAGCTCTACGTTGGCGCTCTCTCCGTAGCCTCGTGCGAGGCACTCCTCTCATTGCGATCCTTTGCGACTGTGATCCTATAACGCTGTTGAAATTGCTGCCGATCTCGTTATGGTGTCGCATTTACTCGAAACTAAAAAAAAAAATTCCCGAAAACTCGTATTCGCCAGCCCATAAAATGTCCCCTCTCAGAGTATTGGATGCGTGACCTTCGTCCTGACACTCTTTCACGAAATGCCTAGCGGTTTGATCGCGGAATCTCTAATTTCAAATTCCACCTAGGGTTCGGGGAGCCGTTTGGAATGCGCACAAAAAAAATGCCACGTTACAACGTATAACCGGCGTAGTACATAACGGTCCGTTATAATTTCTTGTTTTCATTGTTGCTATCTTACAAAACGAATAACCAACGTAATAGTTATAACGGCTCTGTAATTTATTAGTTTACTATTTTCGCCGTCTGGTATATATTGAACACATGATGCACTGCTGCATTTTGTTATCGGAGGGACGCGCACTACGACAGTCGCCTACACTTGCAAATATAAAGCGTTTATTATTAATTATTAATTGATGTGAAATCATAATACGGTGAAATTTTATTGCCATAATTCCGGTTCAAAACATTGTACAAATTCTGTGTGAGCAAATTGGGGTATACTTCCGTTTAGCCCATACCTCCGATCGATCTGAAACTTGGTGTCCTAATGTATTTCGATGCGCCGATTGAGAATATGGTATTCAAAATTGGCGCAAATTTTATTTTCGATGTCAAATCGAAGAAAACTAGGTTTTCGATTTTTTTTTTGCGTTTATTACGATAAATATGGAAAGTGGAGGAAAATGTTTCAAATGAAAGTTGTAGATCATGACAAAATTAACATTTCATCTTTCTTACGTTTTTCATGTAGAACCGGTAATTTGGGAGAGAAATATAAAAATCATCGGAATGTTTTGTTTTTTCGCCAAAACTACTTCGATTGCAATACAATACAATACAATACAATACAATACAATACAATACAATACAATACAATACAATACAATACAATAAAATGCTGATGCAGATTTCCTGTATTGTGTCCCGCGCCAACCTAATTATGTTTCACACACCATCTGAGATGCCCCGCACCCACCCCACTATGTCCCACCCACCATCCGAGATGCCCCGCACCCACCCCACTATTTCCCACCCTCCTTTAAGATGCCCCGCACCCACCCCACTATGTCCCACACACCATCCGAGATGCCCCGCGCCCAACTTACAATTCCTCCAACCCTTTTGTTCGTGGTACATACCCGGGATGCTCTATGCCTTAAGATACATAGGACCTGCTGGAATACTTGCTTTTACTACTGCATCTCCATTTAGGGGCGAAAAAGCATTTAGGATAAATTCCATTGCGTTTGAGATTACTTTTTGTCCCACCTCAACTTCGGCGATTTCACTTGCTATTTGACACTTTTGCACTCAGTACTATCGAGATTACGATGGATCGATACAATTTTTTTAGTTTGAGTGGTATTTTACGAAATCACGAAACTACTCTTGAGTGGTTGCGCGATATCAGACTGATTCCGCGAAAACGATACTGCAGAAAGCACAAAAAAAATATGGCTCTGCATGAATTACGTTTGTAATGTGGAGAATTTATTTGCCAAAGAAAAAAGAAATCATTCCGCGACCGTGGCTGAAGACACGTGGTTCGAAAGGTGTCACCTTTCCCCTGCTGGTGTTATGCTCATGACATATTGTTTTGCCGTTGATTTAACCTTTCAACAAACCATACGTGAATGTAGCATCGTGGAGGGCCAGCAGTTGTCGCCAGAAACTGTTGCCGATCGCTTTTACTTCTGCCGAGAGGTCTGTATGGTTGCTCTTGACCATGAATTTGAGAGCCAAGGTAAAATAGGAGGCGTCGGCGAAATTGTCGAAATCGATGAATGTAAGATCGGCCGTCGCAAGTATGAGAGAGGGCGCGTTGTCGAAGGATCATGGATCCTAGGCATGATCCACAGGGACCGTACGGAAAGTTACCGCCTCGAAATATGTCCCGAAAACAAAAGAGATGCTGCGACGTTGCTCTCGTACATTCAGAAACACGTTGTGGTTGGAACTAAAATTCATACGGATTGCTGGAAAGGTTATAGCAGTTTGGAGAGTCATGGATATCCTCATAAAACCGTGAATCATTCCGTAGAATTTGTTGATTCCGATACCGGGGCACATACTTAAAATATTGAGTCTTCGTGGCCTTGGATGCGGAGGTCTCTCGCACGAGGGGCCGTTCGTACTGAGAATTTGGCAGACCACCTTTGCGAATTTCTGTGGCGCCGTCGTGTTAAAAAAATGAATATCGACCCTTTCACTCAATTAATTAGCGATATCAAGATCTGCTATCCCGGCAAAAATCATTGAGTTGTCAGGTATGTGTGTGCGTGTGCGCGCATGTGATTTCTTGTGGGCAAAAAAATTTAAACAAGTTTATACTGAAAAAAAATTACATACATTTCAAAACAAAAAACATTATAAAAATTTTAAGACCAAAAAAAAATAAAAAAATGAAAAAAAAATTAGAAACCAAAAAAAAAATGCACTTGCAAGACCTGAAAAAAATTACATACATTTTAAAACAAAAAACATTATGAAAATTTTAAGACCAAAAAAAAATAAAGAAATGAAAAAAAAAATTAAAAACCAAAAAAAATGCACTTGCAAGACCTGAAAAAAATTACATACTTTTCATAACAAAAAACATTATAAAAATTTTAAGACCAAAAAAAAAAATTAAAAAAAAAATTAAAAACCAAAAAAAATGCACTTGCAAGACCAAACTCCAACCTTCCCATGTTAAGTGCGTGAGTAGATTGTCATATCGAAACTAATGGAGTTTTGGCAAAAATACGAATTTCCGATGATTTTTCGATTTCGTTCCCAAATTACTGGTTCTACATAAGAAACGTAAGAGATATAAAATTTTGATCCTTTTATGGTCTACAACCTTTACTTGAAACATTTTCCTCCAGTGTCCATATTTATCGCAATAAACGCAAAAAAAAAATTGAAAAACAACTTCTCTTCGATATGACATCGAAAATAAAATTTGCGCCAATTTTGAATATCATATTCTTAATCAGCGCATCGAAATACCTAAGTATACCAAGTTTCAGATCGAATGGAGGTATGGGCTAAACGGAAGTTTATCCCAAATTCGAATACAGGTGATGACAGTAATAAATGACATTTTAATCAGGATGGCTATGTGGTCTAGTGGAGTAAGCCTCCGGCAAAGCATCTCTAGATACCAGGTTCGATTCCTGGCTACGTCGTTAATTTTACAATTCCCCTTGAATATTCGAAGTTGCACATTCTCCATTATTTTTAGAAGATGAATCGTGCGATGCGATTAAGCCATTATTCCTGTAAATAAGAAAGTTCTGTAACGTGTATTTAGGGTACTGAGAAATATTAATTTTGTACAAAATGCAGTGATAATTCATAAATAAATGGCGTCGTTGAAATAAGGTCATTTAAATGTAGTATTTCTGAAGTAAGTTGAGTCTGTTCTGTGGTTACTAAATTCTATTGTCAGTATTTGCGGAAATTACAAGACCAATTTCTCGTGAACTTTACAATTGGATATAATTGAAACAATTTAACTTCCCGTTTTCAAGCTTCTGACTAATATGTAGGGTCCGACGAAGCTTGCGATGGATCCGCTGTTCAATGTACCTGAAGAGATGGCAACAACATTATTTTGGTCGGATTCAACATCAAATAATAATCTTATCACTTTCTCTAGCATTGTTTTCGCCAAACAATAGATATGATTCCTTCATATCGTTCTCATGGATGGCTGGGTCCGTTCTGATCGGCTAAATAAAGTGGTGTACTGAGGTACACTCGTAAACAAGCCATATTACACAAGTCTCAAACGTGCCTCTTGCGACGAAATGTGCAACTTATCTGATGATGATATGGAATCTTTTGTTCTCCGATAGCTGAATTCAGTATCGTCAAAGAAACGGAACCAGTGCTCTTTTTATTGCAACTTTGTTCTTTTATACACCCTAAGAATAAAATAACTTCATTTCTGTTTTGTCGAGGTGTCTTCTTAGCCTGTAAGCAGGTAAAACTTGAAAATGTAAAGGAAGAAGAAAAAAATCAGGGAATTTGATTTGTAGCCAAGGAGTTTTGAATCAAAAGTTCAGTGGACATCCTGTTCGCAAAATTCAGTTGTACAGTTTTTGAAAACAGTAGCACTGCCACAAGTAGTAGACGTTTCAAAGATAATAGATAATATCTGATGAGGTTTAGGCCCCTTCGATGAACATAATGCAGAAAATCAGAAACAAAATTTCACTGATTAGTTCTAAAGATAAAGGGTAATTTGTGAAATTTCATAAATTTTAAGAACCCATGAACAAACTTGAAAAACGTATACTGAGTAGCTATCTAACACTGTTCGACGACAAAAGCTGAAATCCGAGGCTAGTTGATTTTAAACTATGCAGATATACCGTCACTGGACAAGTGAAAAATACTCACCTCTGTGCTCTTCGCCGCAGGAATAAATTCGTCGTATAGTCCAGTCAAATTAGATCAAAATATAGCGGATAGAAAAAATAATTAGTGAGGATCTATAAATTGGTCGAGACCTTTATCCTGGCCTACTATTGAACAGATTAACAGTCCTAACCTCTAATTGGACGGCTCGATCCGTCATCTTGAATCAAAAGTCCTATAATTCAGTTTTTTCATCATATCTCGATAACGATTAATCCTATCATCAGAAAGATCAATGAAAAAATAAATCTCAGTAAATTATGCATAAAAAAGGTTACATGTATTTTTTTCATATCTTCGATAGTTTTTGTATAATACATGGTTGAAAATATCGATATTTGTATTTCCCGTTCCAAGCCGCCGTGAAAATCACTCTCTCGGTGTAGAACCTTTTTTTTTGTATCTTCAATAGTTTTTCTGTGAAACACCGGCGAATACTTGAATAATTTTCATTTTTGCGATGTATACTCAAATCTCTGATTCTACGCGTTCGAAACATCAACAAAAAACTACTAGCAACAATGTTAACATTCCTAGAATATCAACGGTAATGATAGCTCCAAAAATAGTCCTTACAATAGTCTCTGGGCCGATTACGTGGCGATAGAAAAGGCACAGAGGGATAGCCGAGGGAACCCTGGACCTCGCAGGCCAATTTTTGCCCATAGCCACAATGCATTGCAAATTGGAGTATACTGAAACCAGAAAATGGTCGGAAATAATTTCAAGGACATCAAGTTCAAGCGTGTGTATATAATTCATCCTCTGGCCACAGTTAACTCTGCTATCAAAATTCACGACGCGATAGTGCCAATTGATCCGCTGATGCTCGTCCAAAGAATTATTATTTCCGAATAATATTATTCTTGAATATGAAGGTCGTGAACATGGAAGCACTTTTTTTGTGTTAACGTTTCATCCCTGATGGGGGCCCTCCTCAGAACAATTTATTTAAAACATCTCTCACGAATAGAAATAATAAAATAATGTACAACTCAGTTATAACAAAGTTAAATATAAAGGATTTAGGTAATAAGCAGGGATGTTTGTGCAAATATAAATGAGAGGAATTTCCTGGTGTGGACTGACACTTTTGATTACCGAAGAAAAGGAACCACTAGTATGTAGTGAATGCGTGTTAGAATAATCGAATGAAACACAAAAGTTCATTTAAAAAAAAAAAACAAAAAACACTACGACAGCGATACGAAACTCCCAAGCATTCATCCTGATTGTTAATTTAATAAAAACCCACAGCGACCGTTTTAGGTTTTGAGTCTGGAGCACTTTTGAACATGTAGAACGTCCAGTGTGTAGTGGGGGGAGACCGATATCAGTCATTATCAGAGCAAGCACAGAGTCAACGGGTTAAATAAAAACCGGAAATTGTTAAGAAGGTGAAATCGAGAGCAAGCTCAGTCGGTAATAGATAGTTACGATGGGTGTATCACAGAGGTGTAAATAGTACTCAGATGTTCAATATCTTGTCTTCGATTGACAGAATTGGGATGTGCAACAATATTGCACATTTCTAACAATAACCTATTGTAATACAATGGTTCAACGTCTATAATGCTGGCTTGAGAATAATTGAATGAGTGGTCGAAATCGATGGCATGCCTCGTCAGTGCAGTATAATTATCCTCATGTTCATGGATATTGCGTTTATGTTCAGTTATCCTGGTGTGTAGTTGCCTACTTGTTTGACCTATGTAGGACATGTTGCATTGGTTGCAGGGAATTTTGTCGACTACACAAGAACGCATATACGCGGGTGAAGGGTCCTTACCAGAATCAAACATAGAGGATGGATCATGTGCACTTTTACCCACAAATTGGATTTTATACTTAGAGAATATTCTGTTGAGTGACTCAAACAAACCCGCAACGTATGGGATGGAAACAAAGTTTTTTTGATTAACTTGTGCACCAGATGCATCATTATTATTGTTGGAACTGATCGATGACAAGATGGAATCGTATTTGACATATATATATGTTTGTTGAGCAGACGAGTTGGATAGTCATTTTTACGTAGTACTTGATGAATCAAGGACATATTTTTGTTATGAAATTCCATACTTGAAAGTCGAATCGCTCTATCAACCAAACAATAAATCGTTCCAATTTTGTAAGATCGGGGATGGTGAGAATGAAAATTTGAGTTCCTTTGTGACCAGGTAGCCTTATGGAATTAGTCAGTTTTGATGAGCTGGTTATCATTAATGATCAGAACATCCAAAAAGCTAATTCGATGATTACACTCTATTTCAGAGGTGAATTGTAATCTCGGATGGAATTGGTTAAAGACAGATAGCATTTCTGCAACTTAGCAGAAGGGACAGCTGTGATTATGTCATCTACATATCTGAAATAGAAAGGAGGCTTGAAGTCCAGTTTGTTGAGACAATATTGTTCAAGATCATCCAAAACCAAATCCGACAAAATTGGAGAGAGAGGCAAGCCCATCGGTAAACCATAAGTTTGAGCATAGTTGTTCTGATTAAATTTAAAAATGGCAGCCTTAAAACAGATGTGTAATGCTTTTATGAGTTTATTAAGTGGGACAGGAATTTTGTCCATCAAATGATGCCAACGCTGCTTCACCGCGTTGATTGCTAGATCCCGTAGAACATTGGTAAACAATGACACAGCATCCAGCGAAACCAATACATGATCAGATGGGAGACGAAAGGTCCTGATAGATTTAACCAGAGCAAAACTATCTCTTACACGTGACAGAGGAGGGACAATGTTGTTACCAATCCATTTAGTAAGGAAGCGAGCTAGATTGATGGTAGGACTGTCTGTGAACGAAACTATAATTCTTATCGGTGTATCCGGTTTATGAATTTTAGGTAGCCCGTAGGCTCTAGGTGGCAAACAATCAGTTTTTGCAATTTGCCGTCTAAGTTGGTCAGAAATGAGTTTACTTGTGGACCAATCGATTGTAAATTTTTAATAATGTAAATTTGAAAAACTGGTGAATTCGAAAAATTAACGACGGAGCCAGGAATCGAACCTGGTATCTAAAGATGCTTGACCGGAGCCTTACACCGCTAGACCACCTAGCCGCCCTGACTCTGTTGTCGTTAATTTCTCTCATCACCAGTGAGTTCGAATTTGTTTTCCTGTGCCCGGTTTAAGTATGAGTGAGAGTTTCTTCTCTGCATGCACGATGTATAAGGAGACTGTGGTATGTAGATGTTGTTTTAGCCTTTTTGAATCCTTGCTTCCGATGAGAAGCCCGTAAGACAAGCAATGCCGTCTAATAAATGAGATGCGGATGTGCAAATCATTAATCTACGAGAGAATTTTGTTGAAAGAATGTAAATTTGAAAAACTGGTGAATTCGAAAAATTAACGACGGAGCCAGGAATCGAACCTGGTATCTAGAGATGCTACCTCTAACAACATCTACATACCACAGTCTCCTTATACATCGTGCATGCAGAGAAGAAACTCTCACTCATACTTAAACCGGGCACAGGAAAACAAATTCGAACTCACTGGTGATGAGAGAAATTAACGACAACACAGTCAGGGCGGCTAGGTGGTCTAGCGGTGTAAGGCTCCGGTCAAGCATCTTTAGATACCAGGTTCGATTCCTGGCTCCGTCGTTAATTTTTCGAATTCACCAGTTTTTCAAATTTACATTATCAAAAATTTACAATCGATTGGTCCACAAGTAAATTCATTTCTGACCAACTTAGACGGCAAATTGCAAAAACTGATTGTTTGCCACCTAGAGCCTACGGGCTACCTAAAATTCATAAACCGGATACACCGATAAGAATTATAGTTTCGTTCACAGACAGTCCTACCATCAATCTAGCTCGCTTCCTTACTAAATGGATTGGTAACAACATTGTCCCTCCTCTGTCACGTGTAAGAGATAGTTTTGCTCTGGTTAAATCTATCAGGACCTTTCGTCTCCCATCTGATCATGTATTGGTTTCGCTGGATGCTGTGTCATTGTTTACCAATGTTCTACGGGATCTAGCAATCAACGCGGTGAAGCAGCGTTGGCATCATTTGATGGACAAAATTCCTGTCCCACTTAATAAACTCATAAAAGCATTACACATCTGTTTTAAGGCTGCCATTTTTAAATTTAATCAGAACAACTATGCTCAAACTTATGGTTTACCGATGGGCTTGCCTCTCTCTCCAATTTTGTCGGATTTGGTTTTGGATGATCTTGAACAATATTGTCTCAACAAACTGGACTTCAAGCCTCCTTTCTATTTCAGATATGTAGATGACATAATCACAGCTGTCCCTTCTGCTAAGTTGCAGAAATGCTATCTGTCTTTAACCAATTCCATCCGAGATTACAATTCACCTCTGAAATAGAGTGTAATCATCGAATTAGCTTTTTGGATGTTCTGATCATTAATGATAACCAGCTCATCAAAACTGACTAATTCCATAAGGCTACCTGGTCACAAAGGAACTCAAATTTTCATTCTCACCATCCCCGATCTTACAAAATTGGAACGATTTATTGTTTGGTTGATAGAGCGATTCGACTTTCAAGTATGGAATTTCATAACAAAAATATGTCCTTGATTCATCAAGTACTACGTAAAAATGACTATCCAACTCGTCTGCTCAACAAACATATATATATGTCAAATACGATTCCATCTTGTCATCGATCAGTTCCAACAATAATAATGATGCATCTGGTGCACAAGTTAATCAAAAAAACTTTGTTTCCATCCCATACGTTGCGGGTTTGTTTGAGTCACTCAACAGAATATTCTCTAAGTATAAAATCCAATTTGTGGGTAAAAGTGCACATGATCCATCCTCTATGTTTGATTCTGGTAAGGACCCTTCACCCGCGTATATGCGTTCTTGTGTAGTCGACAAAATTCCCTGCAACCAATGCAACATGTCCTACATAGGTCAAACAAGTAGGCAACTACACACCAGGATAACTGAACATAAACGCAATATCCATGAACATGAGGATAATTATACTGCACTGACGAGGCATGCCATCGATTTCGACCACTCATTCAATTATTCTCAAGCCAGCATTATAGACGTTGAACCATTGTATTACAATAGGTTATTGTTAGAAATGTGCAATATTGTTGCACATCCCAATTCTGTCAATCGAAGACAAGATATTGAACATCTGAGTACTATTTACACCTCTGTGATACACCCATCGTAACTATCTATTACCGACTGAGCTTGCTCTCGATTTCACCTTCTTAACAATTTCTGGTTTTTATTTAACCCGTTGACTCTGTGCTTGCTCTGATAATGACTGATATCGGTCTCCCCCCACTACACACTGGACGTTCCACATGTTCAAAAGTGCTCCAGACTCAAAACCTAAAACGGTCGCTGTGGGTTTTTATTAAATCAACAATCAGGATGAATGCTTGGGAGTTTCGTATCGCTGTCGTAGTGTTTTTTGTTTTTTTTTTTTAAATGAACTTTTGTGTTTCATTCGATTATTCTAACACGCATTCACTACATACTAGTGGTTCCTTTTCTTCGGTAATCAAAAGTGTCAGTCCACACCAGGAAATTCCTCTCATTTATATTTGCACAAACATCCCTGCTTATTACCTAAATCCTTCATATTTAACTTTGTTATAACTGAGTTGTACATTATTTTATTATTTCTATTCGTGAGAGATGTTCTAAATAAATTGTTCTGAGGAGGGCCCCCATCAGGGATGAAACGTTAACACAAAAAAAGTGCTTCCATGTTCACGACCTTCATATCCAAGAATAATATTATTTAAGAATTCACCAAGGTCAAGAAAAATCGTCTTCAATTATTATTTTCAGAAAAGATGACGAACAACTAGTTGATTACCGTAAATATGAATTAGCATCATACCCGCTGTAACTATTCAACGATCCAGGTATGCGAAAGACTAAGAAATCCCTTCTGCACGATATGCTTGAAAAGTCGCGCGATCCTCTGATTCTCAATGATTGTAAACACGTCATTGACAGTGGGTATCCTTTGCACCACATCATTTGGCATCAAAATCAAACATACCGGTCAATTTGCGTCACATACATAAACTACGTAATAAAACATTTTGGAGCAACGGCCATAATTATGTTCGATGGCTCCGCCAACAGGACGTCCAGTACTAAAGCAGCAGAGCTATGCCTACTAGCTGCGAAACATACGAGTGCTGACATACTCTTCGAAGACACAATGACCGCTACTGTCTGGCAAGAAAAGTTCTGGTAACGCGAAAAACAAAACGCGACTGATTTCGATATTATCACAAGAATTTGAGGTCCCAGGTTTTACCGTTAGACAGGCTATAGACGACGCTGATACCGTTATCCTTAGAACATCCATAGTATCTAGTCATAAGTATCTTCTTCCGAAGAAGCTGTCATTGTTGGCGAGGACATAGACCTTCTTGTTCTGCTAATTTCTCTAGCTCCGCAAGAACGCAATATTTATTTTGTGGAACCGGGGAGAGGAAAATCGAAAGCAAAATCTACTGTCCTCAGACTCTACAATGAGATAGAGGGTTTCAAGATAAAATCCCATTTGCACACGCTTTCAACGGTTGCGATACAACATCGTCTTTTCCAAAAAGGAAAACTAAAGTGCCTCAAACTATTGCGACAACGAGAAGATTTCTACGATATTGTGGTAATATTTAATGATGACAACACTTCTCATCATGACATATAACTCTTGCTGGAGAACGGTTCTTCATGACTGTACATGGTGCACCTGTAACAGAGACGTTTTCAAATCACCGTCGTTTCAACTTTTTAAAAAGTCGGCGAAGACCAGAAAAACCAAATTCAGCCTCGTTTCCCCCTACGGCTACAACAGCTCAACAGCACTCGTTCCGCGTGTATCATCAGATACAAAAGTGGCGCGGTAATAAGAAATGTGCTGAACTTTGGTGCTGGAAAAAAATCTATAACCGTCTTCAACTGCTACCCACACTTGAGGCGCCAACTCATTGCTTGGGGTCATTGCTGATATTCATATCATGCAATTGTAATAAAGGCTTCACTCCGTCCTGTGGGTGTAGAAAAGCAGGGCTGAGATGCGCAACGATATATGGCTACTGTAAAGGCACGTCATGTCTGAATTCAAATTCTACCTCAGCCATGGAAATGGAGAGTTCCGTTGAAAGGGAGGTTGACGAGAACGATGGCATTCTGATGCTCGCGGAATATGAAAGTAATGATGACAAGGACAGCCCTGCAGTCTATGTCCATAAAACTGGCACAGCCACTCACTCAAAATCTCCTATTTTTGTTGGGTGATTCAATTGCTTTTTGTTTGCTTTTCTTTGCTGTTTCGATTTTTTGCTTCATCCCTTATTCGAAAATTTTCGGCGTTGCCAACTTTATGTTAGGCCGGCTAAGCCATACGTAAAAACACGTATAGGGTAAGTGGAAAAAAAGTCGAATGGGAGCATATTTTTTTACTATTTATTTGCTCGCGACATGCACCAATTTAACATTCTTTACTCACCTCCATACCAAAAAACCATCCCCCAGATCCTGATTTCAGACAAAAACACGCCAAAAGAGTCGAAGTCTCGAAAAATGGAGTGCACTATTATTTTTTGTTACTTATTTGCTCGCGATATGGGCCATTTTCAGTGTTTTCTCCCCACTCCTCATCCGAAATCACAGCCCTCTGGATCCTGAGTCGGTGGGGAAGAGGTCGAGCGCGATGGAATTTCTAAAAATGAGGTGCACCAGTTTTTTTGTTATTTATTTGCTCGCAATATAAGCTTTTTTCAGATTCTTGGCCCCACCGCCCATCCAAAGTAACCATGCTCTGGATTTTGACTTTGAAAGGAACATATCGGGGTGGTAGAATAACGGAAAATGGGGCGAATTTTTTTTCGCCATTCCCTTGTTTACGATATGAGCCATCGTTAAATTCTTTGTCGATTCAAATCTGAAATGAGTTTACCGATTTTTTTCTTACCCCAGACTCGGAATATGGTTCACGAATATCATTGATTAAATTGGTTACATAATGATTATAGAAATAAACTAACGGTCATACTATATCGACGTTTGTTTGATTGTCGCTATATGTGCACATGTATTGGTCACAAATCATTTGAATAAATTCTGTGATACCTATTATAATATTGATTTTTCATCTTTTGTATTACGAAGTGCTCTTTCAGGTATTCTTACGATAGTGATCTATCATTCTGAAACATTAGGTATTGTGGTGCAAAAGGCGATTTAAATTTTATCGAGTCGGCGTACTCTCGGTCGAAAGAGGAACGGGGGGCAAGGGGGGCCTATAAGCATCCTGTGTCACCTGCCTGTATCTCGATGTCACACGGGTCAAGTATTCCACGAGTTATAGTGTGAGTGGGTGTGTGCGCCCGTGCGATAACCGTTGGAAATTGTTATTACCTGGATAAATTTGTGTCTTTCGACGACGGAACACACAAATGATGGAAATAAAAAAATTCAGTACACCCTGGTGTACGTACTTGCTGTTCCAGGATGATAGATCAAAATTGTGAGGATATCTCATAGAGCACTTCGTAATACAAAATATGGAAATTCAATATTATAGCGAGCAAATAAATAGCAAAAAAATATGCTCCTATTCGACTATTTTTCCACTTACCCTATACGTGTTTTTACGTATGGCTTAGCCGGCCTAACATAAAGTTGGCAACGCCAAAAATTTTCGATTAAGAGATGAAGCAAAAAAATCGAAACTGCGGCAAAAAAATAGCAAATAAAAAGCAATTGAATCACCCAACAAAAATAGGACATTTTGAGTAAGTGGTTGTGCCAGCTTGATGGGCGTCAAGTACAGACCCCTTTACTTGATATTCTTCCCGCTGCTCAATTCCGACGCCTTTAATTTATACCGACTGCTCCCCCTGCCCGTTAAACAGACATACGACACTTCACATGATTAATTCGCTTTCATTCGATCTTGGCCAAGTATCATACTTCCAAATTTCGGAACCTAAATCAAGTAAATGCATTCTATCTCTAGATAAATTCATATGCAAGTAGATCCAACCACTTTTTGGACCGTCAACTCACAAAATTTTTAAGTTTGACCTTTTCCCAAATCCCTCTCAGAAAAGTTCAGATGAATGTAATATTAAACTGGCCTCATTCGACGGCGCATATTGGACGGAACAATCAACATCGAAATCTCAGATTTCTTCCTCTTTCACTTCTAAGACCCTTTATATTCTCTACTTGAATGACCATTTCCTCGTTGCTCCGAGCTCAATCGGAAATTGATATGACGGAACTAGGAATGTCGAAGCCGTGACAGTTCCCGTACAAGCCGCCCCTCGACCAGAGCTTCACTCCACCTCCGGCTCTCTCCACCTCTCGTTACAAGTCCTTCACCATCATCAATCACCTTTATTTAATTATGCGTACATGTCGATTATGGTTTCATGGCTTCACTTTGCGGTTACAATTCTGAAATAATTTATTGTATTGAAATCCATCTTTTTTCTCTATGCATGTAATTACATTGCTGAAAATAAAAATGAAAATTTTCAACCAAATCTCTCTATCTAATAAAAAAATTTCAAACAAATAAACGTAGAAAAAGATTATAATAACAATAGTAAAAAAAAGATTATAATAACAATAGTATACGCATGAAGTTGGCGGTGGGGTGAGATCCCGAAAACAAAACAAAAAGCATCTTTGACAGCTGTCATCGGCTGTTTATGACAGTCTTTGACAAATATCTTTATAGGTATCTGTTTCTGCCCGCAAAAAATGACCATGCAAACGAAAATTATCAAGATGATTCCCGACGGGAATTGTCTTTTTCGCGCATTGGCGTATTGTGTATACGGCACTCAAGATCGACACGCAGAGGTGAGACTGAGTATCGTTTCAAATATAGTGGATAATTGGTCTACATTTGCGGGTTTTATTACAGGTAATGAGTCAAACGGCGCTGCGATTAGGTCACCTGGTGATTACAAATCACATATGAATAAAAATGCAATATATGCAGTTGCGGACATTTTTAAGATATGTTTAATCGTGTATCGCGAAGAACAAATTCATCCACACCGGATCGGATCACAAAATGAAACACAATTCTCGCTACTCTTCACCGGCGACGGAGACAGTGGACACTTTGATGTCTTGCAGAACCAAAATAAAATTCAGATAGTGAGTAATAAGTACGAAAAGTAAAAATCAAATAATAGTAAATCTAAATATGTCACCAAACAGTCAAAAGGACAGCCAGGATTTACGATGACAGTGGAGAAAGAAGGAGTTTCAAGCAGCAGACAAGGCGATGAAGATGGTGGATGGTCGGAAATATTACAAAAGAAAGAGGAAAATAAAATCGTAAGAGCGAAGAACCAAATAAGCCATAGAATAATATCCATCAAATATTCGTATGACCAGGCAAGAGGACGACCAGGATCTATGTTAACCACAAGAGAAAGAGGTGTTTTGCGGAGTGAACAGCAACACAAGTATAGAGAAAAACATAATATAAAGAAGGTGATTTTGGAGAATAACGGGCAGAGCGGTAGCAAAAATAATTCAGCAAGTCAAGGAGATAGATCGATATCAATAGAGAAGAAACACCAATTTTCAACCAACGAATGGAAGCTTAGATTGATGAAAAAAAGAAAAGTAAGCACGGAAGGAATTGAAGTGGACAGTAAGTGCAGACCTGTCATCAAATCAACATGAAGGAATTCGCCTGTCTACTAGACGATGCGTAAGGAAATAGTGAGGCGCGTAGCGCCGAGATGGGGTTGGCGCGCGAAGCGCGCCGGGGCGAAGCCCCTAGTAATTAATAAATATGTATTCGTTCAAGCTAATCTGAGACCCAATATCATAATATTTTCAATATCTCAATGCAATCACGTAGAAGTACCGTATTTAAAGTACTTGTAATATGAGCACACAAATAACGTAACCACCATAATAATATTTTTAATATCTGATTCAAAGTATAACCATTTATACCCATATACTTACGACGTGCGCTACGTGATTCCATAAATAGGTACGTACCCACAATGTTCAGCCATATGTATCACCACATTGACGAGATTATTTTTGAAAATACATTGACTTTATGTATATTGAAAAGTATTGCAATAACTAAATGTTTGAAAAGGAGATCGGGGTTTCCGACGAGAGATAAATGTTTCGATACTTGGAGTAGCATAACAAGGCCGGTTCTGGATACAAACACCTTCTTTACCAACCAAGCCGCCTATTCATGCATCCCAGACGCAAATCCTCGAAGGTTACCGCCACTCTCGTAAGATAAAACGTGCTCTGCCGACCTCTCATCGGTAAGAAAATCTCCCAAATGACCATGATCGTCGGTAAAAAATCCTCCAAATGACCATGATCGTTGGTAAAAAATGCCTGAAATTGCCGTGCTATTACCGCTTGTGGAATAAATTGTGCTCTTTGTCAGTAAATAAAATCATGCTCATCGAGCGGAATCGTTAACTGCATTACCGAGCGCACTCCGTGAATCCTCAGGCGTTCAAGCGGACCCCGTGGATTCTCGAACGTTCGACCGAGAATCGTGGCATGTGTCAGGTTTTAAGAGCTTCCAGAAGGTTCGAGAAGATTCTCCGGCGATCAAGAGGTTTCGAGGGCGAAGGTACGACGTTGGGAGGCTCATGCAACGGCCTCGAACAAATCTAGGCTGACAAACAATTCGTCCGACGTGTTTCGACTCGACGTTGAGCGGCATGCGGTCAAAGGATTTCGGTGCGACGTTGAATTTTGAAAGACTCGCTCTGGCCTTGAAGGAATTTCAAACAAACAATTCTCTGAATCATCTGACGAAAACAATACTCGGAATAGTCCGACGAGTTTCGACTTGACGGTGAGCGGCTTGCCGACAAAGGATTGGGGTGCAACGTTGAATTCTGGAAAGTGCTGAAAGTTGTATGTGGCTGCTTAGACCCTGAACAAATGTAGGCTGACAACAATGCGTTCTAGAAGTTTCGACTTGACAGCGAGCAGTCCGGGACCGTGAGAAAGAGCTTTTTTGACCCTGAAAGATTCTGGGAAACTTAGGCTGACAAATAACGCGTTCGACGAGTTTCGACTTGACGGCGAGCGGTCTGCGGACAACGGATTGAGGTGCGACGTCGAATTCTGGATGGTTCTAACGTAAATCTGTAACATCCAACCAAGTCCACCGTCTGTACAAAATGGGTTAGCTTTGGTAGCTTCTAGAAGTTTGCAAGGATTCTGTGTGCCGGGTGGGAGGAATACGGCTATAAAAGTTTGAATTTCAGGTTAGAAAGGTAGTCTTGCATCTTCAGCTCTCATGAGGAGAACTTCAAACAAAGCAGAATTAAAACAGCAAATCGATCTGTTCTTAAAAAATATTCACGGCGTGAAAACCGTTATTAACCAGAAGTCAGAACTCAACAAAGTGACAAAAAAGTTCGCAAATCTAAATTTATCAAGAAACACATAACTACGAAGCATTTAAAAAAAAATGGATTCCACAAAACTCAACAAAGTTGCAAGCATGAACGAATTTCTGCCGACAAAGAAATTGACGGAGCTGGAAATTTTCAAAATCTATAAAGTCACTAGCATTTGACGAGTCCAAACAAGGTTTGGACAGCGTGTCCTTACAGACCTGAATAACGAATTCAGCGTATTCTTATCGGCATGGATTGTGCGACTGCTAAACGAGGACGAGACCCAATATCAGAAATTGGTGCAGACGATGCAGGAGGAGCGATTGCTCTTGCAGTATCTGGGCGGTCAGTACGGTCAAATGGAATTCAAAGATGTGTCGACTCTCGCCTAATTTGAACACCGTACCTGGGCAACGTGTGCAGCATCTCCTTCTTACCAGCATGAACCGTGCGACTACTAAACGTGATCAAGAACCAATTTCAAAAACTTGACGAAAAACTTTCAAAGAAGTTTCCAATTATTCTATGTTTTATGACCTCTAAGAATATTGTATAAATTTTTTTGACAAAGCTTTTATTTTTCTGCTGTACTCCACATCAACTATCTATATACTACTACTACTACGTTGGTTACGTTGGATGCTGTGGTTGTTTACAGCTCTCTGAAACATATAATAAAGTTTGGAAATTTAAGATATGATGTATCACACACAAAAGTATTTATCAAATTTGTGCTAAAACTTGTGAAATGATATTTTAGAAACGTAAGACATGTATGTATCACAAAGGTTGGAGGTTTTCGTTGTTAAAAAGAAGAAAAGAAAAATAAATAAATTTGTTCTAAAAGTTGTGAAATTGAAGAAAAATTTTTCTCACATTTTTTGAAACAGAAAATCTCCCCATTCATCACGTGCCAGGCGAGCTGCCACACACGCCTCATAAACGATCACGTCATTTCGAGGGTTATTATTATCATTACGGCCGCCGTTCGCCGTGTGCACACTCAACGACAGCCGGACCGATTGTAGGATAAAATAGTAAGGTACTAGGGAGACCCACTCTCTAGGCACCCGCACATGTGGAAGAACATTTACGTACTCCATGGTTTTTTTGCGTTAAAATTTCTGAAAACAAAGCGCACATGCGTTAAATTATTTCTATTTGCTCAAGTAAAATCAAAAATTGTTGTACACTAAAGCTAAAAAAAAAAAAAATGTACAAGTGAACTGATTTCAATCACCCGCCTTGACAGTTTGGAAGCTCGACCGCTAATGAATTCATCAGACGGACGGAGCACCCCACTCTTCGTACAGCTTCTTCAAATGTTTTAGGTTCACAGTTAAACTAATACCAAATCATAAAGTGGTTGACACTTGTCGGTTACGTTTGCAGGATATATCCTTCCCACTCTGTCCTACTGCACTAGTATGTAGGCCTCGAAATCGTAAAACCGATACCGTGGGCAAAGTAATACATCCCCCTAACCGTCTCGGTGAACGATATCTACTGAGCCTATCACAGTTCCATGTATAACTCTAGCGATTAGTTCACTTTCACAGCTCTCTCTCGTACATGAGGCGTGCGAAACTCCTTCGCCAAGTTCCAAAAACTGCCTTGTCATCTTCCATGCGCTGCAGGTTCGTTCGAGAAATATCTTAAAATTTTTTTCGCTGAAAAATATTGCATACGGCTGTTCACGAACTTTCGGAAATGTGTGAGTCACGTCGTTGTTTACCCATAAAAGGGACCGTGACAGCATAGATCGGTCATTCTAGAGCAAGCTTTGCAACTCTATCTGTGTCAAGTGCGTGATTGAAAGAAGAAGAAACAAACATGGATTCCAAAAAAAGTTTGAAATTGATACAAATTATGGAAACGGCGTTCAAGATTTGACCTAAAAAATCGTCACCGGCAGAGATTGCGAAAATGGATTTGATTCGGAACCCAAAATACCAGGTGTTTGAATAAAATCTTACGCAACAACGCCTCAACGATCGGAGAGAAGACAAGAATTTTGACTACAATTGAAATTCTGAAATCGTTCACAGCCAAACTTCAACAATTTTAAAACGTGGGTGACGGATTACAAAGCCGACGAAGAAGCGATCGAGCACGGTCGAAAGATTTGGAGACAGCTTTCGAGAGTCGAATGAGAACGGGAGCCGTCATCAATCTACGACACAAGGATTTGAACAGATTTCTCGAAGATGCCAAACACCTCGCCATTGTCAGAATGAAGAGAATGCTGCGAAAGGCTGGGGGTTTGAAAGCCAACTGCATCTTAACCTACAAATTTGGTGTAAGAAAAAACGCCGAACTTGTTGAAGAAATGAAATATTTAAATACCAGAAACCAGATCATCCTCCAGCCAGCTGACATACACGGGTGGTTCGAAGAGCACATGAGACAAAAAATGTTAAGCAAAGTCGAAGATTTGTAAGAGAAAGACTCTGGTTGATCGTTGTACGAAGTGATAAATTTGACTGTAAATCTGAACAAGTACGGCTAATGCCAGGCGGTGTGTTGGCATACACACCACTACCCAAAAATATTCAAGATAAGAAGACTATCGTCAACATCCGCAACAGCGACTCATATTGCTTTCTATGGTCGGTCAACGCAGCCCTCTTTCCAGCTAACAAAAATCCCAGCGTAATCACATCCTATCCACATTTCAGCTCAGTGCTACGGTATGATGGTTTGAACTTCCCAATGTCCTCAGATCAAATTCCAAAATTTGAGAAACTTAACGGTCTTTCAGTTAACGTTTATGGTATAGATTGTACTGGAAAACAAAAGCGCAGTGAAAATGTACCCATATATTCAAGCTGAAACAAGTCTGATAAACCAGTAATCCATCTTCTAGTCTTAGAGCCTGAAAACGACAATGATGATGATGATGATGATGATGATGGTGTAGAAAATATTAAAAGGAATGTAACACATCATTTTGCATGGATTCGAAAATTTTCTCAAGTTTGCAAACGCTCACATCAGACGTGGTTGTGCGATAGGTGTCTGTCTCATTTTAATTTTGAAAGATGCTTGTTGGAGCATCGAGTGGACTGCATAAATTGGAATGAATCCAAAGTCATCTTACCAGCAGAAGAAGATAAGATTCTCAAATTTAAAAATTTCAAACATGAAGAAACCGTTCCAATCTGCGTTTACGCAGATCTATAAGGTTTACTGCGGCCCACTCTTAAAAGTTTTGGGGCAAATAGAACAATTCATCAGAAGCATCTGCCATATAGCATAGCTCACTATGTACATTGTGTGTTTGACGATTCGCTTTCAAAATTCAAAATTAATCGTGGAGAGACTTGCATCCAATGGCTTACAAACGAGTTGAACGAATTGGCACATTCGTTAGAGGGATATTACAAGACTATTGTCCCCATGGACGCACTAAATTGCAAGCAGATTAACGAATTTGATTTATCGATGGTCTGTCATATTTGCGGAAAACCGTTCACACCCACAGACGTAAAACGTCGTGATCACTGTCATTTTACGGGAAAGTACTGTGGAGCTGCTCACCGCAGCTGTAATCTAAATTATCAAAATTCGCACACTATTCCAGTGATATCCAAAATCTGTCGGGTTGCGATTCGCATTTTCTGATTAAAGCACCGGCTACATCGTTCGAGGGTACAATTAAGATTCTACCCGTGAACAAAGAAAAGTACATTCACTAGTCGTGAGAAATCAGCAACGTATCTCGGTGATGATCAAAAATCAATCACACGAAAATTTTATCGTAGCTCAGATAAATTTCAGTTATTGACCAGAAAAAAAGTGTTCCCGTACGAATACATAGACAGTTATGAGAAGCTTGAGGACAGACGTCTACCATCGAAACAACAACTTTACTCGAAATTAAATGATCGGGATATATCAGACGACGACTACGCACATGTGAAGTTTGGCAAACTTTTAACGTTTAAACTTTGGGAGAGTATTCGGACTTGTATTAAGAGACGGATGTCTTCTGACTAGCCAACGTTTTTCAAAATTTTCCACAGAATTGTTGGACAACGTATAAACTGGACCCATTACATTACTAAACAGCGACCGGTCTGTCGTTTGATGCAATGTTAAAATATACAGGCATCGAGCTCGAGCTTCTCACCCACATAGATATGGTTATGCTTATCGAAAAGGGTATTCGAGGTTGTGTTACAGTGATTGAACAGATACGCAGAGGCTAACAACAGGTACATGGGAGAGGCATTCGATCCTGAGGTCGAAGAATCTTATCTCATGTACTTTGACGGTAATAATTTGTACGGTGCTACTATGAACTTTGCTCTGCCATGTAATTCCTTTGAATGGGTGTCAGGTTTCAGAGAGTGCGACGTTCTTGCCATCCCGAAGAAAACGGAATTTGGTTACATACCGAAGGTAGATTTGGAATATCCTGAGGAGTTGCATGAAACTCATAAGGACTTACCATTGTGTCCGGAGCACTATGTATCTCTGATTTCGAACAATAAACAGCCGAAATTGACGACCACGCTACTTTCCAAGAAAAACTACGTTGTTCACTATCGCGTTCTGGAACAATGTTTGGAATTAGGCTTAAAATTACTCAAAATTCACAAAGTTCTTAAATTCCAGCAAACCCCGCGGCTCGAAAAATAGATAGATTTGAATACTGATTTGCGGAAAATATCTCACAACGAATTCAAGAAAAATTTTTACAAACTAACAAACAACGCAGTATTTGGCAAAAAAATGAAAACGTGTGAAAGTACAGAGTTATTCGATTTACCACCGAATGGGATGGACGGTACCATAACCAAACCTCATTTTCATAGCTGCACCGTATTCGACAAAGAGATAATTATCGTCGAAATGGGTGAAACGAAAGTAAAGTTGAATAAACCATTGTATAGGTTTCTCCATCCTGGATCTGTCTGAAACATATATCTACGATTTTTATCATAATTATATTGAACGGAAATTTGGCAACCGAGCAAAATTAACGTATACAGATATCGATTTACAACTTTATCGTCCCCGACGTACATGAATATATGAAGGAGGACTTGCATTAATTCGATACGTTTGATTATCCGCTTGATAACGCTTATGAAATGCCTCTAGCGAACAAAAAAGTCCTCGACTTAATAAAAGATAAGAATATCGGCAAAATAATGTTGGAATTTGTAGGATTAAGCGCAAAATTGTATGCATTCCGAGTCTTGAGAGATGAGAAAGACAATAAACGTGCCAAAGGTGTCAAAGGATCTGCGTTTACAAAAATCAGTTTCAACGATTATTTGGAATGTGCTTTGAAACGTCAAAATTTGTTTACAAATCAGCATTTTGTATTAGGTCGAAAACACGAGGTATACAATGTAGAACAGCAGAAAGTGGCACTGAGCTGGAATGACGACAAGCGGATCGTGTTTCAAAACACAACCGACACGCTTCCGTAGAGCTACAAGCCTGCACCTTAGCTATGTAATTACCGTAACGTAATGTACGTAGGATTTAATTTATGACTGTACCATGATGTATAGAATATTATGATGTAGGATGGTGAATAAAAAGTTCCGAAATATAAAAAATTATACAACGATGCAAATGTCTCTCGATTGTCTAAGAAATGAAAAAGCATACTTGTTATGTATCGGGTATAAAATAAAGAGGCAGATACGTTTTTACAAAAATTCATTTATTCAAATGTTACATGTCCGATTCGTTTATACAACTGTTGTGTGTATTGTCAAAACCTAACCACTTAACGTATAATTTTTTTCCACGCTTCTTGAGCATCTTCTCTACCAGATAGATATCCGGATGTTCAACCTTAAGGAGATCTTATTTGTAGAAACCACCAGCGATGGGTTGATCTCGGTAGTCTTTGAGCTTGTACGTCACAGGATGAGTATTTTCCACTCGACTTATAGTGAATATTTCAGTCGTCCAATTGGGAGTGTAACCTTTCTCGAAGAAATTTTTGAATTTGCTGATTCGAACTTTGTCGCCGGATTTGAACTTTGCCGATTTGGTAGGTATCGCTCGAAGCCCTCCGTACGCCTGACGTAATAATTGCCTTTCGATTGCAACGGTGACATTCAATGGTTTTATTCGTATGGTCCGATGTTTCGTGTTGTTGTAGGTCGATATCGAATCGGGTAAGATGTCGAGCCACTTGTAGCTTTCTTGCATACTGTACCGTTTCCACATTTCACCTTGCAGCATGCGATTAAAACGTTCGCAGATCAATGCCTTCAAATTACTGTACGTGGAGTAAAGTTTGATTCCGTAGCGTGACATAAGAAATTTAAATTTCGAGTTGGAAAATTCCGTTCCTCTGTCGACGTGTAAATATTTCGGTACCAGTCCTTGGACAGGCACAGATTCCATTGCCTTTGTAACATCATCTCCAGACTTGCTCTTTATCGGTATAGGCCATGCGTACTTTGAAAAAATATTAATGACTGTGAGCAATTACATGTAGCCTTTGTTTTGTCCAGCGTACGACATCATATCAACGAGATCCGCCAGCCAGGTCTCGTCGATACCACGCACGTCTACACGTCGACGCGGGTAATTTTGAAGCTAGAAGCGTCGCGGATAAAGTATTAGCCAGAAAAGCCTAGAAACAGCTTTTCGCAAAGGACGCAAATTTGGGTGAGAAGGCAGCCGCTTAGGCTGTAGCTAACAGGATGAAGGTGAAAACAAAGTTAGGTATGTGGTGTCGAAAACGAAAGAACGTTTCCTTGAACAATATCATACGAGCTGCAAAACAGACTATGATTCGGAGCTACGACGCGAAAACGAGCATTGAATCTGCGCTCAAAGGTGCTCGAGAAGCTGTGAAAAACGAAGGCGGTAAATATAATGTCCGATCACTGCGCGTTCTACCGGTACCCTCAAAAGTCGGCGGATTTCTATCTTTTCTCATACCTATTTTTACCAGTCTCAGCGCTGCGGGTGCATTAGCGGGGGGTGCTACGGGTATAGCAGAGGCTGTGAACGATGCGAGCGCGGCTGAACGAAAATTAGAGGGAAGCAAATAGCATAACAAAACGATGAAAGTGATCGCCTTAGGTGAAGGTCTTCTTCTCAAACCTTATGAAAAGGGTTTCGGTCTTCATCTTCAAAAAAACTAAGTGTCAAGCTACCACGTCGAGTGTTGACCAACTGAGATTTGCTAAAGTATGCAAAAATCATGAAAATTCTATACTTCCGAGGTGCCTTTATGCGCAACGAAATGCCCAAAACCGGACCGCGTGAAAACGAGACAGCTGTAGTCAATCTCGACGATAAAGATGGCCCTGGGACACACTGGGTTGCATATAAGAAACGTAGCAACGATGTAGTTTATTTCGACAGTTTCGGTCTTCTTCAACCTCCGTTAGACCTCGTGAAATATCTCGGTGCTGGTAGCGTCAACTACAACGATGAAAGGTATCAAGATTACGGTTCACTCGATTGCGGACACTTGTGTCTGAAAGTTCTCAGCGATGAACTATGAAAAAATGACACGTAATTTAATAACGTCAGTCTACCACTCGCAGTCATGGATGATTCGTTAACATTAACGATGTCGGAAACGTCTTCGATTCCCGAAGAGCAATATTTTCCTCCGATCGAACTTGCTTTGAAAAAAAATTATGTTCTTGGTCTCATTAAACTGTTAACCTTCAATTCTATTCCCAACGTTAATGTCTGTTGCAATTAACTATACGTAGCCGATAAGGTAGTTACTATATCCACTGGCAGCTACGAAATTGAGGTTATTGACAAGTATATTCAAGACGCGTTAAGAAGTACCAACATTGAACTCAGCATAAAGCCTAACAACAATACGTTATGCAGCCAAATCAAATGTAGCCATGTCGTAAATTTAGAACCTGGCGATTCTATTGGTCAATTTCTCGGATTTACACCGCTCGTATTGGCAGCCAACCAAACTCACCATGCGGATATGCCTGTAGCTATTCTCAAGGTCAATGCGTTGCCAGTCGAATGCAGCATTACAACGGGTGCCTACGTCAACGAGCGCAAAGTGCATACTATTCACGACTTTTTCCCTATCGTTCCGCCGCGATATACGATCGTGAAAGTGTCGTCGCACGTAATTTACCTTCCGATCATCGTCAAGACCATGGATCACATATAGCTTCGGTTAGTCGATCAAGACGGAGACCTGGTTAATTTTCGCGGAGAAGTTATAACTGTGAGACAGCACATCAAATCGCAAAATACAAAAGGGTATTGTATATAACAAATTGTCCATGAAGAGTTATATTAGTCAGTCAACATATTCCGATCAAGTCAGTCATCGATCGATTCCCGAACCGCTAACACGTCGAAACGTGGAGTTCCTGATAGCTTTGTTTCTAAAGCTGACACCTTTTGGAAAAGGAATATCCGAAAATGAAAACTGTGATTCTGCTGTTTTGTTGCCTGCTACGTACCATGCAGGAGGAAATCTAGAGCTATCAAACACCTGTCGTCTTTGACTAATCAATCGCCCACCATGAAATACACGCACACAAACCGTACGCATCGTCAATTTTCAACAACAGCGATGAGATTCGAATCACCGTTCAGCATCAGGATTTATGGGTATTACCGAGCAAGAGATCGCTGCATATCTCTCGAAAATTGCTCAAATCGGACGGCACTGCAGCAGCGATCACAACTTCAGTCAATAATGCCATCTGCCATTTGTTCGAAGATGTACGGTACGAACTAAACGCTGTAGAGATTGATAAATGTAAAAACGTTGGTATGACCAGCCTGCTGAAAGGTTTTGCTTCGCTCAACCCTGGTCAAAGTTGGCTGATGGAAAATGCTGGATGGCTCGACGTTCAGGAAATGAAGAAATTAACTGATGCCGATGGCAACTTTGACGTATTTATTCCCTTGAGCATGATATTGGGCTATGCTGAAGACTATCGCAAGATCATCGTTAACGCGAAACACGAGCTGATTCTTACAAGATCGAAAAGTGACCTAATGCCATCGTTCAGATTTATGATGAAGACTTTAGAATCGTGATCGATCAGGTGAATTGGTTAGTACCCTATGTGAAGCTCTCGGATCAACGAAAAATCGCACTGTTGAACTTCATTGAGAAAGGTACACCTGTCTCCATGAGCTTCCGCAGTTGGGAGTTGTACGAATATCCTTTGCTACCGACAACCACGCAAGACGTTTGGACTGTGAAAACGTCCACCCATTTGGAAAAACCGCCATTTGTTATGCTCGGTTTTCAAACGAATAGAAAAAACAAAGCCAGCAAAAATGTCAGTCATCTTAATTACTGTAACATTACTGACGTCAAGTTCTTCTTGAATTCCGAGTATTATTCGTACGGTAACCTGAACTTGAACATGGGTCAGAATCGCTTTGCATTACTGTACGAGATGTACACAAACTTTCAGGCCACCTGTTACGGCAAAGAACCCGAGCCTCTGTTGACGGAGAGCAAAATTCTATAGTACGAACCTCTGATTTTCATTGACTGTTCGAAATAAAACGAGGCTCTGAAATCTGGACCGATAGATATTCGTTCTGAATTTGAGGCTAAAAATAACCTTCTACTGATACATCTGCCTACTGCTTGATTTTACATGATCGTATAATTGAATATAACCCGCTGAGTGGTCGGGTGAGGAAATTGGTATGAAAACCTTGCAGGTTGTGACAATTGATTCAGTATTTCTCACGATGGAGTTCATAGTTGACGTACAAGGATTTAGAAGCCCGGGTTCCGGTTTTACACCAAAAGAGTTGTCGGTTGTGTCATTCGACCAAGATACCAACCTGTCAATTTTTCTTTTCGAACCTCTGTACGATTGGATTTATTCACTCGCTTCATTCAAAAGCGAAAATTTCTGGCTGTCACGGAATTATCAGGGACCAGCCTGGGAAGGTGGTCATTTACCTTTCGAGAAGCTTGACTTCACCATCGAATGTATGTCGCTGCGTAATGCTTTGGCAGTTTACGTAAAAGGTTTGGAAAAGAAAAGTTGGCTGCATAAAATTCTGGGTAAAAAAGTTCAAGCCGTTGATTTGATGGATTTGGGTCGTCCGTGGTTCCGGAAATTGCATAAAATGTCATATACGAATTTAACCTGTACGCATCATGCTATATTACGTCCAAACTGTGCAGCCCAACATGTATTGTTACTGCGAAATTTTTCACTCAAACACAAAAGACAATCGGTATTTACTCGAACAGTTATTTATTCCCATTGCCTAAAGCATGGGTACGATACCGTTAAGTAAGAAACATGTAATCACACTTATATATCAAAATTATGAATTTCATGTAAGACTGTGATCTTAAGTTGTTTTTTTCAATAAAATATGTTTTATCGTTAATATCAACCGTTAATTCAGAACCTCTGTCCTGCTAGTTAAGAGTTTATTTCAGAACCTCAATCTGTGGTCCGCAGACCGCTCGCCGTCAAGTCGAAACTCGTCGAACGCGCTGTTTGTCAGCCTAAGTTTCCGAGAATCTTTCAGGGTCAAAAAAGCTCTTTCTCATAGTCCCGGACTGCTCGCTGACAAGTCGAAACTCGTCGAACGATTCCGAGAATTGTTCGTCTGAAATTCGTTCAAGGTCAGAGCGGATCTTTCAGAATTCAACGTCGCACTAAAATCCTCTGACCGCATACCACTCAACGTCGAGTCGAAACACGTCGGACGAATTGTTTGTCAGCCTAGATTCGTTCAAGGCCGTTGCATGAGCCTCCCCATGTCGTACCTTTGCCTCCGAAACCTTTCGATTGCCGGAGAATCTTCTTGAACCTTCTGGAAACTCTCAAAAAACCTGACACGGGCCAGGATTCTCGGTCGAACGTTCGAGGTTCCACGAGGTGAGCTCGAACGCCTGAGGATTCACGGAGTGCGCTCGGTCATGCAGTTATCGATTGCGTTGAAAGAGCATGATTTTCTTCACCGTCATAGAGCACAATTTATCCCACACGGGGTAATACCACGGCAATTTCAGGCATTTCTTACTGACGATCATGGTCATTTGGGAGATTTTCTTACCGACGAGCGGTCGGCAGAGTACGTGTTATCTCACGAGAGTGGGGGTAACCTCAAAGGGATTGCGTCTGGGGATGCACTGATAGGCGGTTTGGTCGGTAAAGAAGGTGTCTGTATCTAGAACCGGCCTTGTTATGCTACTACTTGGTTACATGAAAAATGTAACTCTTTATTTTCTACAACTGACTCTCACAAAAGTTGCCGTAGCACAAGCGCATAGCAGCCAGCGTACGACTAACGCTCCCCCCCTCCTCCCTGCCCTTCCAGTTCCGTCGCCACAGAATCGAAACTATGTTTAAAGGTCAACACGCATCAAACTGTTACAATAAATACGTATACTAATCGGCTCAAACGCGCACTAATATCTTGGTGATAGATTCCATTGTAAAATTTTGTAAGTTTGTCATTACATTTCCACAACATTCCGCCTCCTTTCGAACATTCAATTCCGTACCTTCACCGAATGTTCTTCCCCAGGGGGGGAGGGGGAGGGGGGGAGTTGTTACGTGCTCGGTCTTGTATCACGCTCATAACTTAATCTTCGTAGCTCTTATCCAGAAGCCGGTTTACTTCATCAAACTCAACGAACTCTTGCACAACCTGTGCACGCTTGACTGCCTCCTCTTGCTCCAAGAACCCTGATCATGCATTCTGCTTTCTGCATTCACCCCTGCTTTTTCTTCTCATCCCAAGTAGTCATTCCATCTTTACCTCCTGACTGACACATTTCTCATCTACCGTCGAAATTGTTCGCTTTGTCCCCTGCTTTTCAACCGAATCAATAAATATCAAACTTATATTCTCATCATATCACGCATTCAGGCCGTTACACTGATGTTGGGCGCCAGACACTTAGTGTTACGAATCACAATAAAACCAAGAAACTTTAATGAAAGGAAAACATTGCCTTAAGCGAGATACTCAATTGTTTAGTATTTGGTAGGGGAAATCGTGGGCCGGGAATTCTATGTTATGACATACACATAAGTAAAAAGAAAAATAATGAAACAATAGTTAATTGCGGGTCAATTAAGACTGTGTTCAACTTGCCAGTCTTTTACAAGTGACCGCAATGAAAGACATTTACAAGAAGCATACGACGCGACATTCAGGTACGTGATAAACAAACAGTGTCGTAAACAATGATAATTCAACAAGTGAGCGATAACAGTATTATGAGATGGGTCAACGATATTGCAAAAAGTGACTATTAGATTTAATAACAATACAGAGAACGATACATTGATAAGAACTTAATAACCAGGCAACAAAATACGCTTACAATACAAAAACAACGGTGTGAAAAGTAACAACGGGCTCCACACAGATCAACAGGCTTATCGCATGTCGCGATGCCAGCCAGAAATACATATACATATATATTCGTATCAACTAAACTAATTGTAAGACCCAACACTGTAATTGTGTTTTTGTTCTTTCTCAATAACCCCCATGCAATACATAAAACTACTACATCTCATCATTAATATTTTAGAGATTTGCTCCCCTATCTAATACGTGCACGCACATCATCTCAGTATTTACATTTTATGTAAGTGAAAAATCAAATGAACAAGTCATATATTTAAAAATTATACGTACACCATGTAATTCCAAAGTAAAAGATTTTGTTATGAATTGTTTATACCACGTATTGGAAATGTGTGTAGAAACGAGAGAACTTTACTGCAATCGGTAGAAAACAAGGTAACGATAGCTCGGTAGATAATACGACGAATTTACCATAGAATATAACCAGTACAAGAGATTAATATTCATTAACAATTTACAAAATCGGTAGCGTAAACGATCGACTAGATAACTTTCGGTATAATTATTCATAAACGATAGAATCAATAATTTATAATGATTACGGACCTGAGGAATTAAACAATGAATTCCTAAACATAACTTTCCATAGAATTCTTCATAAACGATAGAATCAATTTGTAATGATTACGGACTTAAGGAATTAAACAATGAATTCCTGAACATAACTTTCGATAGTATTATTCATAAACGATAGAATCAATAATTTATAATGATTACGGACTTGAGGAATTGAACAATGAATTCCTGAACATAACTTTTGAGAGAACTCAAAATACAAAATCATGAGAGAGTGAGAATTTCGGAGAGTTCACAAAATAAAGAAATACACTAAATACACCGCAGTACAAAAGAATCAAGGATAATTCGCAGAACTTAACTTAACAAGATACAGAGAAAAGAATAACAGGCAAAAATAATATAAAATTGCCAATAGCAATAGAAAAAAAAGGTGCGGTAATATTTAGAGGCTGATTCTACGCTCGGTTGTACTCCAAGGAACTTGATATACGATACAATAGGCACAAAAATAAATGAAAATACAAGAAGCAATAACAGAAATAAAATATAAGGCACACTACTATTACAAAAACGTATGGAATGAAACGTAAAGCCAATAGGGCTCAAAATACGATAGAAAATACAGAAGCAGGCTAATAGGAATTCACAAATAATCAGAAAAGTCATAAATACAAAAGAAATAATTATTCGGCAGTTACGAGGTCGCTCAGACACGAAAATAATTAATTACTGAAATCATGCAGTCGCACGGCGGCTTACTGCAACTCTAAGCCGTGGACCATGATTCACACAAAACTGGCATCGCACGATGCAACCAAGAAACGATAAATACAATATTAATGACCGAAATCATGCAGTCACACGGCGGCTTACTGCAACTCTAAGCCGTGGACCATGATTCACACAAAGTCGATGAATACCATAAGAAAGAATAGAAATTATGAGCAACTTCGTAACGATACAATACAGAGGCAGAAGCCTTACCTTAGTCGGTGACTTCAGGCACACAACACTGAATTCAATTTTAATTATAACTCAGAATGCGCAAAACGGAACGGAAGAAAGGAAGGATGAAACGGAATCACAAGAGAAATCTAACGATAGAACAAACAGTAGTAGTGATAAAACGCTAGCGGGATCATCAACGATAAGAACGATAGAGAAACGATAGCGGTAAAAAGAGAAGTATCGATAGCTTGAATCGGTAGGATAAGGAAATTCGATGCTGTCACCCAGCAGGTCAAGCGTAGAATAGAAGGAGATCGGAGTTCGGCTCGCCGATCTCGCGGTTGTCGTGAGGTGATTCTTCTTCCCTTTGATTGGTTGGTTGACCCCCACCGCAAATAGGCCATCCCCCTGTGGCGAATATTGGTTACGACGTGGTCATGCGTTTTCGAAGATTACCGCTAGATGTGGCGTAATGTGCTGCTCGTGATTTCGTCACTGACACCAACTCGTACGACTTAATAGCTGCTTCAGTTTACTATCCAGGTTGCCTATCATCGGGGACATCTTTGACAGAGGCATACACAGGGTGCCTCTCGGTCAGAATTACCGAGTGGAGAGTGACGCCTCTGATGAATAAGAATTCTCGACCTCGTATGTAATCTATTATAGAGTCTTGGTAATCGGTCAATTAAGAAAACGTATTTTTAGTTAACGTTTCGACCCGGATATGGGCCCTCCTCAGAACGATTTATTTTTTTAAACTGTCAAAAATAACAAAAAAATTTTTGTAAAATAAATAATAGTACTAGAAGTAATCAGACTTAAATATTGTAGATGTAATACTCTTAGAACTATTATATATTGTTGATAGTAAGAACCTTATGATTAATTGAAATAAGGATGTTTTTGAGTGTTATTTACCTTTTGAATTAAGTAAGTGGACTAAGATGTAGTCGAATTCACAATTACAATTGGCGGAAACAGTGTTCTTTTGAGTGACGGTAGACAATGTCAATCTTCAAGTTATTTCATATGTGGGAGTTAATAGTTGGTAGTCATTAATTGAAAAGATTAAAGAACTATGTTTCTTCACAGTCAGTATGTCATTGTGTTAAAAGGTTATTAAAGAAGGTCTTTTAGCAATGAAATTAATTCACAGGTGTCAATGAAGTGGAGGTAGGCTCTTTATAATTAAGTTCTACATGTCTAACGAAATATTGTTGGTTGAATAAATTGAGTCAACAGGTGAATAACGACTGATGGGAGAAAACAATGTAATCCAGAGTGAAGGTGAACCTATTATAAACAATTATACAGAAAAACAATAAATATTTTGTAAGAAAAGTCAATAGCCCGACCTATACCTTAGCCAAAGCAATCAATTCATGGCTCACCACCAATATCACACCTCCCATCTCGAGAGTTAAGGATAGCTTTTTCTTAGTTGATAAAATTGAAACATTGATTATCCCGGACAATTGCACGTTAATATCTTTAGATATAATTTCACTCTTTACCAACGTTCCTACAGATCTCGCATTGCGTGCAATAAACAACCGGTGGGCTTCTTTGGAAAATAAGATCCCAATTCCCCTTAGTGAACTTGAAAAAGCCTTAAAAATATGTTTTGACTCCGCAATATTTAAATTTAATAACGATACTCATGCACAACAGTTTGGTTTGCCTATGGGATGTCCTCTCTCCCCAATCCTGTCAGACCTCGTCACGGAAGACTTGGAAACGTCTTGCATTAACGATCTTGGTTTTGATTTACCGTTCTATTTTCGATACGTGGATGATATTCTTACTGCCGTTCCAAATAAAAAAATACATCACACTCTTAATATTTTTAACCGGTACCATCCTAGATTACAATTTACTATCGAAACAGAAGAAAATAACGCCATCAGTTTCTCAGACGTATTGTTGATACACAATAATAATAATATCAAGACAGATTGGTTTCACAAAAAAACCTGGTCACAAAGATACCTGAATTTCAATTCTCACCATCCTTTGTCCTTCAAAATAGGCACCATCTTTAACCTAGTTGACAGAGCTATCAAACTAGCTAGTACAGAGTTCCAGGAAAAAAACCTGTCGCTCATATACAATGTACTAAGATGGAATGATTACCCTCATGGCCCATTACACCAACAAATTAATAAGAGACGCACCTACATCAACAACATACCTGACAATAATATTGACTCTGCTCCCGCTGAAGATAGCAATAGACCCGCTACTACATATATCCCCATCCCATATGTATCCGGCCTCTTTGAGTCACTTAACCGCTTATTCGCCAAATATAATGTCAAGTTTGTTGGAAAAAATTCAAAAGATTTACAACTAGTTTTTGATACAGGCAAAGACAAGATCCCCATGGGCAAACGATCTAATGTCGTGTATAAAATACCATGCAATGACTGCAATCAAGTCTACATAGGTCAAATTGGTCGACATCTCAACACTAAAATTAGGGAACACCAACGCAACATACATGAGATTGAAGAACGTCACACAGCTCTAACGAAACATAGTATCGATAAACAACACACTTTTAATTACGACAACAGAAACATCCTTTGTGAAGAACACAATTATTATAGAAGACTGTTATTAGAAATGTGCAACATTGTAGGTCATACCAATTCTGTTAATCTTAGACAAGATGTTGAACATTTAAGTAATATTTACCAACCTCTAATCTCCGCCCACACAACGAATATTGTTTAACCTTAACTACATACAAAAAATTTTTTTGTCCCCATTATACAGTCCTTTCTACATAACTTTTCTTACAAAATATTTATTGTTTTTCTGTATAATTGTTTATAATAGGTTCACCTTCACTCTGGATTACATTGTTTTCTCCCATCAGTCGTTATTCACCTGTTGACTCAATTGGTTCAACCAACAATATTTCGTTAGACATGTGGAACTTAATTATAAAGAGCCTACCTCCACTTCATTGACACCTGTGAATTAATTTCATTGCTAAAAAGACCTTCTTTAATAACCTTTCAACACAATGACATACTGACTGTGAAGAAACATAGTTCTTTAATCTTTTTAATTAATGACTACCAACTATTAACTCCCACATATGAAATAACTTGAAGATTGACATTGTCCACCGTCACTCAAAAGAACACTGTTTCCACCAATTGTAATTGTGAATTCGACTACATCTTAGTCCACTTACTCAATTCAAAAGGTAAATAACACTCAAAAACATCCTTATTTCAATTAATCATAAGGTTCTTACTATCAACAATATATAATAGTTCTAAGAGTATTACATCTACAATATTTAAGTCTGATTACTTCTAGTACTATTATTTATTTTACAAAAATTTTTTTGTTCTTTTTGACAGTTTAAAAAAATAAATCGTTCTGAGGAGGGCCCATATCCGGGTCGAAACGTTAACTAAAAATACGTTTTCTTAATTGACCGATCACCAAGACTCTATAATAGATAGAGTGACGCCTCACTGTTCACTTCCACCGGCTTTTGTACAGGCAGTAGCCGGCTGCCTATACCCGAGGTCGTGCAGTCAGACGGTTGACTAAACCGTGGACCACGACCCACACAATTAGTCCTTGCCGACAGGAAGGCTGCGTCGATCCTCGGAAAGTTGACTTTATCAATCTGGACGTAGTGGTTTGGAGTCGGTCCGGCACCAGGCCGGTAAGTCCGAAGATGGCAGGCTACGGTCTGCCCTTCACGCCATTCTTACGGCATCCGATAGAGCGGGCGGCTGGTTCCTCCTTGAGGAGCGGTGCCCTCAGCCGTCGGGAGGATTTTTATCTCCCTGTTCACCGGCAGTCGAGGCGATACGGAAGGTTCGGGTGGATGCTACCCCAGGTGTATAGAAGTGCACCAAGGTAGCCAGTATAGTCTGGTTAGACCGTCGGTAGGCGAAGTCGTCGAGAGCTGGAAATGGTAGATATCGGTCTCTCGGTGGTCGGGATCGTTGTCGTCCAAGTACCTTATTAGCGTGCGCCGAAGCACGAAATAAAGAATTTACAAAGAAAGAATTAGTCAAAAGTAGTTATTGCCTATTTTGTATCGAGTTCGGTCAGAGTCCCCTGCTGAAGACGCGTAAACTAGAAATAAAACACAGGGTTGATTCGTCTAAAATGTAGAGTTTATTACTACAACATGATCGTTCTAAATATACAAAAGATTTACCGGCGTGTACTAACCTAAAATGTAGAGAATCAACATACTAATGTTCGTACTTCTTTATGTTATATTCCCGTATGAGGTTCTATCTCCTCCTAGATTCTGTAGAGGATTATAACAGTTTATTCATTATCAATAAAGTTTATACCTAAATTCCTAACACGACGACTCGCTTCGGGTCTCTCTCTCTGCTGTCTCTCAATCTATCTCTGTCTCGAACTCTCTTTCTCTGTCTTTCTTTACGAGTCCATCGACTGGCGACCTCTCTCGACGTACCAGATTTACCGGCGTGTACCCAAAGCTTATGCTCCCTCCTCCCCATCAAGATGCTTAATTTTATCTGAAGGTGCAAATTTAGCATTTTTATTACAAACCATTGAACATAGGGATGAGCTTTGTGACATGATACAGACCAAGTGATCTTCTGTTATATCCGGTGTCTATTTTATAAATTGAATCCGAAATTTTTTCCATTACTTTAAATGGACCAATTCTGATTTCATCCATTTTCTTCCTGTTTGATTTATTTCCGTTAACCACGTAGACTAAATCTCCTTCTTTGAATGTATATTGTATTCTGTTTCTATCAAATATAGATTTGTTATAGTCGTGGTATTTCTTCGTTTCGAGTAGTGCTATTTTCCTATCTTGTTCCAAATCCTTTGTATATTTATCTTTTTCTTTCAATTCAGGTGGTAATAAGTCCGTAGATTCTCCACTTAAGAGGTATTTTGGTGAAAATCCTGTGACTGTGTGGTTTGTCCCGTTGTATTTATTTGTACATTCTTCTGCTGTTTTGGACCATGCTGATTTCTTTTCTCTTTCGTTTAGTTTATATCGTATTCTATTGACCAGTGTCTGATTCGGACGTTAATTCGGACCATTCGGAAACGGTGCATCTACTGCTGTGAAAATCAGTTGTATATTTCGATTTTCAAGATAATTTCTAAATTCGTTCGAATTTAGAGCCGGATATTGATATGAAAGTAGTGTTTCAATCGTATTCTCTTTTGGAACTACCTTAATTAATTTTATGAAGCCCTGAGCGTTTTGGTTTCTTGAGCATAGTGTATATGCAAATCTTGTGAAATGATCCACCAGTAAGTGTACGTATTTCTATGTTGATCTTTAACCACCGAATCCACCAATAGTGTCCAAAGACATTACTCGAAAGGGTTTTTCAGCTTGACCCAATTGTGACATCAGGCCATATTTTCTGTTTAGTCTTGTTTTGTTTCTTATGCAAACTTCAAAGTTTTTACACATCCTTTCGATGTTTTTCATGATGTTTGGTGCCGTGTAAAAAGCTTTTACCTTTGTTTCCATTTCTTTCATTCCTATGTAACAATAGTCTTCATGAACTTCCTTTAGTATAATTTTACTATATTCTTCACTTAGTATTATTTGTTAATTTTTTTTATTTTATTTTTTTGTAGTACACTCCGTTTTCCATTGTAAATCTTTTATTTTCTTTTATTTGTTGGTTTTGTGCTTGATCGCTTTTTATATCTTCTAGTTTTATAATATTCACCGTTGACAGGTTATCATCATTATTTTCGTAACACTACAAAACTAGGTTCCTGCTAAGACAATCTGCTTCGTTATTTGTTTTCCCTGGCTTGTACCTTATTGTACAATTACATTGCGACAAATAATGAATCATGTTGCCTAATTCATCATCAGTTCTACTTCTAACATTTAGCTTTTCTAGGGGTTTGTGATCCGTATATACGGTGAAAGCTTTTCCTAGTAGCCAATATTGCCAGAATTTTAGGCTTTCTTTTATCGCCAAACATTCCAAAAAAATGGATTTTTTCTTCTTTTGGGATTCATTTAACTTTTTTGAAAAGTAACTCACCGTCTTCTGCTCTCCATTTATTTGGGTTTGTTTTAGAACAGCTCCTAAACCAACTATACTGGCATCCGAATAAATAGATATGGGTAACTTCGGATCAAAGATGGCAAGGATTGGTTTAAAATATAAGTAATTTTTTATGATCTCGAACGTTTTCTGACATTCATTTGACCAATGGAATTGTGTATTTTTACGAAGTAAACTGTGTAAAGGTTCAAGTGTTATTGAGACATTTGGAATATATTTTCCGTAAAAATTAATTTTCCCTAAAAATTGCTTTATATGTTTTTTTGTTTGTGGAGTTGGAAATTCTCTTATTGATTTTAAGTTATCTTTTAGAGGTGTGATTGTGTTTTCTTTTATTATGTGTCCTAAATATTTCACTGAATTTGTTGCAAATTCACGCTTTCTGAATTTTTGTCTGAATCCTGCCTTTTGAATGGCATTTAGCATTCTTATTATGTGCACTACATGTTCCGTGAATGTTTTTGAAAAAATTAATATATCGTTAATATAATTTACTGTAAACCCAGATGAGCCGTATTTTTTTATAATATTACTAAGTATTCGTTGAAAAATTGCTGGGACGTCTTTAAGCCAAAAGGAAGGCATGTCCATTTTTAATGACCTTCTTGCGTTACAAATCCTGTTCTTGGTCTATCCTGGATTCTTAAAGGTATGGACCAAAAGGCTGAATTTGTATCTAGAGTTGTAAAATATTTACAATCTATTGTGTTAACCATTAGGTCTTCGATTAAAGGAAAAGGTTGAGATTGGGAAATTATTATTTTGTTTAAATCCCTAAAGTCTACGCATAGTCTATTTCTTTTCCCTTCGTCTCTTTTAAATACCAGTGTGACTGGTGCTGCGAATGGACTGTACGGCTCCTCGATCAATTCGTGTTTTAATAGTTTTGCAATCTGTTTTGCTATCTGTCTATCTGTAATTGAACATCTGTATGGTCTCTTATAACAATATTTCTCTGTTTGTAGATCGATGAATGCTTCATAGTTTTTTACTTTGCCTACGTCATACTTATCTTTAGCAAAAATTTTGTTATATTCATCTAGTATAGGAATATTTCTTTTCTTTGATCTGAATTTAAGTGTTCAGTGTCCACCGTTAGAAAAAAGATATGAGGATGTATTGACTGAGTTTGAAACGAAAAAAGTGTAAATTATCAGAAATAAAAAAATGGTAAAAGTACAAATTTGTTAATATAAAATTGCAAATATTTCTACGATATTTATACCATATTAAATTTCTAAATAAATGAAAGAAATATATAAGTACATATCTATTATACCTATACATGCAACAACAAATTTATTACAAATAATTATATTCCGACCTTTGACCGTTCAAATGAAACACCGTAGCTGATAAAAGGAAGTAAAAAATAATGATAGGTGAGCGCTGCCCAGTTTGGTGATATTTTGTTTTGTAAATAGATAAATTAAATATACAGCAAACATGCCGAACAAAGTAAGTACACCATTGAAAATATGAATGAATAAATAGCAAAGTAAACAGTAACATAAAATTAATGAACATTCTCGAAACAGGGCAGCGATGAGGTCTTGCAGCGGTCGGGGAGAAAATACCAGGTAAAGCATATTCATAAAATATAATAGTAAAACCAAATTGAACTCGGCAAACCAAAGAGCCGGACTCTTTTTGAGAATCATTACCAGTGAATTTTACATCTAGCCATATAAAAGGGATAAATAATTACTTATATACAAATGCAGTTAAACACGTATGAATCCCTGAGCAAATAATTTAACGCCTCTTCCACCATAAAACAAGACGACGGATTAAATCTGCTTCTGTGTGCAGCAGCAGAAGCAGCAGAGGAGGAGCTGCTGCTTGAGACGGACCCCGGAGAGTGGTCCGTCTACGTATGGTATATGAAAATTACACAAGGAAATGTGAAGAAAATGTTGAAAAATTTATCATTTCACAGCAAAAACATCCCAAAGTGAACGAAAGTGGTCAACTATGAACTAAATTTAAAGTGAAAAATGTAAAATAAATTTATTTGAAAAAAAAAAAGAATTGATATCAATTATTTGTACATTATAAACCAGACACAGTAGACTCTATATCTCTATACCGGGACAATCTCTTGAAACTATACATACAATGCGCATGCGCCAAATAATTCAATCTCATTGGTCGGTGAAATCGCCCTGCGGCGATGTTTTCGTCTGCTGAGCAGAGCACCAACGTACAGAAAATGAAACTAAAGCTGTAAATCTCTCGCGCGTAAAGCCGTGGATTGAGATTATGCTGTTGTTTATTTTTACGTAACGTGAATTGTTTAAGAAGAATAGTATCGTTCGGCAATACCGTGGTCGATATCGGAAGATATTCAACCGACGCAATAAAGAATCTAACGGAAAAGCAAATATCCAATGATACAGAAATTGAGTGTTATTTATTGAAAGAAGAACTCTGAAATTCAATGTGAAATGTCATTAACAAGTGGGAGTCTGGACAAACAGAGGTAGGTAAGTAAAAACAAAGTTTATTGCGAACAGATTCTTTATTTACATAAAATTGAAAACCCGTCTCATTAATGATTTATGTTTTGTGCATTTTATTGGAAATTAGTTGTATCAAAAAATACCAAAAGATCCTGTCTGATAATAATAGCTTCTTATATTTTCAGGTACGAAATAATTCATTGTCAAAGCGGGACTAAATTTGTCAGGCATGGAAGCATGTAGATAAATTTCTAATTACGTGATCTTTGACAATTACAATATTTTAACATGTATTCAATGATAAAATTATTTTTTTTTCAGCAGGCTTGAAGTTTAAACTTTGATTAACACGAGGTAAATTATGCCTTACCTGATGGTCAAAACGTTTAGATGGCAAGGATCCTGGTTTCTCGAGCTGTGCAATCATTATAACCACCGAACCTGGTTGTTCCGTCAGATATCAGGTGCCACAGTGAATTTCATCAGGCCCTCGCCACTTTCTTAACATCAGTTGAGGCAAAATTGAAGAGCGGGATATACTACAGATCGTAATGGCTGAATATCCCATAATTTTACCTTGATCGAGCCAATAGCGATAAGTTTCTTACTTGACCGTTGCTGCCGATTCATTCTACTGAGGAATCATTCTGTGCACCATTGAGTTCCTGGTTTCTATGCTTCCGATTAGATTTTCATTGTTTCGAACCGCACTAACATGAAATACAGAAATCATTTTAATAAATCTAATATTACTTGAATTTTCAATTTGAGTATGAGGTCCCCCTCATTTATTTAGTCGAACATCATTGAAAATTTGCGAAATAAACTCTGATAATCATTAGAAAATTTTTAATAGTAGTAGTAATAATTTATTGATCGGAAAAAATACATTGACTATCGACTATTTGTAAATTTTGTTGAACTATTTTCGAGAAAAAAAATGATTCACCATTCTGTTACAGATAGTGAGATATTTAAATTTCTTAAACGCTCGGTTTGATGTCTCATTTTCAAAAGTGATAAAATTCAATATTACCACCTGAAATCACAAGAGAGTGAGAAAGTTGCTTAGTTGCTTGAAAGTGGCGATGATCTTTGTACGTGTGATAAATTGAATAGGCAGATAACAGTAAATATTAGAGATGTAATTATTTTGGCCGTATCACCTGTTGATAGAAAAAAATTTCATAGTTATTTTTAATGTACGAAATAATAAAAGTGATCAAATCAAATGTTCCCACCCACCTGCTGCGTCTCTTCCAAGCACCCGACATTTAAACAGATTTCTCACTTCAGTCGAATAAAGCCAATTTTCAAAGAGCATTAGCATCAACTTTTCGAGTCACTACCTTGACTGTTTGAGATTCTCACCTCAAAAATTCGTATGAACTACATCGCCGCCAGAAACAGAGTTTGACAGCTGAAACTCGGAGTGGCCAGCGTGTCCGAGCAGCCGATAAAACTCGCGCATGCGCATTGTATATATAGTTTCAAGAGATTGTCTCAGTATATAGATATACGTAAAAAAATCTGAAAATAATAACTATAGCAAAATAAGTCGCCAAATGCAATTAGGATTGCATGGCGTCGGGGTTTTTGTACATGTGAGTGGATTCGTTTACTACAACAATCTGAGCAGGCCTGCATAGGTAGCCAATAGCAATGTCAGGTTGATCGGAAACAACCGATCAACAAATGCAGACCTATCATCAAATCAGAATAAATGAATTCACCTGTCTAATAGACAATGTATAAGGAAATAGTGAGGCGCGTAGCGCCGAGGTGGGATTGGCACGCGAAACGCGCAGGGGCGAAGCCCCTAGTCATCTTTAATTATTATTCGCTAGAATCATTCTCAATATATGTATTGTAACCAAGAAAATTTTGCGAGGGTTAAATGAACGAGTGAGATAATTGGTTACCCTACGGCGCAGTTACTAACCTGAGTGATTAGATATAGAGAAATAATAAAAGAGAAAGATATGATTGTTGGGCGCCAGACGCACATGCGTCAGAAAATAGATAATTAGAGAAAAAGATATAGATAAAGGTAAGGTCAGGTTCTACGACGGTTTTGCACAGCTTGCTCAGTATAGACAAGATAATGGCAGAGGAGAGGGGTTGAATCCAATAGATAAAATAAGAAACAGGTGAAGCAGAAATAGTATCGAATATATTGGTTAAGAAGCGATAAATTTTAATAACAAGTAAACAACTGGAGAGATTTAGATACAATTAAGATAGGTATGATATTTAATTTACAGCCAGAGAAAAGTTAAGCGAGAGATTTGATAAATAACAGAACATTTTCCGAATAAGCGAGAGATATGCGTAGGCTCGCGATACTATGATTCGAGGTAATAATTAACACGGTTTTATAATGAATAGGCAGAACAGGAAAAGATATACGGTACTTAAATTAAGCATTGATCAAGTACACCATAAAATATGAGAAGCGATTATAAGACACATGCGAAATACAAAAATTGTAATAGTTATTACATTACTAGAATTATGAGAAATATACAGAGGCAGGGAATTATGAATTACGAGGTAAGTTCAAGGAAACAGGTCAAGTAAAGAATTATTATAAAATATAGATACTAACAGATAATACGTAGTCTCTAGTTTGCGATAAGTGCGAGAAGAAAGAAAGGTCATATTCGGTACGGTAGAAGATAATTTCGGGATTAAGACAATTAATACTCAAAAGAATTAACACGCAACGTACGATAAACCAAAGAGATTACGGACAACTACGATCAGCGATATCAGCGAAGAAAATAATGAAAAAGATGTTAGGCGATACGGCGCAATACTCCAATGTCAAATGAACGACGAGCAAGACCACGCGGCGATGTAAGATCGCTCACGCGGTACACTCACTAAGATAAATTAATCAAAGATAATAGGTAAAGAAACAGTTATGAATTAATCAAAGAAAGTATAGCGAAATAGTAATACTCAATAGCTAAGATAAGAATTGATCAATTAACAGAACACGCTGCTATACAGCGATATTAGATATTTAGGTACTCCAGAAGAGAGAGATAACAAAATAAAGCAATAGTCAATAACAATGCGTAAGTAAGAGTCAACCAGTCGCGAAGTTACTTAAATAGTCGTTCAGGATAGATGTTTTTGACGAGAATTATGTTTAGTTATATGTTATTCATATATTATTAAAATAACCCCACGTTTTGAAAGTAGCGTAAACGATGGAATTCAACTAGTTCTACAGCTTCTCTGTATTTGAATATGAATTCGTTCGTCGACGTTGTCTATCTTCAAATTCACACATTTTATGATTATTTGGTTTTTCTTTTATATCATTCATTCATTTCAAAATCAATCTTTTGAAGAATATACATTATCTTCTACCAATCAGAATCATATTCAATCATTTATTTTGAACGATACCCTATCCTATTACATTATAAATTAGCCTCAACCATTTAAACAACTCTCACAGACCTGTATATGGCTAGGCAACAACGTACCCACATTACTGGCTTATCGAGAGGTAAATCTTTCTTGGTTTCAATTTTTATTCATTGACGTTACGTGGGAGCGTCTTTGATCATTCATTAATCAATAACTACCACCGCTCAGTACACGCCCACCCCCACGTAACAGTTTTGTCGATGTATGTATTTTATTATTCAGCGAGATGACATCTTTAAAAATTATAAAAACGCTGAAATGGGTGTTTCTCTGTTACTTACGGAGCAAAAACTATGAAATTTTCGTAGTTGATTTATTTTAATGTGTTTAACAAGATATCAACAAAAATTCAAATCGAAAATCTTAGGCCCAAAACCTATGCCACTGTTTGTGGATTGTTTCAGGCATGGGTGAAAGCTACTGTTGGCTAAGTACATGTTTAATCACTGAAGCCATAACTACTTAGTTACAGGAAATGGTTATACACCACGCAATACAATATTTCCAGCGCTTTCAACGAAAACTTCGTGACAGAAAACGTAAGGTCTGTGGAAACACGTGCTGCGTGGTGCGATCAACTGTCAAAGTTTGTTATTAGTGCAACGCGGGTAATATAATCATTGGAAAATTATGGAACAATAAGTTTTTACGAAGTACGGATGTATAAGTTGATCTCACTAGTATTTCTATTCAGTTCGTTAAGATTATTTACGACCGTGATTGTAGCTCACTTCAACATGCTCTCAAATAATAATAATTAAACGTGTCGGAACATGCAATGAAGTAGAGAGTGGAATTAACGCTTTGGATAAGTGGCGGATGTTCATTTAACAATGGCAGAATTTAGTGTTATTTCGTAATCTTTTTTTTTCGTAACTGTTTTCGTAACCAATTATCGTTATTTCTATTCAAACAATGAGTGCTGAACTTTGGGCTAAACTGTAATTGCTTGATACATGAACCACTTGTAAACAGGGTGGTTCCTATGGTAGGTTAGCATTATTGATTTATAGATCTTGATACTTTTGTGAATATGTAACTAGAATAATTTCCCACAAACGTGAACTTAATACCCACGACTTACAAAAGGCTACCTCAAACAGTGTACCAAAAATTGATGTTGTTATGGTGACAAAGTTTTTCAGTATAAACTAAGATTCCACGGGAGCTGAAACACATGGAGTAAAGCCAGTAGGTAAATCATATCATGTTGATTGAGTTAGTCCATCATGTCTCTCTATCCAATAAAAAAGTTCTGAACAAATGAACAGGTAAAAAAGATCATAATAAAAATAGTATGAAGAAGATAATCTCTCTATCTAATAAAAAAGTTTCAAACAAATGAACGTAGAAAAAGATTATAATAACAATAGTATAAAAAGATCATAATAACAATAGTATATGCATGAAGTTGGCGGAGGGGTGAGATGCCGAAAACAAAACAAAAAGCATCTAGCAAAGAAAACTTCTTTTAACAGCTGTCATCGGCTGTTTATGACAGTCTTTGACAAATATTTTTATAGGCATATGTTTCTGACACGCAAAAAATAAACATGCAAACAAGAATTACCATGACGATTCCCGACGGAAATTGTCTTTTTGGCGCACTGGCGTATTGTGTATACGGCACTCAAGATCGACACGCAAAGGTGAGACTGAGTATCGTTTCAAATATATCATACTGGCAAACATGTCAGTAGAAGTAATGAAACAGAACTCGAGGAGAGTTATATCAGAGAAGAAATAGTTTTTTTCGGATCCTGTGAATCCTTGATCCGGTTAACCACTAACAGGAAGGTCACCTTACTGTACCCCCACAACCTGGGCCAAAAAAATTATATTTTGTAGTTCACACCAAAGTATAAACCCTCACAAAAAATTAGCGGCCCACTGGCATATTTGAGGGGTGAAATTAATTCTCAAAAATCGGTGGTTATTTGGTTTTTCGCTGATATCTTCGAAACAAAAATAGATACGGCTGTTACGTCCGTGAGTAGAGTTACTCCTGAGCGGTAAGAGTAAACTGGTTGACTTCGCTTTTAAGTTCCAGGACAACCGGAAATCAGGATGAGGATTGAATGACGTAGAGTTTGTTTGAGATATTACTTATATATTTATTTCGAGGAAGCTCAGATGGCGGTAAAGACGAAGTGTGCTGTATGAAGCTATGTAAGAAGTCTAGATGTGACGTTGTTGAGAGTTAGAATAGGAGTGTTCCTCGAGACGTGAAACGTACGGGTGCAGAAAAGGTGTGACAATGCTAGGAATAGGGAATGGAATTTGATGAGTAAGCGCGATAGTGAATAGCGTGAGACTACGTAGAGATAAGAGGACAGGACAGAGACCATGAGATTAATGTAAGAACTGTGGGAGAGTTAGCGAGTAGGAAAAATAGAGAGAGGTGGTATGCTGGACGTAACACCCCCCCCCCCCCCCCCCCCCCCCGTCAGAGGGAGCATAGCGGTGGATATGGTCCCGAATATGGGAAGCAAGAAGGTGGAAATGTCATATACAGTAGTGAAACATGATTTCAAAGTATGTCCTTAAAATTAGTTTTACAATTTTTCTTATTATAGGTAGTGGATGGTATTTATAATCTGAATATAATATGTTGTCCGTATATGTGAAAATGATAATTGATGTGTGTTTACAAGTATGTAGTCGCAGTATGAATGTAGATTGAATATTGATTGATGCGTTTAGCAACATTAGTTGGATATTTGAGGATAAGTGTTTGTAATAGTAAGTTTATGTTTGAGATAGTACGGTTTATATTCTGGATTACGTATGAGCGTAAGGCATATAGTTATAATACTATGGTTACATAATGTTGTTTAAAGCTAGGCGCCTAGGGTTAATGTGTATGGAAGCGGGTTAGTACACTTAAGACTAAACTATAATGATTTCTTTGATTCGCTGGGTGCTAAGTAATACTATATTTTTTTTTTTTTTTTTTGATATATCGAGATACAGAGTTTGACCTATTCGTACAATGATATCGGTTATGAGTGTAGATATATTTTGGGCTAATTGTAAACTAAGGGTATAAGATCGTCATTACAATCATTTTAGTGCAGTAGTGTACACAAGTATTTATTTTACTTATGTCTGTTTGACAGCGCAACAGCAGATCTTGGTAGCAATATAGTAGTTGCCTATTTGTAATAAGGTTTTCGTAAGGTTTTAAGTACTGGTGGGTTTAAAGGAAGCGGAGGTGGTGTGTGAGGAACTGCATGATGGGTTTCTACTTCGTTGGGAATGGGTAGGACAGAAGAAGTAGGTGGGTGGATAATATTTAGCTCGATTGGATTGTCATACCCTGTTTGTATGGCTCTAAATGTCTGGTTCGTTTTTTTTGTTTTACATGTGTGCACAGAGTAATGACCGTGCCGAGGCATGAGTGACGGTAGAATAAGTATAGGGTTGCGAGAGATAGCAAACCTACACCGCTGTAAGTAAGAGCGTCCTTGATGTGAAACATATAGCGCTGTGTGCGGTGGTGTGTGCTGATATCAGTAGCTTGTTTTACGATATCCTGCAGCGATAGTCCGGTATTGGCCAAGGCATGTACATTTATGTGCGAGGTTTTGTGGAGTGGGGGGATTGCAATTGAGGATAAATTTGTGGTTTCATTTAAATTAAGGTTTTTGTACATCCGGTCCAGATCGAGGGTAAAGTTCGGGATGTATGAGTGGGTTTCCGATGAGGTCGAATACATAGTTGTGGAGAGTGTTACCCCACCTGTGTGACCGGTGCACTTGTTATTCAGCCGTAATATTCCGGCTCCTGAAATGGTGATTCGCGAGATGTGGTCGTTCGGACATAATATATGTACGGTTTCTGGTTTTGCTGAAGAAAATATCCAAGCATTGGCGACGGAAAGTTCCGTCCAATATGTGCCCACGAAAGATGTTAGTCTAACGTCGCAATTTTTTGTTACTGATTGTGAGGAGTGGAGAAACAAGTCGACTTCGCATAGCTTGTGGATTCCGCTGTGAAATAGTGGTTGACTTTGTCTGCAAATGTATCTGTTTTGCGTTAGGATACATTTGTTGATTTTCGGTTCGGATAGCTGGAAGTATGACGCTCCATTTAGTGTTATTGCCATGTAGTCGCTGCCAGGTTAAATGTGAGCGAATTTGTTATTTGCAGAGTCGTATGTCTGTCTAACGGGGACGGGAAGCAGTCGGTACAGGTCAAAAGCCTTGGAGTTGAGCAACGGAATAGATATCACATAAAGCAGTCCGGGTTCGTAATACGCTATGTCGATTTTAGAGATTCGAATCAGTTCTTCAGCGTAATTTGAATCCATTGGAATAGGAAACTCTATTTGTGGTCTGAGTGACTGGATATGTTTAAGACTGGAAATAATTTGTTCTGGTGATAGAATTTTAGAGTGGACGATACCTTTTTGAGCGAAGAGGATAGCGTTTACTAAGCTGGACAGGTCAAGTTCGTATTCGTTCAAGTGTCGGTCCAGGTCAATTAGTCGGTTGAGTAAAGTCGTTCTGAAGGTATTGTTGGCGATTCAGGCTCTTGAAATAGCTGCATCAGTCGAGAGGGCCGTGAGTAATTTATGTTGTTCGCGGTCGTGGCTTATTATGCTGTCGATTTCTTTCCCGTAGACGCCCAACGTTGACTGTACGATATTTGTCTGTTTGTTAAGCAGGGATGCTAAGTGTCTACTGTTGTTGTACAAGTTGTCAATTTGTTGGTTAAAATATTCTCCGTCTTTTACGTCTAGGGTGCCGAATAAGGATTTTGATACGCTACCAATGAAATTAATCGCGCCTCGTGTTCCGCGATGGTGGGCTAATTTAGCAAGTTCGGAGTGAGTGGATTCGCCTGTGCGATGGCCAACTGAATATTCTATTCGGTTTTGGTATAGTTTCATGGTTTTTATTCTATCAGCCAACATTTGAAAATGGTCGCCGGTGTAACAGTAGTTTTTGGCGACAGAGCATTTACCTTCTATTATGGTTAAGAATTCTGATGCTTGGTCAAGTCGGTCGAATAAATATTGGAGGTCTATGTAGTTCAGCAAAGTCCATTCCATGTTATATATGCGTAGGTCTTGCAATTGTTCGAAAAAGATTACCGGGTTCTGATTCAGTTGCTTAATCGCGACGTTAGTCGAATCGTCTGTCTTGCTGTCGAGAGCACTGCACCTGCAACGATATGCAAGATTATGAGACGTAATGTAACGCGATCGCAGGCAATTTGGTAGCATGCTATTGTCGGTTGTACTGTAGTTGCTATTGAAGGGGTTAATGTGGGATTTTACTATGTATGTGCGATTTTCAGTTTATTGAGATGAACTATTTTAGTTTTGTTTAGCGTGAGGTATATTTCGGCGTTAACGTCAACTATTATTCGTTTGATTACATACGGGCCTTTATAATGATCTTGGAATTTTGACCTTGTTTCGTTCAATAGGTAGACAGTTTGTCCTACGTCAAATCGTTGTGGGTTAATCGTTCTGTCGTAGTGTTCTTTACTTTTCTGTTTAGCTTGTTTCAGGTTCAACGCGGCGCGTTTACGGATGTCTGTGAGATTCGCTATTAGATCGAGGAGGAATGTATCGTATGTATGCGTGGATGTGTTGCTTAGTATCGCATCTGTCGGTAGTTTAGCTTCCGAGCTAAAGATCAGCTGGTCAGGTGAATAACGTGTACTGTCGTGTTTCGCTGTATTATAGCAGAAAATGGCGAAACGTATGAATTCATCCCAATCTTTACCTTCGTTGGTGTACTGTTTTATGTATTCGGTAATTACGAGGTGACTTCTTTCTAATGAGCCGTTTGATTGCGGTCTATAGGCGGTTGTTCGTAGTTGTTTAATTTTGAAGAGCCTGCATATTTTTTTGAAAGCGGTACTCGTGAAGTTTCGTCCCTGGTCAGTGAGTATAGTTCGTGGAGATCCATAGCGCGTGATGTATTCTTTAGCGAATACTGTCCCTATCGTCTTTGCCGTAGCATCGGGAATTGGAATGGCGTCTAAGAACTTGGTCAGATTGCACTGGATCGTCAAAAGGTAGCGGTTATTCGATTTCGTAACAGGGAGTGGACCAATTAAATCTAGAGCTACTTTGTCAAAGGCCTCTGCGGGCGTGTCAGTGATTGCCATGGGTCATTTTGTTTTGATCCTGACTAGTTTTTTCCTGTGGCAACTGTCGCAAGATCTGATGATATTTTGAATTTGCTTTTTCATATTTGGCCAAAAATATTTTTCTCTTATTTTATTGAAAATTTTTGTAACGCCTTGGTGTCCTTCGATCAGTGACTCGTGGTACTCTTTGATCATGTCTTTGCGTAATCGTTCGTCTGGTATAATTGTAGTATTTCTACAAAGTGTTACTCGAATGTCTGAATCCGCAAAAATGTGATAAGTAAGTTTTTTAAAGATAGATCGTAGAATATCATCAACTCCTGGTCCTGACATGGGGAATGATATGGACCGAATGTCTACTCCGGACAAGATAATCCTCAAGTTAACTAACGTGTAGAAAATGTCGTCAAGTCTGCCCGGGTCTGATTGACGTGGTTTCACTACGAGGGTAAATATGTATTTGTTGTTTTTCAACTGAGTTTTAATTACGTCGGATATTTCTGGATTCTGGTTTTGAAAGGATTCCATGGTCATCAGATTTCCGTCTATCAACTGTTTTTCTAGTCCTTCTGTCCAACCACAATTAGCTGATACGAAATGAGCGTAATTATCGCACAACATGAGAAGTCCGTCATTAGTTTCGGTTGCGTTGGGTGTTGGTAATATGTCATTTTGATTTTGTATGAAGTAATCTAAGCAACAAAAGTTGTCATTGACAATATGGGGGCGGTCCGGTTTTCGCTCTTCGGGATTGTCGCGACGTTGTGAGCCTAAAGGTGGTAGCGTTGCCGTAGGTACAACGGAGGCATCGCTATCCGTGTCTTCAACAGCTGACTCCAGATCATGTGTCACGGAGTCACTCTCCGAGATATCAGTTGGGTAGCGCGAGGGAGTAGAAACCGGAGCATGTCTTGGAGCTGACCTAGTGCCGGTCCGACGCATTGGCTGACGAGTTAAAGGGGGACCAGGGATTCTGGGTGTTGATGCGTCTGCTTCAGATTCAGAAGATGTCGAGTCATAAGTCGGGTTTTGATAATTACAAATGGTGATCGTTTTGTCGGAGTCTTTAAATATGTAATGGATCATCCGATTAACAAGGTTCCAGTCTAACTTATCTAAGCCGCAGCCTAGTCTTGGAATCGAGAGCAATTTGACTTTGTCTTGTTCTAAGCAATTCTTTAGATTCACTAGGGCGTTGGACAGTGTTTCTTCAGTTGGTTTCTGGTAGTGGTATTTTTTGGTTACTAGATTGTAAATGAGGCGGTTACCATGTGGCAGTGTCAATACGTTCCTTACTTCAGGGTCTAGTTGTTGTAGTTGATCTCGGGTGATTATTTTCCTATTGATTAGTTGTCCCGCGACTCCTCGTGATGTCTTGCAGTCTGCCGAGATGCAGTGGGCTAGGTTATCTTGTCTGACGAGGAGATTGGCGCGTATCTCTTGAATAAATTTACTATGCTTCAATGGTAGGTGGTTAAGATCTGTTACGAATTCCGTGAATCGAGGGGCGTAATTTCGTGCTTTACTGGTAGTGGCTTCGGGTGTCGGCTTATTCAGTGTGTCGGACTGTTCTTCACGTATTTTAACACTACGACCCTGGGGCTTACCAGAGTTTTGGTGTGATTTAGATGAGGTGAGTGGTTGAACTCGTTCCGTAGTTTGCTTGATCGTTTGATCGACTACGATCGGTGCCTCCGTTGCGCTGCTATTGTCAGTCATACTGGCACTTGAGTCAGAGGTAACAGTAGAAGTCGAAGTGTCTTGTAATGTTTTGTTTCGTCTTCGTGGGGAAGGGCTGGTGGATTCATGTGCAGATCCATGCGCTCGTATTGGGTGCTGGTCTACATGTTTCATTCGCTTGTGAGCGCCGGTAGATGAAGATAGCATATCCGGTTCGCGAGCACGTGTTGGATGTTGGTGAGCTATTTTGGTGAGTTTGTGAGCGCTGGTAGACGAAGACAGCATATCTGGTTCGCGAGCACGTGTTGGGTATTGGTGAGCTACTTTGGCGCGCTTGTGGGCGTCAGTAGATGAGCATTCTGTATCGGGTCGTGGCCGTTTTGAGGTAATAGGAAGAATTCGGAAATTGTCGACAGGTGGATTTCTGGAAACCGCGTCTGCGTTGGAGTTTGCTATTCCTTTTTCATGTTTTGTGACGTACGAATATTCTTCCAACTTCAGTCTCCAGTGCATTAAACGAGAAGTCGGGTCCCGTACGTTTTTGATCCACTCTGGTGGTTCGTGGTCTGTTACCAGGGTGAAGGTTCTACCGTGAAGGTAAGGACGAAAATGTTTGACGGCATAAACGACTGCTCAGAATTCTTTTTCGGATACCGAGTAATTGATTTCGGCCTTTTGTAACACCCTCGATGCATACGCGATTGGTAAATCCTCGCCATCTTTGTCTTGACTAAGTATTGCTCCTATTGCATACTTTGAAGCGTCGGTTGTTAGGATGAAGGGTTTTTCGAAGTCTGGATACTGCAGTATCGGTTCTCGACACAGACTATCGCGTAGTGTTTCGAACGCAAATTGATGTTCTGCTGTCCATAGGAAAGGGCTATTCTTCTTTAGCAAATTATTAATAGGTCTAGCAATTTTTGAAAGGTTATGAATGAATCTTCGGTAGTAGCCTATCAAGCCTAAGAATTGTTTGATGTGTTTAGGATTCTTGGGAACTGGGTAGTTTTTTATTGCTGATATCTTTTCCGGATTAGGTTTCAATCTGTTCAGTCAACACCCAAACTGCCCGGGCGAAGCGAAGTTCGGCTTACCCGCAGCAAGAAGGCAGCACTAAGCAGAGCACAGATCACCCGACAATCGATAGCCAATCAATGAATCTCTAGTTCAAATTCACTGACACTTGCGCATTTCGCTATTCTCTGACGTCATTCGCTATGAATTTTCTGATTGGCTCTTAGCTATGGGACATGCTTAGTCTTCCTCACGGGGAAGAAGACTCGTTTTCTAACGGTTTCCGCCATTATTCTACTTTCGGCTACCTCAAGATCACCTCGTGTTCTTCTCGCAGCTAATTTTTCTAATTGCTTGGCTTCTGATAACCAAAATTACTGTGTGTAAATTCGCTTTAAATCAATTATTTAACTAATTGTGAGTTTGGGTGCATTCGCTGCCACGTGTTACTCTTGGCATTGTATCTTTTCGGGTAATTCGCTAACTGTATATAGTGTACAATAAATATCATTATAATTTTGTGTTTTTTTGCCAAATTCAGTGAGCGCAGTTTTTTTATTTTCTCTTTTTATTGTGACAAACTGTATCAGACCAGATCCCGAATTCCTCTAGTGTTACTCGCTTTAACATTTGGTCCTTCGAGCCGGATCGGTGCTGGTTTGGTCACAATAGAATTGTGCTTGGCTTATTCTCTGGGTTATTTCTCACGTTAACAATTCGTGTTCAGCATTTGGTGTATTCGCTGTGCAGTGCCAATCTGGTGAAAAGCTAAGTGTCAAAGGCATCGCTGGACACATCGGGTGTCGCCTTTGGCGGTCAGTGTACACCGGTACATAGAACTTTTCCGTATCATTTGACCGAAAACTTAGTTCCGGGTCACCAGCACTGTTATTCGCATCATGTCTCTCAACAACAAGGCTGCGCTGCAGCAGGACCGGGTTGATTCTCTGGCCAACATTGATCAGAGACTCACGCCTGAGGCACTTCAGGCGATGTCTCTCGAGCAAGCCATGGCCCAGTTGGCTTTAGTCAATAGAACCGTCGACCGTATTGAGGCCTTGCACGAACGCATTTACGAGGAGCACGAAGAAGTGCTCGAACATGAGTACCACACCGCTCAAGTCTATCAACGTGGTGCAACGCTGTACGGGAGCCTGCAGACCCGCTTGGAGGCCAAGGTGAACTCCCTGAAGGCAGAGGCGACACCTAGGCATGCAGATGGTACACAATTTTTCGCGACTGGGCCATCCTCTACTAAATTGCCACACATAAAACTACCGACATTCGACGGGGATTATACAAAATGGCGTGGGTTTAGGGACTTATTCACCACCCTCATAATTGATGCCGAGCAACTCACTGGGGCACAGCGCATGTCCTACCTCAAGACGCAACTCAAGGACGATGCACTGGCACTCATCGCAAACGTGCCGCTCACAGACGAGGCATTCCCTGCTGCTTGGGAACTCCTCGTCGCGCGCTATGATAACCCTCGTCGGCTTTTAAACACCTACTTGGAGGAACTCCTCACCACAGAGCCAGTGCCTAATCACTCGGCACCTCAGCTAAACGCCCTTGTATTACAGACACAGAAAATTATCGATGCGATGGGAACCTTGCGAGTCTCCATTGCGGACTGGGACCCTATCCTGGTTTTCGTCACCCTCAGACGTCTGGTACCAGAACTTAGGGAGGAGTGGGAGAGTACCCTGGGCATCTCGAATGAGCTGCCGGCGTACCAGAAATTACAAGACTTCCTCATCGGAAAGGTACGCGCTTGGGAGATCAGCGCCATCGGAGTCACCTCAAGACCAACCTCACCCAAGGAGGACAAGGCTTCAACCTCCAAGCTGCTAAAAACCTCTGGCAAGCCCCCAAACACACGGTCACCCTCACATTCCAGCAAGACTGCAAGTACCCCCTCTGGTTCCACCGCTCAAGTATACTTTACACCTAAAGAGGCTACAGATGAACCTGGCATCTGCCAACTGTGTAGGCAAAAGCACTTTATTTTGTACTGTCAGCAATTTAAGGTTGCCTCTGTCGCACAGCGCCGTACTATGGTTCAAGATCACCGACTGTGCTGGAATTGTTTGGGACGCCACCGCTCACAGGACTGCCGCACCACTACAAGATGTCGCCACTGTGGCAACAAGCACCACACGGCCATCCACGAAGAATCTCGGGCTAATCCTCAACCGACTGCTGCTTCGGGCAGCTCAGGTACAGAATAGTCCTATTAGGTCATTCGCTATGGACAGAATTCGCTAACTGCAATTGTTTTTAGGGCTCAATTCTCTGGAAACAATAGCCTTACTTGCTACAGCAACTTGCAGGGTATATTCGACAACGGGAGCTCCTCTGACAGCCAGACTTCTGATAGATCAAGGTTCTGAGCTGTCATTCATGACGAATTCGCTACACAAGAAACTGGGACTTCCTCTGAAATCCGCAAACGTGGGCCTACGGGCCATCGGCAACACATCTGCTGGCCGCACATTGGGCTCATGCACTGTTGAGCTACATTCGCTATATGGGAAGAATTCGCTAAAAATACAGGCCCACATTCTCTCTGTGTTGGCGGTAGACTTGCCGTCATACACCCTTATCGACAAGAAATGGTCGCATCTACTGGGACTGCAATTGGCTGACCCGCAATTTCTGCAGTCCAGACCAATTGACATCATTTTGGGAGCAGCACCTGCAGCTTTCATCATGAATGAGAAGATTCGCAAAGGGCCTGTTGATTCGCCAATTGCTCAGTCAACCCTCTTGGGCTGGATTGTCTACGGCTCAGTCAATCCAACTGCTACGAAATATTCGGCCAATTCTCTGCACGTGTCAGCCGACGAACAACTACCGGATCTGATCTCCAGATTCTGGGACCAGGAAGAACCGCATGATGAGCACATTCGCTATAGTGAGCAGGAGGACGAGTGTGAAGCTCACTTTAGATCCACACATTATCGTCACCCAAATGGGCGTTACGTGGTGCACTTGCCACTCAAGGACAAGGTAGAAGCACTTGGGAATTCACTGAGATCCGCACAATTTTCACTGCGTCGGGTTTTGAAACGGATGAGCACGGACACTACTTACAGTGACCTCTACCACAACTTCATGTCTGAGTACGAGAACATGGGTCACATGAAACACATTTCTATGGCAGATCTACCGGAACAACATTGCTTCCTACCTCATCACGGTGTCCTCAAGGAACAGAGCACTACTACAAAGCTCAGAGTAGTGTTCAATGGATCATGCAACACCTCATCAGGAGTTTCGCTGAATGGGATCTTACACGTTGGGCCAAAAATACAAGTAGACATCTGCGATGTACTACTCCGCATTCGTCGGTTTCCAATACTTTTTGGATCCGACATCACAAAGATGTTTCGGCAAATTGACATAGATCCGAAGGACTGGCCGTTACAGTCCATCCTCTGGAAGAACAAGGACAATTCTCAGCAAGCGTACACCCTCACTACGGTCACATACGGCACAACTTGTGCTCCTTATCTTGCTGTAAGGACTCTACTGCAACTAGTAGAGGACGAAGGATCCAAATACCCGCTGGCAGTAGCTCCAATGACTGAAACCCGTTACGTAGATGACATCTACGGGGGAGCTGACACAGAGACGGAAGCGATTGCAATCGCTAAACAAACCAGGGAACTCTGTGCAGCTGGATGCTTCCCATTAACAAAATGGTCAAGTAACAGCGCTCGGTTACTCGCTACAATGTCACCAAACGATCAACCAGTGAACTCGCTACGGGAAATCGGAGATACTACGGTGAAGGTCCTCGGAGTTGGCTGGAATCCTCACCACGATGTATTCCAGTTCAACTATCACTTGCCTGAAGATCCTCCAGCAACAAAACGGGCACTCTTGTCTGAAATTGCTCGTCTGTATGATCCTCTGGGATTCCTTGCTCCGATCATCATCAAAGCCAAGGTGATCATGCAAGAACTCTGGCTTGAAAAACTGGGCTGGGATGATCAATTGGCTCCGACACAACTCCACAAGTGGACGGTATTTCGAGCGGACCTCACCAACCTTGCTAACCTCCGGGTAAACAGATGGATTAATCTCAAGGAGAATGTGTCTGCAGAGCTCCACGGGTTCTCAGACGCATCCCAACTCGCTATGGCTGCGGTGGTCTACCTGAAGGTGACGGATCTTCAGGGGAATTCGTCAGTTGCACTTTTATGCTCCAAAACTCAAGTAGCCCCTCTGAAACCACTCACAATTCCACGGGTGGAGTTGAACGCTGCCGTACTTCTCACCAGACTTACTCTCTACGTGCGAAAAACACTTAACTTGGAGCAAATACCAATCTATTTGTGGACTGACTCTGCAGTAACCCTCGCTTGGATACAAAGTCAACCCTCTCGCTGGAAAACTTACGTACGCAACAGGGTTGCGAAAATACAAGACACTCTTCCTGGAAGCCGCTGGACCTTTATCGCTGGGAAAAGTAATCCAGCTGACTGTGCTTCGCGAGGACTGTCAGTTGGCAAACTGCTGAAACACCCGCTTTGGTGGTCGGGTCCAAAATGGCTCAGTTTGTCCCAAGAAAACTGGCCAACTATTGAACCACCTGCTACGACCGCAACTCATCAGGAAGAGAGACCAGGTCTAACCTTCTTGACATTCGCTAAAACAGATTCACATCCTCTGCAAATTCTCTTAGAACGCTTTTCTCGCTGGGTTTCGCTGGTTCGAACGCTTGGAATCTGTCTACGTGCCATCAGCCGAATGAAAAAGGTGCCACAGTCCTCACTAGCCACCCCGCTATCTGCTGGAGACCTGGAACCCGCAAAATGGCTACTGGTCAAATATACACAAGGCCGGTACTTCTCATCGGAACTCAAGCTGCTTTCTGACGGGGGATTCCTACCAAAAAATCACCCACTCGCCAAGCTGACCCCCTTTGTTGACTATCACGGAATTTTGAGAGTTGGTGGCCGCTTGAAAAATTCGCTATTGGACAGTCAGCAGAAAAATCCAGCGATTCTGCCTAGATACTCACTGCTGACGTCACTCCTCATCGATCATGCACACAAACGGAACTTTCACGGGGGAACGCAATTGACTCTGGCTGCGTTACGCCAATCCTACTGGATTATTGGTGGCCGCGTACCAGTCAGATCTCACATCTTACGCTGCGTAGTCTGTGCTAGACACCGAGGTGTTCGAGCACAGCAATTGATGGGACAACTGCCCCCCTCTAGAGTGACTCCCGCACGAGCGTTTCTACATACAGGATTAGACTACGCTGGGCCAGTCACTCTGAAAACCTTCCAGGGTCGTGGAGCGAAAACGTACAAGGGGTGGATTGCAGTTTTCGTGTGCTTCACGACCTCCGCTATACATCTGGAACTCGTCACGGATTACTCTACAGGCGCATTCATCGCAGCGTATCGGAGGTTCGCAAGTCGCCGGGGCGTCTGCCACACCATATATTCGGACTGTGGTACAAACTTTGTGGGTGCAGATGCAACTCTAAGGGCTGAATTCGCATCAGGATCAAGATCACTGGAAGAACTTTCACATTTACTGGCTACAGATGGCACAACCTGGAAGTTCAATCCGCCTGGAGCTCCGCACTTTGGAGGTAAATGGGAAGCTGCCGTCAAGTCTATCAAATTCCATCTCACAAGAACTATCGGAGAGCATCTGATGACTTACGAGCAGCTCACTACGGTTTTGACACAGATCGAAGCCGTGGTAAATTCTCGGCCTCTCGCCCCACTCTCGGAAGATCCTGCCGACCTGGAACCACTAACTCCAGGTCACTTCCTCATTGGAGAACCACTCACCGCTGTACCGGAACCTTCGCTACCTTCAACAACGGAATCGACGCTAACTGGGTACAAGTTGCTACAGCAACTGTTGCAACAGTTTTGGAGACGTTGGAGCAACGAGGTGCTTCAACGTCATCAGGGCATATCCAAATGGCATCGGGCGTCCAACGACATCAAAGTTGGCTCTCTGGTGCTCCTCACAGACGAGCGGTTCCCACCTACCAAATGGCCACTCGCTAGGGTAATCGCTATCCACCCAGGGAAGGACGGACATACCCGCGTAGTGACACTGAAGACAGCTACCACGGAATTGATCCGACCAATTGCGAAACTATGTGTTCTGCCCATTGAAGATCTTGACGTCTCAGCCGTCAACCCGGGGGAGAATGTTCAGTCAACACCCAAACTGCCCGGGCGAAGCGAAGTTCGGCTTACCCGCAGCAAGAAGGCAGCACTAAGCAGAGCACAGATCACCCGACAATCGATAGCCAATCAATGAATCTCTAGTTCAAATTCACTGACACTTGCGCATTTCGCTATTCTCTGACGTCATTCGCTATGAATTTTCTGATTGGCTCTTAGCTATGGGACATGCTTAGTCTTCCTCACGGGGAAGAAGACTCGTTTTCTAACGGTTTCCGCCATTATTCTACTTTCGGCTACCTCAAGATCACCTCGTGTTCTTCTCGCAGCTAATTTTTCTAATTGCTTGGCTTCTGATAACCAAAATTACTGTGTGTAAATTCGCTTTAAATCAATTATTTAACTAATTGTGAGTTTGGGTGCATTCGCTGCCACGTGTTACTCTTGGCATTGTATCTTTTCGGGTAATTCGCTAACTGTATATAGTGTACAATAAATATCATTATAATTTTGTGTTTTTTGCCAAATTCAGTGAGCGCAGTTTTTTTATTTTCTCTTTTTATTGTGACAAACTGTATCAGACCAGATCCCGAATTCCTCTATTGTTACTCGCTTTAACACAATCCATTTTGAGTGATGACGTGACCTAGGTATGCTACTTCTTTACGCGGAAATTCACATTTATCTGGCTACAGGGTTAGTCCTGCATCAGACAATCTCTTCATGAGTTTCCGGAATTTGGTTTCGTGCTTCTCCAAGGATCGGGAATAAACGACTATATCATCCAAATATACAAACATATCTGTACCCTGTAATCCCGATAGAACCTGATCTATTAGACGTTGAAAGGTGGATCGGGCATTTTTTAAGCCAAATGGCATTCTAGTATATTCGAAATGGCCGTGAGGAGTCGAAAAAGCGGTCTTTGCGCCGTGATCGGGATGCATTGGAATCTGGTGGAACCCGGAAGCCAGGTCGAACGTTGAGAAATATTTTACGGAGCCTAGCTGATCTAGGATATCGACGATATTTGGTAGCGGATAAGCGTCGCCAATGGTTTTTTCGTTCAGCTTCCGGAAGTCAATGACCATTCGCCAGTTCTTTCCGCCGCTAGCATCTGATTTCTTGGGGATGATCCAGACTGGAGAATTGTAAGGAGATGAAGAATGTGTGATAATGTTCTGATCAAGGAGTTTGGTCACTTGTTTTTGTATTTCGTCTGTGTGTACTCTTGGGTGTCTGTCTTGTTTGGTATGAATTGGTGCGTCATTGGTAGTAGGGATCGTATGGCTGACTAAGTTTGTATGTCCCAGGGTGTCACCCGGGAGGAAAAATAAATGGTTGAATTCGATAGCAAGATTAACTATTAATTGTTTTTATTCGTCGTTCAAATGATCCAATCGTAACTTTTCTTTCAAAATCTCGAGGCGTCTCGAATCGTAATTTGGGGATGTGGGAAGAACGCGATTCTCGATCCTTTTTTTTTTTCGTGTAAGACCTGTGCTAGTAAGACCTGTCCGCTGCTTGCAGTACTTGTATGCGTTGGGTATGTTTTTGCACTGAGCGTGGCGGTGCTCGCGAGTTTATCGACTTCTTCTAGTGTTTCGACTGATCTTCATATTTCCACAGCTGATTCGTTGGAATTTATTGCATAAACGTAAGCAAACCCTTGTTGGTTGGTAACCGGGGCCTGTCCCAGGAACATGTTAGCGCCTACTTCCAACTGTTCTATGAATTCCGTTTTTACCGAGGGATTCGAAATTTTTAGTGCAATCACCTGAGCCGTTCGTGGTGGTATCAATCTGTAGTTTTCGTTTAGGAGTTTGAATGGTTTGCTAGTATTATTCGGTATTATTTCTTTTGTATCGAAAGATATCGTTGCATTTTCGTTCCGTAAAAATATCGATTCTCAGATTCCGTCTTCTTGTATCGGGAACAGATCGTCGACTATATGGAATATATGAAGGTTGTCACCGATTCGAATGCTAGTTGTTCCTACTACTTTTATTGGTTCATGTATAGCACTTGTAACGTGGATCTGACCTTCGAGTAATTTACACGGAACATGCGGATGTATTGCTCCGAGTTTGATTATGTTTACATCAGCACCGGTGTCAACTATAAATGTGCTGGGTTGTCGTATGAGTTCACCGGTGGTTATTCGAACCTTCGGTGTTTGTGAGACAGATGTTATGAGGATACGCGGTGGTGTTTTTGTGTTGGTTCTATGCCTGTTAAAGGGAATAACGCCGGTTTCGCGAGAGATAAGGTAGTTGTTTTTGAAACAGATAGTCACCTTTTCCGAACGTAAAAAGTCTGCACTCAGTATACCGTCTTTGATGATAGGGAAGGAGTTATCGACAAGATGGAATTCGTGGCGTGTATTAGCTAACTCGATGTAGAGACTTCCTATTGTTCTGATGGATTCTTCCGTTATCCCTGAAATCTGCCCAATGTCCGTCTTTGTGACGTGGACTCTTGGGTCGATTTTATCGATTTTCAACAAATTAATATTAGCGCCAGTATCTATTATTAGTGTCACGTACCCATTCAAAGACTGCGGACATTGTGTTCGAATCTGTAGAGGGCCAGATTCTATTTGTACGGAGCTGACGTTTGGTTTGGACGCTGCTCCGGTTTGAGGGAGGTCGATGCGTCCGCGCGGCCGTCCCTGAACTCGTTTAAATGGCTCGCGTTGCCTGAATATTCGCGATGTTGCTTTGCTTCGTATGAAACTTCCGGGTGGACGCCTGCATCGCAATTCTCGTTTGAGTAGTCTTGTGTTACGTAATTAACCCTGAAGTTCGATCGTAAAGGATTTGGTGTGTTACACTGTTGCGAGCGTTGACTGTCATTTTGCATGTGGTCTAAATAGTAGGGGAGCAAAAGAGGCTTAATGGTAAGTCACTCGAGCGCTGCGAGAACCTATTGGATCATCAAGATTATATACTAAAAAGAAAAAAAGTTCATATGATATAAGCTCTTTTACTGCCGGGGGAAGTAGGTACTAATTTTCAAAAATGTAAAAAAAATTTGTCATAAAGAAATACTCGAGTGCGTCAGACATTAATATCGTATACGCCCTATGTGCTTCCGGTAACAGAGAAGTATGAATCTGCCGACTTACGAGTCGGGGGTGGCAGCACGAAGGGGTAGAAAATGAAAAAAAAAAAAGTTATTTAAGCTCATCAGATATTCAGGGGGAATGTTAAGTGACCTCTAAAAGGTATCCTATTCAAAAGACTGACGATTTGGATGCAGTCAGAACTCACAGCCGATTTTTGAAAATGTAAAAAAAAAATAGTGACCTTGAAATACTCAAGCTCATCAGATTTATATGCAGACAGTTCAGCCCGATGTCCTTGTTGTGCTAACCTATAATCTGATAATTATGTGGAGGAATTTCATTGTTCTGGCAGCTTAAGGTAGTACCGTGACATGTAAAGGACACCAATAGTCAATGGCTATTGTTTTCTTTCTCACTCACTAGTGCTGTCTTTCTTTACCGACTATCGCTCACTTACTTCCACTCACGTGAATCATCGCAAGTCACCAACTTTAAAAATTATTTACAAAAAAATAAATACTGCTTGTTTATGTTTTTTTTTGAAAAAAATTACTTGTTATATCCTCAATTAATAATTCTCAGTTTTTGAAAACAATCCTAAGAAAAATATGGCTGTTATTAAATAAAATGACTTTTAACTTTTTTAAAACACAATAAACAAACCAAAGCGTCACAAATCTACGAACACGACCGCGTTGTATTGTGATCAGCTGAGATGGCATCATAGCCGCAGAAAGTAGTGGGGGGACGGTGCGAGAGAGTGAGAAATAGAGAAAGAGTGAGAAGGGGAGAGAGGCGCGGAGTGGGAAATACATAGTTCTCAGCACTTGCACGTACCTCACTTTATCAATAATTTTAGCTTTTTTACGTTGTAGAAACCGTCAGATTATATTATATCCGTAATTTTTACATGATTTCCTTCAAATTAAAAAAAAAAATAACCGCGCTCGAATACTTCCAGGTGACGTTTTTTTTTTTGCAAACTAATTACTCGCTTATTCTCTTATATCATGATCAAATCGTCAGAATATTGAAATTGACGCTTTTTTCCATGTAATTAACTTACCTTCTATTAATCTGATGAGCTCGAATTAATTTGAGGATCGATTTTTTTTTACCAATCTGATTGGCTACCCTAGACGCACCCTTGTATATTAAGGGTTCATATATGGTGATCGTTCATAACAGGGTGCAAGGTTTCCTCCCTTATATTGTTGTGTCGCGCTTGAATAACACCCAAAATCCCCTCTTGGGCTCCCCTACTAAAAGGTTGGTTTGTCGGGTCTCTTGCTCGATATTGGGTATTGGGATTGTTCTGTTGTTGACGATCAGTGTTATTTTGGAAAACTCTTGAATCTTGGTGGATTTTTGGATTCTCGGGATATTGGGACCGATTTGAGCGGCACTTATCGTTTGAGTGGCCTTTGCGACCACACTGCGTGCAAGTTGTGTTGTTGCGCTGCCTTGTTCTGCACTCTTCTATATTATGACCTGCCTTCTTGCAGTATCTACACACCACTAATACGGAAGGTTGTTCAGGACAATATTTATCGATGTGATCGGTTAATTGACATATACTACATTTTATATGGTTTTGTATTCCGTAGTTAGTATCACGGTATGAGGCTAGTTTAAGTCTATCTGATAATAGTTTTTCAGTCTTGGTGGCCGTGTCTATAGCCATTTGTAGGGTTTGTGGATTCTCATGAGCTACTCTTATTTCTAATTCGTCTAGTAACCCTTTGATAAATCTTAGTCTTGCGGTTTCTCTGATATTTTTCTTTAGCACTTGAGTATCACTGATAGATTCTGAGGCATCTATTGATTCGCACGTTTGTCTTAACAGATGTTTTATTCTAGCACCGTAATCTAGAACGCTCTCGTTTCGCCTCAGTGCCGATTGTGCGAGGTCTAGCTGGATATCTGGGAGGTGTTGTTTAGACGCGTAGGCCTGTTTTAGGCAGTCAAGCAAATCTCGAAGAGAATCCGGATTATCTGACTCTATATATTTACTCGCGTCGCCTTCGATTTTCGTGCGAACGAGTGTGGAGAATAAATTCAGTTCTCTGGCTGAGACGGCTTGTTTTGCGCATTCTACTTTAGTTATAAATTCGGATACGGGCATATTAGTGCCATTGAACGTGGAAATCAGAGCAAATTCATCTTTAAGAGGCAGGTGCGGAAAAGTGCTTTCGGTAGCCATGATGTAAATTTCAATCTAGGATTTGTCGACTTACAAAGTGAAGATGAAGAGGAGGAACGGAATAAAATGTTGCATTCTTCCGTGAGGATGTTGGTCCAGCGATTTCGTGTCTGTAGCCGGTGATGACGTCGGTGTGCGTTGTGTCGTACTAGAAGTCGTGAAGAATGAAGATGTCGTCGTAGTAGCAGCAGGAGATAGTCTTTCAGCAATATCGATTTGGAGATACGGATTTGTCTGTGACGTTCGTGTGAATCAGAGATCGTTGATTGCGTTAACGTAGAATATGGCTTTCAGAGTGTCTTCAACACTATCACACAGTGGTATTACTTTTGTATTAACATCACTGAGCTTGCACACTTCGGAACCGGTCTATCAGATGGCACTTCATGCGTAGCACACACGTCAAATTGTATCACTGGATTTCCGGAAAGCGAAGGCCACCGCTGCCACCAATGTTACGTCCGTGAGTAGAGTTACTCCTGAGCGGTAAGAGTAAACTGGTTGACTTCGCTTTTAAGTTCCAGGACAACCGGAAATCAGGATGAGGATTGAATAACGTAGGGTTTGTTTGAGATATTACTAATATATTTATTTCGAGGAAGCTCAGATGGCGGTAAAAACGAAGTGTGCTGTATAAAGCTATGTAAGAAGTCTAGATGTGACGTTGTTGAGAGTCGGAATAGGAGTGTCCCTCGAGACGTGAAACGTACGGGTGCAGAAAAGTTGTGACAATGCTAGGAGTAGGGAATGGAATATGATGAGTAAGCGCGATAGTGAATAGCGTGAGACTACGTAGAGATAAGAGGACAGGACAGAGACCATGAGATTAATGTAAGAACTGTGGGAGAGTTAGCGAGTAGGAAAAATAGAGAGAAGTGGTATACTGGACGTAACACGGCAAAAGTTTAAATAGTAAAGTTGTTCATTTTTCAATGCTCTGCAATATTATGTAGTCAGAAATTATATAGAATTTTTTTGTTTCTCATTTTCATAAAAAAACGGGTTTTCTCACACATCTTTCTCTATCATTTCATGATGAAACGTAATTGTTCCGACTCCAAACTTGATGATATCAGTCTACATTTGTTTTTTACTTCTCAAGAGGTCATGGAACCAGAAAGTTATTTTTTCGAACGCAAATTTTTTTATAGATTTGGACTGATTACATGTTCTTATCATAACCAAACTGTGAAGTCGACTGTTTGAAATACGTTTTATTTTTCCATGATATCCTATCTGAGATGTTTAATACCGTCATATCAGTGAATAAGGAGGCTCTATATAAACTGACTCTTGCCACATTTGAGTTAGTATTGACGGTTTCCGTTCATTAAAGTTCTCTGGTTATAGGAGTGCATTATTAAAAACGTATTGAATACTGTAAAATTTTTCAAAAATGTATATCAAACCCGTGAATGTAATGCATATTTTGTCGACTTATTTTATGATGATGAGTTTGCCCGAAACACCAGTGACTGAGAATGAAATGAAATTAGCAGATACAATTAAAGAGTTTTTAATTGGAAGCATAAACACATACACGAGAATCGAAATTAAAGAAGACGAAAGCTTGGAATTTCAAGAACAATTCAAACACCATAAGCCTGAAAGTATAGAAGACAGTGAATTGGAATGGGACTCAATTTCATCTGATGAGGCAGATGATTCTCAATGTACAAAAAATGAAGATGAGATTTTATTCGATTACAAGAAGAAAGCTGTGGAGTTCTGGAGAAGTCGAAAAACAAAAAATTAAAATATTCGTACAGTTGCACACCGTTTTAAAAAGTTATTTCTAAAACACAATTGAAGCGTTGGGCTCATCAAATCAATGAAGGTGGTACTTTTCAAGAAAAATTAAATGAGATATCTCAATATACTTCAAATCGCTTCATTGAAGCAACTAAATGTGGCAAGATAGTACACGATATTGATTTGCGACGATGAGCTTTGACCGCACATAAAAATTTCACGAATTCCGATGCACGATTCAAAGCGTCAAAAAAATGGGTGAATAAGTTCAAAAGAGCACATCGCATTACGTCTCGGAAAATTACAAAATTTATCACCCGGAAAACTATAGAAGACTCAACAAATCTTAAAAAAAACGGCCGAAGAGTTTACAAATAACATTAAATCTGTTATCAACGACTTAGGTCTGGAAAACGTTTACAATTCAGATCAATGTGGATTTCAATTTGAAATGCATTCTGGTCGCACTCTTGCAAACCAAGGATCAAAAGAAGTTGAATGCGTTGTTCAATCGATATCTTCAACAACTCATTCTTATACGATTCAACCAACGATATCCGCCGATGGAAAATTACTTTCACCGTTATATCTTGTATTAAAAGAAATCGGTGGTGACTTTGACCCACGCGTAGAAAAAACGTTGTTCAAACACACGAACGTTTTTGGTTCGGCATCGAAATCTGGAAAGTTAACATCAGGTAAGAACTATTTACATTATACATTCTTGTGGCATATTAAATATTGTGAACCAAATCAAATTAAATATTTCTTCCGTTTTTTCGACAGATCATTTCAAACAGTGGCTAACCGAAATCTATTTTCCGAATGTTGGCGACAACAGTGCGCTTTTAATCGACTCCTGGAGTAGACACTGTTCAGAAGTAGTTGATGTAGTAACTCCTCCTAACAAAAAAATTGTATTAAAAATTATTCCAAAAGGGACAACAGGACAAATACAACCATTAGATGTGTTTGGTTTTCGAATATGGAAAAATTTTGTTCGGCACTTGTCAGATACAGTAATTCTTTCCGGTAGCGATATAAATCTGCATTAAAGGAATAACATCATCAAACTGCAGTCACTTGTTCACAATGAACTGTCTTTCCCACGTTATATTAATATGCTCAAATATGCATGGTACAAAAGTGGGTACATAGAAAATACACCCCCTGAGTTCATCAATCCGGTGACGTTTGGTTTTGGAGATAATTCGGAACCACGATGTGACATTTGTGGTGGTTTAGCTGTTATAACATGTTCGTGGTGCAAAAAACTCTCGTGTCTCAAACACTTCTTTGAGGAGTATCATCATTGCAATGAATACAGTCCATAATACGAAATGAAGAAACTGATAAGTGCATTGTCTGCTTTTTTCCTGTCATGGGTACTAGACATTTTAATAGCTACATAATATATGAATTAGAGGTTTCTAGTAGATAAAAAAACTACGTGCATGTTAAATAAAGTTTTATATAAAATGAAAAAAAATCACGTGATACTTATTCGCTTGTACTAAAATGGATGCACAAAACTAAACTAGATGTAAAAGATTTATGAGTTATTTACGATAAGGGTGGAACAGTATATGTGGATTTACTGAACCTATATATAAATATAAACATATTCCGTTTGACGAATTTGTCAACCTCATTCAATTTTCAGGCAAAATAAGAACTTCTTCAGTGATCAAATGACGAAAAATGTATTAAAAAACACTTTTTTTTTAAATAAAAAGAAATAAAAAAATTGTTTCCAATTTTCGGCTACATATTTTTGCAGAGCACTAAAAAATTAACAACTTTGCTCTCTAAACTTTTGCCGTATCTATTTTTGTTTTGAAGATATCAGCGAAAAACGAGAAAACCACCGATTTTTGAGAATTAATTTCATCCCTTAAATAAGCAAGTGGGCTGCTTATTTTTCGTGAGGGTTTATACTTTGGTGTGAACTACAAAATATAATTTTTCTGACCCAGGTTGTGGGGGTACAGTAAGGTGACCTTTCTTGGAAGTAAGGGCCATCCCAGTTTCTTCGTAGTTTCGGACCTCGTCCTTTCTGTCTTTAAGGTTAAAAGAGCCAGACAGAATCTCCGGCATTAAATTTTATATCCCTGGCTCGAATATCATAACGAGTTTTCAATTTGTCTGAAGCCATAGAAATTCTACTTGTAGCAAAGTTGTGAATTTCTTCTACTATGGGGAAGATAATAACTATAGCAAAATAAGTCGCCAAATTCAATTGGGGATACATGGCATCGGGGGTTTTGTACATGTGAGTGGATTCGTTCATGAAAACAATCTGAGCAGACCTGCATAGGGAGCCAATAGTAATGTCGGGTTGATCGGAAACAACCGATCAACAGTTGCAGCCCTGTCATCAAATCAGCACAAATAAATTCACCTGTCTAATGGACACTGTATAAGGAAATAGTGAGGCGCGTAGCGCCGAGGTGGGGTTGGCGCGCGAAGCGCGCAGGGTCGAAGCCCCTAGTTGGTCTAAATTTATGAAATTTGTTAGAGAAATTATGGATTGTTTTTCATACATATATGTGATTCATTAAAATTTTCAATATTGATGTCTGTAGAGTTTTGGAGTTGTGGAGTGATTAGCGAAATGATTGACGCCGATAATTATGGTTAACGATAACAAGAAATTAATAGATGCTTTATTGAAACAGAGAACAAACGAGGTACTGAATTTACACGATTGATTGATGAAGGTACAGAAAGCAAAAGAATGAAGCTAGCTACTTGATGCGTATGTTACGAGAGCGCAACGAAGACTAGGGTAAAGAAAGAGTGCAGGCTCGCCCCCGAGTCGAGGCCAAGGGTCGCGTCGCGCCAAAAATGCCACATGTAGGGAAATTTCCGGCGCGGTCAAACCCTTAGCCCTCGGCTAGCGAGGCAAGGCCTGGACACTCGAAGGCTAGTCGGACACGAAAATATTTCAACGGTTTTTCTCGCCAGTGGCGGGTGTCCGCCACAATGTCATAGTGGGGTTCTATAAAATGCCTCCACACGGGACAATAAACGTCAATAGCAGTCTGCTTTAATAATTCTGTTTTCGATACATTTCTTCATACCCAGAAGAGTATACAGAAATTATCCATTCATCAATATCGATAAGCATCCACATTTTCCACTATATACATAACCTGACAGTTACACCTTCTATATAATTAGGTTTGCACCAGAAAGTACGTCACTAAGCTCAGCATGCACTGTGGAACAAACATCAGTCCAGGATACAAAGTGCGTAACAAATCGTACGTCGTAACATCGATGGCGAAGAATGAGCAAGATTCAATAGAATCTGCAGAATCTCACGAGTGTGCCACAAGAGCTGGTATGTATTGTGACGTGGTATTTCGTACCCCGTCACATGGTTCAATTATCGCACTTCCCTACGTACAAAATATCGCTGAAAATAACGAAAGCACGTCTGAGGCCAATACTCCAAAAAAAAACGACTAGTTATCTTTAAGTGAAGTTCTTTTTATTAAGCTCATTCTATTCTATTTTCTAATTTTGTAACGCTCTACGCGAACCATCTACGAGACTTCCGCTTCAAGATACCAGTACACTGCCTGACAAGGGTCACGTACCAGCTCAACACCGACCACCACCAACTACGGACGAACGAATATTGCTGAAGCCACTCCCGATGGATGCCTATCTAAGTTGTGAACAGGGTCGTGCGTAATGCACAAACAGTACCTCCAACTATTTAAGACTTATCGGCCAGGAGCCGAACCACGAATCAATGCTTTTACCGCTCGGATGAATCGCCAGACGGCGTACAGGGCTGTGCGTCAAAAACACAACAAAGCCTCCCGTCGACGATACTTATCAGCCTGGAGCTGAACCGACCACGACATCTACTAAGTCGTTGTCTATCAAATAGAGGACGGTTTTCTCTTAATGAACCGTTCTATCGAGGGGCTGTGGCGTGGAATAGGCTAGACTATGCTGACCACGTGGATCTGGTGGATACAGTGTGGGGATCCGGGTCGAGGGCCATCACCACCAGATCGTTCTGGCATGAGGGCTCCGATGAGCGAGGGCCGGGATGCAGCGCCAATGAAATAGCTACAACGGGGAGTACCAGTAAAGCAAGGAGTGAAGCATAATCGGTCGCAAGTCCAAAATACCGGTACCGCGACATTCCCGCATACTACGATATCGCAATACATGAGTGGTGCGACTTCCCCTCTCATCAACGATACAGCACAGCTGATAAAAACATATCCGACCACCGCCAACGTGCCGATACCTCAATACCTGTCAGTGAAGGAGAAGAAAAACACGCGGCGAGGGATTATCGCCGCCTACCCGTAGACCCGATCAACGCAACCTGCTGGCCCAATTCGAATAAAGCAAATTTGAGGAAGAATCACGTGACAGCAGCACGACGAAAGTCAGGATCATCGCTTGTCTCGACACTCTACGTTCAGTTCTCGATTAATAAAGACGTGCTCTCGCAGTATCCAGTATTATTATCGCTATCAATAGATTCAGTTTCTCGCTTTCTTACCGCATCTTCGGTGCCGGTTTTATCTTCTTTTTACGTAACTGAGGTTGCTTTTCTATTGTGTGAAGCCACGAAATTACTTGCAATATATCGTATCTTCATCTCTCTCTCTCTCTCTCTCTTGCAGTTGGTCTGCGTGAGCCACCTGGGCTCGTACCTTATTCTCTACTACTTCTCATCTTATTATTTTCTATTTCTTATTGCAAGTAACTTCGCGACTGGTTGACTCTTACTCACGCATTGTTAGTGACTATTGCTTTATTTTATTATCTCTCTCTTCTAGAATACCTAAATATCTAATATCGCTGTATAGCAGCATGTTCTGTTAAGTTATCAATTCTTACCTTAGCTATAGAGCATTACTATTTCGTTATACTTTTTCTGATCAATTCATAACTGTTTCTTTACCTATTATCTTTGATTAATTTATCTTAGTGACTGTACCGCGTGGGCGATCTTACATCGCCGTGCGGTCTCGCTCGTCGTTCTTTTGACTTTGGATTATTGCGCCGTATCGAATAACATCGTTTTCATTATTTTCTTCGCTAATACCGCTGATCGTAGTTGTCCGTAGTCTCTTTGGTTTGTCGTATGTTGCGCATTAATTCTCTTGAGTATTATTTGTTTTAATCACGAAATCATTTTTTATCGTACCGAATATTATCTCTCTTTCTTCTCGCACTTACCGCAAACTAGAGACTACGTATTATCTGTTAGTTCCTATATTTCATAATAATTCTCTGCTTGACCTGTTTCTTTGAATTTCGTTTGTAATTAATAATTCCCTGCCTCTGTTATATCTCTGATATTTCTGGTAATGTGATAACTATTACAATTTTTGTATTTCGCATGGTTCTTACAATCTCTTCTCATATTTTATGGCTTGCTTGATCAATGCTTAATTCAAGTACCTTGTATCTTTCTCTGTTCTGCCTATTCATTATAAAACCGTGTTAATTATTACCTGAAATCATAGTATCGCGAGCCTACGCATATCTCTCGTTTATTCTGAAAACGTTCTGTTATTTGTTAAGTCTCTCGCTTAACTTTTCCTGGCTTTAAATTAATTATCTCACCTATCTTATTTGTATCTAAATCTCTTCAGTTGTTTGCTTGTTATTGATATTTATCGCTTCTTGGTCAATATATTTGATGCTATTTCTGCTTCACCTGTTTCTTATCTTATCTATTGGATTCAACCCCTCCCCTCTACCATTATCTTGTCTATACTGAGCAAGCTGTGCAAAACCGTGGTAGAACCTGATCTTGTCTTGGTCTATATCTTTCTTCTAATTATCTATTTTCTGACGCATGTGTGTCTGGCGCCCAACAATCATGTGTCTCTCTTTCATTATCTCTCAATATCTAATTATTCAGGTTAGTAACTGCGCCGTAAGGTAACCAATCTACATATAATCCTCAAACAATTGGTTACAGTATATACAAAGCAATACGTTCTGATGTAAAATATGTGTGAAGTATCTTCAATTAAGTATCTTGGCTGACAGCTGGATGCAAGTATAGTATTGCCTCTAATGTGGGTTCACCAATAAAGCGTAGATCTGGCATCTACAGAAATCAACTGCTACTGGCAAAAAGCGAAGGACAAGGGTTGGAATATGCAGGAAACTAAGCTATCATTGAACAACGCAATTCGAAAACAATCTGTCAGCTGTGTGGCACATGATGCAAAATATGTTCGCCATTCTGTACAACAAACAAGTTGCTGTACAAGCATTTGCTGGCCTTGGTAATCCCTTTCTGAGCTTTGTTACCCACGAAAGTTGATTGCATTGTATTCTGTGCTAGCTACACTCAGATCTAGGCTGGTACGGTTTCTGTTCATTCGTTTATCATCAGAGAGGTTGGATATTTTTGTGCTACACAATGCAAGCTATATGGTCCACAGATCACTTGAAGACTATTTATGGTTTAATACATTCTTCGAGACATAACTGAGTGAAAGCATGTATGAAATGTATAGTACTCTGTTTTACGTCATCTCAATTTCTATCTATCCTGAATATTAACACATGCTTTCTATATTTTAGACACTGAAAGCTTTGACTGAAGCAAAATTGTTGTGACATGTGCATAGGCAGCTAGTTTTTCAAATATGAACGAACCAAACGCAGGATCGAACATCAGCAGCGAGGGACTATTCACTTGTGGAATTAGTTCCAAATCACTGGAAATCACTGGAATTCGAGTTGTACTTTGATAGTGAACATCACGTGAAAATCGGTAATATGCTGAACATTTTGAAACGTTCATGGGAAATCCATACTAAATTTCAATTTCTGTATTGATTCATAGATTCTATGCCTTGTCATAAGTAATAGAGTGTGAAATAAGTTTTTCACCAGTAATAACCGCCTTGTCCAAGAGTAAGAGACAAAAGTTTCGTCAATTGTGTGGGGAACGTTTCTCCTACCAAAAAGTTGATATTTTACTAATGAAATCAAAGTTTGGTTTCTCGTTAACTTGACATTCGTCGAATGCAGAATTAACGTACATTTATGTATGTCAATAATTTCTACTATTGAACCTGGTTAGAAAATGCGCGCTGAGAAAACAGAGTTGAAAGAGCGTGAGGTCCGGAAGATGTAAGAGGATATTGACGAAATATCGACTGACCTAAAAACATTCAATGTTGATTTCAATAATTGTTGTAAGAAATAAAATTCTCCATATTTTGGCTGAACAAGAATGTCGCAGGTATCCAACCGCCTAAGAAGAGGTCGTTCGCCATTATGGGTCCTGTGACAGAATGATCAGAATAAAATGCAGTATTTTTTCGGATATTTCTTTTGACTTTTGATAGTCATTACTCCTATGAGATTGTTCGAAAAATTTTTGAAAAATATCAGACGGCGTTCTTGTGGTCCTACTACACCTTTTTTGGAAACAAATCATACGAGGGTCAAAACTTGGTCCAGTCGACATGGAATGCTCCATGCATTATACCGGGTTATTTCGTACAAACTAAGCATACAAAGTCATCGTACAGTCCGCTCACGTAATAGTGTCGCTCCTAATAAGTAGTGCCGCTTCCCCTTATTCTCATTCGAACGTAACCCCCACCACGGGCTCACTTCGGGTTTCATATTCGTCTCTCTCAATAGTGCCAAACGCTGGCTCAATGCAATAACGAATAATTCTGTGCTTTAAATTGAAATTATTGTCATTATTTTTTTAATAATGTTATTTCGTTATAAAATTCATAATATAGTAATAATATCATCAACAAAAAATGTCATAAATTTCGATTATTATCATTAAAATGATAATTGATTTTATTTAAAAAAATAGGGATTATATACATTTGATGATTTTACTATATCAATGTGTATTTTTAACACATTTTATGGAATAAATGGGAATACATGTGATAAGTTTTCTTAAAATGATGAAATTTAGAAAAAGAAATTGAATTCAGAAAATCAAAACAATCCATTTTTATATGCTAAGGAAAACGAATATACGTAAATATACACGAGTAGTCACAGTTTACCCGGCGCGGCGGCACTATTACGAGAGCGCAACGAGAACTCCAACAGCGTGAACGCGTGTCAGTTGTGGGGGTACCTGAGTTCCAAGAAAAATACACCCCTTGAGAGTGGACTGTACATAAGAATTAAGTAGCATGCTCGTTTGTAACAATTAGTACGGCAAACTGTTACCACTAGTGGCTCTTTGATTGTTCACACGAAAGTGTCTTGCTTTATATATTCTACCTCATTCTGAGCAGTTTACAATAAATGAGTTGTGATATGAAGACATATAATAGAAAAACTCACAAATTGATGCCGTCAAATCCTGCTCCGATTCCCACATGATTGACGCCCGCGACACCTCGTATGTGATTTATGTGGGCTGAAATAATAAATGTTCGTATATTAATGAGACAGACTACACGCACTCATACTTGTGACGCAAAGTCGTATGCACGCATGTTGTTTGGAAGGTGTGAGTGGCCAACACCAAGCATGATTTGTATTGCATACTGCATACGAGTTTTTTCACAACGACTGCGGTGTGTCGCTTTTTTAGATGTTTTCGAATTTTATTGGTCAGGAATATACATGCAATTAATTGAAGAGAAAATTTTTCGATGAGAAGAATTAACGGACGATCGCGGAAGCCGAACCCGGGACCAGAAAAGGCCCATCCGTGAACGTATACGCACAGGCGTCTCCGCTATTGTTACAATAATCCTTCTCATACAGTAGCGCTCAAAAGTATTTTGACAAAGATAGTAATTGAGTTGATTACATGCAAGTATAAACCACAAAAAACAATAATATTATTTGGTGAAAGAAATTCGATATTCTCCATAATTGTTTAAAATTAACTCTTGATTGCTCGAAAATAAAGTGAAAGTAAAGAAAAGTCAGAAAAAAGATTGATCAAAGTAATTACTAATTTCATATTATCAAAATACTTTTGAGAGCTACTGTATATCCAGTGCACCTCTCCCTTAGGGGGAGAAAAAAAACCCCAATTTTACACCCAAAATAACCCCCAAAATAACCTACAACCTCTAAGGGGTAAATTCGTAACCCTTGATTCAGGGTTAACCTCGAAATCGAAGGTTTACTCCCAAACCGAGGGTGGACCTCCCAATTGGTAGGTCAGGTGCTATAAACGCATAATGGCAAAGTAAATCTTATAATTATATAAATGGTTATACAGTTAAAATTGGCGAGAAATATTGATGGGACGTGAAATAAAACAAGACAAACATAAATATTTAAAAATAACTCTTATCTTTCTGAGGCGTCGTACGATGAAAATAAATGTTTGTCCTTTATGTTGAGTCGTCAGTCCTTATATAATATACATATACTTTGATCAATCTGATAATTGGTGTCAGAATTTTCTTAAACTTTCCCAACAGGGTTCGAACGGATGACACAAAACAAATAAATAAATAATTGAAATTCTGTCTCCATGCTTATATGTTAATTCGAGTTGTTATATTGATGATTGATGTAAAGGACTCTACGGATACTGATTGACTGACCATCGTCGCAGCCTCACGATGATCGACAACACACGTATATGTGTGAACATATTGTTGTGACGCGATGACGTCCAGATTCTTACAAAATCGAGGATTTATTTTGAAAGAATTCTCGAGTCACGAGCTTATTATATCATTTTACTGGGATTATAGATGTAACGGTATTACAAAAGTGCATTACACACCATTATTCAATACAATAGAAACTGACTCATTAAGAAGTTGTCTGGTAATTTCTCATTTGATATCTTGAGGCAATCATACACATATATTATATATGCATTTGGATATTCATTTTTATCATTGAATGCCACGAAAATGATATATTAACATTATTGAATTCTTGTATATCTATACGAATTCACGTTTAATATAAAAGGAGGTATAATGTATCCCCACGCAGAAGAACAATCGTAAATAAAATTTAATATACGTATGCATAATTCATATAGCCATGAAGAATTATCTGTACCCGTTGCATTTCATTCATTATTATATTATGATGGAGATGTATGCCTAGATGTGCATACACCATATGAAAATATATGAAATATTCAGCTTCGATAATTTTCAGATAATTTCCAAGACCGATCATATAAAAAATCACTAAGAAAATCGAAGAGGGTCAATGTTTACGATTCACCAAGTTGACATGGGAATCCCCATATATAGTCTAGTTTATGATTTCAAATTTCAACCCTGAAAAAACTGAGTAGTATTCTTTTGGAGCGTTGCATAATGGCATGCAGGATAAGTAAAATGCAATATCAATAGTGATCCTTATATTATATTGTAATATGTTTTGCGTCTCCTTGAGCTTATAGCGTGGATGTATGCCTGAGTGCGGTGACGCGAGTTCTCGATCATTGATATGTGTGTGCCGTTCATGCGGGTGGCTGACCATTGAATGTCGTCCCAGATAACAGAACTAGGCAAACCGGCCTCAGTGCCGGATCGTTCATTCCTAGTTACCTTCTTTTATAATTTTACTTTCGTATACCTGTTGGTTATTTTGTTTGATAATTTTACTTTCGTATACCTGTTGGTTACTGACAATAACACGTTTTCAGGTGTCCCCCTCCGATTTCGATGAAACTCTGGTATGTTATGGAGGGTCAAAATCGATGATATACGTATTTTTTTTATGGGCCCAAACTCATTTTAAAGGGGTGCAACACCCCTCCAAAGTTGACCACCTCCCAAGATGATTTTTCTGTTTTGCATACAAGGAGGGGATTTTGATAACTAATAATGATAGTAATAAATACCTTGTCAAAAGTGATGAAAAACACACTTCGAATATTCTCAAGAACTCTTTATTTTAGGGGTTAACTTGTATATACAAAGTTCATTTTTTACATTACGAACAAGATGTTCATCAAAGCTCAATGAATCCAACAGTACTGTGAAGAGCATGCATGAATACAGAATACGTGCTTTCGATTTTTCCCAAAAACTGAATTCTTATCGACTTTTTTCCCAATATTGCGGATTATGTCTAGTATTTAGCCATGAATCATTGAATAACATTGTTTGGGGCTCGCATTCATTTTGACATCGCTCTCTTATCATTTTACTGTTTTATCAATTTTTTTCAAGAAACGTAAATATTTCGCATTTTAAGCAGACTATCAATTACTCGAAAATTCGATGTGTGTCATATGTAAACAAGTCACATCTCTACTTGAATTAATTCTATGGCACAGATATTTGAGGGGTAAGGGCTGGGAAAAAGATCAACAAAAAACAAGTAGTGATTATTAGCCATTTTGCATTGAAAAAATGGATGAAGGAATTTTTTTTTTTGTTACTTTGATTCATACACTAAATACACCTGTAAATAGTTTTGTAAATAAATTGCGTTTTTATATAATACAAAATTGTTGAATATGCACATGATTCCTCTACCGTGGCCACACCCTTTAAACAAAAACAAGTTCCAAGTTTATCTATAGATCGCTTTATGGATGATAGTCGGTGCAATAATGATATTTATAAAAAAAATGCTGTAGGCAAAGTGATTTTTTACACCAAGAACATCTGATTACTGCGACATTCGTGCAACCTTCGATTTCACAATTCGGATGAGATGACTGTCCAAATGCAAAATCGACGGGGTTATCAAATTCATCAGGTTTTTTTGCAATGAACCCGCTTTCATGCCACTCATAACGAAACAAATTATGATATCGCGGAGATGACAGTTGGTTGTGAACTAAAGACTGTAATTTTATTATATTATTCCTTAAATGTAAATTTAAATCATAATCAAGAAGAACTACGGTGTCTGAAAAATGACGAATATAATTTTTCCATATACGGAAGCCGAAAACATCGAGAGGTTGAATTTTTCCAGTGGTTCCTTTCGGTATCAATAAAGTCGTCAACTTTTTGTCTGGGGGTGTCGTCTCTTGCACAACTCTAGAACAATGCCCACTCCAAGAATCAATTAGAAGTAGACTCTTCAGTCCCACTTTTGGGATAAACACTTCTTCTAACCACATCTTGAAATGCTCTGTAATGAATCATTGTGATTAATACCGTTTGAATATATGCAGCGCGAAACAAGAATTATTATACCTGAAGTAAGTTTTCCTGATTTGGAAGCTGTGATGAAAACATTTGGCGGTCTGAATGAATGTTGTTCAACTATAGGTCCGAACGTTCCGGATGGTTCTATTAAAACAATAAATGAAGGAGATAATAATTTTCCGTCCGCTAAAATTGTAGGCTGTATAGAATAACTGTGCGTTGTTGAAGTTACTGATTGTACTATGCACGACACTTTTTTAGTTCCTTCTTCCGTTAACGTTCGTCCAGAATAAATCGCTATTTGGAAACCACTCTGATCAGAATTATATATATTTTGTAATCCATATTCGGAAACATAAGGTTCAACTCTTTACAAAAATTCTTCAGCACTCTTGTGTAAATATTCACTATTTTCCCCTGATTTTCGCGTGACGAATTTATTGACTTTTCTGCTAGTAATGCGATGGATCTTCTTAAAGTGAAGTAACCACGTTGGCGATGCTTGAAATCAAAAATCCTTATGACTTATAAGTCCTTGGGCCTGTAAAGCTCATCTTCGCAGATCCGTATCATGAACAATCAAGCCTGCGTCAATGGCATTTTTCATATTCTGCAATGTATACTCTGATATGCGAGCCAATTTTTCCATGTATGTCCCTCCCTGGTTGATTTGGTGTGCCCAACGATGCAATCGTCGTACTGATTTGACTTTTTTATATCTATGAAAAACCGTATAAATTGAGCGATTTTTTTTCGTCTTTGCACTCCTCCAATATTCAACAGCTCTTCTTTTATAATCGAAACTTAAAGGTTTGTCATCTTCGGAACAGCTGTCTTCAGGTCCTTCGGAAGGCACCTGAAAATCTGCATCCTCCACTGCGAACGTTTCAAGATTTTTGTAGGGCTCTTCAAAGTCAAGAGAATTTTCCTCAATCATTTCCACACTATTATATTCTGTCATGCTTTGTAATAGAATGTTTTCGAAGATCGATACTATTTCACGTTCATCATTTGTTAACGGGGACTCGGGTATATTCATTACTTCAAATGCTGCCCACAGAAGTTTGATAACGTTTATTGAATTCACTTTCATTGTAAACGTGAGAAGAAATTCAATAACTGCTCGAAGTTCTGTTATTAACGCATTAACAAGCACTGAACGGTCTCACGACTTTTCATATTGAAAATATCCGAAAGATACGCGTAATCGTTAAAAAAAATATCTGTTCCAGAGAATTAATTCAAGTAGAAATGTGACTTGTTTACATATGACACACATCGAATTTTCGAGTAGTTGATAGTCTGCTTGAAATGAAAAATATTTACGTTTCTTGAAAAAAAATGATAAAACAGTCAAATGATGAGAGAGCGATGCCAGAATGAATGTGAGCCTCAAACAATGTTATTCAATGATTCATGGCTAAATACTAGACATAATCCGCAATATTGGGAAAAAAGTCGATAGGAATTCAGTTTTTGGGAAAAAATCGAAAGCACGTATTCTGTATTCTTGCATGCTCTTCACAGTGCTGTTGGATTCATTGAGCTCTGATGAACATCTTGTTTCCAATGTAACAAATGAACTTTGTATATACAAGTTAACCCCTAAAATAAAGAGTTCTTGAGAATATTCGAAGTGTGTTTTTCATCACTTTTGACAAGGTATTTATTACTATCATTATTAGTTATCAAAATCCCCTCCTTGTATGCAAAACAGAAAAATCATCTTGGGAGGTGGTCAACTTTGGAGGGGTGTTGCACCCCTTTAAAATGAGTTTGGGCCCATAAAAAAAATACGTATATCATCGATTTTGACCCTCCATAACATACCAGAGTTTCATCGAAATCGGAGGGGGACACCTGAAAAAGTTTCCTTGTGAGTTTTATAATTCTATTTTCGTATACTTGTTGGTTACTGTGCTTATGATTTTATCTGCATATGCCTGTGAGCTGAGGTGTTATAATTTTATCCACGTAGAGCTGTCGGTTCCTGTGATTTATTCTCTTATCTTTATATACCTGTCGGTTACTACACTTTTTATTATTTTATCGTTATATACCTGTTGGTTACTTCGTTTTATTTTTATGATTTTATTTTTGTATACCTGTAGATTACTGACATTATACAATTAGTGAATCCTGTTTCTTTTTATATACAATCAGACCGCTTGCCAATGCACATTCGTTGACGGAATGTCATAATGCATTTGGGAATCTTATTTATTTGAACGTTTCTCCTTTTCTTATCAGGTACCTGATGACTCCGTGCTCATTCATTTAATCGTGTTTTTAAACAACCAAATACCAAAAAGAAACAAAAAGCATAGAAGAAATTATTATAATATGATGCGATGGCTTAATTCCAGCGAGCTGCTCGAAAGTTGATTCAAATTAAATCATCGGTTTTGCTCTAAATAATATATAGATAGATCATTTCATATGTTATTGAGAATAATAGAACTTCGACGAATATCATAAGAATTACCTTCGAATTTTGACGGGTTATATTACCCTGCAATGAAATCAAGGGTTCACCACCAATCTTTTACATATTATATTTTCCCGTTGACACCCAAATTTTTGAGTTTACCCTGAAGAAAGGATCGGTGTATCCCTTGGGGTTGCAGGGGACAATTCCCACAATGTTGATAGTTCACCCTCACATTTACCATCAGTTAAATTTTGGGAATATGAATTACCCTCATCGTTATAGGTGTATCTTCAACGTCGAGGGTTCACCTTCATGTCTTGAGGATTGAACCCTCAATTGTTAGGAACTAACCTTTATCGTTAAGGGTTTACCTTCCACGTTGGAGGTGTACCTTCAACGTTGAGGCTTCACCTTCCACGTCGAGGGTTCACCTTCAACTCTTGGGGATGAACTTTTAATGGTTGAGGGTCTATCTCCAATAGTTGGAGATTAACCCTCCATTGATGATGGTTGACCTTCAATTTTTGGGGGTGAACCCCTAAATTTAGGGCTTCATCCTCAACTTTCAGGGTAAACTCCTAAATTTTGAGGCTTGCCCCCAAAACTTGAGGGTTTTTACCGTGAGGGGTGTTCTTTTGCTGAATGCAAATTTTGTATTTATGATATTATTGACTACAACGCACTTATACTCACAAGGAAGGTATCCCAGCCCTAACTTTACGATTTGATTTATTTTGTAAATTGTTGAAGTGGACTAAAAACTGAGCGACACATATTTTTTTGTATCGGCCATGAAACACTTCAAAGGCGTGAAACCATCCTTCAGAGTGAGGCATGTCAAGGGGCAATTTGGCAGTTTCACCCACAAGAATATAGTATTTTTTCACCAATCCAACTGAAGAAGTTTTCTCATGAAGAGAAATGGAAAATAAATATTTCTCGACAAAAAAAAAAAAAATAAATAAATAAATTAAGAGGGTGAGCCAGCCCTAAATATAATTACATGTGTGCAAAAAATTATGAAATTCGTGTCTAAAAATCTGGAAAAAAAGATGACAATGCATCCGAACACGAAGGAAATATGACATATAGTTGGATATTCTTGAAAAAATTATAAGAGGGGTTACTACCCTTGCACGCCGTTTATCTTGCGTTTACGTGAGAAAATAATCAAATTCAAGTTTAAATATGTGAAAAAATATACAATGAAAAAAATATAATATACGATAAAAAAGTAGTATAACAAGGCCGGTTCTGAGTACAAACACCTTCTTTATCGACCAAGCCGCCTATCCGCCGGCCAAACCGCCTATCTGTACATCCCAGAGCGAAACCTTGAAGGTTACCCTCCCCCCCATTGAATAAAACGTGCTCTGCCAACCGCTCGTCGGTAAGAAAATCTCCCATGATAGTTGGTAAAGAATCCCCCAGATAACCATGATCGTCGGTAAAAAATCCTCCAAATGACCATGATCGTTGGTAAAAAATGCCTGAAATTGCCGTGGTATTAACCCTTCTGGGATAAATTGTGATCTTCGTCGGTAAAGAAAATCATGCCATCGAGCGGGATCGATGACTGCATTACTCAGCGCATTCCGTGAATCCTCAGGCGTTCGAACGGACCCCGTGGATCCTCGAACGTTCGACCGAGAATCCTGGCATGTGTCAGGTTTTGAGAGCTTCGAGAAGATTCTCCGGCGATCGAGAGGTTTCGAGGGCGGAGGTGTGACGTTGGGAGGCTCATGCAACGGCCTTGAACGAATCTAGGCTGACAAACAATTCGTCCGACGTGTTTCGACTCGACGTTGAGCGGCATGCGGTCAAAGGATTTCGGTGCGACTTTAAATTCTGAACGACCCGCTCTGGCCTTGAACGAATTTCAGGTCAACAAACAATTTTTGGAATCGTACGACGAAAACAATACTCGGAATCGTCCGACGAGTTTTGACTTGACGCTGAGCGGCCCGTGGTCGAAGGATTTCGGTGCGACGTTGAATTCTGGACGGTTCTGAAATTTCTATGCGGCTGCTTCGACCCTGAACGAATGTAGGCTGACAAACAATGCATTCGACAAGTTTCGACTTGACAGCGAGCGGTCTGGGACCGTGAAAAAGAGCTTCTTTGACCTTGAAAGATTCTCGGAATCGTAGGCCGACGAACAACGCGTTCGACTAGTTTCTACTTGACGGCGAGCGGTCTGCCGACGACGGATTGAGGTGCGATGTCAAATTCTGGATGGTTTTGAAATAAACTCTTGACTAGCAGGACAGACATTCTGAATTAAAGGTTGATATTGACGATGACAAATATTTTATTGAAAAAAAACAACTCAAGATTACAGTTTTACGTGAATTTAGGAAGGAAGTTCCTGACCAGGAGGTAGATTGAAGATGAAGTTTGTCGAAATTCCGGTCGGGAAGAAGAAAGTTTAATACTTTGAAAGACGTGAGAATAAAAATCGACGTTTCGGCCGGGCCCTGCCGACCATCCTCAGGAATAACTTCTATAATAATTAACAAAACAGGATGCTTCAACACAACAATTCTGAATTGAGAGCATGGAAATATGTTCAAACGAATATTTGTTGTTGTACAAAATCGGTGAAAAATTAAACAGTTGCAAGAAACTTGTCTGAGTGACAGTTTTAGGTTAAGTGTCAAATTTTAAAGAAAGGTTAATAAGAGGAAAAATTGGTTGATGAGGAATGAATTTTTTCCTCTTATTAACCTTTCTTTAAAATTTGACACTTAACCTAAAACTGTCACTCAGACAAGTTTCTTGCAACTGTTTAATTTTTCACCGATTTTGTACAACAACAAATATTCGTTTGAACATATTTTCATGCTCTCAATTCAGAATCGTTGTGTTGAAGCATCCTGTTTTGTTAATTATTATAGAAATTATTCCTGAGGATGGTCGGCAGGGCCCGGCCGAAACGTCGATTTTTATTCTCACGTCTTTCAAAGTATTAAACTTTCTTCTTCCTGACCGGAATTTCGACAAACTTCATCTTCAATCTACCTCCTGGTCACGAACTTCCTTCCTAAATACAATGCATCGAAACGGCTTCGTGGACGTCTCGTACCACCGTGATCCTACTTCATACCGCACTTCTAACCTGAGATCACCTTCCTCTACAAATCACTCACAAACCAAGAAGATCTGGAACTACCGGCAAAAACTAGCACGTATCAAAAACCGTAAAGTGTTCCTTCTTAAATGCCGTCAATTTGGTATTATTCCAAACTTTCTAAAATTTAAAATCAGAAACCTTCAACATTTAACAAAGGAAAAAACCTTCATCAAAGCATTACGCTTTTTTCAACACAAGTGTCTATCGCTCGAAATTAAAACATGTTATCGACAGGAAAGGCTGTTAATCCAAAAACTTAATCATAATATCAACTTTTTCTTTTCGAACCATTTCACTAACTTAGATTATAAAAATTTCAACTTGGATATAGAGAAGGCCAATCGTTTATTCAATGCCATCAAGACAGATAATATTATAAAATTTAACAAACTCAAGTCTATACATACTCCTAAAGAGTTTCACACTAACAATTGGTTAGTTAACCTATCTAAGACAGAGTTACCTTCTGAAATTAAGGATACCTTATCACTCGGTCCTAATCATGGTTTACCATATAATAATATTAAGTTACCTATTGATGATATTGTTACAAAGGGTGAAATCACCCGTTTTGTCCCCTTTTAAATGATCTAGTAGTCATCATAGATAAAAGACGTTTATAAACCTCTTATGTCTTTAAAAAGAATAAGGTTGCTGCGTCACCGACATTATTGTAAAAACAGTCAGTCTCTAGACTTTAAAAAGAGAGCTTGTGTCCAAATACATCTATTTTCTTTCTTAATATTCCTTGTTCGTGAGACTTCTTTGGCTCGGCGTTCGCTTAAATCGCACAGAGAACTCTTTGATTCTCTTAGACCTTTCGTAATTTCCCCCCGTTGTTACATTGGTGTCAGAAGTGGGATCTCTTCTGTGCCATTTGAGTGGATTTTGAGTGTAAAGAAGTATACAAAACAATAATGCAACAAACTCCTACGTCGAGAGCATCACGCGCGGAGCGACGAGCTGCCGGACGCGTTTCATCGTGCCAGCGTTCTCCTGTACCAGCGTTTCCTTCCATTTCTCGTCGTTCGGAAGCTGAGGTTCAGCCCCAGCCCCAATTAGCTCTCTTGGCAGAGCTCATCCAGGGAAACCAAGATTTGCTGATGCGTCAGATTCAGCAGCAACAACAACATCAACAACAGCAACAACAACAACAACAACAGCAACAACAACATCAACAACAGCAACAACAACATCAACAACTGCTACAACAGCAGCAACAAGAACAGCAGAATCTTCTGCACGAACTCCTCTCGCAACAGCGTCAACAACAAGAAATCGTGTCTCAGGCGCTGATCGGGATCCTGCAAGGTGTGCAGAAGCTTCAGGAGCGGCCGCAGGAATTCCCGATACACCCAGTCCCATCTCCAGGTAGAAGGACTTCTCTTCCTTCAGTCCCGGTCCCAGCAAGGAGGACCTCCATTCATTTAATTCCGGATCAATCAAGGTCTGACGCTATTTATGGGGGAGGCGAAATTCCCCCTGTTGCTAAAAATTTTCCACCTGTTCATGTCTCGCAACAAGCTCAGGTTAGCTCTTTTCCGCGATGCCACGATGTTCCGTCACGTGATATTTCGGAAGTAGTTGAGCCTCCTGTCGCGTCGTCTCATCCTAGCGTAGATATTCAGGCAGAGTTCCTGGCCTTTTTAATATCGCACGGAACTGTCAATGTTCTCCCTCCGCAGACTCAGAGCTCGTTCGGACTCAATCAGGTCTCTGTACCTCCTGCGAGTATTGTAGAGTTGCCCTCGAAACAATCGAATTTGAAGCCCGGTTCGTATGACGGTTCGTCTGCTTGGAGTCTATACGAACGTCAGTTTAACATGATTAGTAAGGTTAATGGTTGGAATCCGTCCCAGAAAGCAGCTAATTTGACAGCGTCTTTGTCTGGTCCGGCTTTGGTAGTTCTTGGTTCGCTTTCAGATTCGGATTCTGAAAATTTCGACAGCATTTGTGCGGCTCTTAAACTCCGGTTTGGCGAAGAACATCTTTCCAAACTTTATTTTACTCAGTTTGAAAATAGACGTCAAGGGCCCAAGGAAGATTTAGCCTCTCTCGGAAATGACATCGAACGTCTCGCTCGACATTCCCTTACTGATTGTACAGAAAAGGCTAGAGATCAGATAGCTCGGGCGAAATTCATTAATGCGATTCGGAATCCAGAGCTTCGGTATCATCTGAGGCTCGCAGCTCCAACTTCTCTACATGAAGCAATTATTAAGGGTTTAGAATTAGAAGCCATAAACGAGGCGGATTTAGGTTCGCGTCAACTTCATCGGTTGAGCCAAGCTGAACCTTCAGAAAATTCTTCGTCCCGTCCTTCAGTCAATCAGGCTAGCTCAGATTCTCTTCCAGGAAGGAAAAATAGTGGTTTCTCTCGTTACAATAGATCAAACTCCAATCGGCCTGTCTCAGAGTGCCAGTTTTGCGGCGTAAGAGGACATATTGCGAAGAATTGTTTTAAACTCGACCGTCAGTTGAAGACTGCGGAAGATTCGTGGCGCAAAAATGCCTCCAAGAGGGCTCCCTCTAATCCGGTTTGGGCAGCTCAACCTTCTGTTCCTCAGAATTCGGGAAACTAGCTACCGATGTTTCGAAAGGGCGGATATCATCGGTTTCTTCCAAGTTCCTTAGCCCTATTGCTTCACAGTTCGTGGTTAGAGGCCTGCGCCGTACCGGCCTATATGCTAAAGGTTCCGTTAACGGACTAAGTTGTTTGTGGGTGATAGATACTGGAGCCGAAATTTCCGTTGTTCGTCCTGATATGATTTCGTCTCTTGCTTCAATTAATCCTTCTGCGTCTATTCGCACAGCTACCGGAGCAATTACTCCTGTCGTAGGTAAGATGGTCGTGCAGGTAACAGTAGCGGATTGTGTTCAATCCCCACATGAAGTTCTAGTAGCTGATATAGAAGATGAAGGCATTTTAGGCGTAGATTTTCTTTCCGCTCACAACTGCGTCATTTCTACCGGCGATTCGACTCTCTGTTCTGGTTACCGTAAAATCAATCTCGAAACGTCTAGGTTTATTAACTCTTCTGAACAGAAAGAAACTCTCTCGTCTTTGCGCGTTTTAGAACATGTGTCGGACTCATTAGTCGTTCCTTCTTATCTCACGGAACTCTTTACTAGGTCTTCTAAAGATTTAGATATCGCTCAGACTAACAGTCTCGTTTGCCTTTTTAACGATTTTAAAGAGACTTTTGCTAAAGACTCTGCCGACATCGGGAGATGTACCATAGCTAAGCATTCGATAGATGTAGGGAATAACGCTCCGATTAAACAGGCAGCTAGACGGCTTCCTTTAAACGGTCGCAGGGAAGTTGAAAAATTAGTAGAGGATATGAGAACAGCAGATGTTATTGAGCCGTCTTCTAGTCCGTGGGCTTCTCCCATTGTCTTGGTCAATAAAAAAGATGGTTCCAAGAGGTTTTGTATAGATTATAGGAAGTTGAACGAGATCACCAAGAAAGATGCGTATCCGCTTCCTCAGATAGGAGATACCCTTGATTTAATTTCTGGTGCCCGTTGGTTCTCTACGATTGATTTACAGAGTGGTTATTGGCAAGTCGAAATGAATCCGTTAGACAAAGCGAAAACAGCTTTTGTCACAGGGTTGGGTGGACTTTGGCAATTTAAAGTTATGCCTTTTGGCCTTTGTAATGCACCAGCTACCTTCGAAAGAGTGATGGAATTCGCCCTTCAAGGTCTGACTGGCAAGATTTGTTTAGTTTATCTCGATGACATCATTGTGTTTGGTAAGACTTTTGATGAGGAATTGGAAAATCTTAAGCAGGTTTTTAGTCGTTTATTCCAAGCTGGTCTAAAAATGAGTCCCAAAAAATGTCATTTTTTCAAAAAGGAAGTATCTTTTCTCGGACACGTCGTTTCAGCAGAAGGTGTTAAGACAGATCCTTCTAAAATAGAAAAGGTCTTGAATTGGCCTCGTCCCGATTCAAAAGCAAAGGTTCAAAGTTTCTTAGGACTTTGTACTTATTACAGACGATTCGTTAAGGGCTTTGCTTCTATAGCGAGACCTCTCCATGCTCTTACAGGAATTAAAGTTGTTTTCGATTGGACTCCCGAATGCGAAGGAGCCTTTGTTCTCCTTAAAAAATTATTAACTTCGTCACCGATATTAGCTTATCCCATCACCGATTCTCAATTCATCGTAGATTCTGACGCTTCTCTCTGTGGTATAGGTGGGGTTTTGTCTCAAATCCAGGATAATCAAGAGCGCGTTATTAGTTATTTCAGTCGGGTTTTGTCTAAACCGGAACGCAATTATTGTGTTACCCGTAGGGAATTATTAGCGATGGTAAAATCTATTTGCCATTTCCATCATTATCTTTATGGAAGGAAATTTTTGATTCGGACAGACAATGCTTCCTTAACTTGGCTTCTTTCGTTCAAATCACCTGAAGGCCAAGTAGCTCGATGGTTGGAGAGGTTAGGTCAATATGACTTCGAAATTAAACACCGTCCCGGAATTCCGCATGGTAATGCTGATGCACTTTCTCGTCGTCCGTGCGGGGACGATTGCAAACAGTGCTCTCGTTTAAATAAACAGCTAGATCCTTCGCTTAACGTTCGTCAAATTTCTCTCGTTGAAAATAAAGAAGACTGGATTATCGCTCAGGGGAAAGATTCAGATCTTCTCCTAGTTCGGAATTGGAAATCCACAGGAGTCAGGCCTCAGTGGGAAGAAATATCTTGTATGAGTCAGTCTTTGAAAATTTACTGGGCGCAGTGGGACTCCTTGTTTCTCCTCGATCAGTTGCTTTATAGGAAATGGGAATCACCTGACTCCAGGTCGGTTCGTTGGCAGCTTCTGGTTCCTAGAGAAAAGATAACCGAGATTTTGTCAAGCTTTCATGATTCACCTGTCGGTGGTCATTTCGCTTCTAATAAGACTTTAGGTAGGATCAGAGAAAGGTATTTTTGGGCTCACTGCCGAGCTGACGTTGAAAATTGGTGCAGAACTTGCACGGTTTGTTTAGCCAAGAAGGGACCTCGTGAAAAAGGGAAAAGCTCTCTTCAAATATATAACGTAGGAGCTCCATTTGAAAGAGTCGCAATGGATATCCTAGGCCCTCTTCCTCTTTCTAAGTCAGGAAATCGCTATGCCCTGGTGATAGCAGATTATTTCACAAAGTGGTTAGAAGTAGTCTCAATTCCGAATCAAGAAGCTAGCACCGTTGCTCGAGCTTTCGTTCGAGAATTTGTCTGTCGTTACGGAGCTCCTCTTGAATTACACACAGATCAGGGTCGAAATTTTGAGTCGAATTTGATGAAGGAGTTCCTTCAAATTTTAGGGATTAGAAAAACTCGTACTACCGCTTTGCATCCGCAGTCTAATGGAATGGTAGAAAGATTGAATAGGACGCTTCTTCGTTATCTTTCTTCTTTCATTGATCAGGATCAGAAAGATTGGGATGAGTGGATTCCCTTATTTCTTTTATCGTATCGCTCTGCAATTCACGACACTACCGGTTTTTCTCCAGCTATGATGTTGACAGGTCGGGATCTTCGACTTCCGTCAGATTTAGAAAAGGGCGTCAATCCTTCCGTGACTTCGTCCCAGGTGTATTTTAATTCCGTTTTCCGTCAAAAATTGGACGAGGTTCATGAATTTGCTAGGGAAAGAATTCGTATGGTCTCCGATAAGACTAAGGATCGTTATGATATTAGAGCTAGAAATTTAAAATTTGAGAAGGGAGATTCCGTTTGGTTATTTCAACCTCGTCGGCAACAAGGGCGTTGTCCCAAACTCCAAAGTAATTGGGAAGGTCCTTATTTTATTGTTGACCGGATTAACGACGTTGTTTTTAGAATTAGACGTTCCCCTCGGTCGAAATCTAAAGTCGTTCATCTGGATCGTTTAGCTCCTTATCAGTCAAGAGCATCGTTTCAGTAGCTCTCTGAAGGTTAGAAAGTTCGTTGACAGGTTAAGGTTAGTTCGATGTTGTTCGATTCGAGAAATTTTGATACATCGATTTCTTTGGCTTGAAGAGTGTTTCGGTTCTGCGCTTGAATGAAGTAGTGAGCGTTTGGTCGATCCTCTCTTATTTTTCTAACCCATATGTCAGTTTCTTTGAGTTTTTATAGATTTTTCCCGACGAATCTGCCGTCTTTGGCTGTTCCCGATGTTACCTCCAGCTGTACTGTTTGTCCGGTCTTAGCCTGGGTTCTCCGGATATTCAGATAAGATCGTTCCTTTTCTTTTGACTACATATTTAATTTATTTTATTCGCGTATTCTCCCAAATTCACTTGGTGAATTTGAATTGTTATACCACCACTCACATTTGTCCTTCCAAAACTCTAGGGTGAACTATTTCTAAAGAAGATTAGGATCAGTCACCCCACTATTTCCTTATTTCCTGTGAAGAGAAGTCTGTTTTTGTCGGAATTGTCGGTTTTCGCTTCGGTGTTTTCATCCGAACCTGTTTCGGAGGGATCCTTCATGAAGAAGATTGAATTTATTCCCGACATCAATCTGGGCCGTTGCTGATAACTTTGAATTCATGAAGCCACATAACACTCAATAACACTAACCTTTATAAAACATGGCACATAAATTTTTGAGATTATTTAACGCTCAACTATCTGCTCAAGGTTTTCTGTGGTTTACCCTGGGACTGTGGGCAAATGCCAGATAGTAAAAAAGGGAGTTCTTAATTTTTAGAGCCACAGCTCCAACTCACCTTCGAGCACTGACTGCTAGATCACATTATTTTTTGTAATTGTTTATCTTTTCCGAGTCAGGTCGACTCTTTTCCTCGAGGGGGAGTAGTGTTACAGAGGGTGAAATCACCCGTTTTGTCCCCTTTTAAATGATCTAGTAGTCATCATAGATAAAAGACGTTTATAAACCTCTTATGTCTTCAAAAAGAATAAGGTTGCTGCGTCACCGACATTATTGTAAAAACAGTCAGTCTCTAGACTTTAAAAAGAGAGCTTGTGTCCAAATACATCTATTTTCTTTCTTAATATTCCTTGTTCGTGAGACTTCTTTGGCTCGGCGTTCGCTTAAATCGCACAGAGAACTCTTTGATTCTCTTAGACCTTTCGTAATTTCCCCCCGTTGTTACAATATTGTAAGCAGCGTAGAATTAGCTCTCATTAACAAAAGTGGAATCACCAAAGATAAAGTAAGATCAAATATTAGCCAACTCATTGGCAACAGACTTGGCAAAAATCCTCCCACATCTCACGTTCAAATAACTTCCAAAGTTAAACAAACCAAAGAATTTTTAAAACAAAATAACCACCTAGTAGTCACCGATGCTGACAAAGGTAACATTACAGTCGTCATGGAAAAGATGGAGTTTGAACAAAAATGCCAAGATATCCTTAATGACTCGACTACCTATACTCTTATCTCTCGTGATCCCACCTTAAAAGTACAAAAACAAGTCAACGATATGATAAGTCTATGGCAACAGAAAAAATTTATAGATTCCAACTCTGCTAAACACCTCAAAACGTACAATTCTCTTCCTCCCAAAATATATTTTCTACCTAAAGTTCATAAAGAAAATGTTCCTCTCAGACCGATTGTTTCTAACATCAATTCTCCCACCTACAAAATTTCGAGATTTTGTTCTTGTGTCTTATCAAACATAACAGGTACATCAGACTATCACATCAAGGACACTTGGTCTTTTGTAAACAAAATCAGGGGAAAAACAATCCCTCCTGATCACCTGTTAGTATCCCTAGATGTCAAATCACTGTTTACCAACATTCCAACCAATCTAGCAATATCGATTATCAGTAAAAACTGGCCCAATTTGAAATCTCTCACCAACATTAATAAAAAAGAATTCCTAGCGGCCACCAAACTTTGTTTAGATTCATGCTATTTCGCCTACAAAGATAAATTCTACCAACAAATTTTTGGCGTAGCAATGGGCTCACCAATTAGCCCAGTAGTAGCGAATCTAGTACTCGAACATTTTGAAAAAAAAAATCATTTCAAATCTTCCTTTCAGCCTACCTTTTTACTATCGATACGTCGACGATATTATAACGTGTGTCAAGAACGAAAACCTACAACTCCTTCTCAATAAGTTCAACAACTTTCACCCACGTATTCAATTCACCTTTGAGTTGGAAAAAGGTGGTGAAATCAGTTTTCTAGACACTATGGTGATTAACCACAATGACACCATAATTTTAGATTGGCACCACAAACCAACCTGGTCTGGGAGATACATTCACTTTAACTCACATCATCCCATTAAACATAAAAAATCTGTCGCCATATCCTTATTCGATCGCTGCCTTAGAATCTCAAACCCTCAATTCCTTAAAAAGAATTTAAAACTTGTAGAAACAACTCTCATTTCCAATGGCTACCCTATAAAATTCATTAATGATATCAAAAAGTATAGAGTAGATAAAATGTACAACTCGATTGATTGGAATTTAGACTCCAACAATCAAACTAATGTTAAGGACAAATTTAAAAACTCTATCTCTATACCGTACATTGAAAATCTGTCTAGCCAAATCAAAAGAATTCTGAATGACGAGGGAATTGAAATTACTTTCAGAATATCTAATACTACCAAACTGTCTCTGTTTTCTCATCTTAAATCTGTAACTCCTAATTTAGAGAAAATTAACTGTGTATATAAAATACCATGTCGAGACTGTAGCATGAGTTATATTGGACAAACGTCACAACATCTAAAAAATAGAATTTCTGGCCATCGTTCTAATATCAAATGCCATGTCACTGACAGATGCGCTTTAGCAGATCACTCCTTGAGCCTGGGGCACAATTTCGATTTCAATAACTCTATAACCTTAGCTACAGAACCGAACTGGTATAAACGTATCATCAAAGAAATGATTCATATCTTTAAGAACAAAAGGAACTCTGTTAAAAAACGTACAGATATTGAACATCTTAGCCACTTATACTCCAACATTCTCTAGTTTACATAATCGTGTTTTCAAATCGTGGCGCCCCTTACTCCGATTGGTCACCTGCCTTTGAATTCCATGACTTTCGAACATAGATCAAGATCACACGTGATCAACATAGATTTACGGATCGATTCCCGCTAACCTTCACTTCCGTCCGAAATGCTGTACTACCAACAACACCTAAGCATGTACTGGTCGTCATTTTTTGTGAGTAATCTTTTCAAATTTCACTGATCTTTTTCCCAATTCCAATTCCCACATTATTATTAAGCATTTTTCTGACATATTTCATTTCTCATCAACCAATTTTTCCTCTTATTAACCTTTCTTTAAAATTTGACACTTAACCTAAAACTGTCACTCAGACAAGTTTCTTGCAACTGTTTAATTTTTCACCGATATTGTACAACAACAAATATTCGTTTGAACATATTTCCATGCTCTCAATTCAGAATTGTTGTGTTGAAGCATCCTGTTTTGTTAATTATTATAGAAGTTATTCCTGAGGATGGTCGGCAGGGCCCAGCCGAAACGTCGATTTTTATTCTCACGTCTTTCAAAGTATTAAACTTTCTTCTTCCTGACCGGAATTTCGAGAAACTTCATCTTCAGTTTTACGTGAAATTCATAGTGCTAATATATGAGTGTAATTACGTGTTTCTCACTCAACGGTATCGTACCCATGATTTAGGCGACGGGAATGAATAACTGTTCGAGTAGGTCCGATTGTCTTTTGTGTTTGAGTAAAAAATTTCGTAGTAACAATACGTTTTGAGTTGCACAGTTTGGACGTAATATAGCATGATGCGTACAGTTTGAATTAGTATCCCAAATTTTATGCAATTTCTGGAACGACGGACAACCCAAATCCATCAATTCAACGACTTCAACTTTTTCACCCAGAATTTTCCGCAGCCAACTTTTTTTTCTCCAAACCTTTCGCGTAAACTGTTGAAGCATTACGCAGCGACATACATTCGATGGTGAAGTCAAGTTTCTCGGAAGGTAAATCACCACCTTCCCAGGATAGTCCATGATAATTCCGTGACAGCCAAAAATTTTTGCTTTTGAACGGAGCGAGTAAACGATTCCAATCGTACGGAGGTTCAAAGAGAAAAATTGACGGGTTGGTATATTCGTCGAGTGACACAACAGACAACTCTTCTGGTGTAAAACTGGGACCCGGTCTTCTGAATCCTGGTACGTCGACTGTGTACCAGTGGAGAAGTTATTTTTAGCCTAAAATTAGATACAAATATCGACCGGTTCAGATTTCAGAGCCTTGTCTTATTTCGAACAGTCGATGAAAATCAAAGGTTCGTACTATAGAATTTCGCGCTCCGTCAACAGAGGCTCGGGTTCTTTGCCGTAACAGGTGGCTTGAAAGTTTGTGTACATCTCGTACAGTGATGCAAAGCGATTCTGACCTATGACCCAGTTCAGGTTACCGTACAAATAATATTCGGAATTCAAGAAGAACTTGACGTCAGTAATGTTACAGTAATCAAAATGATTGGCATTTTTGCCGGCTTGTTTTTTGATTCGTTTAAAAACCGAGCATGACAAATCGCGGTTTTTTCAGATGGGTGGACGTTTTCACAGTCCAAACATGTTTCGTGGTTGCCGGTAGCAAAGGATATTCGTACAACTCCCAACTGCGGAAGCTCATGGTGACAGGTGTATCTTTCTCAATAAAATTCAACAGTGCAATTTTTCGTTGATTCAAGAGCTTCACGTAGGGTATTAACCATTTCACCTGATCGATCACGATTCTAAAGTCTTCGTCTTGATTTTGAACGATGGCATTTGAATCACTTTTTGATCTTGTAACAATCAGCTCGTGTTTCGCGTTAACGATGATTCTGCGATAGTCTTCAGTGAAGCCCAATATCATGCTCAACGGAATAACTACATCAGAGTTGCCATCGGCATCAGTTAATTTTTTCGTTTTCGGAACATCGAGCCATCCAGCATTTTCCACAAGCCAACTTTGACCACGGTTAAGCGAAGCGAAACCTTTCAGCAGGCTGGTCAGACCAACTTTTTTACATTTATCAATCTCCACAGCGTTTCGATCGTACTGTACATCTTCAAACAAATGGCAGACGACGGTATTGACTAAAGTTATGATCGCCGCTGCAGTGCCGTACGATATGAGCAATTTTTCAGAGATGTGCAACGATCTCTTGCTCGGCAATACGCATAAATCCCGATGCTGAACGCTTATTCGTATCTCATCGCTGTTGTTGAAAGTTGAAGATGCGTACGGTTTGTGTGCGTGTATTTCTCACTGAGCGATTGATTAGTCAAAGACGACAGGTGTTTGAATGCTCAAAATTTCCTCCTCCATGGTACGTAGCAGGCAACAAAGCAGCAGAATCGCAGTTTTCATTAAGGGATATTCCTTTTTCAAAAGGTGTCAGCTTTAGAAACAAAGCTATCAGGAACTCCACGTTTCGACGTGTTAGCGGTTCGGGAATCGATCGATGACTGACTTGATCGGGATATGTTGACTGACTAATATAACTCTTTATGGACAATTTGTTATATACAATACCCTTTTGTATTTTGCGATTTGATGTGCTGTCTTACAGTTATAACTTCTCTGGAAAAATTGACCAGGTTCCGTCTTGATCGACTAACCGGAGCTGTATGTGATCTATGGTCTTGACGGTGATCGGAAGGTGAATGACGTGCGACGGCACTTCCACGATCTTATATCCCGGCGGAACGATAGGAAAAAATTCGTAAATAGTATGCACTTTGCGCTCGTTGACGTAGGCACTCGTTATAATGCTGCTTTCGACTCGCAACGCGTTGACCTTGAAAATAGCTACAGGCATATCCGAATGGTGAGTTTGGTTAGTTGCCAATACGTGCGGTGTAAATCCGAGAAGCTGACCAATAGAATCGTCAGGTTCTAAATTTACGAAATGGTTACATTTGATTTCACTGCATAACGTATTATTGTCAGGGTTATTGCTGATTTCAATGTTGGTATTTTTTAACGCGTCTTGAACATACTTTTCAATCTCCTCAATTCCGTAGCTGCCAGTGAATATAGTGACTACCTCATCGGCCACGTATAGTTTATTAGGACCGACATCAACATTGCGATTGAAATTGAAGGTTCACAGTTCAACGAGACTGAGAAAATGATTTTTGTTTAGAGCAAGTTCGATCAGAGGAAAATATTGCGCTTTGAGAATCGAAGATGTTCCCGATATCGTTAATGTTAACGAATCATCCATGACTGCGAGTGGCAGACTGACGTTATTAAATTACGTGAAATGTTTATATAGCTCATTGCTTGGAACTTTCAGACACAAGTGTCCGCAATCGAATGAACCGTAACCCTGATACCTTTCATCGTTGTACTTGACGCTACCAGCACCGAGATATTTCACCAGGTCTAACGGAGGTTGAAGATGACCAAAACTGTCAAAGTACATCACATCGTTGCCACGTTTCTTATATGCAACCCAATGTGTCCTAGGGCCATCTTTATCATTGAGATTGACTACAGCTGTCTCGTTTTTACGCGGACCGATTTTGGGCATTTCGTTGCGCATGAAGGCACCTTCGAAGTATGGAATTTTCATGATTTTTGCATACTTTAGCAAGTCCCAGTTGGTCAACGCTCGGCGTGATAGCTTCATACTTAGTTTTCTTGAAAGATGAAGACCAAAACTCTTTTTATAAGGTTTGAGATGGAGACCTTCATCTAAGGCGATCGCTTCCATCGTTTTGTTATGTCGTTTGCTTCCTTCCAATTCTCGATCAGCCGCGCTCGCATCGTTTACAGCCTTTGCTTTACCCGCAGCACCCCGCGCTAACGCAACAGTAGCGCTGAGGCCAACAAAAATGGGTATTAAAAAAGGTAGAAATACGGTAACTTTCGAGGGTACCGTTAGAACGCGTGGTGATCAGACATTATGTTTACTGCCTTCATTTTTTACAGCTTCTGGAGCACCTTTGAGTGCAGACTCAATGCTCATTTTCGCGTCGTAGCTCCGAATCATAGACTGTTTAGCCGCTCGTATAATTTTGTTCCAGGAAACGTTCTTTGGTGTTCGACGCCACATGCCTAAGTTAGTTTTTAGCTTCACCGTGTTAGCTTCAGCCCAAGCGGCTGCCTTTAAACCCAAATTTGCGTCCTTTACGAGAACCCGTTTCCAGGCTTTTTCTGGTAATATTTTATGCGCGACGCTTCTAGCTTTGAGGTTCTCACGATTCTTCGAATACGCTATATCGTGTTCCCTACACGCTGCAAAGAGAAGATAGTAGTATAGATACGAGAGTTCAAAATCAAAAAATGGCGGCGTGCCAGCTCCCTCCCACCGCCCTCCCAGGCAGCCGGTATGTTACCCCCAATATAGCAAGCCTTTCCCAATGACGTCAAACCATGTGACGTAACCGGTTGACGTGCTGAAGTTTTCGCTCCAAGATCTTCGGCGACTCGTTGAATGTGCCCGGAGAGCTCGCGCGCAACCGCACAGACTGCACAGGGTATATGTTTAAGACAAAACATTAATCCTGCATTTTCAAAAATGGGGAAATGAGGTGATCGCGATCTTTTCGGACATCGAACCCGATGACGATGGACGCGAAGCCGATTGGATCGAGTGTCGTCAGATCAACGAGGAATAAGATACTCCCGATGTATGATTGTGCGCCGGAAAACGTTCAACGACTGCAGCAGTGTTTGCCCTCAGGGCAAAAATAATATTTTCACCATACTTCGAATACATTCTTTTGTGCTAATTGACCGGATGGCAACATCGCGATTACATAGGTTGGGGATGTTCACCACAATCAGATAGGCCGGGAATGTTGATGCCGATCCGTAAACTTTCACGCTAATAGTTTACTTTCAGGGCGAAAATAATATTTTCAACATACTTCTAATACATTCTTTTGTGCTAATCGACCGGGTGGCGACACCGCAATTGAATAGGCTGGGAATGTTGATAGTGATCCGTAAACTTTTACGCAAATAGTTTACCCCCAGGCTTATTTCCCACTCGATGGGGTGAGTGGTATATAAAACGTGGGCCTATTCCGATGATGACACTGGTCTCATCGTCTCTTCGCGTCGTGAACTGCTCTTACTAGTGAAAAACAAGAAACCCATTGAAACGCGACGTATCTAACAAAAGTTAACCACGTCAGCCATCTGGAGAATCCACCAACCAAGAAGATGTCGGAACTTGAAATTGGAGCGGCGTATAACATCACGGGCTTACGGCTGGTCAAAACGAAATTTGGGGTATGTGTTCTGGCGACGATCGATGTAGATTACAACGTCTTCTTACCACCGAGAATCGCAAGGGTCCTGCAAGAAGATTCAAATCAGCTGGCTGAAATGTGCATCATGGCTGGGCAAAATCGCCTGCAAATAAAATATCTTGGTGGGGAATTCAACAAGCTCGAATTTTCATGCAGTTATGTGCCATAAATAAACTATGCGATCCCCAACCACCACCGCTACAAAAATTCATCCGGGAGGGGATGAAAGCAGGCGTGCTGGAGATCGAACTTTCGCCAACCGGATCCGAACGGGAGTTGTAACGAATCTCGGAAATATCAACCAGTACCAGCCTCTCGCTGCGGGGCTTTTGACATTCGTTGAGCTGCCCAAGGACATTTAGCGAAAGAGGGCGGTGGTGAATGTGAAAAAAAAGATGAAAGATGTCTTCTCTGGCCCATCACTGCAGCCCGCCACCCGGCCAACACCCCCACCGATAGAACTAGCCATAATCGCCGCTTCATCTCCGAGTTGGACTGTACAGGTATCAAAGTCCCTGCCACTCTACATGATGTGAAAAAGCTTGAGATTCCATATTGATACCTGGACAGACCGACACCCTACCTTGGGGGTTTGTCTCAGCCCCCTGATAGCTATAGGATAAAACTGTACACGTGTAATTATTGTAAATATTTGCGCTCGACGCCTCGGGCGATCCGCCATCATGCGGAAACGATTTTGACTGAATTTGAAAATGTGAGTTCATATACTTAACATTTATTTATCAAGAAGAAGGAAATTCCCAAATACCTGAATTCAAATGGAGCAATTTCAATTTAATAAATCGATCTGAATTTGAGGGAAAATAATTATTATTATTTGAAATAGAAAAATGAAGTCGAATTACATGGATAAATTCAATTAATTCAACTCAAAAAAATATGGTGTCATTCAAATTCCTAGTTATTTCCTCGTCGATTCCATGTGGGTCTGAAGCCGCTTGTTTACTCACACGAACGATGCAATACAATATCGATGTGTGTGATTTAAGTATCAATTACTCTAAATTTATCAAACTTAAAAATATTTCGAATAAATCTATGAATTATCATAATTTCCCTTATGATATTAGGACTACGGGCAGAAATTTACCAAATTGATTAATTTTTACCAATTCAATCGAGCCGTGTCCGATTATTTTGTTGAAATCGATTAATCGATACATCGATTATTCTCAGATAAGTGGCCATCACTAGCATTGATCTCAACAATTTCAACGTCACTTGCCACTCCAGACCCACATTGAATCGACGAGGAAATAACTAGGAATTTGAATGACACCATATTTTTTTAAGTTGAATTGATTGAATTTATTCATGTAATTCGACTTCATTTTTCTATTCCAAATAATGATAATTATTTTCCCTCATATTCCGATCGATTTATTGGATTGAAATTGCTCCATTTGAATTCAGGTATTTGGGAATTTCCTTCTTCTCGATTTAAAATTACTTTTTTCTTTAAATTTAATTATTTTTTTCTCTAAACATAAAATTTCGGCACGAATCTAAAGTTATTCAAAGTAACTTGACTTATTACAACTCTTCCTAATTCAGTTATATCTCAAATAATTCTCATGATTCCGGTTATCATTTTTAGTGATTCAGTGAATTCTCATTTATTCAGTTATTTTGTGTTAACTCAGGTGAATTGTAATTGATTTACAAACCTATTGACACGTCAATTCAGCGAGTTGTTGTTCCCTCGCATTATTGAAAAATCGGATGTCAATGATGAATTTCAAACTAGTGGAAAAGTTACGTTGCAAAGACGCAAAAAATGTTCGGAAAGCATAATTCAGATTGATTGAATGACTAATTATGAACCCTAACGGCATATCAATCATCTAAAATCTCTAGTTTTATGCATACATCGATGATTGGAAGTGTTTTATAACATTAAATCTTAAATCCGCTGATTTATTTGGAGATTCATTTTTATTCCCGCTCGTAGATGTGTGTTTCGTAGTATGGTGGAGCTGGGCATTCGCTTATTTTCACACACACGAGTGTGCGTCCGTGGGTGTGCGGCCGGCAGCGTGTGCCGCGGCAACAATACCGAGGTCAGCGCTCGAGAAGGGGTACAACAGGGAGAGAGGGGAGGTGCCGATATTTAATTCGTAAACGAATAATAATTATTCGCCCAGACGAACAAAACAGCAATTTCCGTGGCGGCAAATCCAGATGAAATGGTGCACTCTGATTGGCCTAACGCTATCGCTTATAATTCAAAAAACTATGCGCCGGACGAGCTTCAGGCAAAGAAATTCTCGGATGGATTTGAGTCGGGTATCACGCTGGCTGGTCCGTGTCCCCCAATTTAGGGACATCCTGGCACCTACAGTGCGGGCGATCGAGTTCGAATAAGCAAGTAGAAGAATGTATTCGAAAAAGGCTATACGCCTAATTGAACGACTGGAATATTCACCGTGAGTGAGGTGAAAGATACCAATCCACCGACGTACAAACTTACCGATTATCATGATTATCCCATCGCGGGGGGCTTCTACGAAGAGGAGCTCGGCAAAGTAAAGTACCCCGACGGCTATCTTGTGGAGAAAGTATTACGCAAACGGGGGAATCGGGTCTATGTGAAGTGGTCGGGTTTTGATAGTTCGCACAATAGCTGGATAAATAAAACAGCCATGTAACATAATTTGAATGTATTTTTCAAATTACGATAAAAGATTCAATTATACGAATATTTCCACACATATCTCCTTTGCATGCACTTGTGCCGTACTCGATGCCATTAAAATAATAATAATGATAATGATGATGATGATGATGATGATGATGATGATGATGATGATGGCGGTGGCGGTGGCGGTGGCGGTGGCGGTGGTGGTGGCGGTGGCGGTGGCGGTGGCGGTGGCGGTGGCGGTGGCGGTTGTGGTGGTGATGATGATGATAATGATAATGATAATAATAATAATTCGTCGTAGCGACCGAAGCAATGAAGAGTGGTAAGGCGCCAGGACCGGACGGGGTACCGGCGGAGGTTCTTTGGCTGATGGCGAGCCTGAGGCCAGAGATACTTCTCGACCTCTACAACACGTGCCTTACGACAGGGACATTCAGCGACCGGTGAAAGGTGGCGAGGTTGGTCCTTATCCCAAAGGGTAAGGGTGACCCCAGCACGCCGTCGGCCTACCGGCCGCTGAGCTTACTGGACACGACAGGGAAACTGTACGAACAGCTTCTGCGACCACGACTTACGGACGCGACACAGGACGGCGGAGGCCTCTCTGACCAGCAGTTCGGCTTCCGGAGGGGTCCATCAACGATTGGAGCGATCCAAGAGTTGGTTGACTCCTTCCGGTCGACAGACAGACATTGCCACGCTGTGCAACCCGTCGCGCTGCTGGTGACACTTGACGTTAAGAACGCCTTCAACTCGGCCAGGTGGGTGGATATCCTACGGTCGCTGAGAGGTGACTTCGGGGTCCCGCCTTACTTGCTCCGAGTTGTTGAAGACTACCTTCGGAACAGACGACTGACGCACGAAACGACCGAAGGCCAAGTGACGCGACAGATTACCCCGGGGGTCGCTCAAGGTTCCATACTAGGACCCGACTTTTGGAACGGGATGTACGACGGCCTGCTCAGACTGGAGCTCCCACTCGGCGTTCGCCTGGTCGCTTACGCTGACGACGTGGCGGCAGTGATAGTCGAGCGAACTTCAGATCTGGCACAATACGCGCTGAATCAGACAATGAGACGAGTCGGACGGTGGATGACTGACCACGGACTGCAACTCGCGACGGAAAAGACAGAACTGGTGCTCCTCACCAGGAGACGAATACCGACCACATTACGTATGACGGTCGAGACGGACGAGATCGAGACCAGAGGGGAAGTCAAGTACCTAGGGGTGACCCTGGATACGAAGATGACCTTCTGGCCTCACATACGACGAACGGCTCAGAAGGCGGCGGAACGGATAGCATCCCTAAGCCGCCTGATGGCGAACACAAACGGACCGAGACCAGGGAAACAGAGACTTCTGATGTCGACGGTGAACTCGATCCTCCTCTACGGTGCGGAGATGTGGGCAGACTCCCTGAAGACTGAGAAGTACTGTCACGCAATGACGACGGTACAGAGACGAAGCGCGTTGAGGATCGCTTATTCCTATCGGACGGTCTCAGCACAGGCCGTTCTGGTGGTGGCAGGCGTGATTCCCATAGACCTTCTCGCGTTTGAGCGCAAAAGGGTCTACGGAAGAGACGTGGTCGCGACCCGACGGGACGTGGCAACGATGGAAAGAGACGCGACGATACAGACGTGGCAGGAACGGTGGACGGAAGAAACAACGGGAAACTGGACGGGACGACTTATTAAGGACCTGAGACCGTGGATCCAGAAGGGGTTTGGGGATGTGAATTTGTACGTCACCCAGCTTATGACGGGCCACGGTTACTTTAGACGGTACTTAGACAACTTGAACCGAGTACGGACGCCCAACTGTACGTACCGCGGACACGGACGAGACGACGCGGCACACACGTTCTTCGAATGTGACCGCTGGAAAGAACTGAGACATAGACTGGAGACGGTCGTGGCAGGCATCACTCCGGACAACATCGTCGGGGTGATGCTCCACAGCACAGAACAAGTTGCCACGTACACAGAGACAATCCTACGACGTAAGAATGCGGACGGCTGCCTGGCGCAACGTAACTGACGGACTGCCTGCACGGGATGGACGGACGGACAGACTGACAAGACACACACCGACAGAGCTCCCAGCAAGAAGTAATATCACCATAGTCCCTGGCTGTGAAAGTTGCACAGGAGGTGGCGGTTTAGTGGGTAGGCCACCCTGGAGTCCCACATCTGCGCTAGCCCGTATGACTGGCGCGATTTCGTAACTTGGATTCCGCAACTCCTCGGAAAAAAAAAAAAAAAAAATAATGATAATAATAATAATAACAACGACGACGACGACGACGACGACGACGACGACGACGACGACAACGACAACGACAACGACAACGACAACGACAACGACAACTACAACAACAACAACAACAACAACAATAATAATAATAATAATCTGCAATGTTTCCATACGATTATTACACATTTCATTTTTTCATTTTCAGAAAACTTTTTTTTATTTTCAGAAAACTTATTTTCATTTCCAGAAACCTTTTTTTCATTTTCAGAAAACTTATTTTCATTTCCTGAAAACTTTTTTTACGTGTTAATCAAATGGGATAAAAGTTTTCGGAAAACTTTTTACGTGGTAAACGAATAAAAATGAATAATTTCTCAATATATTGATAATAAATAAATAAATAAATAAATGAATAAATAAATAAATAAATGAATGAATGAATAAATGAATGAATGTTGAGTATATGAATTCACATCTCCAAATCCAGTCTAAATCGTTTCCGCATGATGGCGGATCGCCCGAGGCGTCAAGCGCAAATATTCACAATAATTAAACGTGTACAGTTTTATCCTATAGCTATCAGGGGGCTGGGACAAACCCCCAAGGTAGGGTGTCGGTCTGTCCAGGTATCAATATGGAATCTCAAGCTTTCTCACATCATGTAGAGTGGCAGGGACTTTGATACCTGTACAGTCCAACTCGGAGATAAAGCGGCGATTATGGCTAGTTCTATCGGTGGGGGTGTTGGCCGGGTGGCGGGCTGCAGTGATGGGCCAGAGAAGACATCTTTCATCTTTTTTTTCACATTCACCACCGCCCTCTTTCGCTGAATGTCCTTGGGCAGCTCAACGAATGTCAAAAGCCCCGCAGCGAGAGGCTGGTACTGGTTGATATTTCCGAGATTCGTTACAACTCCCGTTCGGATCCGGTTGGCGAAAGTTCGATCTCCAGCACGCCTGCTTTCATCCCCTCCCGGATGAATTTTTGTAGCGGTGGTGGTTGGGGATCGCATAGTTTATTTATGGCACATAACTGCATGAAAATTCGAGCTTGTTGAATTCCCCATCAAGATATTTTATTTGCAGGCGATTTTGCCCAGCCATGTTGCACATTTCAGCCAGCTGATTTGAATCTTCTTGCAGGACCCTTGCGATTCTCGGTGGTAAGAAGACGTTGTAATCTACATCGATCGTCGCCAGAACACATACCCCAAATTTCGTTTTGACCAGCCGTAAGCCCGTGATGTTGTACGCCGCTCCAATTTCAAGTTCCGACATCTTCTTGGTTAGTGGATTCTCCAGACGGCCGACGTGGTTAACTTTTGTTAGATCCGTCGCGTTTCAATGGGTTTCTTGTTTTTCACTAGTAAGAGCAGTTCACGACGCGAAGAGACGATGAGACCAGTGTCATCATCGGAATAGGCCCACGTTTTATATACCACTCACCCCATCGAGTGGGAAATAAGCCTGAGGGTAAACTATTAGCGTAAAAGTTTACGGATCACCATCAACATTCCCAGCCTATCTAATTGCGGTGTCGCCACCCGGTCGATTAGCACAAAAGAATGTATTCGAAGTATGTTGAAAATATTATTTTCGCCCTGAAAGTAAACTATTAGCGTGAAAGTTTACGGATCGGCATCAACATTCCCGGCCTATCTGATTGTGGTGAATATCCCCAACTTATCTAATTGCGATGTTGCCATCCGGTCAATTAACACAAAAGAATGTATTCGAAGTATGGTGAAAATATTATTTTCACCCTGAGGGCAAACACTGCTGCAGTCGTTGAACGTTTTCCGGCGCACAATCATACATCGGGACGTATATTATTCCTCGTTGACTTGACGACGCTCGATCCAATCTGCTTCGCGTCCATCGTCATCCGGTTCGATGTCCGAAAAGATCGCGATCACCTCATTTCCCCATTTTTGAAAATGCAGGATTAATGTTTTGTCCTGAACATATACCCTGTGCAGTCTGTGCGGTTGCGCGCGAGCTCTCCGGGCACATTCAACGAGTCGCCGAAGATCTTGGAGCGAAAACTCCGAAGTCGCATCGCTGAATCCAATAATTATTTCTTCGCCGCCGCGCCGGTACACTGGTTATTACGTATCATGATGATACTAGTGCTTTCGTCTCACAAGAATTATAGAAGGGTAATTTTACCGGGAAAAGTTGACGCGGGGGATTTTATTCAAAAGTGAGAATCGTAACCGGACAAATTGTGGAAAAATATTGGAATTGTGTGCGTCTCTCTGAAATTCAAATTACACCGATTATGAGCAGGACCACGATATTTACCCGTGAAGTGACAGTGGTCGTGGCACTTTTTCTCCTCAGGGGTAAACGGCTTTTCGCAAATGTGGCAATTCTTTGCGCGCATATGACAATCGTGTTGCACTTGGGTAAGGTAAGAATTCGGGATAGTGATAGTGAAAGCAAACTATTAGCGTGAGTGAAAGTTCACGGATTGTCGTCAACATTCCCCGACCTATCTAATTGTGGGGAACATTCCCGGCCTATCTCATTGCGATGTCGCCAACCGGTCGATTAACACACAAGAATGTATTCGAAGTACGTGGAAAATATTATTTTTAGCCTGGGGCAAACTATCAGCACGAAAGTTTACGGCTAACGGCGAAAAATCGAAATGGCTATTCATCCGACCGAGAAATAAATCACATTATCAAACTGTCTGACGATAAAAATCAAAATGGCTGCTGATCCGACTGAGCGAAATTCAAAATCGCCGCCGTCAGACGGTAAAATCGGTCGATTATACTGGTGACGTCATAGCGAAAATCACATTACCAAACTGTCCGACGATAAAAAATCAAAATGGCTGCTCATCCGGCTGAGTAGAAATCAAAATGGCCGCTGTCTGAATGGCCGCTCGTCAGACGGCAAAAGCGGTCGATTATACTGGTGACGTCATAAAAAATCAAAATGGCCGCCATCAAATAGGCTGCTCGTCAGACGGCAAAATCGACCGATTATACTGGTGACGTCATAGCGAAAATCATATTATCAAACTGTCGGATGATAAAAAATCAAAATGGCTGCTCATCCGGCTAAGCAAAAATCAAAATGGCCGCTGTCTGAATAGCCGCTCGTCTGACTGAGCAAAAATCAAAATGGCCGCCGTCAAAAAATCAAAATGGCCGCTGTCTAAATAGCCGCTCGTCTGACTGAACAAAAATCTAAATGGCCGCCGTCAAAAAATCAAAAATGGCTGCCATCGAAAAATCAAAAATGGCCGCCGTCAAAATGGCCCCCATCAAAATGGCCGCCATCAAAATGGCCACCGTCGAAATAGCCGCCATTTTTAAAATGGCCGCCGTGGGCACGTCAACCGGTTATGTCACATGGTTTGACGTCATTGGGAAAGGCTTGCTATAGTGGGGGTAACATACCGGCTGCCCGGGAGGGCGGTGGGAGGGAGCCGGCACGCCTTCATTTTTTGATTTTGAACTCTCGTATCTATACTACTGAAGATCGATACCGGAATCGCCTTTCGCAAGTCTTTCCGTCAACTTCGTACCAGGACCGCAGTATTTGTAACCGGGAACATGCAACTCGATCAGGAGTTTGTTGATACTGCTATTCACTAAACCTTTCCCACTTGATCGCTTTCTTGAGGATCGCTTACGATCACGTGTGAGTACAATCATGTCCGCTCTGCGACTGAGAGAAAGTTGTTATAAACGATGCATTTATAGAAAATCCAGCCAGTCACGTTCGAGATGAGGTTCGAGACACAATCGACCAAGCTTCCCGTGATGAATTTTGACAAATTTACGCAGCAGAGTACAAAACGGAAAAAACGTCATGGCGAATTGTTGCCGAGTAGTGTACGTGCGGAATTCTGTGGACCATCTAACTTTGGCAAAACCAACACATTATTAGTGCTTATGAAGCATTCAAATGGTTTGAGTTTCGAAAACCTGTAGGTTTACTCAAAATCTCTCAATAAACCAAAATACAAGTTTCTGAGTCTAGTGCTCAAAAATGTCGACGGTGTTGAGTATTTCCCCTTTACCGAGCACGAGCATGTCATTGCACCGAACGAGGCGCAACCTAACTCGATCATGGTATTTAATGGCGTATTGTGCGAGAAGCAGGATAACATACACGCGTACTTTTGTATGAGTAGACATCGCGATGTAGATTGTTTCTATCTTTGTCAGACGTTCGCTCAAATCCCCAAGCATCTCGTGCTCGACAATACCAACTTGCTGGTCTTATTCAAGCAAGACGAGATGAATCTGAGACATGTGTACAACGATCATGTCAACACCGATATGTCGTACGTAATGTTTATAGACTTGTGTACGGCATGCCGGAACGGTGACAAGTATGGGTTCGTCGTGATCGACAAGGATAGTGAGCTTGGTAATGGTCGGTAAAGGAAGGGATTTGACGATTTTATAATCATGACATGAGAATAAAATACACGATCTTCGAAGGCGACAAAACAGTAGCTTTCCAGAACTAGTTGTGTCAACATGCAGGAAATTCGTAAGGAAAAAGAAGTTTTGCATCGTATCGCTCGGGCAAGTAATACGATTTGTCGTAAGCACAGAATCCTCAAGACGAAAAAAGAATCGCTGCAGGAAACAATAAAGCATGTCTTCAAACCTGTGGTAACCCCGCTGCAGGAATTAGTCAATGTTTCTCGAGGCACAAAACTTGTCAAGGATGAAGTGAAAAAAGAACTCAAAACTGAAACGAAGGATGAGCCGAAGAACGAAATGGTAGCAGAAGATTTTTTCGCAACTGCAGAGGAGGAGGATCTGTCGCAGAATCATCGGTGGAATCAGAAAATGAACATCTTGAGATGCTCAACGATAAACAAAGGCAGCACGAGTTGGATACCGTGTACAGGGTACGGAGTCTTTCTACTGCCGGGCTGATGGTTGGTGACTCACTGATGAGCTTTGAGTGCGATTCCGTTCGCACAGACGGTAGGCTCTATCCGGAAACTCAGGGACTACTGGAGCTGCTGTTTGAAAAGTTGCCCAACAGCGCTCATGTTACCCGCAACGACAAGGAGAATTACAGAAATATCCTTCTCGCAACAAATGCTCACAGAAAGTACTATAGCGGCACCGAGCCTATCTGAAACGCTCAGAGCGCTAAATTGAAGCATTTAATTGATGAGCTGCTCAATATTTCTACGTCAAGCAAAGGCGTATTACCATCGTCACAGATGTCGAAGCGTATGGGCAAAGGTGTTCTGCTACCTCAAGGCTTGGGTTACTCGACAAGGTGTTGAAACAGATTATATTTCCTGGGATGACGCCAACGAGCTGGTGGAACGTCTCCGTTTGCTTATGGCATCTCAAGCGGTTGGGAATACAAGACACAACAATGAAATTATGTCGATACTGGAAGAATTACGGGAAGCCAGAAACATTTATTAGCCAATTCTTGTCGATTCTGCAATCATTCACGAGATGAGCGTCGACGTGTTTGGACGTCAGCTGAATAAAAACACAGCTGCGAGCAGTCTCGGCCCTCCGGGTGTCGGGTTTCAAATAACAGCGGACGGGCATTGCGATATACAGAATAAGAGAATGTGCAATGTCGCAGATTCCGCAGAGCCAAACAAATGCTGTAACTTCAAAAATCTTGAGACGAAAATTCAACGTGCTGCAAAAACAAATCGACAACCTCGATCAAATCATTAAAGCTTTGAAGATCACCACGGAGAAAGCCTTGGATACCTTTTACACAGACTTTAGAACAGGCAGAGACCTGTCGATTCGAAACGCAGAAATCATTACCAAATTGGACACCAGCCTAACAACCGGAGCGTTGGAATATGAACGAGAAAAAGCAAGCACTGGTGACGGAACTTCATAAGCTTGCACGCCGGAATTGCCCGCGTCGACGTGTAGACGTGCGCGTCATCGACAAGACCTGGCAGGCGGATCTTGTTGATATGATCTTGTACGCTGGACAAAACAAAGGCCACATAGTACATGCTCACAGTCATTGATTTCTTTTCAACATATGCGTGGGCTATACCGATAAAGAGCAAGTCTGGAGATGATGTTGCGAAGGCAATGGAATCTGTGCTTGTCCAAGGACGGGTACCGAAAAGTTTACAAAAAAGTTGCAAACAAAAAGCTGTTATTACGTCAGGCGTACGGAGGGCTTCGAGCGATACCTACCATATCGGCAAAGTTCAAATTCAGCGACAAAGTTCGAATCAGCGAATTCAAAAATGTCTTCGAGAAAGGTTACACTCCCAATTGGACGACTGAAATATTCACGATAAGTCGAGTGGAAAATACTCATTCTGTGACGTACTAGCTCAAAGACTACCGAGATCAATTTATCGCTGGTGATTTCTACGAACAAGAGCTCTTCAAGGTTGAACATCCGGATATCTATCTGGTGGAAAAGGTGCTCAAGAAGCGTGAAAGAAAAATATATGTTAAATGGTTAGGTTTTGACAATACACACAACAGTTGGATAAACGAATCGGACATGTAACATGAAACAAATGAACTTTTGTAAAAACGTATGCGCCTCTTTATTTTATATCCGACACATAACAAGTATGCATCTTAATTTTTTAGACAATCGACAAACATATGCATCGTTGTACAATTTTTTATATTTCGGAGCGTTCTTATTTACTATCCTACATAATGATATTTTATACATCATAGTAACGTTATAAATTAAGTCCTACAGACATTACGATACGGTAATTACAAAGCTAAGGTGAAGGCTTGTAGCCCCACGGAAGCGTGTCGGTTGTATTTTGAAACATAATCCACTTGTCGTCATCCCAGCTCAGTGCTACTTTCTGCTGTTTTACAGTGTAAACCTCTTGTTTTCGACTTAATATCAAATGCTGATTTGTAGACACATTTTCACGTTCCAAAGCACATTCCAAATAATCGTTGAAAGTTATTTTTCTCAACGCTGATCCTTTTACACCATTGGCACGTTCATTGTCCTTCTCATCTCCCACGACGCGGAATGCGTACAATTTTGCTCTTAATCCTACAAATTCCAACATTATCTTCCCGTTATACTCGTCTTTTATTAAGCCGAGGACTTCTTTGTTCGCTAGAGGTATTCCATAAGCGTTATCAAGCGGATAATCAGACGTATCGAATTCATGCAAGTCCTCCTTCATATGTCGTATATGTCGGGGACGGTGAAGTTGTGAATCAAACTGTCGGTATCTGTATACATTAATTTTTCTCGGTTGCCAAATCTCCGTTTGATATAATCATAATGAGAATCGTAGATATATGTCTCAGACAGATCCAGGATGGAGAAACTTGCATACAATGATTTATTCAATTTGACTTTCGTTTTATTCATTCCGACGATAATCATCTCTTTGTCGGAAACGGTGCAGCTGTGAAAATTAGGTTTGGCTATGGTAGCTCTAGCACCGTACCGCCCATCCCATTCGGTGATCAATCAAACATCTCCGTACTTTCACACGTTTTTCATTGTTTTGCCAAAAACTGCGTTGTTCATCAGTTTGTAAAAATTTTTCTTGAATTCGCTGTGAGTATTTAAGTCCATGTAATGTTTTAGCCACGGTGCTTGTCGAAATTTGAGAACTTCCTGAATTTTGAGTAATTTTAAACCCAATTCTAAACATTGCTTCAATACGCCATGGTGAACAACGCAGTTTTTTCTTGGAAAGTAGCGTGGTCGTGAGTTTCGGCTGTTTATTTTCCGAAATCGGAGACACATAGTGCTGTGTACACAATGGTAAATCTATGAGTTTCATGCAACTACTCAGGATATTCCAAATCGACTTCGAATACGTAACCGAACTCCGTTTCGTTCGGGATGGCAAGAACGTCGAACTCCCTGAAACCGGACACCCATTTGAAGGAATGACACGGCAGAGTATAGCTCATTATAGATTATAGTCTATGGTATAGCTCACTAGATTATTATCTTGACCTTTCTTTGAATTCATGCTGGCAATGATTTCTTCAGAAAGATGGAGATCAGAATCAAGTCTTGTACCAAATTCATTGTGTGAAAAACAAGCTATTCGATAAAAAACACTAGTTTTTGGAAGCAACTTATTATCCAGTTCATGATCTAAAAGCTTAAACTTTTGTTTAATATTGCCGTGTATTGCTTCAACAATCCAACGAATTTTGGTAACGAAAAGGGATTCATTTGATTCATCTGTGGTCAGCTGATTGCGTTTTCCTTTGAGAGCAGGCATCAGGACCTTGAATCCTAATTCCTCTAAATATTCTATCACATCACGAAAGCCGTGATCAACTACAATAATGTTATCTTCATTCAGCAACTTAATTAGACCATTGGGATCATTCAAGATGATTCTCATAATTTCAGCATCGTTCATATTAGCTGTATATGGCCCAAGCATGTCTATAATGAAACTATTTGTAGTGTATATCGTAAATGGTTTGCACAGAGGGACTTTTTTTAGACCAGAATATGATTTCCTCTGGTATTCGTTATTTGCATTTTCTGTTGACGAATATATGTTCCATCGCAAATGAATGTCAACTGGTTATCTTTCACTTGATACAATTTTTAGCAGTATTTGACGTATTAGAGAGTAATGTCGCCCTACCGGTCGCATTGATTCCGAAATGCTGAGGCAAAACATCTTTTTCAAACAAAGATATAACTTCTTCACAGTAGTCGGATACCACTTGTTCCCGAGCTAAACCAAAAACCGATAATATTACTGCATTTGAGTTTCCGATTCGTGATTTGAATAAAAAAAAAACAAGAGCTTGAATGACATTACAATTCACGGAATTTTTCATTGACGTTAACTTTTCACGAAGTTTCATCAATTTTTCCCAGGTGAGCCTCGTAAATACCTTCAATTGCTTTTCTGAAAACGAGTGATCACCGATTTTATCAAGTATAGATGAATCAGTTCCAATAGCCAACTGCCCAAGTAATCTTTCTGAATCACGAATTTCAAATACACTGATATTGGAATAAATTCGAAGATTGTAGATGCCTTCATCACAGAACCGTTTTTTTATAATATGATATTTACAACACCGATTTCCTTCGGGAATAAAGAGTCGTCTTTTAGAAAACACTTGTTTGCGTGCTTCGAATGGAACTATTGTGATATTTATTGATGATCCACAAATGCAACAGTATTTGTGAGTCGAAATAATTCGAGGAAAACCCAAATTCTAATTCTTCTTCCATTTTCTCTTCAACAACATATGAAGGATCTTCAGTTGATGACACAGATGAAACAGTAGTGGATGAGGATTTAGAGAAAATCGGTTGTCCTTCGATACTCACTTGTTCTGCAGATGAATCTTCAGTGATCTTAACTTCAGGTGGTCTTGATAGAATTATTCGACACTTACTAAAAAAAGTATCATCAATAAACACTCTCCTTCCAATTTTTTCTGTCGCATTATTAGCCTCATCAATTGTCATAATAACTTTTTCATAGCCAACTGTTTTACGCAAATAATTGTCACAATTAATGCATTTTTTATCAACATCTATTCTAAAATCAAGATTTGAATTACGTATTAGAATTGTAGAAATATATAATACAAAAAAATTAAATAGAAAAAACTTTACTCACTTCAGTGGAAGTAATCAACCTTAATATCATTTAACGTTAAAAAATAATATCTTATAATGATGATAAGAGATAAAATAACAAAAATGATATTTCAGTGTTATTTGATCGTGGAACTTATAAATAGTCCTAATAGAAATGTACTAGATCAATTAATGAATTAATTGCAATTTAATACATAAAATGACATCAGCCCCCTGACACACGCTGCTAAAGGTGGTTCGCAAAATGTCCCTCGATTCTGCCGCCAATCTCCACCACTAGTGGCGCTAATAGTTGTCTGAAGAACTTGCGCGCGGTCAGCGAGCGTGTCAAAAGCGAGCGTGTACTAACGCCAGGTAGAGGAACTAAAAAACGGAGACAAAACGCGTACTATTTTTTAATATACGAGCAGCGGTGAGTGTCAGGGGGCTGAATGACATCAACCAGGAAGGCTACTTTATGGTTCGGTTACCTAAATAAGCAAGACCATTAAGCAAGAAGAAGTGATTGATAGTTACTTAAAATCCCAATAGATCGCGTAAGCCAAAACAAAAAAAGAATAGAAATATATTTAAACGCAAGATTTGAGACGAAATGAGTTTTTAATTTTTTTGATATTGTTGCACCACTTCAAAAAATTCGAAAAAATTCCTGAGTATGGAGAAGTATGAAACACATTTTCTGACAGAATTGAGTGAGTGACACCTTTTAAAAAGGCTAAAAAAGAAAAAAAAATTAATTTTCTTTTCTTCGCTGAAAATTGGTTCTTCGTTTGAGAATCATGATCACATTTTTTTTTCACGTATTCGACTCCTAAGAATCAGGAAAAAAATAATTACTGATTATTTTGAATTTTACTATAAAAATGAAAATAAAATCTAAAAAACAGGTTTTTTTAAAAATCTCGAAAACCGCTTGGGTTAAAGAGCTAAAAATTTGAGTGAATTATTTTTATTCGACACCAAATCGATCCTCCAAGTGCGAGTCAAAAAAGCCGCGGGGGCAGATTCCCCATATTAACCCGGCTATACCCTTTACGTGTTATTGTTTTTTGATAATCGTCCACATACGTTGATAATTTATCTAGGCTGCTAGGCATAAAACGGTACGAATCTATGAAACGGAACGTTACATCCGGTCCCTTAACGAATTAAGTGAAGGAAATGTACTTTTCTTTAACAACAGGTGAAAGTTTAACAGTACCTTCGAATGACGTTGCTAGGGCTTTGATAAGAAAATGCGAATCGTAACCCGACAGATTGTGGAATATCACAATATGTGGTAATTTAGATTACAGCCGCAGTGAGCAGCACCACGGTACTTTCCTGTGAAATGGCAGTGATCACGATGTTTCACGTCTGTGGATGTAAACGGTTTTTCACAAATGTGACACACTGTTGAATGAAATTCGGTGATTTAATTGAAATTAAGCGGTTCCATCGGTACAAAAGTCTTGAAATAAGTTTCTAACGAATGTGCCAATTCCTCTAACTCATTCAAAAACCATTGGATGCAGATCTCTCCGCGATTAATTTTGAATTTTGAAATCGAATCGTCAAACGCACAATGTAGATAGCAAGCTATACTATACGGAAGATGCTTCTGACAAATTGTTCTATTTTCCACAAAAATTTTCCGAGTGGGCTGCAGTCAACATTCTAGATCTGAGAAAACGCAGAACGGAACAGTTTCTTTGTGTTGAAAATTTTTGAATTTGAGAATCTTGTCCTCTTCTGCTGGTAAGATAACTTTGGTTTCGTTTAAATTCATGCAATCTACATTGTGCTTGAACAAACATCTTTCAGATTGAAAGTGTGATAGACACCTATCGCACAACCAAGTACGACCATTACGTTTAGAAATCTGGGAACTTGTAAACCGCGATAAATTCCGAATCCTTGTGAAATGGTGTATTGAATTCGTTTTATAATTTTCCATACCATCGTTATCATCATCATCATTACCGTCAACAATTTCAGACTCTAAGACTAAAAGATGAATTGTATGTTTATCAGACTTGTTTCAGCTTAAATAAATGGGTACAATTTCACTGCGCTTCTGTTTTTCCGTACAATCTATACCATAAACGTTAATTGAAAGACCGTTGAGTTTCTCAAATTTTGGAATTTGATCTAAGGACATTGGAAAATGCAAACCGTCGTATTGTAGCACTGAGCTGAAATGCGGGTAGGAAGTGATTTCGCTGGGGTCGTTGTTACCTGGAAATAGGGCTGCGGTGACCGACCATAGAAAGCAATATGAGTCGCTGTTACGGATCTTGACAACGGTCTTCTTATCTTGAATATCTTTGGGTAGTGGTGTGTATGTGAACACACCGCCTCGTAGTGGCACGTACTTGTTGATATTCACAGTTAAATTGATCATTTCAGTCAGCGACCAGCCAGAGTCTTTCTCTTGAAAATCTTTCACCTTCGCCAACACTTTTTGCTCAGTATTCTCTTTGAACCACCCTTGTATGTCAGCTGGCTGGAGGATAATCTGGTTTCTGGTAATAAAATATATCATTTCTTCAACAAGTTGGGCGTTTTTTGTTACACCAAATTTGCAGGTCAAGGTGCAGTTGGCTTTTAAACCTCGAGCCTTTTGTAGCATTCTCTTCATTCTGACAACGATGAGGTGTTTGGCGTCTTCGAGAAATCTGCTCAAGTCCTTGTGTCGTAGATTGATGATGGCTCCCGTTCTAATTCGGGTCTCGAAAGCTGTCTCCACATCTTCCCACTGTACTTTATCGCTTCTTTGTCGGCTTCGTAATCCGTCACCCACTTTCGTAAACTGTTGAAATTTGGCTGTCAACGATTTCAGAATTCCAATTGTAGTCAAAATTCTTGTCTTCTCCCCGATGGTTAAGGTGTTGTTGCGTAAGATTTTATTCAAAAGCTTGCTATTTTGGGTTCCGAATCAAATCCACTTTTGAATCTCTACTGGTGACGATTTTTCAGTTGAAATCTTGAACGTCGTTTCCATGATTTGTATTAATTTCAAACACTTTTCGGAATCCACGTTTGTTTCTTCTTTTGATCACGCACTTGGCATAGATAGAGTCGCAAGGATAAAATTGCAAAGCTTGCTTCAGAATGACTGCTCTATGCTGCCACGATCCCTTTTATGGGTAAACAACGACGTGACTCACACATTGCCGAAAACTCGTCGAACGCGTTGTTTGTCAGTATAAGTTTCTGTGAATCTTCCAGAGTCGGGGTGGCTTCTTTACACGGCTCACGAACTAACGTCGCACCGCAATCCGTTGTTCACAGACCGCTCGCCGTCAAGTCGAAACTCGTTAAACGCGTTGTTGGTCAATCTAAGTTTACGAGAATCTTTTAGGGTCAAAGAAGTTCTTTCTCACGGTCCCGGACCGCTCGCTGTCGGGTCGAAACTTGTCAAACGCATTGTTTGTCAGCCTACATTCGTTCAGGGTCGAAGCAGCCGCATACAAATTTCAGAACCGTCCAGAATTCAACGTCGCACCGAAATCCTTAGACCGCGGGCCGCTCAGCGTCAAGTCAAAACTCGTCGGACGATTCCGAGTATTGTTTTCGTCGTACGATTCCAAAAATTGTTTGTGGACCTGAAATTCGTTCAAGGCCAGAGCGGGTCGTTCAGAATTTAAAGTCGTACCGAAATCCTTTGACCGCATGCCGCTCAACGTCGAGTCGAAACACGTCGGATGAATTGTTTGTCAGCCTAGATTCGTTCAAGGCCGTTGCATGAGCCTCCCAACGTCACACCTCCGCCCTCGAAACCTCTCGATCGCCGGAGAATCTTCTCGAAGCTCTCAAAACCTGACACATGCCAGGATTCTCGGTCGAACGTTCGAGGATCCACGGGGTCCGCTCGAACGCCTGAGGATTCACGGGGTGCGCTGAGTAATGCAGTCATCGATCCCGCTCGATGGCATGATTTTCTTTACTGACGAAGATCACAATTTATCCCAGAAGGGTTAATACCACGGCAATTTCAGGCATTTTTTACCAACGATCATGGTCATTTGGAGGATTTTTTACCGACGATCATGGTCATTTGGAGGATTTTCCACCAACGATCATGGTCATTTGGGAGATTTTTTTACCGACGAGCGGTCGGCAGAGCACGTTTTATCTCACAAGAGTGGTGGGTAACGTTCAAGGGTTTGCGTCTGGAATGCACGGATAGGCAGCTTGGTCGGTGAGGAAAGTGTTTGTACTCAGAACCAGCCTTATTATACTACTTGGGAATACGACATATATTCGGAATGAAAAAAAAAAAAAAAATTTCGGATGGGGTAACAGCCCTTGAACGCTGTTTATCTTGCGTCCATTGAATTAAAAGAGAAACATCGAAGATATTTTATTAGCCGCAAAACATGAATTTAATGGCGTGAAAATGACGATTGAAGAATCCCTAGATTTTCAAGAACCGTACAAAGATATTGTTGAAATTAGGGGTGTCTGAATGAGGGAAATCGTGGTATTTCATTGTAATAATGAACTGATAAACTTATAATCACTTACGCTTACGCGCTACAAAGTAAAGCGTACTTCTCTTATCGGTGAACAGAGAACAGTGCGGGCCGGGGTGGGAGTGCCACACAGCTCGCACGTTATTACCGTGCTATCTATCCGACAATCAACCCAAACGTGTGCTCGCCTTCTCTCTCCCAATTTACCGATGCACGGTATACGGACGCATGCTCACAATAACTGTGTGCCTCACAGTTGTGCACATACAGCCTAATCTATGTTCTGACGTATCTACAATGTGAATGTACCTTTATTTCTAATACGCCTCCTTACCTTTACATTGTGATTTTCACTCATTTTCTGAAATATTCAAATTTCTCCCTACACAACGCTTTGTAGACGGAGAGCTGGTGAACTTTTGAGTTACGTCATTTCATAAACAAAATTTTCCATCTTGTCATACTCTCTCAACATATCTGATCATTGAATCGGAAGTCTGCCTGGCCTCCAGTACTAGAGAACGTGGTGGGAGGGGCGCAAAGGGTTAAAAAAATCAATTGAGAAACGTCATTTCATAAGCGCTAATTTTTTGTGTGGTAGCAGGGAATGATATTTTCAGTTGAATAGTAAAAATGGCAGATATCTCGGTCGCTGAAAAAATAGCGGCAGACAACAATAAAGACACGCGACAATGTATCTAACTTACATCATACTATAAGGGTTGGAACAAAAATAAACTTTTACAGGAAGTCATCCAAATTTTATATACGAAAGGGCAGACAAATATCTTGCCCCGAACACAGTGGCAGACAACGAAAAAGACCGGTAAATCTGCGCAGATTTGGAAGCGGGTGCTATGGTTATTTTCGGTTACCAGAATTTTATTTCGTTATATTGTTATATAGCAGGGTGAGCATATGTATTTTAAAGTATTATTCATAATTTTTATCGTTATCATTATTATTTATTATTTTTTTATTGTTATTATAAATTATTGATTGTGAAAGTATAAGTAAATTTTTCAAGCAGACATACAAAATATACGTAAAAATGGCTAATTTATTCTTATACGTCTTCAAAATCGTCAAATAATTCGTCTAAACTGTTGCTGTCGTTATACTCGTCGTCGAAATTATTTTCAACATACTTGTCGTCTGTAAAATTAAAAAAAAGGTAATGAAAGTGTGGCAGTGGCCGTATGCACGACTAGTTCATAAAATAAATATGTATACCTGCAATATCCATGTCTTCATCTTGACTCATGGTTTGAATGATTACATCATTGACTAAGGGTGGTAACTGTTCTCCCTCGAACTAAAGTATTTCGTACTTACCCTATGTCTCTCTCCAGCCATTCTTGTGCGGGAGTAATTGCGTCCGGTTTTTTGAATAAGCATTTCCCCACAAGTGGCAAATGTAACGTGCTCGCAGTAACTGCTGAAACAATTCCGATGTACACAGCGGCAAATTTTAGGCGTCAATATCTTCAAACTTTCGATGGAATGGTTTATTCATGTCCTTGACCTTGAAGGTTTCAACAAAAATGTCGAATCTCGCCTCATTGGCGTTACTCGCTCTTTGAGCGTTATACATGTGGCAAATGAATTTATCCACTACTGAGAATATCGCGTCCCTTACAGATTCTGATAGATTGCAATCTGACAAATTTGAAAAAGTTTCCTGATATTCAGGACTTTTTTGAAAAATTGAAAACGGCTTGTTCTTCCCTTTTTTTGAAAAATGCTGGATTGTAGTCACAACCGGTCGTTGCGTGGAATCCTGGTAAGGCTTTTGATATAGTTTTGCCTAAATTATTATACAGTGCGGTTATATCAATGAATCTTTGATTGTTGCCAACGCCAGCATCCATCCAAATATGTACAGGGTGGCTCAAGTGGTCCATGTTACCCAGCATTATAATCAAAATATTTATGTCTGAGCATTTGATCACAACGTTTGCATCAAAGTTAATCTTATAAACGTGATAAACTATTTTGGTATACGCCTCTTCATGGCTCTCACAAAATAATTGATCGTCTATTGTTCTCTCCACACATTCGCTAATGACTGTGTAATAGTAGCATTTATCGAAATTCAAATATATGGTTTTGGTACCGATAAATGCAGCCATTTCGTCGCTTGCCCAATGTGCGATTAAGAAATGAACAAGAGCTTGTTTGAAGTTAACTTTTTTCAGTTCATTCAAAAAATCAGCAGGCCTTCCTTGTTCTGGACCAGAAATTACGTACGAACGATTTTCGAATCCGCCTCTTCGCGCACGTTCATTATCCTTGATAGATGGCAAGATGTATACATCAAAAACAACATCTATCCTTGACGCGCTAAATCTTGTGACCATTTGGAGGAATTTTTTTCGATATGATGCCGAATGTTCTTGGAATTTCTTTTATTAGATGCAACATAAAAAAATCCATCCAATATCACCACGTCGATGTGCTGTGGTGACTGGCTCGTAATTCTTTTTTGCAATAATTTCATAAGAGCAGATTTGTCGGTCTTGCAAATTGTTCCATCCAAGTGATACATAAACATCGGCACAGGTGTTAACGGATATAACAGAATCTTTGCAATGTCAATATTTTGTTCCATGGAGACTCCTAGCATACGACTAAATGCTCTCGTCGTTTTTACTTCTTGTACTTTGTTGCCAACTTTGACCGATTTCTCTACAAAAGTACCGGAAAAATTTGAAATGATATTTCTTTTAATAGGTTTCTCAAATCTATTATTCGCTGACATACATTCCGAAATAAAATTTTATCGCAACTGATTTCCAGCTTTCTCGATATTCAGAAGGAAATCGGCGATCAAATCTGAAGCTGCTCTTCCTGTAGCAATATTGCACAAAACTTGCTTGTCTAAATCTGGTTTGAATGGATTCATATTTCTGTTTACTGTCTTAATGAATTTTTGAAGATGTGTACAATTTTTTATAATTTGATGTCGCTCCAGATTAGCAGTAATATCTTGCGGTTTTTGTAACCCACTTTCGTTGTGTATATGAGAAATCATAGTTGATCTGATACTGTGACTCCTTGCCCACCGTTGCCGAGCAGATATTGAATTGGTGAAATGTATGACCCCTGTCAATCGTCGTGCCGCATCGGCATTTATCGTCTATTCCAAAGTTAAATCAACAGGCTGTCTCGAGAATAGCTTATCGGTTCGTTTTACTCCAAATTAACCTTGCTCGAAAAGCGCTTGCAATCCTGGATGAGTTTCGTCAATCTTCATCAAATTATCATGGTATTCAACGAGCCATCGTATGTAATTGGGTTGGTTGAACGTAAAAAAAAGATTGGCGATTTTTGGTAAAATATACTTAAAAAGTGCAAAATCTCCACTTTGGATGCTTCTGGTCAAAAGTAAGTAATAATTAATGATATCGATGTACATCACATAGAATTGCGGTGTTTTTCCGTATTGTCCCTTCTTTGTTGATTTTCGATGTACTGAGTATTTCTGTAGTAATTCTGCAAGAGCCTTATTTGCGATTATCGGCTTCTATATTTCCTTTTCTTGAAATTATGAAAGCTCCGTTATCACATCAGCGTCAACTTGTAAATTTTCCTGATCGAGAAAAGCTCGAAAATGAAAAATTTCGAAAGCTAAGGCAACCATCGAATGCAATCGTTTGCATCTGTTAGAATGTTTATCACTGACAAATCCGTTGACTGAACCACTTGCTAACAGTTCACTCTAGACCATCATGTACGACAATCCACAGTCGTCGATAAATTTTCCAACAGCTTCAAAGAACGCCATCATGATGTGAAAGCTGCCAAGATGAATGAAAATATTATCAAATCTTGGGCGCTCAGTTGCCTGAATTTGGAGCGTAACATTGGCAATCGCTAGATCGTAGGTAACTTGAATGTGTGGTTGTTGACATTCATTGGCAACTTTTTGAGCTTGAATCATGGTCTCGATCACCGCTGATGAATTCGTTGGAGATACATTTATTGGAGTAAGATGCGAAACTTTTCGTTTCGGGCTGTCGTCCGGTACTATCTTGCTATTAAACCCTATCCACATTGATGTATTCGGTATTTAGAATGCATGCGATAGCATCTAAGGCTGATCAATTTTTTTAATCGAGTTCAGATTATCTGGTAATGTTCGGCGCATCTGATTATCAATCGGAAGTAAAACGTCCACCGTTCGCGGTCTTTTTGGGTATGTTCCCAGCTCAGGAATAATAGCTTCGAATGTTCTCTTTCTTTTTTTCTGCCTTTTGAGACACCTAATTCAGATCTTTCGTCATTATTCTCTGGTTCCGAAGTATTAACGTAAACAGCGTCGTTTACATTTTGAAATATAACGCCGACAGTGTCATGCAGTATGTCTTTGCCACTGCAAATTTCGACAAGCGATCGAAATTATCGAAGTCAACTCATGTATATAAGTCTGCAGATAGTATAATATCTTGTGGGCAAATTCTTGAATGGTTGGTAGAAGCAAAAGTTGCTTCCTTTTCAAGCTCTTCTATTGTGTTGTATCTGCAGCAATAACCGTATCTATTGAGAATATCAATAACCTTTCGGCTACTTGTTAGGCTTTTCATCGCCATACCTAAAGTTATGTGTTTAGAGGTTTTTACTTGGCCATTTCTAACAGTATAAATGAGATCTGCAGCAAAAGATTCAACTTTTCGCAAACTCTCCGAGCTTTCTCTGCGTCGACGCTGTACGCCACCTATCAATATTGTTAAAAATCGAGCATTCACCATTGATTTAATCTTGTGATGTTAAATTTTTTGGCAATGCATGTTTTTTTATGTTGAAAATTTTTTCGCGAAGCATAAGCACTGCATCTCGAATTTGATCTGCTTTTTTTAAAGATGAATAAACCAAATCATCCACGATAACATCTGTCCGCGTAACTATAGTGTGATTGTGAAAATTGATGATTTTGATTTGTTTGTCAAATGTTGTGCAGTAAATAACTTCTCTTCAGGCTCAGAGTTCTTTTCTAATATTTAACGCAAAATACTATTGTAGCAGTTGCACAAAAAATTTAAAAAGAGGCATTTTCTTCTTTGTACTACGTTGTTTTCGAGTAAAGCGCATACTTCTTTATGCGCTTTCTTCGGTCGAACGAATAGTCAGAGGTGCCCACGCACGAACGGTCGGTCACGCGTGTATACGAACACATGCGTCGCGCGGCCGACTCTCTTTGTTTTGTCTTTGCATGTGTTTTATTTAGACGAGCATGAAGGTGGAGGAGATAGCGCGGGCCAGGCCGCGTCAGTCAAGTACTCGAGCGACTCGGGGTCAGTCGGTTCATTCCCTTTGCCTTTTTCTTTTCTGTGTGCGTTTCCGGAGAGATGGATAAATCTAAAGGGTTTGACTGTAATTCGATTGATACTTGGATCTTGTGGTGTCTTGTATCTTCAAATCCTTCCTGATTATTGCATGCAGGGGAGCCGGAATAACTTCGTAAGTACATTAACACAAGCGCGGTACGTCCCGCCAGGTACACTGGCGCAGCCCGGTTGTACCAATGAGCAAGCGCAATGCTTGACGCAAGTAATCTACCGATTGCTTGTAATACTTGGATTCATACAAGGTAATCCTTCAGGTACACCGAATCAAGCGGTGATACCTGAGCACAAGTGCAATGCTTATACGAAGTCGCCAGCGACTTCATTTACCACGATTATACTGCACGAAACAGTCCAGACGCCTAGCGCAAATATACATAAATATAGAGATTCAATTCGGATGTTTCAAACGGAACCAGCAATGAATACAACCACATATGTATAATGTCTTCTGATCGTAGATTTCATCTTCGAAATGATTCATTGTGCGAAATATATTTGATATGATAAATATCCTATACACATTGTAAATTCAACATTTGCGAGGGGTTTTTTTCTGTGAGGTTCATACCTCAAAGATTTTCTTCTCTGAGCCATAATAAAAAAAAGAACTGATGGCTCAAAATGTGTGTTTATTTCATTTATTCCTATCCCCTAGATCCCTGTTTTCTAGAGTTGGAAATCGTGACCATCGCTTCCTTATGATAATTTCGTGATCTGTGCCAAGTAGTGCCTTCTCGTTTCAGCGCACAGCTGATTCAAATTTATGACTATGAGAGACTCTGCAGTTAGTGTGATATTTGAATGTAGTAGTGTTGTTGATTTTCTCCAACAACTCAGAATAATTTAATTCGGTTGCCCACAGCTTTATAATATCTTCTGAAGAAGTCTTTTCAGCGATACGCAACGGATTTTCTTTACCCTTTATAGTTAGTCGGGCTTTGTCACAAAATATACATACTTGTATACTCGATTCAGCGGCGCTGTATGTTGCAGTATCCTGCGATTCCGTCGATGACTGTTGTTCTGCAGATACTCCGATACTTTCTTCAACGTTAATAATGTCTTGGAAAGAGGTAGATGGCTGCGATCATACCGAAGACGTGCGAGATATTTCAATTGTTTCTGTATCAAAATATTTGCTCTTTTCAGCTGTGAAATTTTTGTGACACTTATAATGATACCCTTTCATGGAACCTGAATTAGACGGTAAATCAATATCACCGTATTTCGAATTATTTTTTAAGCGTATATTTTTTACGTTGTAACATTTTTCAAGCGTGTTTTCATTGAAGAGTATCACTTTATCACTTTTGAAGCGACAAACTACACAAATCGGCAAAGCGTGAGATACAGTTTCAAAAAATATCGATTGAAATTTGTAGACATTCGTGGACGGAGAGTAGTATAGGAAGGCCAGTTCTGAGTACAAACACCTTCTTTACTGACCGAGCCGCTCCGCGCAGCCCACCGAGCCGCTCCGCGCAGCCCAGACTCAAACCCTTTTCCGCTCCGCGTAGCCCAGACTCAAACCCTTTTTCGCGATGACGTCACAGTCTGCCGTACCGAAGGTCAAAACCGTGCAACCTTACCGACAGTTGTATCGATCGAGGGTCAAAATCGTGCTGTTTTACCGACAATCTTACCAACCGAAGGTCTGTAGTGCTCGCCTGCCAACGGTAGAGGGCGCAGCGGGCGGCGAGAACTTTTTTACCGTCCCGCATTCTTCTCCCACGATAGGACTGCTGATGTGTAACATAAACCACTCCGAATTCCTTTCCCGGGGTAGGACTGCTGATGTGTGACGTCAACCACCTCACATTTCTTCCCACGTTATCAACCACGTGACATTCCAAAATTAATAGTTCCGAGAATCGTGTTTCACTTATTCGGATGTCGGTTTGATATCAACCACGTGACATTTTTTGGCTTGTAACTGCCGTGTGAACTCAACGATGAATTTTGAACGGGTTCAGACAAGACCAGCGTGCAAGGTCAACCGATAGCCGCGGTACATTCAGAGCCAAGGATCTGCGGTGTTGGGTTACTATTGCTCAGGGAATGCTGAAAGGTGCGCGCGCATCCGTACAGCTGCCCTATAAAAAGGACGCTCATCACAGCAAACGATCATTACGTCACACCTTGTCAAGTATACGTGAGGAAAAAGCTCAAGATGGAATCCGCGAAGTGTTTGAGATTGATCGATATTATGGAATCGGCGTTCAAGATTTTGGACAAATCATCATCAACAGCAGAGATTCGAAAATGGTTAAAATTTGGAAGTTAAAATATTCGGCTTCTGAACAAAATTTTGCGAAAGGCTTCATCGATTGGAGAAAAGATGAGAATTATCACAACGATCGGACTCTTGAAAGCGCTCTCGGAAAAATTCAAACGTCTTCAGAAAACGGGTGGAGGTACGCGGAAAGTAAGAAGAAGCGATCGAGTTCACTGGGAAGATTTGGAATCAGCTTTCGAGGAGAGAATTCGAACTGGATCCGTCGTCAATTTAAAGCATAAAGATGTGGAGAGATTTCTAGAAGACGCAAAGGTACTAGCTGCGACGAGACTAAAAAACGCTCTGAAGAAAGACAGGAGCTTGAAAGCCAACGTTATCCTGGCTTGTAAATTTGAAGTTAGAAAAGATGATCGCACGGTGGAAGAGATCAAATTTTTTAATACGAGAAATGAAATCATCCTCCAGACAACGGACATCAACGAATGGTTCATCGAAAACGCGACGGAGCGTTTGTTGAAAAAGGTGGAAGATTTCCAGGAAAAGGATTCAGGCTGGTCGCTGACTGAAATAATCAATTTGACTGTGAATATCAACAAGTACGTGCCACTGCGAGGCGATGTCTTCACATACACACCACTACCCAAAGATATTCAAGATAAAAAGGCTGTCGTCAACATCCGTAACAGCGACTCGTATTGCTTCCTCTGGTCGGTCACCGCAGCTCTGTTCCTAACCGACAACAACAATCCCAGTAAAATTACTTCGTATCCACATTTCAGCCCAGTGCTACAATACGACGGTTTGCATTTTCCAATGTCTTTAGACCAGATTCCAAAATTTGAGAAACTTAACAAACTTTCAATTAACGTTTGTGGTATAGATAGTGTGGAAAAGCGCAGTGAAATCGTACCCATTTATTTGAGTCGAAACAAGTCTGACAAACCTGTGATTCATCTTTTGGTGATAGAAACTGAAATCACTGACGATGACGATGATAGTATGGAAAATATTGAAAAGAATGTAACACATCATTTTGCATGGATTCGAAATCTGTCTCGATTAACGAGTTCTCAAATTTCCAAACGCGCACATCAGACGTGGTTGTGCGATAGGTGTCTGTCTCGTTTTAATTTCGAAAGATGTTTGTCGAAGCACCGAGTTGATTGCATGAATTTGAACAAAACCAAAGTTATTCTACCTACGGAGGAGGAAAAAATTCTAAAATTTAGAAATTTCAAGCACAAAGAAACCGTTCCATTCTGCATTTACGCGGATCTCGAATGTTTACTACAACCCACACATGAAAGTTTTGGGGAAAATAGAACAATTTATCAGAAGCATCTTCCGTATAGTATAGCTTACTATCTGCATTGCGCGTTTGACGATTTGCTTTCAAAATTCAAAATTAATCGCGAAGAGACTTGCGTTCAATGGTTTGTGAACGAGTTAGCGGAATTGGCACATTCGTTGGAAGTTTATTTCAAAACCGTTGTACCGATGGAACCACTCAATTTCAATCAAATCAACGAATTTCACTCAACAACAGTGTGTCACATTTGTGAAAAATCGTTTACACTTACAGACGTGAAACATCGTGATCACTGCCATTTCACGGGAAAGTACCGTGGTGCTGCTCACCGAGGTTGCAATCTAAATTACCAAAATTCGCACACTATCCCAGTGATATTCCACAATCTGTCGGGTTACGATTCACATTTTCTGATCAAAGCACTGGCTGCATCGTTCGAGGGCAGAATTGAGCTTCTACCCGTAAACAAAGAAAAGTACATTTCTTTTACAAAATATGTCGAGGGGACAGATATAAAGTTCAGATTCGTAGATTCGTACCGTTTCATGCCCAGTAGTCTTGAGAAATTAGCAACGTATCTCGGTGATGATCAGAAATCAATCACACGAAAATTTTATCGTAGCTCAGATAAATTTCAGTTATTGACCAGAAAAGAAGTGTTCCCGTACGAATATATAGACAGTTGGGAGAAGCTCGAGGACACACGGCTACCATCCAAACAACAATTTTACTCAAAATTAAATGATCGGGATATATCAGACGACGACTATGCACATGCATGTAAAGTTTGGCAAACTTTTAACGTTTAAACTTTGCGAGAGTATTCGGACTTGTATTTACAGACGGACGTGTTTTTGCTGGCCGACGTTTTTCAAAATTTTCGACAGAGCTGTTGGACGACGTACAAACTGGACCCGTTACATTACTACACAGCGCCCGGTCTGTCGTTTGATGCAATGTTAAAATGTACGGGCATCGAACTCGAGCTTCTCACCGACATAGACATGGTTATGTTTATCGAAAAGGGTATTCGAGGTGGTGTGTCACAGTGTTCGAACAGATACGCAAAGGCCAACAATAGATATATGGGAGAGGAATTCGATCCTGAGGTCGAAGAATCTTATCTCATGTACTTTGACGTTAATAATTTGTACGGTGCTGCTATGAGCTTTGCTCTGCCATACAGTTCCTTCGAATGGTTATCAGACTTCGGACAATGCGAAGTTCTTACAATCTCGGACGATGCGGAGTTTGGTTACATACTGGAGGTGGATTTGGAATATCCTGAGGAACTGCATGAAATTCATAAGGATTTACCACTGTGTCCGGAGCACTACATACCTCCGATCTCGATTAGTAAGCAACCGAAATTGACGCCCACGCTACTTTCCAAGAAAAACTACGTTGTTCACTACCGCGTTTTGAAACAATGCTTACAATTAGGCTTAAAATTACTAAAAATACACAGATTTCTCAAATTCAGACAAACCCCGTAACTCAAGAAATACATAGATTTGAATACCGATTTGCGCAAAAAATCTCAGAACGAATTCGAGAAAAATTTTTACAAACTGATGAACAACGCAGTTTTTGGCAAAACAATGGAAAATGTTAGGAAGTATAGAGATGTCAGACTGATCACGAAATGGGATGGAAGATACGGTGCTAGAGCTACCATAGCCAAACCCAATTTTCACAGCTGCACCGTTTTCGGCAAAGATATAATTATCGTTGAAATGAGTAAGACGAAAGTCAAGTTGAATAAACCGTTGTATGCAGGTTTCTCCATCATGGACCTGGCTAAAACATATATCTACGATTTTCATTACAATTACATTAAGCAAAAATTCGGCAACCGAGCAAAATTAATGTACACGGATACCGACAGTTTGATTTACAATTTTACCGTCCCCGACATATACGAACACATGAAGGAGGACTTGCACAAATTCGATACGTCTGACTATCCGCTTGACAACGTTTACGGAATACCTCGAGCAAACAAAAAAGTTCTCGGCTTGATGAAAGATGAAAATAATGGAAAAATAATGCTGGAATTTGTAGGATTAAGAGCTAAACTGTACGCATTCCGAGTCTTGGGAGATGAGAAAGACAATAAACATGCCAAAGGTGTCAAAGGATCAGCGTTGAGAAAAATAACTTTCAACGATTATTTGGAATGTGTTTTGAACCGTGAAAATCTATCCTCAAATCAGCATTTGATATTGAGTCGAAAGCACGAGGTATACGCCGTAGAACAGCAGAAAGTAGCACTGAGCTGGAATGACGACAAGCGGATCGTGTTTCAAAATACAACCGACACGCTTCCGTGGGGCTACAAGCCTACACCTTAGCTTTGTAATTTATAACTGTACCATGTCTGTCGATTGTCTAAAAAATAAAGACGCATACTTGTTGTGTGTCGGATATAAAATAAAGAGGGACATACGTTTTTACAAAAAAATTCATTTATTCAAAAGTTACATGTCCGATTCGTTTATCCAACTGTTGTGTGTATTGTCAAAACCTAACCATTTAACGTATATTTTTCTTCCACGCTTCTTGAGCACCTTCTCCACCAGATAGATATCCGGATGCTTAACCTTGAGGAGCTCTTGTTCGTAGAAACCACCAGCGATGGGTTGATCTCGGTAGTCTTTGAGCTTGTACGTCACAGAATGAGTATTTTCCACTCGACTTATCGTGAATATTTCAGTCGTCCAATTGGGAGTGTAACCTTTCTCGAAGACATTTTTGAATTTGCTGATTCGAACTTTGTCGCCAGATTTGAATTTTGCCGTACGGTAGGTATCGCTCGAAGCCCTCCGTACGCCTGACGTAATAACAGCCTCTCGTTTGCAACGGTGACATCCGACGGTTTCATTCCTATGGTTCGGTGTTTGGTGTTGTTGTAAGCCGAAACCAAATCGGATAAGATATCGAGCCACTTGTAGCTTCCTTGCATGCTGAACCGTGTCCACATTTTACCTTTCAGCGTGCGATTGAAACGTTCACAGATCGAAGCCTTCAAATTACTGTACGTGGAGTAAAGTTTGATTCCGTAACGTGTCACAAGCGATTCAAATTTCGAGTTGTAAAATTCCGTTCCTCTGTCGACGTGTAAATTTTTCGGCACCCGTCCTTGAACAAGCACAGATTCCATTGCCTTCGTAACATCATCTCCAGACTTGCTCTTTATCGGTACAGCCCACGCATACTTTGAAAAAATATCAATGACTGTGAGCATGTACTTGTAGCCTTTGTTTTGTCCAGCGTATGACGTCATATCAACAAGATCCGCCTGCCAGGTCTCGTCGATGCCGCGCACGTCTACACGTCGACGCGGGTAATTCCGGCGTGCAGGCTTATGCAGTTCCGTCACCAGTGCCTGCTTTTCCTCGTTCATATTCCAACGCTCTTAGTCGGGTGTCCAATTGAGAAATGTTATCAGCGTTTCGAATCGACAGGTCTCTGCTTGTTTTAAAGTCTGTGTAAAAGGTATCCAAGGCTTTCTCCGTGGTGAGCTCTGAAGCTTTGATCATTTGATCGAGGTTGTCGATTTGTTTTTGCAGCACGTTGAATTTTCTTCTCAAGATTTTTAAAGTTACAGCATTGTTCCGCTCTGCGGGATCTGCGACATTGCACAGTCTCTTGTTCCGTATATTACGCTTCGACTGCCATGACTTTGACGTTAATAAAAGCTGAACTTTGTATAACTTTTTTGACTTGCATGTATCATGTAAGACTGACGAGTCTGCATCGGATGCGTTGAGCTTATATATTGTATACAATATATAATACAATATATTACGCTTCGACTGCCATGACTTTGACGTTAATATAAGCTGAACTTTGTATAACTTTTTTGACTTGCATGTATCATGTAAGACTGACGAGTCTGCATCGGATGCGTTGAGCTTATATATTGTATTATACAATTATATATTATATAATTATAGCTTATATAATTATATTATACAATATATAACGTTGAGCTTATATATTGTATTATACAATATATAAGCTCAACGCATCCGATGCAGACTCGTCAGTCTTACATGATACATGCAAGTCAAAAAAGTTATACAAAGTTCAGCTTTTATTAACGTCAAAGTCATGGCAGTCGAAGCGTAATATACGGAACAAGAGACTGTGCAATGTCGCAGATCCCGCAGAGCGGAACAATGCTGTAACTTTAAAAATCTTGAGAAGAAAATTCAACGTGCTGCAAAAACAAATCGACAACCTCGATCAAATGATCAAAGCTTCAGAGCTCACCACGGAGAAAGCCTTGGATACCTTTTACACAGACTTTAAAACAAGCAGAGACCTGTCGATTCGAAACGCTGATAACATTTCTCAATTGGACACCCGACTAAGAGCGTTGGAATATGAACGAGGAAAAGCAGGCACTGGTGACGGAACTGCATAAGCCTGCACGCCGGAATTACCCGCGTCGACGTGTAGACGTGCGCGGCATCGACGAGACCTGGCAGGCGGATCTTGTTGATATGACGTCATACGCTGGACAAAACAAAGGCTACAAGTACATGCTCACAGTCATTGATATTTTTTCAAAGTATGCGTGGGCTGTACCGATAAAGAGCAAGTCTGGAGATGATGTTACGAAGGCAATGGAATCTGTGCTTGTTCAAGGACGGGTGCCGAAAAATTTACACGTCGACAGAGGAACGGAATTTTACAACTCGAAATTTGAATCGCTTGTGACACGTTACGGAATCAAACTTTACTCCACGTACAGTAATTTGAAGGCTTCGATCTGTGAACGTTTCAATCGCACGCTGAAAGGTAAAATGTGGACACGGTTCAGCATGCAAGGAAGCTACAAGTGGCTCGATATCTTATCCGATTTGGTTTCGGCTTACAACAACACCAAACACCGAACCATAGGAATGAAACCGTCGGATGTCACCGTTGCAAACGAGAGGCTGTTATTACGTCAGGCGTACGGAGGGCTTCGAGCGATACCTACCGTACGGCAAAATTCAAATCTGGCGACAAAGTTCGAATCAGCAAATTCAAAAATGTCTTCGAGAAAGGTTACACTCCCAATTGGACGACTGAAATATTCACGATAAGTCGAGTGGAAAATACTCATTCTGTGACGTACAAGCTCAAAGACTACCGAGATCAACCCATCGCTGGTGGTTTCTACGAACAAGAGCTCCTCAAGGTTAAGCATCCGGATATCTATCTGGTGGAGAAGGTGCTCAAGAAGCGTGGAAGAAAAATATACGTTAAATGGTTAGGTTTTGACAATACACACAACAGTTGGATAAACGAATCGGACATGTAACTTTTGAATAAATGAATTTTTTTGTAAAAACGTATGTCCCTCTTTATTTTATATCCGACACACAACAAGTATGCGTCTTTATTTTTTAGACAATCGACAGACATGGTACAGTTATAAATTACAAAGCTAAGGTGTAGGCTTGTAGCCCCACGGAAGCGTGTCGGTTGTATTTTGAAACACGATCCGCTTGTCGTCATTCCAGCTCAGTGCTACTTTCTGCTGTTCTACGGCGTATACCTCGTGCTTTCGACTCAATATCAAATGCTGATTTGAGGATAGATTTTCACGGTTCAAAACACATTCCAAATAATCGTTGAAAGTTATTTTTCTCAACGCTGATCCTTTGACACCTTTGGCATGTTTATTGTCTTTCTCATCTCCCAAGACTCGGAATGCGTACAGTTTAGCTCTTAATCCTACAAATTCCAGCATTATTTTTCCATTATTTTCATCTTTCATCAAGCCGAGAACTTTTTTGTTTGCTCAAGGTATTCCGTAAACGTTGTCAAGCGGATAGTCAGACGTATCGAATTTGTGCAAGTCCTCCTTCATGTGTTCGTATATGTCGGGGACGGTAAAATTGTAAATCAAACTGTCGGTATCCGTGTACATTAATTTTGCTCGGTTGCCGAATTTTTGCTTAATGTAATTGTAATGAAAATCGTAGATATATGTTTTAGCCAGGTCCATGATGGAGAAACCTGCATACAACGGTTTATTCAACTTGACTTTCGTCTTACTCATTTCAACGATAATTATATCTTTGCCGAAAACGGTGCAGCTGTGAAAATTGGGTTTGGCTATGGTAGCTCTAGCACCGTATCTTCCATCCCATTTCGTGATCAGTCTGACATCTCTATACTTCCTAACATTTTCCATTGTTTTGCCAAAAACTGCGTTGTTCATCAGTTTGTAAAAATTTTTCTCGAATTCGTTCTGAGATTTTTTGCGCAAATCGGTATTCAAATCTATGTATTTCTTGAGTTACGGGGTTTGTCTGAATTTGAGAAATCTGTGTATTTTTAGTAATTTTAAGCCTAATTGTAAGCATTGTTTCAAAACGCGGTAGTGAACAACGTAGTTTTTCTTGGAAAGTAGCGTGGGCGTCAATTTCGGTTGCTTACTAATCGAGATCGGAGGTATGTAGTGCTCCGGACACAGTGGTAAATCCTTATGAATTTCATGCAGTTCCTCAGGATATTCCAAATCCACCTCCAGTATGTAACCAAACTCCGCATCGTCCGAGATTGTAAGAACTTCGCATTGTCCGAAGTCTGATAACCATTCGAAGGAACTGTATGGCAGAGCAAAGCTCATAGCAGCACCGTACAAATTATTAACGTCAAAGTACATGAGATAAGATTCTTCGACCTCAGGATCGAATTCCTCTCCCATATATCTATTGTTGGCCTTTGCGTATCTGTTCGAACACTGTGACACACCACCTCGAATACCCTTTTCGATAAACATAACCATGTCTATGTCGGTGAGAAGCTCGAGTTCGATGCCCGTACATTTTAACATTGCATCAAACGACAGACCGGGCGCTGTGTAGTAATGTAACGGGTCCAGTTTGTACGTCGTCCAACAGCTCTGTCGAAAATTTTGAAAAACGTCGGCCAGCAAAAACACGTCCGTCTGTAAATACAAGTCCGAATACTCTCGCAAAGTTTAAACGTTAAAAGTTTGCCAAACTTTACATGCATGTGCATAGTCGTCGTCTGATATATCCCGATCATTTAATTTTGAGTAAAATTGTTGTTTGGATGGTAGCCGTGTGTCCTCGAGCTTCTCCCAACTGTCTATATATTCGTACGGGAACACTTCTTTTCTGGTCAATAACTGAAATTTATCTGAGCTACGATAAAATTTTCGTGTGATTGATTTCTGATCATCACCGAGATACGTTGCTAATTTCTCAAGACTACTGGGCATGAAACGGTACGAATCTACGAATCTGAACTTTATATCTGTCCCCTCGACATATTTTGTAAAAGAAATGTACTTTTCTTTGTTTACGGGTAGAAGCTCAATTCTGCCCTCGAACGATGCAGCCAGTGCTTTGATCAGAAAATGTGAATCGTAACCCGACAGATTGTGGAATATCACTGGGATAGTGTGCGAATTTTGGTAATTTAGATTGCAACCTCGGTGAGCAGCACCACGGTACTTTCCCGTGAAATGGCAGTGATCACGATGTTTCACGTCTGTAAGTGTAAACGATTTTTCACAAATGTGACACACTGTTGTTGAGTGAAATTCGTTGATTTGATTGAAATTGAGTGGTTCCATCGGTACAACGGTTTTGAAATAAACTTCCAACGAATGTGCCAATTCCGCTAACTCGTTCACAAACCATTGAACGCAAGTCTCTTCGCGATTAATTTTGAATTTTGAAAGCAAATCGTCAAACGCGCAATGCAGATAGTAAGCTATACTATACGGAAGATGCTTCTGATAAATTGTTCTATTTTCCCCAAAACTTTCATGTGTGGGTTGTAGTAAACATTCGAGATCCGCGTAAATGCAGAATGGAACGGTTTCTTTGTGCTTGAAATTTCTAAATTTTAGAATTTTTTCCTCCTCCGTAGGTAGAATAACTTTGGTTTTGTTCAAATTCATGCAATCAACTCGGTGCTTCGACAAACATCTTTCGAAATTAAAACGAGACAGACACCTATCGCACAACCACGTCTGATGTGCGCGTTTGGAAATTTGAGAACTCGTTAATCGAGACAGATTTCGAATCCATGCAAAATGATGTGTTACATTCTTTTCAATATTTTCCATACTATCATCGTCATCGTCAGTGATTTCAGTTTCTATCACCAAAAGATGAATCACAGGTTTGTCAGACTTGTTTCGACTCAAATAAATGGGTACGATTTCACTGCGCTTTTCCACACTATCTATACCACAAACGTTAATTGAAAGTTTGTTAAGTTTCTCAAATTTTGGAATCTGGTCTAAAGACATTGGAAAATGCAAACCGTCGTATTGTAGCACTGGGCTGAAATGTGGATACGAAGTAATTTTACTGGGATTGTTGTTGTCGGTTAGGAACAGAGCTGCGGTGACCGACCAGAGGAAGCAATACGAGTCGCTGTTACGGATGTTGACGACAGCCTTTTTATCTTGAATATCTTTGGGTAGTGGTGTGTATGTGAAGACATCGCCTCGCAGTGGCACGTACTTGTTGATATTCACAGTCAAATTGATTATTTCAGTCAGCGACCAGCCTGAATCCTTTTCCTGGAAATCTTCCACCTTTTTCAACAAACGCTCCGTCGCGTTTTCGATGAACCATTCGTTGATGTCCGTTGTCTGGAGGATGATTTCATTTCTCGTATTAAAAAATTTGATCTCTTCCACCGTGCGATCATCTTTTCTAACTTCAAATTTACAAGCCAGGATAACGTTGGCTTTCAAGCTCCTGTCTTTCTTCAGAGCGTTTTTTAGTCTCGTCGCAGCTAGTACCTTTGCGTCTTCTAGAAATCTCTCCACATCTTTATGCTTTAAATTGACGACGGATCCAGTTCGAATTCTCTCCTCGAAAGCTGATTCCAAATCTTCCCAGTGAACTCGATCGCTTCTTCTTACTTTCCGCGTACCTCCACCCGTTTTCTGAAGACGTTTGAATTTTTCCGAGAGCGCTTTCAAGAGTCCGATCGTTGTGATAATTCTCATCTTTTCTCCAATCGATGAAGCCTTTCGCAAAATTTTGTTCAGAAGCCGAATATTTTAACTTCCAAATTTTAACCATTTTCGAATCTCTGCTGTTGATGATGATTTGTCCAAAATCTTGAACGCCGATTCCATAATATCGATCAATCTCAAACACTTCGCGGATTCCATCTTGAGCTTTTTCCTCACGTATACTTGACAAGGTGTGACGTAATGATCGTTTGCTGTGATGAGCGTCCTTTTTATAGGGCAGCTGTACGGATGCGCGCGCACCTTTCAGCATTCCCTGAGCAATAGTAACCCAACACCGCAGATCCTTGGCTCTGAATGTACCGCGGCTATCGGTTGACCTTGCACGCTGGTCTTGTCTGAACCCGTTCAAAATTCATCGTTGAGTTCACACGGCAGTTACAAGCCAAAAAATGTCACGTGGTTGATATCAAACCGACATCCGAATAAGTGAAACACGATTCTCGGAACTATTAATTTTGGAATGTCACGTGGTTGATAACGTGGGAAGAAATGTGAGGTGGTTGACGTCACACATCAGCAGTCCTACCCCGGGAAAGGAATTCGGAGTGGTTTATGTTACACATCAGCAGTCCTATCGTGGGAGAAGAATGCGGGACGGTAAAAAAGTTCTCGCCGCCCGCTGCGCCCTCTACCGTTGGCAGGCGAGCACTACAGACCTTCGGTTGGTAAGATTGTCGGTAAAACAGCACGATTTTGACCCTCGATCGATACAACTGTCGGTAAGGTTGCACGGTTTTGACCTTCGGTACGGCAGACTGTGACGTCATCGCGAAAAAGGGTTTGAGTCTGGGCTACGCGGAGCGAAAAAGGGTTTGAGTCTGGGCTGCGCGGAGCGGCTCGGTCGGTAAAGAAGGTGTTTGTACTCAGAACCGGCCTTCCTATACTACTACGGAGAGTGTCTTCGACCCACCGAGGGCTCTGACTATCATACCCAAATATGTGTACAAATACACATTGCAACATTGTATAAGTGCACAAATAATATTTTGAAAATATATTTCATAAAAAAATTTCTGACTCAGACATTAACATTACACCCTGTACAACACGACGTATCAGGCCTCATATTACTAAATAACAATAAAAATAATCTATAATAACAGTAAAAAAGTAATGAATAATAATATTAACAACAAAATATGAATAATACTTAAAAATACATATGCTCACCCTGCTATATAACAATATAACGAAATAAAATTCTAGTAATCGAAAATAACCATAGCGCCCGCTTCCAAATCTGCGAGGATTTACCGGTCTTTTTCGTTGTCTGCCACGGTGTTCGGGTCAAAGTATTTTTCTGCTCTTTCGTATATAGAATTTGGATGACTTCTTGTAAAAGTTTATTTTTGTTTCAACCCTTATAGTATGACGTAAGTTAGATACATTTTCGCATGTCTTTTTTGTCGTCTGCCGCTATTTTTCCATTCATTTTTCTATTCAACTAAAAATATCATTCCTTGCTACTACACAAAAAATTAGCGCTTATGTCATGACGTTTTTCAATTGATTTTTTTAACCCTTAGCACCCCTCCTACCGCGTTCTCCAGTACTGGAGGCCAGGCAGACTTCCGAATCAATGATCAGCTATGTTGAGAGTGTATGACAAGATGGAAAATTTTGTTTATGAAATGACGTCACTAAAAAGTTCACCAGCTCTTAGACTATTGGTCAACACATCCGCTACTTTTTCTTCAGTGTCAATTTTTATCACACTCATTATTCCATTCTTTACACACTCACGTACAAAATGGTAGTGAATCTCGATGTGTTTCAAAGTTTCCGTGTAGTTTCCGTACTCAGCAATATTCACTGTTCCCGAATTGTCCTCGTACACCTGAATCGGTTCACTGGCTCTAATATTAAACGTTTTCATCAACTCAAACAAAAACTTCATTTCACTCATGGCATCTGACAACGCAACATACTCGGCATATGTTGACGCTTTTGTTACACACTCTTGTTTGCGCGATTTCCATACTATAACATTTCCGTACAACCTGATTACATATTCTGATGTACATTTTCTATCATTCACGTCGCCTGCCGAATCGGCGTCTACACAACGATTCATGACATTGCAATTCTTATTTTTTTTACAACGCAATTTCAACTCTTTGGTGGCATACAGGTACTTCAAAATTCGCAGAGCGTACGAAAAATGAGTTCTGTCGAAACTGCTTTGTAAGTGACTTAAATAGTTTACACTAACGCTTATATCTGGCCTTGTGTTTGGACTTATATATAGTAACGCGCCCATCAAATTTCTGTATAATATATCTTTCTCACAGTTGTCTGATTTTTCTATTTTTAAATTCACCTCCATAGGAGTATTGTACAACTTGCTATTTTCCAAATTATACTTCTGTGATAATAGCTTAATGTACTCAGTTTGATTCAGTTTCATTTCCCCTTTATTACAATCATACTCAATAATAATTCCTAGATATTCTTTTATCTCTCCTAGATTTTTCATTTTAAATCTTTCTGAGAGTAACTTTTTAACTATTTGAATTTTTCTCTTATTTTTACTGTAGATTGGAACGTCATCTACGTAGATCGCTAAATAAATGACATCTCCTTTTCCTTGCGCATATAGGCATAATTCAGCATAACTTCGATCAAACTTAATTCTTTCAATATTCATTCAAATATTCATACCAATCTCTGGGACTTTCTTTTAGACCATACATATATTTATGTAATTTACAAACTCTATCAGTCCCATCTTCGTAACCATATGATTCATGAATATATACCTCAGCGGTTAATTTGCCATTTAGAAATGCTGTTTCTACGTCCATTTGTTTGATAATCAATTCATTTTGGCAACAAAAGGCTGATAAGAATTTCAATGTTTGATTACACGCCACTGGGGCATATATCGGGACAATCTCTTGAAACTATACATACAATGCGCACGCGTGAGTTTTATCAGCTGCTCGGGCATGCTGGCCACTCCAAGTTTCAGCTGTCAAACTCTGTTTCTGGCGGTGATGTAATTCTCACGAATTTTTGAGGTTAGAATCACAAACAGTCGAGGTAGTGACTCGGAAAGTTGATGCTAATGCTCTTTGAAAATTGGCTTTATTTGACTGAAATGAGAAATCTGTTCAAATGTTGGGTGCTTGGAAGACACGTAGCAGGTAGGTGGGAACACTTGATTTGATCACTTTTATTATTTCGTACATTAGAAATAACAATGAAAATTTTTTCTATCAACAGGTGATACAGCCAAAATAATTACATCTCTAATATTTACTGTTATCTGCCTATTCAATTCATCACACGTACAAAGATCATCCCCACTTTCAAGCAACTAAGCAACTTTCTCACTCACTTGTGATTTCACGCGGTAATATTGAATTCTATCACTTTTGAAAATGAGACATTAAACCGAGCGTTCAAGAAATTTAAATATCTCACTATCTGTAACAGAATGGTGAATCTTTTTTTTCTCGAAAAAAGTTCAACAAAATCTACAAATAGTCGATAGTCAATGTATTTTTTCCGATCAATAAATTATTGCTACTGCTATTAAAAATTTTCCAATATTATCAGAGTTCATTTCGCAAAGGGCATAGCCGGATAAGCAGGTCGAATCGGCCCCCGCTGAATTTTTTGTCGGTACTTCAGGGATCAATTTGGACCCAAATGAAAATAATTCAGTGAAAATTTCAGCTATTAATCTTAAACGGTTTCCGAGTAATTGAAAAAAAACCTATTTTTTAGTATTTATTTTTTTTTTAATAGTAAAAATAAAAATTTTTTTTTGCTGATTTTTTTTTAAATACTTACGAGTAAAAGCTGTGAAAAAATTTTTTTTTTATGATTTCTAGACTAATAGCCGATTTTTAAACTAAAAAACAAAATTACAATTATTTTTTTTTATGCCTATTTTAAAACATGCAATCACTAAATTTGGACAGAATACGTCTTTTATACCCCTCTGTACTCAGGAATTTTTTCAATTTTTTTGGTTTGGTGCAACGTCATGAAAAAAATTAAAAACCAATTTTTTGTTAATTATTTTATATTTCAACTGCTTAGAACACTACTTAAAACTAATTATAAAATGTATTTATTCATAAAAATATTCATCAAAAACGTAAGTGGTCATCAAAATATTTGTTAATATTTTCGTCAATCTTCATCACTGTCTTCATTAATAACCACACAGCGCCCGATATTATTGAAAATGCGACTTAAAAGGATCATACCAGCTTTCTCAAGCAGTGTCATACTTAGCTGAGATGATGGATGAAGATAATAATATAAGCCTTCAGTACGTAAGATCGGCTGAAAACATTCTTAGATTTCAAGTAAGATCTCGTCATATTAATGCAAAAACATATCGCTGCTTCATTGAGTATCATCGTGGCAAAAATGGAGTTAACGGAATTTCTTGATATTGCTGTGATTGTGCCAACGGTCGGCGTACAGTTGGTTGTTGTTCGCATGTAGCAGCTATTATTTATTACCTATCACATGCTCGATATTTATCGAGAATTGTAAGACCAGCAGAAATTTTAAGTCGCATTTTCAATAATACCGGGCGCTGTGTAGTTATTAATGAAGACAGTGATGAAGATTGCCGAAAATATTAACAAATATTTTGATGACCACTTACGTTTTTGATGAATATTTTTATGAATAAATACATTTTATAATTAGTTGTAAGTAGTCTTCTAAGCAGTTGAAATATAAAATAATTAACAAAAAATTGGTTCTTAATTTTTTTCATGACGTTGCACCAAACCAAAAAAATTGAAAAAATTCCTGAGTACAGAGGGGTATAAAAGACGTATTCTGTCCAAATTTGGTGATTGCATGTTTTGAAATAGGCATAAAAAAAATAATTGTAATTTTGTTTTTTAGTTTAAAAATCGGCTATTAGTCTAGAAATCATAAAAAAAAATTTTTTTCACAGCTTTTACTCGTAAGTATTTAAAAAAAAATCAGCAAAAAAAATTTCTAATTTTACTATTAAAATAAAAATAAATACTAAAAAATAGGTTTTTTTTCAATTACTCGGAAACCGTTTAATATTAATAGCTGAAATTTTCACTGAATTATTTTCATTTGGGTCCAAATTGATCCCTGAAGTACCGACAAAAAATTCAGCGGGGGCCGATTCGACCTGCTTATCCGGCTATGCCCTTTTCAATGATGTTTGATTAAATAAATGAAGGGAACCTAATGTTCAAATTGAAAATTCAAGTAATATTAGATTTAATAAAATGATTTCTGGATTATCAAGTCCTATATATCTTACGTTTCTATCAATAAATTTAACGTGTCTCGTAACTATCATTCTGTTGTTAACTAATATGCGGTACCCTACTTCACTATAACCTAACATTATCCCTATGTCGGCTTTCCTATCACATTTTGACTTTCTAGTCTGTTCCGGTTTACGCACGAAAACTCTACTCCAATATAGCCTCAGATTTTCTAGATTCTTTTTTTTGTTGAGGAAAATTTCGTACGGGGTCTTTCTCTCTATCGTATTCGTTAACGTTCTATTTTTTAAGTAGGCCGCCGTGGAACGATTTCTAGCAAATATTTTCTGTCTACTCGCGCCTCTGCTAACAGACAACGTGACATGTCCACGATCGTTCGGTCAAGTCTCTCTGCCGTACCGTTTAGCTCGTGCACATACGCAGGGCAAGTATTTAAAATAATACCTCTTTCTTTTGGAAACCAATGAAATTGACCCTGCACATATTCTAAAACGTTATCTCATCTTATAATTTTTACCTTTTTTCCGGTTAAATTTTCACTTTCGTTTATATACTGAGTTAAGCAATTATACACTTTACTCCTTTTTTTGATACAACAAACTTTTACCATTCTACTAAAATCGTCAATGAAAGACACAAAATATTTTTCATTATTTACGTCAACTGTTTTAAACGGACCGCAAACATCAGAATGGACTATTTTTAATAGCTTACGTGCGAGAATCCGATCATTATCAAAGGGCAAATTGTGCTTTTTGTTTTCCACACATATCTTACATTTTAATAATTCCGATTCTAATTCATTTGGCATTCCCAATACCAATTTTTCTCTGCACAACGCTTTTAAATAATTGAAATTACGTGCCCCAGCATCCTATGCCACTTCTCTTTGTTATTCATATTGCCTTCAAATTCGGCATTATTTACCAGTTTTTCTTCAACTTTCATGACGCTTTTCATCGGATAAATTGTATTTTGTTTGTGCACAACAGCCTGTACTTTTCCGTATTTATCAATAATTTTCGACATATTACTTTTAGAAATAATCTCATTGTTGTCTGTAATTTTCCCGTAACTGATTAAATTTCGGCTCATGTCTTTAGCGTAATAAACATTGGTAATATTTATTTCATTGTATTTTCCAAATGCTTCAAAATAACTTACGACGTTTCCAATTTTTGTCGCTTGTACAGGTCTGTTATTGTTGAACAGATACAACGAAATACATGCAAAATCTGTTGAGGAGGCGACACTTGTCGTATGAGATACGAACACTCAATTCCAGACACTCACTCACACACACACTCTCAACCACACAAATATAATACACATTTATAAGGACAACTTCCCATTTGATTTTGTTGCTGTACAACTCTATCGTAAATATATTTACTCGATTAACGCTTCATGTGTTGTTGTTATAATTTGATAAAACAAAACCGTCCAGCCATCAAGAATAGGATATAATCAACAGTTATCGTCTAAGTAAATATTTAAAGGTTGCTTCAACTCAATGAACTTATCGAAATATTTATCGTTATTAATAACGTGGTCCGTGCACCCGCTATCTAGCAGCCAATTAATTTCATAATCTTTTACTTTATATGTATACCTCACTATTGTGCGCCGCGTGCGCTGTCGTAGCTATCCACATGCTAGCTCCATTGTTCTGCTCCAGCTGCCGTTCACCCGACGCTCGATCAAAATTTCCGCGGCCCCTGCTGCATCGTTCGCTGCTTCTACCCCTACCTCTGAAGCCCCCTCTTCCTCTTCCAGTGCCTCGTCCACCGTAGCCACGTCCTCGACCACGTGACTGTTCTGGGCAGCTCCGGGCAGAATGGTCGTCGTTACCGCAATTGTAGCATCCTGTGCTGTCCTTTTTCACGATGTATGCGTTGGTTTTCTTTTCTTCTTCTTGCTCGTTCTGCAGCTTCTTTTCCGCAAGCTCAATTTTGTTTATCACGTACGCCGCCATTTGGTCATCGCGCGGAATTGCGTCTATCAAATCGCCGATGTAACAATATGAATTTGGCATCATGTTCAACATATAGTTGAGATTTTCTATTTCGGTTACACTCACGCCCGAGTTTTTCAAATCATTCATTGATTTTTCAAAGTCACTAACGAACGCGGCCGCGTCACTATACTTTTCTAATCGCATTTTCTCTAGTTTGTTTCTGCACACGATTTGCAACGCCGTTGACTCTTCCAGATATCACCTATCAAATTCTTGTACTATATCATACGTACTTTCTTCATTACACACAAATTCCATTTGCTTGTTGGAGATAGCACTGTATACGTAATTCATTGCCAACACGTCTTTTTCGTCCCACTCGTCTCCATCTGCGGCTGCTTTTGCTTTCTCCGCGACCACGTGGCACTTTTTCAGATTTAGATATAGAAAGATACGTTTTTTCCACATACCATGGTCCTGGCCATCGAACACCGGTTTTTTAATGTCAATTCTCTCCATCTCTTCACTGGCTTCGTTTTCTACTGCACTGTATATTATGTTTACCAATGCTATCATTTTTGCAGTAGTTTTCACGAAGCACTTGTAAGTGCCGATGCCAAGTTCAAATATTCGCGGCCTTATTAGGCCACTAAGATGGTAAATTAGAGGAGATCGGTGACGCGGCGTCGAGTAGCGTTAATAGCCGATACGTTCGCGGTATTCGCTCGGCCAGCGAAAGGGGTAAGATTTTCGGGGACCACGGGATCTCTTTCTCTTTCTCTCCGGGGACGTTGAAGAGATCAGTCGCGTGCCAATTTATAATAACTGGAAAAGGAGAAAGGGAGGGTAACGTGGACTGGATACGGACGGCCCATCCCGATCGAGTTGAACATCGGAAGATTCCACAAATTAATTCTCCGCCAAATCACCATCCGAGAGTCCCCGGTGTCTAAAAGAAAGAGCCAACGATCGACGAGGCATCTAGAAAAGATAAGTTGCTCAGACCATTGTAATTTCGCCCTGTAGGAATTGTACGGCTAGTGAACCGATATTCTATTATTTAATTGTTGTAAAGAAAGAAAAGCGGACGTCGGACTGGTGAAGCTAGATTCCCAGAATTAAATATATTTTTGTCTTATGTATAATCTCATAAATAATATATTTTTGTTATTTCTATAATCTCACACACTCTATCGCTTTTTTTACGTCTGTCTTTATTTTGGCTTCCGACTTGTTCTCAACATTCTCCATAGACTTTTCTCACATTGATTTTCCAAGTTTTCCTTCGTACTCGGCGGGAAAATCGAAACACATTTTTCTTACTTTACACTTCAAAGCCGAATGAAACCTTTAGGGGCGCCGCCCGCGAGTAGTGTATATATGAGAGTTCTGGATCATACAATGGCGCGCTCTCCCCTAGCTCCCCCCTAGCTCCCCCCCCCCCCCCCAAATCCGCGGCGCTATCCCCCCCCCCTCCCCCCGTTGATCATTTTCGCGGTTTGCCGCAAGATGGTTATTTTTATAGGATTTGACACACACACACAAACACCCAACATAATTTCTGTCGAGACTTGTTTGGCGCGGGAAAACCGCGCATAAATCGGATAGGATAAAAACCTGCCAGATCTATTGAAAAAATTCCTAGAAATGACCCCTGAAGGAAGGTTCAGAATGGCGTTTTGAATGCTTTTAACAATTTTTTTGTTTACCATCAATTACATGTAGTTTTCTTATTCTATTCTGAATTATCTAATTCTAAATTTTAACGAGAAAAATTGTACATATTATTTTCAATATCCATATCAATAAAACATATTATTATTCCAAAATTGAATTATACCAATTTTTTTACAGTACCACTAATCGGATTATATTCAACAATGCGGTCATGCAAGATCATGCAGTAGGCAGAAGTGTGTGATGGAAACGTAATGCTGGAGTCAAATTCCAATAGAATGTCCACAAGTCCAGTTTTCAATGTTTCGTTCTGCTTGAAGCAATCGATAACGATAAGGGGAGCTTGGTTCATGAATTCACGCTTCGATAGCAAAGGCTCAGCTTCTTTGTTATAGTAGGTCATTTGAAACCGAACACACATATCATAGGGAATGGCGTATTGATTATTGTATGTAAGAAGATTCATATTTCCGTAGGGATAGCACTGTGAGTTGAGAAAGAGTTTTACATCTCTGATCCGGCAATGATCAAATACGCTGGCATTTTTCAGCGACTCGTTTCTCCTTGCAGTTTGAAATCATAGAACGACATATCTCGGCTTCTCAAGCTGCGTCGATGTCTTGACTGACCATATTTGCCGTGCTGTTGATGGGAGCATCGGATACACGTACGTTTCCCAATAACGAAAACTCATGAATATGGTCGTATCCTTGGCGATGTAGTTGAGTAGCTGGATTTTCGGTTTATCTGCCAGTTTGATCTGGGGCAACAACCACTCGATTTTATTTCGGGTGATTTTGAAGTTTTCCGTCGCCGAGGCCTGGATCACGGCATTCAAAATAGTGTTGAAACGTGTGAGAATTAACTCATGTTTAGCATTGACGATGACTCGACGATGATCTTTGGCGAAGCCTAGCACATAATTTAACGGTAAAACAACATCGAAATTTCCAGCGGCATCGGTGAGTTCCTTATCCCCACTCAACCACCCGGCATTCTCCAGACTTTATTGCTGGCCTGGAGTCAAGGATACGTAACCCTTCATAGTAGTGGTGATGCCGACATTTTTGTTCCGATCAATCTCTACACCGTTCAACTCATAGCGAACTTCCTCAAACAAATGACAAACGGCCATGTGGATCAATTTCGTAACCGTCACCGCAGCCAGACCATCATCCTTTGTGATTTTTCCATGAATGTGTGGAGAGCTTTCACTGGGCTGTAGACACAAGTCTTGATGTTAAACAACAATATGGATTTCATCGTTGTTCTGGAAGGTGGATGATGCAAACGGCTGATGAGCATGAATCTCAGAGTGCGCAATCGATTCGTCGAATACCACAGGTTTCTGTATTCTTGTTATTTCTTCCATGGTAACACACACAGGATGCAGCGAACACGAATTCTTATTTTCCAAAATTTCCACGTAATCGAAGACCGAGGCTCTAGAGAAACCGAACGTTCAGAGGTGTCAGTCTAGTAGGCGGTGTAAACGTTGTCAGAGGTGTCGAGCGACTGATGATTTTTGACCATGACGTTTGACTTCTATAACTTTTGCCCAATGTTCTCGTCTGAAATACGATTCCCGTTATTTGAGTGATTTCACGTGTAAACGTACAGTAATCGTTTCGCCGCGAAAATTAATCAGCTCGTCGTCTTGATCGACTATTCTCAGCTGTAAATGATGTATCGACTGTACGGCGATTGGCAGGTGAATGACGTTGGTAGGCACTTCGACAATCTTATATCCCGGTGGAACAGCTGGGAAAAATTCGTGACTCGTGTGAGCTCGATGCTCGTTTATGTACGCCTCTGTGGTTATGCTACACTTAACGCGTAAGGTATTAACCTTCAGTATGGCTACGGGTAATTCAGATTCATGAGTAACGTCTCATGATAGCTCAACCGCCTTAAATCCCAATAATTGGCCGATGGAATCTTTGGGCTTAAAGTCTACCACATGATTGCACGTGACTTCACTGTTCTGCTCGTTGTCGTTAGCTTTCAGACTAAGGGTGATGTCGGTGGGTAGCTCCTTACGCAGAAAATTTTCAATATCCTAAATTTCATAGCTTCCCGTCGGTAACGTGATGCTCTCTCAGCTGTTGTCCGCTCGTTTTAGGTGATATTTATTACACGTCTCGTGGATATTGAGTATTGAATTCAATGTCAGGAACTCGACGAGACTGAGAACATAGTTCTTCTCCCGTGATAACTCGATTGGGGAAAAATATTGAGCCTCCAGCACAGAGGATGTGCCTGACAGTGTTAACGTCAACGATTCCGACATGACTAATGCTTGCTCATGTAACCCTTGTCTTTTTATAGTTGTTCGCTGAGAAATTTGAGACAAAAGTGGCCGAAAATCACAGTATCATATTCCTGATACCTTTTATGATTGTATTCAACGCTACCAACACCGAGATACCTCATCAAGTCTTTAGGCCGTTTTAAATCACCAAAACTATCGAAATACACAAGATGGTCACCATTTTTCTTGTATGCAACCCAATGTGCCCCTGAACCGTTTTTATCGTCAAGATTGATAATTGCGGATTCTCGCATTTTTGGTCCTGATTTCGGCAGATCATTCCGCACGAAAACACCACAAAAATGTGAAACTTTCATATTTTTAGCATAGTTGCGTAAATCAATGTTGGTGAGAGCTCGGTGTGGTAGCTTTATTAGTTTTACAGGCCCATTCCGCTGCGGTAGGGTCGCAGGTATGATCCCTTGCTCAAAGCAATTGCCTCCATTGTTGCATTGTGCCGTTTGGCCTCGTTCAACCGATGTTTGTTGACACTAGCTTCGTTGACAGCTTCAGCTATACCCACAGCACCACCCGCAAGAGCCCCAGTAGCGCTTAGATCGGCCAGAATTCAAATGAGAAACGGCGGGATGCCACCAATTTCATCGGGCACACGTATAACGCGAGGCATACGAACATTCTTTCCTGTCCCACGAGCAGCCGCACGAGCACCCGCCAACGCCGACTCGACGGCTTGATAACCCGGCCGCATGGCGACCTTTGCTGCTGTGATGATGGATTGGAGATTCACAGTTCTGTTCCGCTGTTTACTCCTCCCGCCAGTTCTAGATTTTTTCTTCGCAGCCGCTCCAAGTTTCGACCGCTTCGCAGCTAAACCCATTCCGAGTTTAGATTTAGCTTTCATGGTGTTGGTGACTCCCCAGGCTACAGCCTTTTCACCCACACTAGCGTCCTTGGCCAAGCCGCGATTTCACGCCTTCTCAGCGAGCGCTTTGTCGGCAAGATTTCTCGCTGCGATATCGCGATTCTTTGCGTATGCAATGTCGTGGTCTTCACACGCGGTATCCAGCGGATTGATCCCCAAATCTTCACGAGCCGACCTCTTGCTCAATTTCGTTCCAGGTCCGCAGTACTAATACCATGGCATATGCAATTCAACTGGGAGATGATTGATGATTTCATTTGACAAACCAGCACCGCCTTCCTTTCGTGTGCACGTCCTCATAGTCGGGCAACAACTAACGTGACTTCTAGAAAAGAAGGAATTTATATACCATCATCTCAGTTCTCGTTGTCATGCCAACGAAGCATCATGAGATTCCAAGATCAGCCCGATAAACTGCCTATCGCGAATTTCGATAAAATGGTTCGACGTGGTAAGAGAAAGATAGGAAAACGACATGGAAAACTGCTGCCAAATACCGTGAGAGCAATTTTTTGCGGGCCATCAAATTGCGGTAAAACTAAAGCTCTTCTCTCACTCATCACCCACGGCAATGGATTGCGTTTCGAAAATATCTACGTCTGTTCGAAATCTCTCATCCAGCCAAAGTATCAATTTTTGTCAAAGTTACTGGAACCCGTGCAGGGAATGGGGTATTTCCCGTTTCGCCAGAACGATGAGGTTGTAAAACCGGAAAATGCTCGCCCCAACTCTGTTATGATTTTCGACGATGTAGCCTGTGAAAAGCAAGATAATATCGGAGCATACTTCAGCATGGGCAGGCATCGCGATATCGATAGCTTTTATCTGAGTCAAATGTATGCGCGCATTCCAAAACACCTAGTGCTTGACAATGCTAACTTATTGGTGCTATTTCGGAAGGATGATATGAATCTGAAACATATCTACAACGATCATGTGAACACAGACATGACGTATCAGAAATTTAAAGTCTTGTGCTCGTCATGCTGGAATGATGACAATCACAGTTTTACTGTAATTGACAAGGATAGTGAAATCAATGGGGGGCTATAAAAGGAAGGGGTTTGACTGCTTTATAAGCATAAACTGACATAAACTTGCACAGTTTTGTGGCAACAATCGAGCCGGCAACATGGAGAGTGCCAAGATTCGTAAGCATAGCGATACATTGAGTGAAATATCGAAAGCATCCGATATGATACAGCGGAAGCACAAGATGCTCAAGTTGGACAAGGACACGACCGAACAGGTTATGGGCGAGGTATTCAAGCCTTTAGTAACACCGTTGCAAGAAGTGGTTCATACCTTAAGACAGCAGCATATTGAACATAAAATTAAAACGGAACTACCGGATGTGACAATGAAGAAAGAAGAAGGAAAAGATGACGAGAATACCGGGGATGACGATGATGATGAGGAGGATGAGGATATGGATGAGGAAAATTTCATGGAAGCAAATGATAAAACACTAAAGTTTGGTGAAATTTCTACTACAAGTACGCCGGTGAAGAAAACAACGGATTCCATGGCGCGATATTTGAAAATTTTTAGTACAAGCAAAAAGAGGAATTTGGATACCACATACGGTATTCGAAAGTTGACAAACGGTATGATGATTGGTGATACGCCGATTAATTTCACTGATAATCTGGTCAATGTGGGGGATAAAAGTTATGAGAGAACACCTGGATTATTCGAATTACTGTTTAAAAAATCACCCGATGCATCGATTGTAAATGATGTGGATGAGAATATTTATATAAAAATTGTAACGACGACAAATGCGCATCGAAAACGTTACCAAGCCGATGGAAGCCTTCGAGATGATTTAAAAGCGCAAAGTATAGAAATTTCATTGCACAACACGTTGGCTCGCCGAAAAAATCGGGTAAAGGCTTATCCGACTATAAAATTGCGCGAAAGAATGACCAAGACGTTGATTACGTCTACTGGGATGATCCAAATGAAATTGTAGATCGTCTCCGGCTGCTTATGGCGTCACAGGCTGCAGACAATACCAGCCATTCCAACGAAATAGTCTCCATTATTGAGGAGTTGCGCGAGGCTGCAATCGTTTATTAACGGCGTGTAATCATAGAATCATCATTTGTTCAGTGACTGTCCAGTGATGAGCATAGACATATTCGGGCGACACTCGGAGCGTGGTGGGAGTAAAAAATTTATTCGAGGGCCTTCGGGTGTTGGATTCAAAACCACTAACGACAATTAGTATGATTGGGATGGTAAACGATTGTGTAACATAGCTGATCCGCAGCACTCCACCGATGCTGTTTCCTTAAAAGTTCTCAATACTGCTTCACAGTCTATGGCTGTGGATATTGTGGATACTTCTCAATCAAATTTTGAGAGTTTCGTGCATAATCACAACGAGGAGTTGAAACAGCTACGCATAAATAACGCAATCGTAGAAAACGCGTTGAGTCGCATCAAACATATTAGGGATCAAGCAACACTGACGCTGGAACAAGCTAGCAGGGAATTAGTATGGATTGAGGAACCAGAGTGGTTGAGCACCAATTCGAAAAATTGAACGGTGAAGAGTTGGGAACAATGAAGACTGTAATAGCTGCTGAACTTCACAGACCGGCTCGACGCAACTATCCGCGCTGATTCGTAGATGTACGTGGACTGGATAAGTCCTGGCAAGCTGATCTCGTCGATATGACTGCATACAGCTCGCACAACAAGAGATACAAGTACCTACTGACAATCATCGATATATTTTTCAAGTACCCGTGGGCGGTGCCGATAAAGTCTGAGAGTGGGAAAGATGTTACTGCTGCCATGAAATCTGTACCGACCCAGAGCCGTATACCTACACATCTACACGTTGATCAAGGCAAAGAATTTTACAACAGCGAATTCAAAGCCCTCGTGAAGCAACACAATATCAACACGTATTCGACATTTAGCGACTTGAAGGCGTCGATCTGCGAACGTTTTAATCGAACATTGAAAAATAAAATGTGGAATTGGTTGACACTCCAAGGATCGTACGAGTGGATTAATATTTTGGATGATTTAAGGGGAGAAATCCCTTTAGAATTTTCAAAGAATCGATTTTTTTTTATACATATTTCGAAAGTATAATACCCAAAGAATATACTGACCTAAGAAAAACCCGAAATAATTAATATTTGCGGAGTTATCGCATATAGTGTACAGCGGAGCGACAGCGTGCGGTCAGGTAGCGAGTCGGGCGCTCGGACCGTTAGAGGCGGAGCAACCTTCACATCGCAATGCTCCCTTATTTACCTTTTTTTTGACCGGGCAGATGTTTCGAGAAATTTTATAAAGAGTGCATTATAGATATATCCATATAGCGTGAAACGGTAGGTATACGGAACGATACGTTGCCCGTAAAACAGATTCAGTTTCGTTTGAAATTTTGTCACGAACAGCCGAATTTACCAAAGTAAAATGCCAAACTATCCGAAAGGAACGCGAGGCAATATAGCCCGAAAATGTGCTTTTCGAGGAAGAAGAAGGTCTGCTGTACGCGCCTGGCATCACTGATTAATCGGTAAGTCTCTACAATCGCTAGTTTTCACATGTTGAAACTTTAAACGCGATTATTTCGAAAAAACATTTTCAAAAACTGCTCGTGTTGTAGCTCCAAAAGTTATCGACCGATTTCGATGAAATTTTGGGAGATCACACTCAGTAATATTATCGGAAGGATGTACCTAAAAATCGAAAGGTAGCGCGTAAATGAATACCTTTTTAGGGGTCAAGTATGTCGAAAAAAAGATCGAAAATAGGACCCTTAGAATGAAGGGGCTCCCAAATTTTCAATTTTGCACTTTGTCATCATTTTTTAGGTACATCCTTTTCCGTAATATGTTAATAAATGAATAACACTTGTCAAATCTTTTTCAGATTAACAGCAAAAGAGTGACAACTGCAGCACTTTTCGATGTCACGGAAAACAGACGTCCCAAGACCCTTAATAACGCTGCCATTTTGTGTATGATCGCGACAAAAAAAATCACTTTTCACCTTGAATGCTTCAATGAAATTATGTTAAAATTTGAAAATTATTAGATAATTTTTTCCCCTCTGAAAAAATTATCAAAAAATACCTATTTTTCACGCTTCCAAAGGGATTTCTTCCCTGAATGAAGTCCTACAACAACATCAAACATCGCACGATTCGGATGAAACCGGTGGATGTAAGCACGGAGAATGAAAAACAGCTGTATCGTAGCGTGTACAAGCCTCGGCAAATCAAACCAAGTCATCGAGCGCGGAAATTCAGTGTAGGCGATCGAGTTCGAATCAGCAAGTACAAGAATGTATTCGAAAAAGGCTATACACCCAATTGGACGACAGAAATATTCACCGTGAGTGAGGTAAAAATACCAATTCACTCACCTACAAGCTTACCGATTATCAAGATCATCCCATCGACGGGGGCTTCTACGAGGAAGAGCTCAACGAAGTGAAATATCCCGACGGCCACCTTGCGGATAAAGTATTACGCAAACGCGGGAATCTGTTCTATGTAAAGTGGTTGGGTTGTAATAGTTCGTACAATAGTTGTATAAATAAAACAGACGTGTAACATAATTTGTATGTATTTTCCGAATTACAATGAAAGATTTCGAATATACAAATATTTCCACATTTTATATCCTTTGTATGCACATGTGCCATACTCTGTACTGTGAAAATAATGATCATGATAATGATAATGATAATAATAATGACAATATGCAATTTTTCCATACGATTATGACACATTTTATTTTTTGAAAAACTTTTTTTCATTTTCTGAAAACCGTTTTTCGTTTTCTAAAAACTTTTTTTCATTTTCTGAAAAATTTTTGTCATTTTCTGAAAACTTTTCTCGTGGTGAACGAATAAATATGAATAATTGCGTGATATATCAATAATGAATGAATAAATAAATGTGAAGTATATGAATTCGCATTTTGAAACTTCAAATCCATCAAATATCGTATTGATCGTGAAACGTTTCCGCCCGATGGTGAATCGTTCGAGGCGTCAATTATCATATATTTACATCAATTCTATGTGTACAGTTTATCCTATAGCTATTGGGGGGCTGGGACAAACCCCCAAGGTACGGTGTCGGTCTGTCCAGGTATCAATTGCCGCTTGTCATCCTGCCAACTCAGAGCCAATTTTTTTTGTACGATCGTGCTCACTTCATGTTTTTTGCTGCGATTAAATACTGTCGAAGAGTCAACTCTTGGTGAGCCAAACGTGATGCTATTTATCGATGAATTTTTTACACCCTTGGCGCGCTTACTCACTTTTACGCCACTGTCATATTTTTACCCATCCTCACCCATCGTTGTAAATGTGTACAGCTTTGCTCGCGGTCCCACAAACTCCGTCATAATTTTACCATTATTTTCATCCTTCATTAGCCCTAGTTGTTTTTTAATCTTGAGGGGAATACCATACACATTTTCGGGCGGAGAGTCAGAGGTATCAAACATTGTATCTACATCACATTTGATGATATCGTAGATATTAGGCATATTGAATTGATAAATAAGGCTGTCTGTGTCAGTAAACATCAATTTAGCTTATTTATTCGAAAAGTTGGTTTTAATATAATTGTAGTGGGAATCGTAGAGAAAGATTTTTGACAGATCTAGAATTGATGCGCCGACGTAAATAGGTTTGGCAAAGTGAACTTTGACACGATTCATTTCAATGATAACCATATCAGTGCCAAATACGGTGCAGCTGTGAAAGTTTGCTCGGGCAATAAGCGTTCTCGCACCACCTCTTCCCTTCCATTTTGTGACCAATTTAACATCTTCATGATTTCGCACATTCTCCATAGTCTTGCCGAACACAGCGTTGTTCATTAGTTTATAAAAGTTTTTGTCAAATTCATTCCTAGACCCCTTACGCATGTCTGTGTTGAGAGTGGTGTACGGCTCGAGTCATGGAGATTGTGCAAACTTCAAACTTCTATGCACTTTCGTTAATTTCAATCCTGAACTCAAACACTGTTTTAAATTTCTGTAATGCAATGTATACTTCGTTTTGAGGTGAAGGGTGGCCGCGAGTTTGGCATTTTTACTACCTGAAAGAGTAAAATGTTCGAGACAAAGAGGTAAGTCCTCGTGTTCCTCGTGGAGTTCTACAGGATAGTCCAAATCCACCTCCAGAAAGTACCCGATCGGCGAATCGTCCGGATGGTTCGTTATATCGATGTGCTGATACTACCACTCGAACGAACCGATTGGTAAATGCACGCTTATAGCTGCACCGTACAGGTTATTCACGTCAAAATACATGAGATACGATTCCGCTTTGTTTGGATCAAAATCTTTTCCCATGAATCTATTATTGGCCCGAGCGTGTCGATTGGAACATTGTGCTACGCCGCCTCGAATAGCTTTTTCAATAAATAACACCATTTCAGGGTTGTCTAAAAGTTGCAAATATGGGCTATTCCGCATCAACCGGATCAGTCATCTCTCAGATATTTTTTTAATTTGGATTTTACTCGAAAACGAAGAAAACCCCCCTCTGGAATTGATTCACAGGTTGTAGTACAGTTCAAGGAACATGTCAGAATTTGAAAAAAATTTTTTGATCGTGTCAGTCAATGTTTTAAAAATCTTTGAAAAATTAATTGTTAAATAAACAATTGATAATAACGTTTTTTTACCATTTTGTATTTTTCTTTTAAGTTCTATGGATCTTTCCACGTAATTTGAATAAAAAAAATATATTGGATCTAATTTTTTTCCAAAGTTATGAATTTTTGAAAAAAATGGGAGTCTAATTTGTCATTGTTAATGACAAATCGAATTTTGCATTATGAGATTCGCGCTTTGGGACACGAATCTAACTTCTCCCACACAATCCACATGCCAAATTAAAAAAATATCTGAGAGATGACTGATCCGGTTGACGCGGAATAGCCCATATGCATTAGTATGCTTTAGCATCGCGTCAAAAGCAAGTCCCGGTGCAGTGTAGTAGTGCAACGGATCTAAATCGTATGTTTTGAAGCAGCTAGCGCGGAAATTTTCGAAAATATCGGCAAGCAAAAGAACATCGGTCTTTAGATATAAATCTGAATAGCCCCCAATGACTCTAAATGGAATTCCCCCAAAACAGTTTAGGCGTGCTCGTAATCGGCGTCCCTAATATTTGAATTGGTGAGATGAGAGTAGAAATGCGTCTTTGCAGGTAATCGCATTTCATCCAGTTATCTCCAACAATCGACGTATCCATAGAGAAAAACGCCTTTGCGGGTCGTCAAACCGAACTGAGTTGTGTTATTATAAAATTTACGTGTCATGCGTTTATCGGTATCGGTCAAATATGTGGAAAGTTTATCGATGCTGCTAGCCATAAATCGAAACGAATCGATGAATCTCAAGTGCATCATTGTTCTATCGACGCGTTTCGTGAAGGATATATATTTTCCCTTATTCATGGGTGGCAGTGTAATTTTACCGGGGAAAGTTGACGCGAGGGATTTCATTAAGAAGTGAGAATCGTAACCGGACAAATTGTGGAAAACCATTGGAATTGTGTACGACTCTCTGAAATTCAAATTACACCGATTATGAGCAGGACCACGATATTCACCCGTGAAGTGACAGTGATCGTAACACTCTTTCTCCTCAGCGGTAAACGGTTTTTCACAAATATAACAATTCTTTGCGCGCATGTGACGATCGCGTTGCACTTGGGTAAGAGACTTCATCGGAATTATGTTTTTGATGCGTGACTCTACTTGAATTGATGAATCTTCAAGCTGTTTCATAAACCAATCTATGCAATCGACACCGCGTTTACCGTGAAACTCCGATAATGTCTCATCGTACGCGCAATGTACGTAGTACTCCACACTGTGCGGGACATGCTTTCGAATTTCACTAGTCTTACGAGTTTCAAATTCATCTACAGGTTCGGGGTTTAATATACATTCGAGATCGGCGTATACGACAAACGGAACGGTGCCTTTGTTTTCAAAATTGGAAAATACTAAATCTTTACACTTGGGAAATTCCATGCGTACTTTATTTAGCATAATACAATCTTGTCGATGATTGTCGTAGGTGTGTTTCACGCTAAAGTGGCACAAACAATTGTCACATAAAACAGTTGACCATTTTAATTAGACAATTGTTTGCTCACCAATCGGTAAAGATCTTTAATCCAAGCAAAGTGGAATATTGGTGCAAACTCACCAGACATACCGTCTTCCGGATTACTCTAAACCATTAGAAGATGGATCGTGTCAATGTTTACGCTATGCAGCTTTTTACTCAGGTAAATTGGCACGATGACGCTTTTATTTGATTTTGCATGTTGCGAAAAAGTTTGAGATTCTATACCATATACATTGATTTGCAAATTATTCAATCTCTCAAGCTTTTTCACTTCATGTAGAGTGGTAGGGAATTTGATACCTGTACAGTCCAACTCGGAAATATATCGATGATAACGGCTTGTCCTTTCAGTGTCAGTGTTGACTGGATGGAGGGCTGCTGTGACGGACCAGAGAGGGCATCTTTCGTCCTCGTTCCTTACATTCACCACCGCTCTCTTCCGTTGAATGTCCTGGGGCAGCTCGATGAATGTTGAAGCTTCCGCGGCGAGAGGCTGGTAGCGGTTGATATTTTCAGCGATGTTGAGGATCTCAATCATGCTCCAACGGGAATCGCGTTGTTCGAAATCTTCCACCTTCGATAGCAGATCACCCCGTGCACGTATGAACCAGCCATTTATATCGCTCGATGAGAGAAGAATCGCCACGTTAGATGTGTTGAAGCTCTTAACTTCGGTGGAGATCTCTTCATGTTTGACATTTTCGAATTTGCACGATAATATGAGGTTAACCTTCACATTTCCCCCCTCGCGCAGTACCTGCTTCAACTTCTCGGTGACGACGCGCTGCACATCGTCCAGAAAGGCGTCTAAATTTTTATAACGGAGATTTGTGACAACCCCCGTTCTGATTCAGCTGGCAAACGCACTATCCACATCGTCCCACTGTACACCTGCAGGAGTACCGATATTTTCACCCGTCACCACTGTGCACTGTTGCAACTGCTTGATCTTCGTCACCCAAGATCGCAGGAGTGCGATCGTATGTTGGATCCGTATTTTCGCACCAACGGTTGTTCCTCGTTGCATGCAAATATCGCGCAGAACTTGGATATTTGCATTTCCAAGATCAGTCCAATGATTGATGACAGCGTCATTCTCTTCTCCGGGAGGCTGCTCTCTCAGCAAATTGCACGTCCCCTCTATCTGCTCTGCAAGCCCCATATACGCTTTGACTGCCATGACTTTGCCGTTGATATAAGCTGAACTTTGTATTACTTTCTTGACTTGCACGTATCGTGTAAGATTGATGAGTCTGCATCGGATGCGTCAAGCTTATATGTACATAAGCCGATAGATCTCAAAAATTTGAGTGTGACGGTGGGGGGTCCAAGCTTTGTACCACCCCCGCCATCAAAGAATCAACAATTTTCATGGTGTACAGGTCTGAGCTTGCACACCCCAACCCCAATCAGTGCCGGACATGCGATGGGAAAAATCGATCGACGAAAAGCAGGTAGCGAGCAGTGTTTGACGTAAAAAAAAATCTTGCCTACTCTTGACTGGCTGGTATATGCACTGTAACGTGGCATTTCGGTCAGGCTTGCCCGTTACAACAGACTCCCTGAACCATGGGCGGGATCCAGGAATCAGGGTTTCGAAAATCGAATCGCGAAATAATCCTAGAGAGCGCCAGAACTGGAGTCACGCACCCGGGCTTCGACAGGGACAAAATAGCGCATTACGAACAAGATATTACAGGCTTTTGTTTTTTTTATTTTTTTTTTGATTACACCAGCCACCAGCCCGCGACCAACTTCGACGCCGAGGATATTTTGTGGCAAGGCGAAACCTGGGAGATCTCGCGGGAAGGATACCGAGGCTGCGGAGGGGGAGACAACGCAGGTCCCTGCAACGCGGGAATCCAAGGCGGACGCGATTCCAGCTGGCGGCCGGCGCGCCGCAGCCTCCCCGCTCACCCCGCCTACACCCAACCGAGACAACCGCGAGAGACCAGCTAGCGACGAGGGAGCACCGCCCCGCCCAACCCCAGGACCCCGTAGAGCTGCGCGGGAGACGACATCGCGATCTAGCCTTAAGTTCTGCGCCGCGTAGCGACGACAGGTGCGCGGCAAGTTGCGCAATCCCCAAAATCGATGATAGATCGATTGTTGCGCATTCTTAGGGTGATGACGTCACGGAGCATTAGCGTGACGAGATCGGCGTTGCGGCCGATCGGCCCTCGGAGATCACTCGAGTTCTGGCGAACAATCAGGTAGCACGTGTGTCGCGAGAGAGTCCGTGTCGAGTTTTTTTTTTTTTTTGTCGCGCAGTAGAAGTTAGTAATTGCGAGGGAGAATAGCCGCCAAGGATCACGAGGGAGTTGACGAATTCGTGGCCTGCATGTGGAGCGGTAAGCGCTGCTATTCTTCTTGCGAGAGAATTTCGAGAGATAATTAATAAAGGCTTGACGAGGAACGGATAGCCAGTGAGGATTGGCGTTAACGACAGTACTCGAAATTCTTCAGCCGATACATCTGCTTGGTGACCGTAGCCTGAGTTGCGCGTAATGAAGTAGCGTTAATTTCGAGTGATCGAGGAGGTCGATTCGAGTCACGGGTTGAGCCGAGACATTATTGTCTCGAGTTTGAGTGTAACCAAATTCCGTTACACAGGGTCACGTCAACTTAGTCCGATACAGCCTCATTTCTCGTGTAGGTCGCGAGCAGTCTAACGGGGAGCGTTCGAATTTGCGACCGCGTCCTGCCGTCGCGGAGAAAGTTGAACTCGGGTGCGTGTTAACAAGAATATTCTTTTGTAGAGGATAGTCGCGGGTGACGCGACGAGCCTCGTTTCCGTTTGACCTTTGGTATAATCAGTTAGTAATAAGTTGGCGATCATCGCCCGTAGGCATGAGCAATTTTATTTCTTTTTCTTCTGTTTGATTTATTGCCGATCGCGGACAGCGTCGGCCGAGAATTCGGGTCGGTTTCCGTCGAGGGGTTTAGTATTAGGTTGGCGATTAACGCCATTCTATAGAGGACGATCGCAGGCAGCGTGTCGGGTCCTATTTTGTTGTTAGTTTGGAAGTTAGCGGTTATCATTAAGACGGCGACTAGCGCACGTAGGCCGGAAAGGTCTTCTAGATCTATTGATTTTTTTTGTTGTTTGTTCTTTCTTTTTTTTTGGTTATATCTAAGCCTCTGTATCTGGAATCGCGACGACGACGTTAGCAGTATTATTATTTTATTTTATTTTTGTATTATCGCTAGCTGAAAATATATTGTTTAATTTCATTATTGCTTTGTAAAATAACGTGTTGGCGTACGTGTGTCGTATCTTTCTTTACCCGAAAGTTACCCCTCCCCTCTCCGCGGTACTGAGCTGCCGAGTATATGGTCGCGGTATAGCGCATTACCGATTTCAAGGCGTGTTGAACACGCCAGGCGACCAACAAATTTCGCGATATTATTTGAGGTCCAGGATACCTCGCAGACGCCGTTTTATTGTGCACGCGGTAAGTTCTCGGTCATTTGGTCCGAGTGACCGAGGAGCGGGAAAAATCCAAATCACAGCATATACATCGTTTGGGTTTTACAACTCTTTATAGTGAACAAGTCCGAGTCTGCACACCCCTAACCATGTGAGCGTGGGGTATACAACGAGAAAAAAATCGGCCAACGAAAAGCTGGTAGTACGCAGTGTTTGGCGCGAGAATGTGCACATACAGTTTTTGAGTTTTATGAGTCGTTAATCAGCGTGGGGCATGTGATGGAAAAAATTGATAAACGAAAAGCAGGTGAGCTTTTGAGAAAATTTTCTCCTAGCTTATACTGCCCCTGCGTCACTTTTTTGTCTGTATGTCACGTGGTGCATGCTCTACGAATGATTGGCCGGCTGGTTTTTGCTCGGTGGAGGGTGGGTGCGACTCCTTTAGTATAAATTCGAACAGCAGTTTGAAACTTCTATAGTAATTTTGAAAATCCTTCTTGTGAAAACAAGCGTTTTTGATAAAGTAAGTTGTAAAAAAGAAAAATAAAAAAAATGATTGGATGGAAGAAGGGACCGTCAGAAGCCCCACCGACTGATGTGGATGATGAGGAGGAGCAGGATGAGGAGGAGGAGGATGAGGAGGAGGATGAGGGGGAGGCGGAGGTGGAGGGTGTATGGAATGACGACAATGTTGATAAGGGGCGGGTGGAGTTTGCTAATGATTTTGACGGTTGCGAAGATGTACACGTCAGATTTACATTGCTTCTTGATGAGATTGACCAAATCCATCAAATGCTGGAAGACATCGATAGAGCTGACGATGATAGCTATTATTCGGACGAGGATTGGTGTGTAGCACCACATTAAAACAAAATTTCAGTATCTTCCATACTTTTATCGTATCACTCATTTTGAATCTGTGGAAAATTTTTGGGGTTGGAGATTTATCATGTATATAAATGGTCAGTGCAACAGCATTAACTTTTCTCCTTCGGTTTGCTCTTTGTAAAGATTTTTCGTCACGAATAAATTTCGAAAAAATGGCATCTCATTTCCATCTCGAGTATGATTCAAGTGATGATGATGTAGGTGACGAGTGTGCAATCCTTGATTGGGGTAGGGATTAAGAGGCTGAGGAAGAGATAATTATAGGCTTTTTCGAAGCAACACGCGAGTTCTCGTTGGAGGAGCTTCGGGAACTCGTTGAGGACGAGCGAGCTGCTCGAGTGAGGCCAAACAGCCAACATTATATAAATTAAGGGAATATATGTATAGAATAATAATTGAAAAATGGGCGAATGAAACTATCGTCATAATTATAGATGCTGAAAATAGCGATGATGATGATGATGATGATAATGTTACCGAACAGGATGACGATAATAATTTTATGGATTATTTTGAGGAATAAACCACGCTAAATTCACAATTATTGATTATATATTTTTCACGAGAAACATTCAAAACATTTACATTTTGTATGACAAGAATGGGTGAACGTTATAAAGATATATATTTGTAATGAATCCTATTTCTAGATTATAATTTTATCGAATAGTAAATTTTTTCAATTCTATGTATAAGCCATGATATAATTGTGATTAATTCTATTGAATATTCTACATATAAACCCGAATATAATTGTATATATTGTAATAAATTCTATTGTTATTTTGGTAAATATTGTCCATATTATCTTTACACACGATTGCAACCTAGACAGTCTTTAATTAGAGCATTCGGTCCATCCACGATATCGCCATCGGGTCCTGGTGTGTAATGTACGCTACATCTGCGGAAACTTGCGATGACGTACTCCATTTTAATATTCTCTGGTAGTTTATCCCACGCATCATTGATGGAGTTTGATGCGATCGTGCGGATGAATTCTTTTGGTAAAAAGGCTATATCCTCGGACATCATTGCCCTTAAACCGTCCAATTCTTTGTACAGACGGAAGGATTTCTCGAGGGAGCTGGTACACTTCTTCGAATACCAACTCCTTAGCCGCTGCACATTTTCAATGGCGCAGTTGTATGCCGGGATGTATTCAGAGTTGTCATCATACCAAATTGAGCCTGGCGCTGCTGCTTGCTGGAGGTTATTCGCTGGAGAGTATCCATGGTTCAAGTCACGCCACGGTGCCGCTTCCATATACCTCAATTTTTCATTGAAGGGGGGATGATATGCAAGTATTCCGTATCAATAACCCTCATTGTACCATCGACGATCTCCGTCAGCCATGCTTTCTTCTCCGCCCATTTGACGTATACGTAACACGCATTTCCAACCATTTTTCTCACAATCTTCGTCACATCCTCGTGAGATTTGTTGCCCGCATTCCATGATATTCCGTGGTGATTGTGCGTCAACCATACATTGGTAGCTCTACATTCATGTGGTAAGCTTGCCAAATCGTAGGGCAGCTTGAAAATGATGTAATCCAGACCCGACCCGTTTACATTCATGACTGCGACTTCCTTGGGTACAAACTTCATGTTATGACCAATAAAACATTGCACGTCTAGGATCATCACCATGTTGAGGAGTGGGAATGTTGCGCTCGATTATACTGACGGATGGTATGTGGAAGATTAACTATTCCATCTCCAGCACACCCGCTTTTATCCCCTCGTGGATGAATTTTGTGGAAGTAGAGGGGGATCGCATAGTTCATTTATGGCACATAACTGCATGAAAATTCAAACTTGTTGAATTCTCCACCAAGGTATTTCATTTGCAGATGATTTTCCCTGGCCATGTTACACATTTCAGTCAGCTGACTGGAATCTCCTTGTAGAAATCTTACGATTCTCGGTGGTAAGTAGACGTTCTATTCTCCATCGATCGTCGCCAGAACACGTCCCCCGAATTTTGTTTTGACCAGTCGTAACCCAATGACGTCATACATTTCCCCAATTTCGAGTTCCGACATCTTCTTGGTTGGCAGATTCTCCAGGCGGCTGACGTGGTTAACTTTTGCTAGATCCATCGCGTTTCGAGGTTACTTGACAAGCGAGAACAGTTCACAATGAGAATACGGTGAGAACAGAGTGACGATCAGGATAGGCGCACGCTTCATATACCACCCACCCTTACTACAATTTTCCATTGGACAAGTCTCGACACGCATATTGTGCGAAGAATTTTTATGGGACCACCCCCACTGCCCCAGATTGATTCAAGTGCATCACCACCAGCAAAGTTCATTGTCAGCACCATTTCAAAGAGCAATTTCCTAGAATTTTTTTAATAGATCTAGCGGGTTTTTACCCTATCTGATTTATGTGCGACTTTCCGGCGCCAAAGCAAGTCTCGACAGGAATTATTTTGTGTGTGTGTGTGTCAAATCCTATGAAAATAGCCATCTTGCGGTAAACCGCGAAAATAATTAACGGGGGGGGGGGTTACGCTGCGGATTTAGCGGGGAGCTGGCGGGGGTAGCGCCGCGGATTAGGGGGGAGCTGGGGGGGGGCTAGGGGGGAGCGCGCCATTGTATGATCCAGAACTCTCATATATACACTACTCCTGCGTGCTCGACTAACCTCACTTGTAATCCGCTCGCATCTACGCGAATTTCCTCAATCACAACCACGCTCTGCTACTATGTTGAAATTAGAGATGTCTGAATGATGGAAATCGTGGCATTTCATTCTAATAATAAACTGGTTATTTAATAAACTGATAAACTTATAATCACTTGCGCTCAAGCGCTACAAAGTAAAACGTGCTTCTCTCATTGGTGAACGGAGAACAGTGCGGGCCCGGGTGGGAGTGCCACACAGCTCGCACGTTATCACCGCGCTATCTATCCGACAATCAACTCAAACGTGTGCTCGCCTTCTCTTTCCCATTTTACCGATGCACGGTATACGCACGCACGCTTATAATAACTGTGTGCCTCGCAGTTGTGCGCATACAGCCTAATCTATGTTGTGACGTATCTACAATGTAAATGTACCTTTATTTCTAATAGATACTTATGCCCAAATAATAGAAGATGACATTATGCATACTTTATCTATTCAGCCTGAGCTACCTACAAATGAGTGTACGAAAGACGAAGAAGATGTATCGTATGATTATAAATCAAGAGCCATAGATTTATGGAGAAGCGGACAAAAATAAATTCACGCATTGACACTGTGAGAACAAATTTTAAAAGGGTAAAATCCATAAATCGATCGCAACGATGGGCTCATTCATTAAATAAAGGTGGCACTTGCAGAGAAAAAATCGCTAGAATTTGCGACATTACGTTGTATAATTTTAAGGCAGCTGTCGACGCCGGTTTCATCGTTCATGTCAATGATTTACGCAAATGGGCTTTACAAGCCGAGAAAGAAATTGGCCATGAAGATTTTCGATTTACAGTTTCAAAAAAATGGTTGAATCGATTTAAACACGTATATCGAATAGTGTCTAGGAAAATCAATAAATTTATCACTAGAAAAACTTCAGAAGGTGCTGAACGGTTGAAAGTGAAGGCAGATGAATTCGTGACTCATGCTAATGAATGTTAGAAACACATCGGGAAGGGGGTATACACTCGTGTACATAGAACTTTATAAGAATATTTTTTTCTATAGCGCAGTTATGTGGGGGTGAGCATGTGCAGAGGAGTGGTAGTTAATGCTTATAATTAATCAAAGATGCTCCCATGTAACGATAATGAATAAAAATTAAAAACTAAGGAAGACTTACCTCTCAATAAGCTGGTAGTGTGGATACGTTGCTGCTTAGTCCCATACAGGTCTGTGAGAGTTGTTCAAATGGTTGAGGCTAATTTGTAATGAAGTGGGATAGGTTATTGTTCAAAATAAATGATTGAATATTATTTTTATTGGTAAAAGCTGACTTATATTTTTCAAACGATTAATTATAGAATGAATGAATGATATAAAAGCAAAATCAAGGAAGGTATGATCATAAAGTATTTGTGTTTAAACATAGATAACTTCGACGGACGAATTCATATATTCAGATACAAAGAAGCTGTAGAACTAGTTAAATTCGATCGCTTACGCTTCTTACCAACTGTTGTACTGCTTTAATAATATTTGGACGAACATATAACTAAACATTATGGTGTTAAAAATATCTTTGCTAAACGACTATTATTTCCACTGTTGATCGGTTATTATTATATGGCATCTCTCTTTTTAGATTACTAAAGGTTGACATTAACGTGCAAATTACAGCTTTACTCAATTGGTCCTCGGAAGCACACACTATTCGGATTGTTAATTAGTGAATTAACGATTCAGGTTGAGTCTTGAGAATTAGTCTCAGAATGTGTAGTAGCACATGAAAGACAACCACATCAATTCCGGAGTTAACAACTAAGTTTGAGTCGTGGGAATTACTCTCGGAATATGCAGTAGTACATTGACGACAACCTTGTCCGCAAGAGTCACATAGACGTGCTTCCACTGATGTAAAGATATATTCTTCACGCCACAGAGCATTATCATGATTATTATACACGAGGTACTACCGAGTAACGTTACACATCATCTCTTAGGGTGCGAAAATCAGCCGAAAGCCCTCGGTTTTCGTTCAAAAGCCTATTCACCTCTTCGAGCATCAACGGTGCTCGAATGGTGTTATTTTCTTCGCAATCACTCGCAATCACAAGAGAGGTCGCGTACTATCTCTTCTGAATCACGTTATTGTAATCGGGAATTTACGACTCATGTTTACACTAATCATGTTCAAGGACTCTCAATCCGGAACGATTATAATATTTGCAATTCTGTATTACCAGTGTTTTCAACATCCATACAACTGTACAAGTGAATAAAGAGCTTTGTTTCATACAAATTTCTCATCTTGTGTGCAACCATTTATTCGCATTATCCGAACCCTCTTCGCCACGAGTTTCTCGTGTAACACCATTCAATCAGTTCGATATTTAATTCAACTGTGTTCGCAAGCAAGGGCGTGCACATATATGTTTATAATATTCGTAACAAAATCTATCATCAATTAGAATTTAGAAAAATGAGACAATCGGGCCAAGCTGAAGGCTGGAGAATCGCTCTTGGGCATACCCAAAAGATGTTTCTTGCATGGCAGGAAGGCACCAATCCTACTATTTAGTCTTATATTACAATTCTTGGAAAACAAGAGGTTCCACTAAAGTCGCGGCCGGAAGAGCTCGCAACCGACTCTATTTCCAATTCTAAATCGATGTTAATGAAAGGTAAATTTTACCTGAACGGTGGAAACAAGGATTTGCTCGATGCTGGAGAATAATGTTTGAATCGACTTATCTTTTAACTGTAATCGTACAGGTAGACGAGATTGAGAGCCGTCGAATCCTGTCGGTCTGTGTCGATGGTATTCTGGAGCAGAGCCTCACCTCGGATTCGTATAGATTGTTGGATGGAATTCAATAATGATGATGTTCAGTCACGCGGTCGTTATTAATTTCAAATTGAGTTAGTTTAATTTCTGACATAGTTACTGTCGAAATGTTCAAATTTTCACTCAATCGCTTTATTGAATTGATGATTATAAAGTCAGAAAGATTGTTTGATTAAAATGATATAATAATTATTATTACAAGCGAACACTTAAGATTATCCGATTCTGTTTTGAATCAGGGCAGAACTCAGTTAAATTAAGGAAAATGGAATAATAATAAAAATGTCTATTCGTGAAATAATGAGATTCATTAAGGAACAGGAAAGATTGAAATTTAGGAGATAGTGAGTCTATGGCAGTTAGCAGAATTAACTGAATGCTAGGTTTTACGAATTAGCTCAAGACTTAGGTCAGTCACAATGAAGACTTTCCAACACTACTCTGCTCAAGAGGGCTAATACGGGTTTGAAGAAGATGCAGTTGCAGTAAGTTACAACGGTAATTAGTCAATGAGGTGCGAGGGCGACCTCCCAGTGCCCGAATCCACATGGCCAGCGTTACTCCGTGTGCGGCTCGAGTGCTTCGACGGTGTTGCGATGATTCTCAATCTCGTCGCTCACACGTTTAGGATGTTGACAAAAAGTCTCTTAACATAATTCTCACGTTCATAATTCATCCATACAACTTAACAGGTGATCTATTTTAATCTGATGGTACCAAAATTAGTGGTTCATCGTAATTATTGATGATGATTTTGACTTAAGGGGTTATATACAGTTAGAGGGCCGAAAAAAAGCGAATTTTCCAGAATTTTTTCTCAGAAAACTTTTAAAATTATTGATCTAAAAATTTGTACACATATTATGAGTAGTATAGATATAACAGTTCTAACCCCAAAAATCGCGGTGTACCGGCTTCCTCCTTTCTCTCCACCTTACTGGCAGTCTGTATGTTACCCCCCCCCCCCCCCCCCCACAATGATAAGCCTTACCCATGATATTGCAACCGGCTATTACGATGCATGACGTCACCAGCATTTTCGCTCGATTTTACCGTCAGACGAGCGGCCATTTTGATAGCAGCCATTTTGATTTTTGCTCAGTCGGATGAGCAGCCATTTTGATTTTTGCTTAGTCGGATGAGCAGCCATTTTGATTATTTCACCGTCACCTGTAAACTTTCACGCTAATAGTTTGCCCTCAGGGCGAAAAATAATATTTTCCACATAATTCGAATACATTCTTTTGTGTTAATTGACCGGATGACGACACCGCAATTAGATAGGCCAGGAATGTTGTTGATTATCCGTAAACTTTCACGCTAATAGTTTACCCTCAGGGCGAAAAATAATATTTTCAGCATACCATTTTGATTTTTCACCGTAACCCGTAAACTTCCACCGTCTGTATAAAATGGGTTAGCACATGAAACTTGCACATCAGTCAGACTAGTATTCTTGTGAGACGAAAGCATTAAAATCATAATGATACGTAATAACGAATTTACCGGCGAAGAAATAATTATCGGATTTCGCAACGCGACGTCAGAGTTTTCGCTACAAGATCTTTGGTGGCTCGTTGAGTGTGTCCGGAGAGCTCGTGGGCAACCGGACAGACCACACAGGATATATTTTCAGGACAAAACGTTAATCCTGACTTTTCAAAAATGGGAAAATGAGGTGATCGCAATATTTTCGGATATCGAACCAGATGACGCTGAACGCGAAGCTGATTGTATCCAGTCTCGTCAGATCAATGAGGAATAAGATACGTCCCGACGTATGATTGTGCGCTGGAAAACGTTCAACGACTGCAGCAGTGTTTTCCCTTAGGGCGAAAATGATATTTTCAACATACTTCGAATACATTCTTTTGTGTTAAGGGAGCTTTCCAGTGTGACAGCCCGAAAAATCGCTGTTTTTCGCGATTTTTTTTTTTTAAGAAAAAATAATCTAATCGGTTTGGTTTTTTTTTTGTATATTAATTGGGTATTGAAAAATACAAAACAATTTTTTAAAGATCGATTTATTTATTAATTAATATCTATAAAAATGATGAAACAATTGTTGCAGAAAATGCACTTGGATGTGGTGTCCACGTTGGGGGTCACAATTTTGATCTGAAACAAAAAACACAAAAAGATTATTGATCGGTATATAATTGGCTTTCGTGCTATGGAGGCTTTTTTCTTTTTTTTTTTTTTTGCAAAAATGGCGCCGGTTTGAACAAAAAGTATCGATTTTAGCATTTTTTTTGGCAGTTTTTTTTACAAAAAAATAGGAAGATGTCAAAAAAAAAAAAAAAGCTTCCATAGCACGATAAACAATGACGTTAAGAATATTGTGTAAAAAATTCAACTCGATAGCTTTAAAACTCTGCCCTCCAAGTTGGACACCGTTTTGAAAAATGTTGTTTCGAGAAAAACGCGTTCAAAGTTTCAAGTGAGGAAATTTTAGGTAAATCGTTTACTTACGGTCAATCAGCGATGCCAGGTCCATACAATATCCCTTCTGCTTCTTCGAAAAGATCGTGCTCAATGGATTGTTCAGTCCGACGAGCTGTCCTCGCCTCTTTGCTATCCAGGGACGCCCGGCGGTTTGCTTGGATGATGCGCGCATTCTTGTACTTAGCGGCGAAATCTGCGGCGCTCGGCCCTATCGTGCATCCCATCGTCTTCAAAATTTTTTAAATTGGGTCGTAACCTTCATTGAAGGTGCACACAGCACACTGCGTAGCGATTTCTACTATCTGCTTACCGCAGAATACGTGCTTTGGGGCTAGTTGCCACACGCAGTGATTGATTGATTTTCAAGAATTTAGCACGCCATCCGCTTTTTTTTGAAAATTGAGTGCGACAAAAAAATGAGTCGCGCGACTAATTTACGGCTAATTAACGGCAAATTATGCAATATTCCGAATTCACATTTTCGACAATTGGCGAGCCAAGTTCATGTACGTGCAGGTAGGAACGAGACAATAGAAATAACAGTCGCACGGGCAGACGGCCGACGCGGCAGCTGTAGCGCTCCGTTGCCTTCTTCCAAAAAATGCTGTACAGTAACCGAAATAATCTGAATTTCGGCATGAAAATTTCAGGGAATATTTGGAAGAGTGTATACTATTCGATAAAGCCAAAAAAAAAAAATCGATTTTTTGAAAATTTCACACTGGAAAGCTCCCTTAATTGACCGGATGACGAGGGGGGTGGGGGGGAGGGGGCACCAAGCTTGGACCTCTCACTACCACTCCCCAAAATTCTTGCGATCTATCTGCATATATTAACTCAACGCATCCGATGCAGACTGATGAGTCTTACACGATACGTGCAAGTCAAAAGTTCAACAAAGTTTTGGTTATATCAACGTTAAAGTCATGGCCGCTGAAACATACTCATAAACCGTCGAAACGATGGAGAATGCTCACGATTTGTTGTACGAGCTTTATTCAGAGCAGGAGAATGACGACATCTTCCAGCACTGGATTAACGTTGGAATGGAAAATTTCCAATTGCTGCGTGATGTTTCCAAGCGTCCGAGAACGAGCATAGGTGCGAAACTGCAAATTCAGCATACGATCACGCTCGCACAATCCTGGATAGCAAAGATTCGGCAATAGCTGTGGCAACGACAGCAGCAGCGGCAGCAGCAGCAGTACGCCATGGTGATGGGTGCTAATATCGGCAGTCCTGCGAGCGTACAGTGGGACAACGTCGATAGTGCTTTTGCCAACTGGATCCGAACATCAGTTGTCACAAATCTCGGGCATAAGAATTTGGAGACCTTTTTGGATGACGCGCAGTGGATCACCGTCGGGCGATTGAGGCTGGTACTGCGCAAGGAGGGTAATGTGAAGGTTAACCTCACATTATCGTGCAAATTCAAAAACATAGGGCATAAGGGCATTGCGGAAGACGTTAAAAGCTTCAACACCTCCAACATCGCGATCCTGCCCTCAAGCGATATCGACGGATGGTTTACACACGCAGGGGCGGATCTACTTGTAAATGTTGATGCTTTTGAGCAACGCGATTCTGGGTGGAGCATGATCGAGACCCTCAATACTACTGTAAATATCAACCGGTACCAGCCTCTCGCTGCGGGGCTTTCGACATTAGTGGAGCTACCCAAGGACATTCAGCGGAAGAGGGCGGGGGTGAACGTGAAAAACGAAGATGAAAGGTGTCTTCTCTGATCCATCACTGCAGCCCGCCACCCACTCAACACACGCACATGAACTTGGCTTGCCAATTGTCGAAAATGTGAATTCGGACTATGACATAATTTGCCGTTAATTATCCGTAATTAAGGCGCCCGACTTATTTTTTTGTCGCACACGATTTTCAAAAAAGAAGCGGTTAGCGTGCTAACTTTGCAAAAGTTTAGCAAGCCATCTACCAAAATAACGTAAAGCGAGCATCATGTGTTACGGGGTAGAATGCGTAGGCTCCGATAAGCGGTAATCGGAGCTTACTCCAAGCCCAGCCAGGGTGTTATTTGGCTATTGTAGGGTCCGTTCACGTCGACTATGCACTCGCGTGCTACTACTCCCAATGCAGGAAGTGAATGGAATAGAAAGGGATCGGTATTAAGGAAAGGTAAACGATTTAAAGTATATGATTGTTTATTAGTAGTCAATGCAACGGAGTCGGTCGAGGGAAAAAGGTATGGTCTTGGTTTAGAGGGATAGGTGTTTTGCTTGAGCGCTAGGATGGATCTGCCTAGTTTTGCGGGATGTAGGAGGCGAGCTAGCCGCGAGTTGAAGAAGAATCTGCTGACTCGCAAACGATAAGAGTAGACTACAGAGCGTAAGGTAACTAAGAGTGTGGGAAAGGAATATGAAGTCTGGAAGACGTAACACGCTCCCCTTGGGGAAGAACATTCGGTGAGAGTACGGAATAGGATGTTCGGAAGGAAGTGGAATGCTATGAAACGTACCGACTCACTGACAGAATATTACAAAGAGAGGTCTCAAAATCTAGCGCCTAGATATTAGTGCGCGGTGAGGTGGGTTAGTATACATTTGAATTAAAAAAAATTTATAAATGACATCTTATCATACTGAATCGCTTACAGAATATTACAAAAAAGAGTCTTAAAATATAGCGCCTAGATGTTAGTGCGCGTTTAAGTGGGTTAGTATACATTTGAACAAAATTTTCTAAATGACATCTTATAAATGTGGTGGTATATATGGTAAATATTGTATATATGATAGATATTGTGTATAATATAAATGAAACTTATGCAACGTGCTGATGATTATATTATGGCTGCAGATTATGACAGGCAGAATAAGGCAATGAAAGAATATGATTGCTAATAGCGGAGGGCTTAGCGCCATACTTCAAGTGATTCGGAGCTATCGTTGAGGCTCTGCTCGGGGAGCAATTTACGCGGCTTAGATATATCTAGTTCCGTCATTTCAATTTCCGATTGGGTCCGGAGCAGCGACGAAGAGCGAGGAGGCAGGTCATCGGGAAATGGTATTATTTCTAGGTGCGGGTGGTGGATGGCATGGCGCGTAGGAATTCGGGGTTTTGTACGACGCGGGTGAGGGATATGTCGTGTCCTTCCCACTTTGCAGCAAGAGAACAGCCTTGAGATTTTGCTAAATAACGAGATTTTGTAGCAGAAGAGAGCTACTGAGAGGGACGCGAGGCCGATGCCGCTATAACCAAGGCTGGTAGTGAGGCGGTGCATGTTATCTCGGGTGCGATAATGTGTGCTTAGGTCTGCTGAGCGTTCCAGTATATCATTCACGGAAACTGGTGACGGCAAGATCGTGGGGGTTAATATGCGATGGTTCGCGAAAGGGAGGGCTGGCAACAAGGGATAAGTCGGTGTAAAAATTAAAATCAAGACTGAGGGATACTTGGCTTAGATCCAAGGTAACTTTGGAGACGTAAAAGAGGGTCTCGATAGATTGTGAGCGTTTCGAAGTTTTGAGAGTGACTTCAGAAGTACTAGCCGTACACAGGTCGTTTAGGGAGATAATGCCTGAACCGGAAAGTGTGACACGAGAGGTCTGATCATTTGGGCAGAGAGTATGAAGAGTCTCAGGAGTGGAAGATGCGAAAATCCAAGAATCAGATGTTGATAATTCCGTTCAGTAGGTTCCATCGAATGCGGTCAATCTGATATAACATTGTTTTGAGATTTTTCTGGACGGGTTCAGAAAAAGGTCTACCTCGCAAAGTTTGTGAGTCGACGGTCGGAAAAGCGGTTGTGTCAACTTTCACACGAATTTTCCTAGGGATAAAATGCATTTACTAAATTTGGATTCCGAGATTCGAAAGTACGACGCTCGGTTAAGTGCTATAGCTATGTAGCCACTGCCAGGTTGAATGTAAGCGAATTTGTTATCTGCAGAGTCGTATGTCTGTCTAACGGGGACGGGAAGCAGTCGGTACAGGTCAAAAGCCTTAGAGTTGAGCAACGGGATAGATATCACATAAAGCAGTCTGGGTTCGTAATACGCTATGTCGATTTTAGAGATTCGAATTAGTTCTTCAGCATAATTTGGATTCATTGGAATAGGAAACTCTATTTGTGGTCTGAGTGACTGGATATGTTTAAGGCTGGAAATAATTTGTTCTGGTGATGAAATTTTAGGGTGGACGATACCTTTTTGAGCGAAGAGGATACTAAGCTGGACAGGTCAAGTTCGTATTCGTTCAAGTGTCGGTCCAGGTCAATTAGTCGGTTAAGTAAAGTCGTTCTGAAGGTATTGTTGGTGATTAAGGCTTTTAAAATGGCTGCAGCAGTCGAGAGGGCCGTGAGTAATTTATGTTGTTCGCGGTAATTTATGTTGATTTCTTTCCTGTAGACGCCCAACGTTGACTGTACGATATTTGTCTGTTTGTTAAGCAGAGATGCTAAGTGTCTACTGGCATTGTACAAGTTGTCAATTTGTTGGTTAAAATATTCTCCGTCTCTTACGTCAAGGGTGCCGAATGAGGATTTTGATACGTCACCAATGAAATTAAACGCGCCTCGAGTTCCGCGATGGTGGGCTAATTTAGTAAGTTCGGAGTGAGTGAATTCACCTGTGCGATGGCCAACTGAATATTCTATTCGGTTTTGGTATAGTTTCATGGTTTTTATTCTATCAGCCAACATTTGAATATGGTCGCCGGTGTAACGGTAGTTTTTGGCGACAGAACATTTTCCTTCTATTATGGTTAAGAATTCTGATGTGTGGTCAAGTTGGTCGAATAAATATTGGAGTTCTATGTAGTTCGGCAGAGTCCATTCCTTTTTATATGTACGTAGGTCTCGCAATTGTTTAAAGAAGATTTCCGGGTTGTGATTCAGTTGCTTAATCGCGACGTTAGTCGAATCGTCTGTCTTGCTGTCGAGAGCACTGCACCTGCAACGATATGCAAGAGTATGAGACGTAATGTAACGCGATCGCAGGCAATTTGGTAGCATATGGCTGTTGATTTTTTTTTCTTAATTTTAGTTGCTTTCTTCTAGTGCCAATTTCAATTCATTGAAATGAACGATTCCAGTTTTTCGAGGGGTAATCCGAATTTCAGCGTTGATATTGTCAATTATACGCCTAATCGTATACACTCCTTTATAATGGTCGTCGAATTTGGATCGACAAGTTGGGCGGGTATACCCTTGATCCAAGCGGAGTCTGTCGATATGAAGTGCGCATAGTCCGTTTTGAGCATCAGAAGTCCATCATTGGTATCTCTGACATTGTCTGATACTGGTATGTCGTCCAAGTTGTCAATAAAATATGCGAAACCGTGAGGGTCATTAATTTTATCATCGTGGGTGTTAAGAGCACTGTCATGGTTATGGTCAGTAATTTCCATATGAGAGTCGAATTGTTGAGTGCACGTATAGTATTCAGTGTCTGTGAGCAAGTCGGAACTGTCGTCGTTATCAGAGGTGGACAGGAGTGGCACGGGGGGAGGGGAACAGGGGTGTAAGGAAGGGTTCGTCAGCCTGGAAGTAGCGGGGGGGTATCACCTAGCGGGACGCGGAGGCCCGACAGGGGGGGGGCATGATGACGTCAGTGGGTGTGGGTGGAGGTGGAATCGGACGAGGTGCTGCAGGTTTAGTCGGACGTTCCGATTTCTTTCGCCGCTGGCGGCGGGGGGGTGTTCCAGATGTGGAAGGGACAGGATCAGGGAGGTTAGTATAAACGGGTGGGGGTGTAATGCAGGGGCGCGCGGTGGCAGAAAGCGGAGAGTCGAGGCGGCAAACGGTGATACTTATTTTCGAATTCTTTAAAGTTGATGGATCATTTTCCGTACCGTACCTCATTCTAATTTGTCGAGTCCGCAACCTATCAATGGTATCGAGACAGATGTTACGCCATCTTCTTGCGAGGTTCTCCTACAGTTAACCAAGGTGTCAAAAAAAACGTGTGGTAAAGGTCTGTCACTGTATTTTGGCTTTGTAACTGGGTTATAAATATTTCGGTTTTCATGGACTACAGAAATAACGTCAGTCACAGTCGGGTCGAATTCTCTAAGTTGTTCGCGCTTTATGAATTTACGTTCTGTCAGTTCTAAAGCGATTCCTTTTGACATTTGGCAGTCAGCAGATGTTCAATGAGCCAAGTTATCCTTTTGCTGTAATAGGTCAGCTTTTATTTCTTTGATACGTCTATTTCGCATGAGGGCAAAAGTTTCGCTTTCTATGAGGAAATCTCTATAGGAAGGGCCCGGCAAATCGGTGGATGGACCAAAGTCATCGGTTCCTAATTCCGTTTTTCTGGGGTCTGTAAGTCATCCGAGCTGAGGGAAGAATCTGAAAAATAGCTCAGGTATGGTCTTTTATGAGACCCTGGATTTGTTGAAGAATTTGTTTCGCGGTGGCGTTTAGGTTGGCGATGTACTGGTATCGGCGCCGGGGTGAAGCGGGGAGGTTTGAGGAGCAACGGGGTTTCTTTATCGATGAACTCATCGTCGGAGAGATCAGAGGATTCAGTGGAATCAGAGAGGTATATCATCTTACAGGGCTGTGAGATTTTAGGGTGTTTCAGCGGAGTTGGGTTCGTGGACTCATCTGTGGTCTGTCTAGGGCGTCTGGGGTACTGATGAGTCTTTTTACTGCGTTTTTTTGATCTATCGCCGGAGGCTCGAGTCGTTGGACGGAGGCGTTTTGTATCTATAGGAAGAATTTGAGTGGTGTCGGGCGGTGCGTTCCTGGACAGAGCATCAGCGTTGGTATTAAATTCTCCGGACTTGTATTTCGTATCGACGTTGTACTCTGCCAGATCTAACATGACTGAGAACTGCACCTTCGCAAATTTTGACGCGTCTGTAGTGAGCGTAAATGGTTTGTTGAAGTCCGGGTGTTGTAGAAGTGGTTCTTTGCATAAACAATCGCGTAAGGTTTCAAAGGCAGACTGGTGTTCGGACGTCCAGATGAAAGGGGTATCCTTCTTTGTTAAATTGTTAAGGCATATAGCAATTTTTCCAAAATTTGGAACAAATCTTTGGTAATAACCTAAAGGGCCAAGGAACCGTCAAACATTTTTGGGACTTTTGGGGACGGGATACGCTTTTACAGCTATTAGTTTACCAGGGTCAGGTTTCACTCCCGACTCAGTTATGAGGTGTCCGGAAAAACGACTTCCTTGCGCAGGAATTCGCACTTGTCTGGCTGTAGAGTTCAACCAGCAGCGGTTAGTCGCTACATTAATTTTCGAAATTAAATTTCATGTTCTTCCAAGTTTCGAGCGTAAATAACTACGTCATCTAAATATACGAACATCTCGTTGCCTTGTAGGCCTAGGAGGACTTGGTCCATGAGCCTTTGAAACGTGGCGGGGGCGTTCTTTAGTCCGAAAGGCATACGAGAGAATTCATATTGGCCTCTAGGTGTCAAAAATGCAGTTTTCGTGCCGTGATCAGAATGCATGGGAAGTCGGTGGAACCCGGAAGCAAGGTCGAATGTGGAAAAGTACTTAGCTGAGCCAAGCTGGTCAAGGATTTCCGTGATATCGGGCATGGGGTATGCATCGCCGACTGTTTTTTCGTCAAGTTTTCTGTAGTCGATTACTATACGCCATCGTTTATTGCCGTCACTATCCGGTTTTTTTAGAACGATCGACACCGGGGAATTATACGGAGATAAGGAATGTTTTATAAGATTTTGCCCGAGTAGTTTATCAACTTGGGATTTGATTTTGTCTTTGTGAATTTCGGGAAAACGGTATTGTTTGGTACGAATAGGCGTATTGTCCGTTGTAGGGATAGTGTGATGAGATAAATTGGTGTTGCTTAATTTATCACCTGCGAGATAAGAGAGATGGTTAAATTCTCTAACGAGGTTGAATATGGATTTTTTTTCGGTGTCATTCAAATGATCAAGGTGTAAGCTGCTCTTTAGGACGTCCAATCTTTCCGATCGACTGTCAGTCAAGAGCACGATTGCGGCACCGGGACAGGGTGTACTGTCGTCAGGGATAGGAGGATCGGATTGCAGTTGCGCGAGGTCAGTGGACTGGATGAGGCAGGAGGGGGGATTATTAGTCGGTCGCGATGTACGCTTGGCGGCAGAAAGAATTATTGAGTTCCCGAGGAGAGGGTATGGGTGCGAAACGTGGGTTTTTGCGCCGACATCGCTGTGGTGGTTACTCGGTGCAGTGGGCATAGCGTTGGGCATGACTGTACTCAGTGGCTCGTCGAAGTCGTGTAGTGTTACTGTCGGGAGTCTTATCTCTATGGCAGATTCGTTACAATTGAATGCGAACGAGTAAGCGATGCCGTTCTGGTTTTCAACTAACGCTTCACCACACAGAACATTGTTGCCTAAATCGATGCGTTCAAGGTAGCCTACTTCAGTGTCTGGGTTTGCAACTATTAGTGGGATGGTTTTCACGGTACGGGCCTGTATTGTAATTACGCGCGTTTTTTCGGGCGCGGACGAGGGTTCATCGAATTTATCAAAGTGGATTGGCAATGAGGATCCAAGCATCACCGAGTTTGAGTTGAAAGAAATGGTTCCTTCTTCTTCTCGTAAGAAGGGCTGACCCAAGATACCGTCGTGCGGAATCGGAAACGAGTCAGGGACCAAGTAAAAGGTATGGGATTAATTAATGAAACGTATTTCAGTTTTTGCGATAGTTTGCGTCTTTTTGTCTGTTATACCAGTCAGCGTCAACCGTTCGTCGGTTGTTCGTCGCACGAGGGGCCTAACGAAACTTTCTTTGACCAAGTTGACGTCTGCACCGGTGTCAATAATAAATATAGATATTTTTATCAGCTCGAGGGTGTCGATCGAAATTAGTGGAGGGTCAGCTGAAGCTGTTATGTGGATATGACTTGAAGATCGGAACGCTAGTTGTTTGCATTGCTCGCGGGCGTGTTTTCCCCGTGGGCGATGTTCCCGTTTAAATGTTCATTTGGACCTGCATTGCCTTGGTTATTACGCGGAAAGGATCTACAACGGTCTACTGTGTGATCTCTGCGATTACAATTGTCGCAGTACAGTTCTTGGTTTCTGTTGGTCCTGTTGCATTTATTGTGGAAGTGGCCCATTCTGCAACATTGAGTACAATATCTTTTACTTTGCAAACGGTGACATTCCGTGATGGAGTGACCCTAGTGGTTACAAAATTGACAAGTGTTGGGCAGAGCGTTGACGTGGATCGAGCGCTTGGGCGTAGGTTCCGGGTTCGGAACGAGGCGCTGGTTAATGAACGTAACTAGGTCAGGGCAAGGACATCAGAGAGAAGGATAAGGGATGCCACGGAGGGCACCTTAGACGGAGGAGCAGTATAGGGGGGTAATAGCAGTCACATGGGTGTAGAGGGGGTAAAATATTGTGCAGAAAATTGCATCTGACGGTTAATTAGCTCAGCTTCTTCACCTTCGGCGATGCTAACGGCAGTTTCGAAGGTTGGTAATGGTGTGATAGTAGCGATTTTCCACTTAAATTCTGGCCAAAGCCCTCTGATAAACAATCTAGAGGTATCCTTCTTTAGATCGTTCAGTAGAAGCGTTGCTAAGACTGGTGGGTGCTTGGCTATGATCGCTGTGCTTATTTCAATTGATATTGCTCTCATTCTGCACGAGTAATCTATGATGCGCTCATATGGTTGTTGTGTAATTCTATCTAATTGAGCAGATAACTGGCGTATGGGGATATCCGGGCGGTATACTCGGCTGAGAACAGTTATGAGGTCCTCGACGTCATTACAGTTAATGCCCATCAAATATTGGGAAGCGGGGCCTGTAACCTTTGATTGCGCAAATTCGGCAAAGGTCATCTTATCCAAAGCTTTGATAAGAGTCTCCAAGTGACCTAATTGTTCTACAAATAATTCAAATGGCATGGTGTGGCCGTCGAAAGGGGGGATTGTCGGCAAGACATTTCTTACTGACCAAAATTTAAGCTGGTTTCGTTGGTTGGTGCCATGTCGATTTAAGCAGGATATTGAGAGTACAGGAATAAAAATATCAACTTAACACTAAGACTTAGAGTAGACTTACAGGGCAAAGGTAAACACAAAAACAGAGTACAGCATGGTTGTAGGCAGATGGACGCAGGTGAAACTTGAAAAGGCGATACACGTTACGCGTCGGCACGAGGAGGTTATAGATAAGGTACTCCTTGGCGTGTTGATGAATAAGTGTGGTAATCCAGTTCTTAGGGCGATGCCACTTTCGGGTCCAGATCCTCGTCTCAACAGGGTTGCAGGAGTCCGAACGAGCGGGAAGGGTCAATTCAATATTTGTCGGTATGAAAGGTGATGTGTTCAGATGCGGTGTGCGGCTTAACTCGGCTATCACACTGAATTTCTATTCGCTACACAGTTATTTGACGTCGTACGTAACGATAAATTTCAATAGTTCCAAAATGTGACGGAGTTATTGAAATTGGGGACTCTTTGCAGAGCTTATGTTCGTAGCGAGCTAAATATATTCAGGATGCCTGTCAAAATACTTTGTGGGCCGAAGTTCATTCGTAACGCGGCTATCACTGATTGGTACGGCGTTAGAAATTTTGAGCACTGAACACTTTCGTAGAAATCATGCAGAACTGCACTGAGGGGTAGGTCGACCATCCCGTCCGCTGCTAACAAAATGTTACGGGGTAGAATGCGTAGACTCCGATGAACGGTAATCGGAGCTCACTCCACGCCCAGCCAAGGTGTAATTTGGCTATTATAGGGTCCGTTCACGTCGAACATGCACTCCGTACAACAAATTTCACCCTTTGTAACACTACTCCCCCCTGAGGAAAAGAGTCGTCCCGACTCGGGAAAGATAAAACAATTATAAAAGTGATCTAGCAGTCAGTGCTCAAAGGTGAGTTGGAGCTGTGGCTCTAAAAATTCAAAGACTCCCTTTTTTACTATATGGCATTCGCCCACAGCCACAAGGTAAACAACAGAAAACCTTGAGCAGATAGTTAAGCGTTAAATAATTTCAAAAATTTATGTGCCTTGTTTTTATAAAGGTAAGTGTTATTGAGTGTTGTGTGGCTTCATGAATTCGTAGCTATCAGCATCGGTCCAGATCGATGTCGAAAAGAAATCCAATCCTCTTCTTGAAGGATTGCCTAAACGAAACAGGTTCGGGTGAAAACATCGAGGCGGGAACCGAAAATTCCAGGACCGAATGGGATAAAAAAAACAGACTCCTTTTCACAGGAAATAGGGTAATAGATGGGTGACTGATCCTAATCTTCTTTAGTAATAGCTCACCCTAGAGTTTTGGAAGGACAAATGTGAGTGATGGTATAACAATTTAAATTCACTAAGTGAATCTGGGAGAATACACGAATAAAATAAATTAAATATGTATTCCAAAAAAAAAAAAACGATCTTATCTGAATCTTTTCCGTGTATTTCTTCAAAATAAGGCCACCAGTCATCCTCAAGAATCGGGGAAAGATTGGATGGGAAAAGGCTGTGTCAAGTAACCTGTAAAGGACTCACAAAAACTGATACTTGAGGTTGATAAAATGTGAAAATCAAGCAATCGCTCATCGACCACGAAGAATATTTGTGGATTTATTTACATCATTAAACCAAAGCCTATCCGACACAAAACTCGATTCTGGAGAAGAAGTTTCTAGAAGGAAACAAAACTCTCAGGAAAACAAAAGATCGAGAATATGTAAATTTGAACAACTGGTTAATTTGAAAAATTAACGACGGAGCCAGGAATCGAACCTGGAATCTAGCGATGCTTTACCGGAGACTCACTCCACTAGACCACCTAGCCGCCCTGACTCTGTTGTCATTAATTTCTCTCATAATCAGTGAGTTCAAATTTGTTTTCATGTGCCCGATTTGTATGAGTAAGAATTTCTTCTCTGCATGCACGATGTAAGGAGACTGTAGTGTGTAGATGTTTATGTTTACCCTTTTCAATCCTTTGCTTCCGATGAGAAGCCCGTAAGACGGCAATGCCGTCTAATAAATGAGATGCGGGTGTGCAAATCATTAATCTACGAGAGAATTTTGTTGAGAATATGTAAATTTGAACAACTGGTCAATATGGTTAATACTTACGGGCTTCTCATCGGAAGCAAAGGATTGAAAAGGGTGAACATAAACATCTACACACTACAGTCTCCTTACATCGTGCATGCAGAGAAGAAATTCTTACTCTTAAAACAAAAGATCATTTGAAAACAAACAACTTCTTATATTGAAAACATCAGTTCGTTGTTGTACTCCGGCCGGCACGGACACCGGCCGGGGCTTTTTTCCCATATTCCCCCAAAATAAATTCCCCAAGACTTCCGTGAAAAGCTTCACTATTGCCTGGCACTTCGTCGACAAAGTGCCAGACAACTCTTACGACCAGCACGCTTCGTGCGAATAGCGGCAGCCAACCGCGAGCCCGGAGAAGGTACTTGACCAGGACTCATAACTGATTCGCACGATGGGATCTCAACGGTCCTTGGAACTGCGCTGAAATCTGGCTCCTTCTCAATGATAATAGATGTAAGCCCTTTGAAAAGTTTATCAATCAAAAGAAATAATTCAATTCCAATTTGAAAGATCCGAAAAAGAGAAAACCCATCTTAAAATCACTCTCTCTTATTGATAGAGCAACGCTTGAAGCAACATCAGGTTCGACACAGTAAAATCGAGCCGAACAAAACCCGACTTCGTCTAAGCGTCATCTCGCCTCGAACCTACAAAATGGAGACCAGCTACGCAAAATATCGATTGCAAGAAAATGAATTTTCAAAACATAACCCTTCACAATCTTTATGTTTTTTTTTCAATAATGAAAATCTATTTTATTATTGTTTTATGTCTTTTACTTAATTAAGTGTATCCCTTAATAAAGCAAGTATAGGTTAACTATATGCCATCCGCGTGTTAAGGAAGTACAAAAATCTTTGAAATTTGATCGGCCGTAGCTTCTGCATTTATAACCAAGACAGGAGCCGATAAATAAGAAAAGGTTTGTTTTACTAGCCAATCTTCATGAACCTCATGAATAGTTCCAAGTAGCTCTAAAGGAATGCTCGATTCTTCCTCATAAGAACGGGAACTAACTCGAGCGAAAGAAGTTTCTGGGGAAACTCGCAAATAAACAATCAAATCTACTCTGAGCTCAGACGAGCGAATTAGAAGATCGAAATTTTTCATCAATAAATGAGATTCGAAGTCGCGAAGATTACCTCACCTTCGACGAGCTTCTACAAAACAATTGCTACTGAATATCGATCTTTCCAACACCTTTACAGGCGATAAAGTCGTCTGCAGATGTCTATCTAACATAACCATTTGAGCGAAATGCTGAAAATAATAGCAATAACGATCTGGGTGCTGATACAATAAATCTAGAAGATTAATTCCAGCAACGTCTTGATATTCCTCAAGAGGTTCTAAAAGTGTACAGACCTGGCGATCTGCCAAAAACCTCTTGGTGAAAGTTGTTTTTCCGTATCCGATATTTCCTTCAATAATGATCGTAAGCGGTCGAGTTTCATTCAAATGAATTCCAAAAGGCAAATTCTTCTCCCAATCGATGACCGACTGTAAAGAAGGTCAAGTCGATCAGAGTCGTCAAGGGTGTTCGTTTGAAGATCTCACCTCGAAGGATGTTCCTGGTCTTGAAGAGACTGTTCCAGGTTGGTCTTCTTCAAATGGAGCAAGACGATCCGAATGAACCACTTTCTGACGCGAATGAGGAGATCTTCGGATTCTATAAACAACATCATTTATCCGGTTAACCACTAAGTAAGGGCCTTCCCAGTTTCTTTGTAATTTCGGACATTGTCCTTCCTGTCTTCGAGGTTGAAAGAGCCAGACAGAATCTCCGGGGTTAAATTTTGAATCCCTGGCTCGAATATCGTAACCAGTTTTCAATTTGTCTGAAGCCATATAAATTCTACTTCTAGCAAAGCTACGAATTTCTTCTAATCGTTGTTGCAAAAGAGAAGCATAATCTGTTCGATGCTGTTTGTGCACAAGAACTGGACCTTCTTCTAAATCTGACGGAAGTCGAAGATTCTTCCAGTAAGCATGAGGGCTGGCGTCTGTTTTGTCGTCTCATGATTCGCAGATCTGTAAGATAAGAGGAAGAAAGGGATCCAGGAGTCCCAGTCTCTTTGATTTTGCTCTACGAATGACGACAAATACTGTAGCAAGGTTCGATTCAGACGCTCTATCATGCCTACAGATTGCAGATGCGAAGGAGTCGTACGAGATTTTCTAACCCCTGAAATCTGAGTAACCTCTTTCATTAAGGTTGACTCAAAATTTCGGCCTTAATCAGTATGAAGTTCTAGAGGAACTCCGTGTCTACAAATAAACTCTTTAACGAATGCCTGTGCTACAGTGGAGGCTTCTTGATTAGTGAGAGGGACCACTTCAGGCCACTTAGTAAAATAATCAGCAATAACCAAAGCATATTTCTTTCCAGAATGGGTTATCGGGAGAGGTCCGAGAATGTCCATCGCTATCCTTTCAAATGGAGCTCCCACGTTGTAAATTTGAAGTGAGCTTTGTCCTTCCGCTCAAAGTCCTTTCCTTGCCGTGCAGATTCGACATCTTTGACACCAATCTTCAACGTCCGTCCGGCAACGGGGCCAAACTTAGACGTTGCGAATTCTGTCCAGAGTTTTAATTGAAGCGAAGTGTCCGCCTGCAGGAGAATCATGATAAAGAGCAAGAATCTCCGGAACTCGTGTCCTGGGAACCAAAAGTTGCCACTTGATTTCTTTCAAGTCTGCAGATTCCCATTTTCGGTATAAAATTCCATCAATCAAAAGGATAGAATCCCATTAAGCCCAATAAATTACCAAATCTGGCTCGGCTGAAGATATATCCTGCCAGTCCGGGCGAGTTTCCGCTTCTTTCCAAGACTTCACTTGAGTCAAAGTGTCGTCCTCTTGTTGCGATTTTCTCCATTCCTCCTGGTTATTCTCGACAGAAATCTTCCGTATTATAAGAGACGGGTCACGGTTTTACTCTAATCGTGCACACTGTTTACACTCTGACATTTTCTCGCAGGGTCTCCGAGAGAGAGCATCGGCGGTTCTATGATGAATTCCTGCTCGATGACGAATGTCAGAATCGTACTGACCGAGCCTTTTTATCCATCTATCTACCTGGCCTTCGGGAAATTTGGACGAAAGTAGCCACCTGAGAGAAGCATGATCTGTACGTATCAAAAATCTCCTACCGTACAGATAATGGTGAAAATGTACTACGGTCTTAACAACAGCTACAAGTTCTCTACGAGTGGCACAATAATTCCTCTCAGTTTTACTCAAAACTCTGCTGAAATAGCTTATCACTCTCTCCTGACCCCCCTGGATTTGTGACAGAACCCCGCCTATTCCTGAAAAAGAAGCATCCGTATCCAAAATAAAAGGAAGTTCGACCTCTGGATAAGCTGATATCGGCGAAGAAATGAGATTTTCTTCTAATTTCTTGAAAGCCTCTTCGCATTTCGGGGTCCAGTCAAAAGGAATCGTGGTTCCGGTCAAGTGATGGAAAGGTTTAGATATACTAGCGAAACCTTTTAAAAATATTCTGTAATATGTACAAAGTCCTAAAAAGCTTTGAACTTGCTCTTCATTTTTAGGTGTCGGCCAAGAAGAAACCTTCTCGATTTTGGATGGGTCGGTCTTCACATCTTGTGCTGAGACGATATGTCCGAGGAAGCCTACTTGTTTCTGGAACAGGTGGCATTTTTTCGGGCTCATTTTTAGGCCTGCTTGCTTCAGCCTAGCGAAAACTTGTCTGAGATTTTGAACTTCTTCAAAGTTCTTCTCAAAAACGATTATATCGTCTGAATAAACGAGGCATATTTTGCCGGTGAACCCATGGAGAACAACCTCCATCATTCGTTCAAAGGTAGCCGGGGCATTACTCAAACCAAACGGCATAACCTTGAACTGTCATAATCCTCCTCAACCCGTAACAAAAGCTGTTTTTTCTTTATCTAGAGAATCCATTTCAACCTGCCAGTATCCGCTCTGAAGATCTATGGTGCTGAACCAAGTTGCACTAGCTATCAGGTCGAGTGTCTGGTCGATTCTGGGTAGAGGGTGAGAATCTTTCTTCGTTATATCGTTCAGCTTTCTGTAATCGATACAAAATCGTTTGCATCCGTCCTTTTTGTTAACAAGGACGATTGGTGAAGCCCAGGGACTAGACGATGGTTCAATCACATCGTTCATGAACATGTCTTCTACAAGCTTCTTCACCTCTTCTCGGGCGTTGAGAGCGAGTCTTCGAGGAGCTTGTTTCATTGGTGAACTCTCTCTGACGTCGATCTTGTGCTTGACAGAAGTACATCGCCCCTTATCACCACTATCTTTGGTGGAAAAATCTATAAATACGAGCAAAAGAGATTTAAACGATTCTACCCGAGCTGGATTCGACGAAATCGAAGATTTCTCAACAAGGCTCTGTAAATGTGAAGGAGAATGTTGTTGAAAATCATCCTCTGAAAGTTCTATTTCCCGAATTCTAGGAGGAGTTCAATAAATTCCATTCCTATTCGTACAAAGAGTAATTTCACGATTGTTTGAAGCTAGTGAATTTCTCTTGGTCAAGATGACACAGTTATGAGCTGTAAGAAAATCCATTCCCAGAATACCTTTATCCTCGATACCTGCTATCAAAACCTTATGTGGAGAGTCGATACACCCAAAAATTCTAATTTGGACAGTAACCTGTCTCAAAACCGGGGTGGTCTCTCCAGTGGCTGTTCGCAGAGATAAAGAGGGAACAATCTGGTCATCGGATTCAAAGAGATCCGATTGAACTACGGTTACTTACGCGCCGGTGTCTATTACCCATAGACATTCGACGCCATTTACAGTACCGCGCGCGAAAAAACCAGACTGTCGTAGACTTTTAATTAAAAACTGTTTTCTAAGAGGGCTTTCACTCCTAACAATCTGCGATGATTTTCGCCCCGACAAATCATCTGGAATTAGTTTTTTGGACGAGTTCCTGTTGAAGAACTCGACTGAGGATTTGCTTCCCCTATGTCTATATCTTTCTGACGCCAGTTATAAGAGTTCGGATTCGAACTTTGTATCGGTTCTCCACTAATTTTTTTAATTAGAAAAAAATAGTTGGCGTCATGTTCTGTTTTTTTACAAAATATACAAGTGAAGCCGGTTTGACTTGTCATGACCGCGTTCCTAATTCCACGCTTGTTTTTCTGGTCTTGAAAAGGACCACGATTTCTTGGTTTGAGATTATTATTGTTATTTTTATTTCTATAATTTTGAGGCTTTGACTCCTCCAAGTGCTCAAAACTTCGTCTTTCTGAGGTGTTTTTGGACACCTCGATCCGACGAAGCTTGTTCAACCCGAAATATTGTTTTCGCATTACCTCCACCTCAAGGGCTTTGGCCGTTGCCTCCCGTAGAGAAGTAAGACCCGATGTCCCAACGGCCATTTTAATTTATGGATCAATGACTGCATTTAAGAAAGCTTGTGTCGCTCATAAATTATAAGACGGCTCGTGGTCTGGCAAAGCTACACGAGAAAGCCGTTCGATATCGTGGCTAAGTGACGCGAGGTCTTCGTCTCGTCCTTGTCTTCTAGTCTGTCATTGAGCTGTGTACAATTTTATCAGATGCTCATTTCCGTATCTCAATTTAAGCGTGGAGCTAAGTTTTTCATAATCGGAAATTTCTTCTTCAGACAATGCCGTTAAAACATTCAGAGCCGGCGTCCGAAGACAAGAGGCAAGGCTGTGGGCCTTCATGGCGGAGTCCCACTGATTATGCTTTGCAATTGTGTTGAATTGACGTTCATACACTGCCCATCGAATCTTTCCATCAAAAATTGGCGGTTTTAAAGGATAAAAGGGTTTCTCGTTAATTCAAGAAGCAACCCCAGGAAATCTCGAATTATTTAATGGACTTAAATGAGAATAACGAGGTTGAACCTGAGACAGAGGCTCGGAAAAGCCAACCTCATTATTTACTGTTGTTTTACAAATTGGGGATTCATCTATTTCCCTAATAAAAGGCACAGACCTTGAGTCTCGAACATCCTGGAACCGTCCTGGATGTTGGACCTCCTGAACAGCGGCAACGGGAACAGAAGAGGGAACAGGAGAGGGAAGCAAAGTAGCAACTCTGGAACCTCGTGGGGTGACGGCCGGTTCTCCTGAGCCGTTCACCTGATGGACAGCCTGAAGAGCTGCCACAGTCGTCCGGAACAGTTCATGAAGACTGGTCTCGGATCGTTCTTGAGCTTCTCTATCAAGCCTCCGCTGCTGCAACTGAGAGGCAAGTTCCCTTTCTCGTTGTTCTCATTGATCGACGATTTCTTGCTTTCGCTGCTCTTGTTGATCAAGAAGCAGCTGAAGAAGTTGCTGTTGATGACGCTCAGCGGCTTCTTGTTGTTGGGACATGATCTTCAGCAGATCAATCTCAGAAACCGCCGAATGAATTGAAAGAGGGTCCACTGAAGGTAATGAGATTGTCTCGGGAACCCGCGGATTTTCCATATAGGTAGGTTCTTCTCCGCCACTTTCCCTTCGACGCTAACGTGTCATACGACTATTGCTCATAGTTAAAGTTCGCGCACTGAATTGACTCGATTGAAAAGAAACTCAAGATCCCGCTTCTGACACCAATGTAACGTTCTTTGACGTTACGGAAATAAATATGGATCCGCGAGTTTAATTATCAAGTCAAAATCAAAAGCGTGAATAAAATGTTGTGAAAAAGCTTCAATTGCGTAATATGTGTTTCTCGTTTAAAGTCTGAAACAAGACTGTTCTCACAATAATGTTGGTTGACGCAGCAACCTTATTCTTTTGGAAGACATCAGAGGTTTATTAACGTCTTTCATCTATGATGACTACTAGATCATTGAAGTGGGGGCAAAACGGGTGATTTCACCCTTTGGGACAGTATTTTCCGAATGACAAAAAAAGACTTTGAATATATAAATATTTCCACATTTTATATCTTTTGTACGCACATGTGCCATACTCTGTACTATGAAAATAATGATAATAATAATAGTAATGATAATAATAATGATAATATGCAATTTTTCTACACGATTATTACACATTTTATTTCTTGGAAAACTTTTTTTTTTCATTTTCAGAAACCTGTTTTTCGTTTTCCGGAAACACTTTTTCATTTCCTGAAAACTTTTTTTCGTTTTCTAGAAACTTTTTTTCATTTTCTGGAAACTTTTTTTCATTTTCTGAAAACTCCTCGTTTCCTTGAAATTTTTTTTCATTTTCTAAAATCTTTTCTCGTCGTGAACGAATAAATATGAATAATCGCTCGATATGTTAATAATAATAAATAAATAATTGTTGAGTATATGAATTCACATTTTTGAATCCATTGAATATCGTATTGATGGTGAAACGTTTCCGCCCAAAGGTGGATCGTCCGAGGCGTCAAATATCAAATATTTACATCAATTCTACGTCGATAGTTTATCCTATAGCTATTGGGGGGCTGAGACAAACACCCAAGGTACGGTGTCGGTCTGCCCAGGTATCAATTGCCGTTTGTCATCTTGCCAATTCAGAGCCAATTTTTTTTGTACGATCGTGCTTACTTCATGTTTTTTACTGCGTATTAAACACCGTGGTAGAGTCAACTCTTGGTAAGCCATCAGACAGCGCTCATAATCATCAAACGTAATGCTATTTATCGATGAATTTCTTACACCCTTGGCACGCTTACTTACTTTTACGCCACTGTCATATTTTTCCCCATCCTCACCCATCGTAGTAAATGTGTACAGCTTTGCTCCCAGTCCCACAAACTTTGTCATGATTTTACCGTTATTTTCATCCTTCATTAACCCTAGTCGTTTCTTGTTCTTGAGGTGAATACCATAGACATTGTTGGGCGGAAAGTCAGAGGTATCAAACATTGTATCTACATCACGTTTGATGATATCGTAGATATTAGGCACACTGAATTGATAAATAAGGCTGTCGTGTCGGTATACATCAATTAAGCTTGTTTGTTCAAGAATTTTGTTTTAATATAATTATAGTGGAAATCATAAAGAAAGATTTTTGACAGATCTGGAATTGATGCACCTACGTAAATAGGTTTGGCGACGTGAACTTTAACACGATCCAATTCTACGTATAATGACTATATCCTCGTCGAATACGGTACAGCTACGAAAGTTTGGTCTGGCAATGAGCGTTTTCGCACCACCTCTTCCCTCCTATTTTGTGACCAATTTAACATCTCCATGATTTCGCACATTCTCCATAGTCTTGCCGAACACAGCGTTGTTCATTAGTTCATGGAAGTTTTTGTCAAATTGATTCCTAGACCGCTTACGCATGTCTGTGTTGAGAGTGATGTACGGCTCGAGTCATGGAGATTGTGCAAACTTCAAAATTCTATGCACTTTCGTTAATTTCAATCCTAAACTCAAATACCGTTTCAAATTTCTGTAGTGCAATATAAACTTTGTTTTAGGGGTGAAGGGTGGTCGCAAGTTTGGCATTTTTACCATCTAGAGAAGTAAAATGTTCGGGACAAAGAGGTAAGTCTTTGTGATCCTCGTGGAGTTCTACGGAGTAGTCCAAATCTACCTCCAGAAAGTAACCGATCCGCGAATCGTCCGGATGGTTCGTTATATCGATGTGCTGATACTCCCACTCGAACGAACCGATTGGTAAATGCACGCTCACAGCTGCACCGTACAGGTTATTCACGTCAAAATACGTGAGATACGATTCCACGTTACTAGAATCAAAATCTTCCCCCATGAATCTATTATTGGCCCGAGCGTGTCGATTAGAACATTGTGCTACGCCGCTTTGAATGGTTCTTTCGAAAAATAACACCATTTTAGGGTTGTCTAAAAGTTGCAAATTCACATTAGTATGCTTGAGCATCGCGTCAAAAGTAAGTCCTGGTGCAGTGTAGTAGTGCAACGGATCTAAATCGTATGTTTTGAAGCAGCTAGCGCGGAAATTTTCGAAAATATCGGCAAGCAAAAGAACATCGGTCTTTAAATATAAATCTGAGTAGCCCCCCAATGACTCTAAATGGAATTCCACCCAAACAGTTTTCGCGTGCTCGTAATCGGCGTCCCTAATATTTGAATTGGTGAGATGAGAGTAGAAATGCGTCTTTGCAGGTAATCGCGTTTCATCGAGTTTCCTCCAACAATCGACGTATTCATAAGAAAAAACGCCTTTGCGGGTCATCAAACCGAACTGAGTTGGGTTATTATAAAATTTACGTGTTATGCGTTTATCGGTATCGGTCAAATATGTGGAAAGTTTATTGATGCTGCTAGCCATAAATCGAAACGAATCGATGAATCTCAAGTGCATCATTGTTGTATCGACGCGTTTCCTGAAGGAAATATATTTTCCCTTATCCATGGGTAGCAGTGTAATTTTACCAGGGAAAGTTGACGCGAGGGATTTTATTAAAAAGTGAGAATCGTAACCGGACAAATTGTATAAAACTATTGGAATTGTGTACGACTCTCTGAAATTCAAATTTCACCGATTATGAGCAGGACCACGATATTAACCCGTGAAGTGACAGTGATCGTAACACTTTTTCTCCTCAGCGGTAAACGGTTTTTCACAAATATAAAAATTCTTTGCGCGCATGTGACGATCGTGTTGCACTTGGGTAAGAGACTTCATCGGAATTATGTTTTTGATGCGTGACTCTACTTGAATTGATGAATCTTCAAGCTGTTTCATAAACCAATCTATGCAATCGACACCGTGTTCACCGAGAAACTCCGATAATGTCTCATCGTACGCGCAATTTACGTAGTACCCCACACTGTGCGGGACATGCTTTTGAATTTCACAAGTCTTACGAGTTTCAAATTCATCTACAGGTTCGGGGTTTGATATACATTCGAGATCGGCGTATACGACAAACGGAACGATGCCTTCGTTTTGAAAATTGAAAAATACTAAATCTTTACACTTGGGAAATTCCATGCGTACTTCATTTAGCATGATACAATCTTGTCGATGATTGTCGTGGGTGTGTTTCACGCTAAAGTGGCACAAACAATTGTCACATAAAACAGTCGACCATCATGATTAGAGAATTGTTTGCTCACCAATCGGTAAAGATCTTTAATCCAAGCAAATTGGAATATCGGTGCAAACTCACTAGTCATATCGTCTTCCGGATTACTCTCAACCATTAGAAGATGGATCGTGTCAATGTTTACGCTATGCAACTTTTCACTCAAATCAATTGGCACGATGACGCTTTCATTTGATTTTGCATGTTGCGAAAAAGTTTGAGATTCTATACCATATAAATTGATTTGCAAATTATTCAATCTCTCAAGCTTTTTTACATCATGTAGAGTAGCAGGGAATTTGATACCTGTACAGTCCAACTCGGAAATATATCGATGATAACGGCTTGTCCTTTCAGTGTGAGTGTTGACTGGGTGGGGGGCTGCTGTGACGGACCAGAGAAGACATCTTTCGTCCTTGTTCCTCACTTTTACCACCGCTCTCTTCCGTTGAATGTCCTGGGGCAGCTCGATGAATGTTGAAGCTTCCGCGGCGAGAGGCTGGTAGCGGTTGATATTTTCAGCGATGTTGAGGATCTCAATCATGCTCCAACCGGAATCGCCTTGTTCGAAATCTTCCACCTTTGATAGCAGATTACCTGAGCACGTATAATCTAGCTATCAATATCGCTCGATCGAAGAAGAATTGCCACGTTGGATGTGTTGAACCTCTTACCTTCGGTGGAGATCTCTTTGTGTTTGACACTTTCTAATTTACACGATAATATGAGGTTAACCTTTACATTTCTTACCTTACGCAGTACTGGCTTCAACTTCCTGGTGACGACGCGCTGCACATCGTCCAGAAAGGCGTCCAAATTTTTATGACGGAGATTTGTGACAACCTTCGTTCTGATTCGGCTGGCAATACCGTTATCCACGTCGTCCCATTGTACACCTGCAGGAGTACCGATATTTCCACCCGTCACCACTGTGCGCTGCTGCAACTGTTCGATCTTCGTCACCCAAGATTGCAGGAGTGCGATCGTATGTTGGATCCGTATTTTCGCACCAACGGTTGTTCCTCGTTGCATGGAAATATCGCGCAGAACTTGGATATTCGCAATTCCAATATCAGCCCAATGATTGATGACGGCGTCATTCTCTTCTCCGGGTGGTTGCTCTCTCAGCAAATTGTACGTCCCCTCCATCCACCCTGCAAGTCCCATATACGCTTCTGCGGCCACGACTTTGACGCGAACGATGAAGATATTCAGACGTTTTCACTTGCACGTATCGAGTCTGACTGATGAGTCTTGGGATGCACCTTGCATTATACAGATGAATCTCAAGAATTTGGGGGCGGTGCGCACTACGTTCTGCGCATCTCGGAGGGAAAAATGGCGTAAGAGATGCGGTGTGCACTGCGTTCTGCGCATCTCGGAAGAAAAAATGACGTCAGAGACGACTGGGCCCACCCTCTACCCATCCCGCTATCCCTAAATTATGGGGTTTTATTGCCCCTCCCGGTTCTGCAGAGATGATGCAATTCATGTGAAAATCGACGTCAGAGGCGACAGGGTCCGCAGTCCCCTCCCACCATCCCTTAATTTTTGGTGTTCATTGCTCGTTTGAAGTGACCCGCTTTCGCAGCTGCATCTTGCCTAAAAGCGTGTGGAACAGGTTTCCACCCTTTCCCCCTCCCCCTCTCTGCGAACCCGCCGCCCCCTACGATGGACGCCCACCTAAGTATGAAAATCTGTGCAAATGCTGCGAGTAGAGTACCAATGTATAAGGTATCCAAGCATGCAATGAAAATTGGTCAACGAAAAGCAGGTATCGAGTGGTGCAGGTATAAAAAAATCGGGGCCCAGATCCCTTGCCCGAATACCTCCGCTAGTGACATTCGACGGAAAACAAGTCTCTACAGGAATTATTTTGCGTGTATGTGTGTTTGTGCGTGTGTGTGCGCTAGGGGGCAGGGGGGGGGCGAGGGGGGAGACGTGAGAGAA